>NC_090451.1:445205704-445830704 GCF_031143425.1 Pleurodeles waltl | reverse complement strand
CCTATAGAGTTGACAGGTCCACAATCAAAGAGCTGTGTGCCCAATTGGAGCCTGACCTGATATCTGCTATCTGTCACCCCACTGGAATCCCCCCTCTTGTGCAAGTGCTATCAGTGCTCCATTTCCTGGCAACTGGTTCTTTCCAAGTGACAGTGGGCTTGGCAGCAGGAATGTCACAACCAATGTTGTCAATAGTGCTGACAAGAGTGCTGTCTGCCCTGATTAAACTAATGTGCAGCTACATTGTTTTCCCCCAGGTTGAAGATTTGGCCACAGTGAAGGCTGAGTTCTATGCAATGGGACATATCCCCAACATAATTGGGGCAATTGATGGAACACATTTCGCAGTTCCCCCCGCTAAAATGTACAGGTGTTCAGAAATCGGAAGAGTTTCCACTGTATTTATGTACAGATGATGTGCCTTGCAGACCAGTACCTCTCCCACATCAATGCTGAGAATCCTGGGTCGGTGCATGATGCCTTTGTCCTAAGGAAGAGGAGCATCCCAAATGTGATGGGCCAACTACAGAGCACAGGGTGTGGCTAATAGGTGAGCCCTGGTTCCCACCCAGTATATGTTGATGTATGGTTATGGTGTGGGCCATATGGGATAGTGTGTGGCTAAATGTTGTCCCTCAATATTTCAGGTGTCTCTGGTTACCCCAACCTATCATGGCTGCTAACCCCTGTGAGGAATGCCAGGACAAGGGAAGAAGAACATTACAATGAGGCCCATATGTGAACCAGAAGGATCATTGAAAGTACCTTTAGCCTCCTAAAGGCCAGGTTCCGGTGCCTCCATCTGACAGGTGGATCCCTGTGCTACTCACCCAAGAAGGTCTGCCAGATAGTGATAGCATGCAAAGTGTTGCATAACCTGGTCCTCAGACGCCATGTTCCATATCTGCACGAGGAGGAGGCTGGAGATGCCCGTGTGCCAGCAGTGGACCCTGTGGACAGTGAGGACGTGGAGGCAGAGGATAAGGATGAGGATGAGGACAACAGAACATCTGTGATCAGACAATACTTCCAATGACACACAGGTAGCACAGTGTTACCTCACATTTCAATGACATTTGTTTGAATTTCTGTGGCACTGGCATGCTGATATTTCACACGACTATGCCCACTTACTGTTCCCTCTGGCAATTAATTTTGCAGATGTTGGTGACCTCACATATACTCCTGGTGTGATCACTGCAGCCAGCTACATGTCATTAATCTATGCTCATTTTCTGTACAGTTGATTTACAATGTTTGTACCTGTTTCAATGAATATATAATTGATATACATGACATACTGCAAACTTCTTTTTTTCCAAGGGTGTTTATTAAAGTGCTAAAATATAGAGAGGAAAGTGCAATGGGATGGGGTGATGATGGAGGAAAGTCCAGGGTATTGTTCCAGTCTGTTTGTAGCACAGGTGCATTATCCAAAAGGACATAGGAAGGGGAGCAATGGCAGTTCAAGGTAGACAGGGTAACTGTGTGGGACACAAGGGGGACAATCAGGGGAGTCTCATTTCCTGGTGGGGGTCTTGGCAAGTGTATCTGGCTTCTGTCAGGATCACAGGGAACATTTGCGGGGTGGTTCTTCTCCTGCAGGGGGAGGGGTGCTGGTGGCCTGTGAGTCCTGTGGCAGGGCCTCTTGGCCACTAGCTGCAGCAGAGGTGGAAGGCTGTTCAGATGTCTGGCTAGTGGCAGGGGCCCGCTGTTGTGAGACTCCCTCACTCATAATACTGGCCATGTTTGCCAGCACCCCTGCTATGGAGATCAGGGTGTTGTTTATGGCCTGCAAGTCCTCCCGAATCCCCTGGTACTGTCCCTCTTGCAGCCGCCTGTTCCCCTGCTCATTGTCCAGGATCTGGCCCATTGTGTCCTGGGAATGTTGATAGGCCCCTAGGATCTCTGCAAGTGCCTACTAGAGAGTTGTTCCCTGGGCCTGTCTTCCCCCTGGCGAACAGCAGTTCTCTCAGTTTCCCTGTTGGCATGTGCCTCTGTCCCCTGAACCGTGTGCCCACTGCTGCTGACACCAGGTCCCTGATTGTCTTGGTTATGAGGTGTTGCCTGGGGGGTCCCTGTAGAAGTAGACACACTGCTGATTGATGTGTCCTGGGGACAGAGGTGTGGTTACACTGGGTGGGTGCTGTGGTGGTGTTTCCTGGTGGGGTAGGCTCTGTGGTGGTGTGTGACTGGGCCTGGGTAACCGGCTATCCAGAGGTCCCTGATGGGGGAGGTAGGTCTTCCAGACCCTGAAGCTGGAGTTGCTGTCATCAATGTGGGCCTCTTCTGTTGAGGGCTTGGATATTGCTGGCACCTCCTCTCCGCTGACATTGCCTGGGGTATATGTGGGGATGTAAATGGTGTGTTGTGGTTTCTGTGTCTGATATATTGTGCTTCCGTGGCTTGCACTCTTTGGTTGTCTTTGCTGTGGCAGCTTTCACTTTTGTATGTTGGTGTATGGTGGGATGATTAGTTCTCTATAGTGTGGATGCTTTAGTGATGAGTGCCCATGCAGGGCTGTGAGTGGTATCCATGCATTGGTAGAACATGCAGGGCTTGGCATTGGGAGTGAAATGTTATAGTGGGGTGTGAGGATGGAGTGGAGTGATGGGAGTGCATGGGGGTATGTGATGGCATGCAGGTGGGGGGTAGTAGTAGTAGAGAGTTGACTTACCAGAGTCCAGTCCTCCTCCTACTCTGGCCAGGCCCTCAGGATGCAGGATTGCCAAGACTTGTTCCTCCTGTGCTGTTAGTTGTGGGGGAGGAGGTGGGGGTCCACTGCCAGTCCTTTGTAGCACGAGCTGGTGTCTTGCTGCAATGGAACGTACCTTCCCCCGTAGTTCGGTCCACCTCTTCCTGATGTCATCCCTAGTTCTTAGGTGCTGTCCCACGGCGTTGACCCTGTCCACGATTCTCCGCCATATCTCCATCTTCCTAGCTATCGATATCTGTTGTAACTGTGCTCCAAATACCTGTGGCTCTACCCTGATAATTTCCTCCACCATGGCCCTTAGCTTCTCCTCTGTGAAAAGGGGGTGTCTTTGTGGTGCCATGGATGTTGTGTGAGGTGTGTAGGTGAGGGTGTGTTGGGTAATGTGTTGGTGTGTGTGATGTGGGGTGCGTGAATGGTGTACTGGTGTGAATAGTGTGTGGCTCTAGTTGTGTCAGTGGTCTTGATGTCTCTCTGCTGGCAATGGTTTGAAATGGTAATGGGTTTTGGTACTGTGGGTGTGTGTTTTATAGTGGTGTGGGTGTGTGGGTGTGGTGTGTGTTCTGGTGTCAGGTGTGTGTTGTTTGAATTGTCCAATGTGGTGTTGATTTGTTTGTGTTTGTCCATTTTGGGTGTGGCGGTATGTACCGCCAATGGTTTACCGCTGTTGAATGTCCGCTGTGGTGATTCGTGGGTCATAATTTGATGGGCGTAGTTTGTTAGCGTAACGGAATGGGTTTTGATACCTCCAGTTTATCACTGACATTTGGGCTGACGGATTTGTACATGTGGCTGAATAGTGACGGATTGGTGTGTGTGTGTCATAATATGGTAAACAGATATCCACCGCCACAGCGGTAAATTTGGGGCAGTCAGCGTGGCAGTGAGTGGAATTTACTGCCAATGTCATAATGAGGGCCATCGTTTTCAGGAACAACCACTTCAATATTGGAGATGAGTTCTCTTTCATCCAGGGCTCTGTCATGAACAATTTGTCAAGGTTCAGACATCTAGAGGATGGTTAGAATACTGCATCCTGGGATTTCCAAATTCTATACTTCACCAGAAATTTGTCACCAGAAGAAAAGAACTTGGTCGCCCATTGACTAGTAATGATGTGGCACCCTCAGGGCACTTTCTTGGAATAAACAGACATGACTGGAACCCTGACCCTCAGATCACACTGGAACAAGGACCAAAGAAAGACTGTCCTGCTGTCCTTGGACCTGCACAAAGAGAGGATGCACCATCTGCTGTACTTTGGTCTAGTGAAGTAGAGACAGTGCCTGTGCCTCTTGGTGGGGGGAAAAGTCATGCCCCAGATCAAAGCAGTGACTCCAAGGACCTGTTGGCTGATCCCCTAAAACCACTCCATGGACAAAATAGTTGAAGAAGCCCACACAGGCAATTTGGTGGCCACTTGAGATCCGCAGCTACCAGTCGCTGGATGCTGCAAGGTACGGATCTTCAGTTTTCAAAAGTTGCAACAGAGCCTGACCTGGGAATGCTGTCAGAGTCCACATTGGTCCCCAAGAAGGACACTAGCCTCCACCAAAGATTGTCGCCCCAAATGCTGTGTCCCAAAATTGGTAATCCAGCAGCAGCTATCCTTCTACTAGCTCGAAGAGGACTTTGTGAGACCCTGACTTCTGTGTCCAAAGTCACCCCACAACAACCATGGACAAAGGAAACACCACCAAGGCACACCTATCGACCGCACAGCAACAGGAGAATCCTCAAACATCTTTTCATCTTGCATCCCAGACATCAGGACCACTCCATTATTGTAACTGTCCAAAACGTCCCCATTGCTCCCCACCTCAGACATTAACCCTGTTGGATTCGGCCACCAAAATTGGACTGGAGTGGACACATATTTTACAAACTTTTGAAAACTTTTCAAACTTTTTGTTGACCAATGCTTGTTGTGGTTTGGTTTAAAAGTGATACTATCTTTAAAAATCTGTATCTCAGGAATCCTGTGGTGGATTGTGCTCATCAAGGTCTCTAAAACTTCATAAATATATATTCTATTTTTATAAAGTGGTGTTCTCATTCTTTCATGTTACATGACTTTTTTATTCTATTGTTTGGTACTGCTGAATGCTTTACACTAAGGGCCACATTTACAAGAATTGACGCGTTGCTGCGTTGCAGCAGCAATGTGTCAAAAGAACTTGCCAATTGCTGCATCATTATTAAACACCATGGATGCAAAATATTGACAGTATGGCTCACCATGGCGTAAGGTCCGACCTGCATCAAAAAAAAGTTGACACATCTGTGGGCATGATAATATTGCAGTGGAAACTATCACATCAGGAGCAAAAGTGTCGTAAGGCAGGTGTCACACATGTAATACGACGCTAGTCAGATTTACATCATTTTCAGTACATTATCCACCAAAATAATTTAAAAAATGATGCTTCTGGGAAAATAAAACACTTCACAGAAGGTAGCCATGGAGCAGGGAGCAGAGAGTAGAAGCCGGGACAGAGTACGGACATAAAGATACTACTTGTAAATGCCCTTTGTGAATTTCCAAAATCATAAACTTAGAAGTTTGGTCTAAGTTTAGACCAAAAGCCTATGTTTACCTTTATTAATTGGGCCCACACAGTGTTTTCCTGGTGGGTCCCTGGCACTGCAGTGCATTGTGCGCACTGGAAGAGTATGTTGAACTGCTAGTGTGTCCGAATGTGGAGACATTACATAGCAAGGAGATCAGAAAGGATGTCTGTCCTGCAATTAGCCTGACTAATACACATGCACTGCTGTGTCTGACAGTATCACACTCGTGAAGGGATGATAGAGAAGAACCCATTAGGGTATAACATCTTACATGAGATGTGGACCTGGCTAAATATGTAGCAGGTGGCAGGATGAAGTCTGAAGGAAAAGGGTCTCACCATCCAACACATGTCTAAGTGTGATGATGTGAAAAAGGGTCCTGTCAAAGTACATGAAGAACTCATTTGCCACCACAAAGGTCAGGAGTCAGGGAAGGTTGGAGGCTAAGGTGGATAGGCCCATTTATGTGGCAAACCTGGGTAGGTACTTGTCACCAATTCCAGCACTACTACTATGTGGAGATCTGCTTGACCCATGGCCCTCAATAACAGACAGCCATGTCAGTACATTGGATATGGTCACACATATTGTTGGTGTTGTAGGCACATGAGAATCAATGTATGATCTGGGTTCCATTACTGTGTGGCAGTAAGCTGAGTCCCTGGCCCAAACTGAGGAGCAGCATAAGAGGCATATACACATACAAGTGAGCGGACCTGAGTACAATAATGTGTGATACTCTGCAGATAACCAACCCTGGCAATTGTCAAATGGGGTCAGCGTCAGAGCTAGCCATCTAACTAGTTTGACTGTGCTCATCCCCTCAGAGTTTACACACAGTGCCCACTGTCCACAAATATGGAGCTAACTGCAAGTGCAATAAAATCACATGAGTATACACAAATAGGAAACACATGGTAAGTGTATGCCCATACACATTCCTGCAGTGTAGCAAGGTTGGTAACTGTGTAGAGATGTGCAGGATATGTGTGAAAAACTCAACACTTTGCCACATGAATTCACAATGTGCATGCAAGACAGCACAAGGCAGAGTGTGGAGGTGTACTGTGTGAAAGGCAGACTACAGTATCATAACTAAATCATGACCAAACCCATATCACCTGAACAGGAGCTGTGGTCTCAATACTGGTCACAGGGACTAGATGCAGTGTGCACAGTAGTGGTGTCAATGCATCAAAACACAATCAGTATGGGCATCATGAAAAATAAGGCAAAACACCAAGGCAGATGTGGACCTTACCTCTTATCATACATGCAGGAATGGTAGGCCCAGAGAGCCGTGTACCTGTGTTGCAATGTGTGTCATGGCACAAAAAGTTAGCCTTGTCACACAGTGGTTTTGTGAACTATGCAGAGATACTGCCATCTGAAATGTAGCTACAGTGCAACTTGGACTCAATACCTATAGGTAATAGATGTTCTCCGCATCAATTTTGAACTGAAAGTTAAAAACTAGCATGTGCGATTGTCAACCAGATTCCCCATGTCACCATCTAGCATAGATCACCATTAACATATCTCCATCTCACTACAGAGGATGTACCTAAACCCCCTGACCAGCTGCCTGTCCTAGATGAGGATCTTGCTGAGGATGTCAGCCTACCATCCCTCGACTGCAACACCCTCTGGTCTAATCCTGGCCTCCATTGATAAATTTCCGGTTGCAGGAAAGGCCAAAAGCATTGCAGAGGATCCACCGTATCACCCAACAAACACTACCTGCCAGTCCTCCCAATGTTACACAGTAGAAGTCCAGCAGAAACTGGTAGATGAGGTGCAGGTGTGGATAGAGACCATGGCGGGCATCGTAGAGTAAGTCCCTAGGTGCCTCTGTCCCAAGAAAGCCATATTAGACAGGGTAACCCAATATTACCCCTAAGAACAGGATACTTAGAATTCTAATGTAACAAATGTTTAAGGAGGACTCATTTTGATAATTAACTCAATATAGATGAATATCAAAATGTAATGTTCTGGTCCAAGCATGGACCAATTCTATATTTGAATAAAACCACAATCGGTGTGCAATAAAATGGATGTAAATTTTATATGATCACCAAGTTTATACAAGAAATTAGAGCACAACAATGACACTGACTAATCATGTATACAATCACAGGTAATGTACTCCAGCCCCATTAATTCCACATCTAGGAGACACAAACAGGGCATCAATCTCCTGACCATTTTATTAAAAAATCAGTTAATAATAAATCATCCCTGTCTGATGCTGCAAACATGACAATAACTACTCCTTAGGTGCTTCACCTAGTTACACATGTATACAAACACTGTCAGGAAATTTCTAAATCATTTGTTTATCCTAAGCAATGCATATGTGACAGCTGCTACCCAGATAATAAGTTGTGAAAGTGCAAAAGTATTTTAAATAAATACACCATAGAATACTTAAAATCTAAACTTAACTAGCCTACTCTAATTAAGTAATCCTATGTAAATTATGCCTAAAATAACGTATAGTAACAAACCTACGCTACCTTAACTTACAACTAATCTAACCTCCCTAACCTTAATTTATCCCACTCTACACTATGGGTGGGCGGTGAGCTCTGCTCCACTGGTAGAGTTAACAGAGTTTTTGGCACTCCGTGCGCCGCTAAGAAAGCGGAGTTTGGCAAAAAAACTCTGCTTGCCCAACAGCAGAGTGGAGCTCACTAGTGTGCACACTGCACTGCTGCGGTGTGGCCCATAACTGGGCTGTGCTTTACACTCGGCCCAAAATGAAGACAACATTTGCCCTACGATAGGCAAGGAACCCCCTAGATAAGGCTTTGCTTTATGCCAGTCGGGTTGGAGACGCTGCAAGCTGCTGCTGACAGCGCGTAGGGGCTTCACCAGCTCCGGATGCAGGCCTCCTTCCTTTCACTGTCCTCAGCAGCCAGGGAGTAGGGGGCAGAGTGAGGCAGAGAGCCAGGCCACTGGTAACAGTGACCCTGGCCCAGACACCATTTAGACCCTTGTTTTACTTCCTCTTCTATGTGCATTCAGGGTTTGGCATTGGGCATGGATAGGATTTGCATATGAGAGGGGTCTGTGCTTGGAAGAAAAGGAAACTTGCAGTCAGCGCTCCACTTGAAAAGAACCTTACTCCCCAGAGGCCCTGGGAAAGGAAGTGGTGTTATGTGTACAGTGCTGAGGCTAGCAGGGAGAGCTAGAGACCAGGGAAGTATCAGATGCTGACTGATAGTCCGGCATTCCCAGCCACATGGTGATGTGTGCGGCCTGAGAGAGTACCGCTGAGACCAGTGGTAAGCAAGGGTAGGCACTTTGTGTAAATATTAGACTGCTGGCGATGAACTGGTTTGCTGCTGCTAGTGATGGGCTCCAAAGAAAGGGCTGTCTGAGCCTGTGTGTAACTGAAGAGGAAGTGAATGCAAGCCTGGTGCAAGTTAGGAGCTGCTGCTAGATGCTGCTGAGGGGCAGCATCAGTGCCAGCTCTGGATCCACATCTCCCTCCTTTCACTGTCCTCAGCAGCCCAGAGCTGGGGACAGAGAGAGTCAGAGAGCCAGGCCACTAGTAACAGGGACCCTGGATACAGACAGCATTCAGACCCTCGTTTTGCTTTCTCTTTTATGCGCACATGGGGGCCGGCACTGGGCATGGATAGGATGTCCTTATGGGGGGTATGTGGCTGTGCTTGGAAAAAGTAAGCAGAAAGAGTTCCACGGAAAAGAGAGACAGGTTCTTTTCTTTGGAACTCTGACTGCAAGATTCATTTTTTCAATACACAGCCCCTGCCACATATGCAAATAATGTCCAGGCCCAGTGCCCCCGTCCCCTATTCCCATAGATGAAAAACTGAGATGAGAGTGTTGTCTATGGGCACTGGGCCTGGACATTATTTATTTGCATATGTCACATATGCCGATTGGCGTTCCGCCACACGCAGAACTCCATGTAATTTCACAGAGATTTTACCTAACTCCGTGGAATTCAGCAGCATAGAACTCCGTGAGCTCCATCCACCCCTACTCTATATATATACTACAACATACATGTTAAATAAACATCAGCCCTCACTCTCCTTAATACACATTTGCTCACAAGACAAACATAAACTACACCTATACACAAACTAAACAAATCCAAAAATTAAAACCTACACCAATATATGTTGTTTTTTGCTCTCCTTTGCCTGCCGCTGCTTCCATCGACGGAGGAAATATAGCACTCCCAAACTTTTAAAAAAAAAAAAAAAAAGGAAATATAGCACTGTTATTAGCAGAACAACAGACAGGCAAGGGACGGAAGTGCAGAAGCTGGGGAGCCCGGGTGCAGTTCTGCAGTCGCATTTGCTGTTCTGAATGCATTTTTTGAGACGGACATTGTGGGATTATTGAGGCAAACACTGGGGATTTTTATCTGTGGTGAAGGACTTCTTTCTACTCATTCCCAAAAACGACATCCCTTTAATTTTTCTACTCTCCGCCCCACTCTCAATCCCTGTCTTGTGTGTTATAAATAATATCACCAACAACCTCTGCTAAAATCAACCCTCCTTCCTCCTCCTCTCTGACCCCATCCAACATCCCCTGTCAAGATGCGCGAAACGCTGAACTCACGCAGGTGCCGCAGGTGCCGGGTGGCTCACGTCGGAGTGCAGCGCGGCGCGGCGTAGAGCAGAGCACGGACGCTGCCGCCGCCTCCACCACACTACTGCTGCATTTGGGGGGGGGCGAGGGCCCGTGGGAAAGGCGAGGAGCTTGGAGGAGCTTGGAGCTGGATCGAGCGGCTCCTCTCCGGTACGCGCCCCCCTGCGAGATCCCCCTGCGTTGCACCCGAGAGCGCCGAGGGACGACCCTGGGGCCCGGTGACTGAGAGCGGCCGAGGGGTAAGACCGAGGGGCAAACCGAGGGGCAAACCCAGGGAGAGTCAGAGGCCCCTCAGGACCCAGTGACAGAGACAGAGACAGGCTGAGGACGACGGGGGACCCTCGTTAGGCCCTCTGACGCCCCGCCGACTCCCGGGAGGGGCAGGGCTGAGACCCGTGGAGACCCTGAGACCCTTGGAGGTGATTGACTGCACCCCCTGAGAGACCGCTGACCCGCAGTCCCGTTGCAGTCCCGTTGTGTGCAGGGGTAGCCGGTCACCTGCGCCCTCCACAGAGATTTCCAAGGGTGTTATAGTAGACCTCATTACACAGTCCTTCACCTAAAGGGACCCGAGGAGGGGCCTGAGGAGCCAGCGATCCGAGCACCGGAAACTGACTGTGGCATCAGAGAGAGGTCCCGGTGTCTGATCCCTTACCACAGACTGGCCTTGGGTGCTAGAGCCTGATCCTGGCCACAGGCACCACAAGTGACTGACCTCCAGGCACCACAACTTGGGTACTAGTGACTGACCCCGAGCACCGTGACAGGACCCGCATCAGAGACTGACCCCGGGCACAAGAGGCAGACCCCGGCACTGGAGACAACCAGCAGCACACTCTTGCACACTTTTGCAGGACACCGGGTTGCCGGTTCGGATCGCCGCCGCCGCAGTAGGCTGCCTGCTAAAAACACGCAGGGAGATCTACAATACTCAGAATTCTCTGGGTTTCCTGTGCGCTAAGTGGCGTGAAAGTGCTGCCACGCCCCCCGGGCCCTTAAACTGCAACAAGGTACACTGCACCGGGCAGGGGCAAGAGACGGGACTGGGCCTAAACTGCCTAAACTGTAAATTATTTGTAGTACATCTTGACTACGCGGTTTTGTGTTTTGTATTGCTGAATTATAGCTGGTGGTACTTACTGCAGCCAACCAACCTATGATGGCTAACTGTAATAACTCCGCCAAAAAATTAGGGGCTACTATGCTTGATAACTACCTGGTTAAAGTGGTTAAAAAGATTAATAGTGATCGTAGAGTCTCCCTAGGGAAAGGAGGTTCCCCTGTTCAGACACACCCTAGTTCCTCCCCACATACAGTGTCTACCTTTGAGGATCTGGGCGCCATCACTGATCAGGATATGATACTAACTGAGGCACAGATATATTCTAATCCCTTAGACTCAATGGGTACAACCGGCGAGAGCCCATTTAGCCCCGTGGTTATGGCAGATTCTCCCCCCCAACCAGCAAGAGCAGTTAGGGCTTGTAGAAAGTCGTTGGGCAAAAGAGGAGCGGGGAAGGTCAGCAATTCTCGAAAGTCCCTCGAAGCAAAAACCCATACTATTAAACCAAAGGGGTTAGACGGGGGATCTGATAAGCCAGCGGGTTGCTGTCACAACAGGCAGTATATAGAAAATATACTGGCAACAGTAGAGTATAAGCTAGCGGCAAAAATGGCTGAAATTTTTAGCACACTATTGTTGAAAATTGAAGTACTTACCCAAGAGGTCCACTGTTTGAGGGTACAAGCCACATCGACACCAGCAGCTGTACTAACGGTACCTCTTGGTTTACCATCTGGAAATTGTGTTGAGCAGGCAATACTCACGGGCAGCAGTTTAAGACATAAAGCCCCATGTAACGAAACAAGTTTGGAGGCGGAGCCCACTATACCTAGGGTACCCAAAGTGATTCGAGGGTCCCTAGAGGGTAGGCCACAACCAACTCGAGTCCACAAGGAAGTAAGAGAGCACATCAATAATTATAATGTTAGGATTGATCTCCCACCTGAGGCCGCTCCATTTGTATGTATATTGTCAGGAGTGCCAGAACTTAGTTCAGGTAAAAAAGAAGGTTACAATGACTTAAAAAATAAAGTAGCCTTCTGGCTTACTAAGAATAGACCCCTCCCCCCTACCATTGATGGTAACATTTTAAATGTGAGAAGGGTGGGTTGGCTTGGCCACATGATTAAAGATATTCCAGGTGATCTGGTAATAGTTAATTTCAGGAGTACAAATGTGGTCCCATTTTTGCGAGGCTGGTGCCCGCAACTTGCAGATGGACCAATAGTCACTTGGGAACTCCCAGATTTTTATCCTACGGTGTATCCCGAGGTGAAGGTGCCTTCCCAGATTAATAAAAATTTCATTAACCCTCCCAGGGGCTGGTTCGCACCAGAAAGCATTGAACCCTTGATTACTGCCGGGAGATATGGGCCGTTATCCTGTCTAGATGAGAATGATTGACTGATTGGTAGAGAAGAAATAGTTAATTTAACTTTATTGAAATCCCCCCACATAGAAGATAGAAGCTGGAAGGCTATTGCCACAGATCCAAGTAATAATCCTGACATTTCCCCTGTTGGTACATTGTCTGCATTACCCAATTTTAGTATGGACTCACCCACTGCTTTAGCTGAGTCTGTTGACATGTTATCAAGGTATATATCCTGGAACATAGCCGGTCTGGAGTCCAGCCAGTGTATTCCTGATTGGAGGGACTTCATTGATCAGGGCGATATAATTGCATTCCAGGAAACATGGGCTATCACACCGATATTTCGGGTGGGGTATCTGAACTTTAGCAAGCCAGCAATTAGAGGCCAGAAAGGGCGTCCTGTTGGAGGTCTTACAATTTGGGTCCGCCAAAGTGCGGGTGTTAGAGTTGAAGAAGTGTCAATTGATAGTCCAGACATAATTGCCTTAAAGATAAAGTCCAACCAAGGTACAAACATCCTGTTGGTTAATATTTATGTCAGGGGCCTCCAGGGAGGAAGGGTTTCTCCGACCCTCCAACTGTTGGATGACATTTTATCAGGTTCAACGACCGATGGCCACAAGATTGTGATGGGGGATCTTAATACTTGTTTTGAGCCCTTGGGTATTGAGGACGGCCTGCTCACCGAGGAGGAGGATCTATCCTGGGGTATTCCCCAACTTGAGATACCCTCTATTGCTAAGTGGTCGAGCTCAGCCACCTATATCAAGGGGCTATGCCTGGATATGGGTCTAAGAGCTGTTAATGGAAGGGTCAAGTCAGATAGGAAGGGCAGGCATACGTTCAACAACGGCAGACACAGTAGTCATATCGACTATATTTTGGTCGATGTGAGGCAGTGGTTTACAGTTGTTGATATGCTAGTTACGGAACGCCCAGAGAGTGATCATGACCCGCTGGTTTTGACCTTAAGGGATTCCAGCTTTCAGAGGTCAGAGGGTAGTGGTCCTAATATAACAGCACGAGAGGTCATTGTGAGCAATGACATGCGCAGGGTACGTTGGCCCAAAATAGCCGTTGACGCTGGGGCCCGTAGGGCGATAAGAACCTTAGTGTCTAGCTCTGTGGAGCTTTTAAACAATTGTGGCTCACAGGACGAGATTAACAGCGAACTTATACGCACCCACTCTGACTTGTTTCAGGAACTTAAAAAGTTGTTCATCAAACATATCCCTAAACAACCTAGGCCCAAGAAATACTCATCCCCTACTTGGTTTGATAAAGAGTGTAGTTTGACAAAAAGAGTTCTCTTTGAGGCTATTAAAAACAAAAATCATAGCCAGATTAGATCTTGTAGAAAACTCTATAATGAGGCAAAACGCAAAGCAAAACAAAAGTGGGACAAGGAACGCTGGCTTATGCTGTCAGAAGCCTGTGGTAAACGCAACATGCAACAGTTTTGGTATCTCATGAGATGGGGTATCTCGCAGGACGCCCACTATAGCCCAGCATCTGTCTCTAATCATCAGTGGGTAAAAAAATGTGAGGATCAGTTTAAGTGTTATACAGTAGAAGTGACTCTACCCTACCGTCTTGAGCCCGCCGAGCTGTTAATATTCTCAGCTACTGAAGTTATCAATTGCCTGCAAAATATTCCCAAAGGGAGGGCCCCTGGCCCAGATGGTATTCCAGCGGACATTTTTTTGGAAGACCAGGACCTATGGGTACCTTATATACTCCACCTGGCGAATGCAGTTGCTGCAGGCGCTAAAATTCCTGATTCATGGTATGGGGCAGAAATCCTTCCTATATACAAGAAAGGCGATCGCTCAGTACCCTCAAACTACCGGCCTATCAGCCTTATTGATGCGATCCAAAAAATTATAGCGCGCCTCGTCTTAGGGAGGATACAGGAATGGATAACAGACTCAGATATTTTGAATCCGTTGCAGGCGGGCTTTAGACCTCATGTAAGCACCCTTGATCAAGCCTTTCGTTTTGCCCTCTTATATTGGAAAACAGTTTTTTTGGGTAAGGGCAAGTTATATGCAGCTTTTGTGGATCTAAGATCTGCATTCGACTTGGTTCCTAGGCCTAAATTATGGGATTGCATACTGGAACAGGGAATGCCCAGGGCTCTAGTGCGACTCCTAGTGAATCTTCATGCACACACCTATGCCCAAGTCCGCTGGGGTAAGCCTGGCGAGGTTACGGACAGGTTCCATGTTTTGAAAGGTGTTAGACAAGGATGTGTCCTGGCTCCCACTTTGTTTTCCCTGTTTATTAACGGGGTTACCAAATATTTTGCAACACATCCCACGGATGCTCCCCAGATAGCGGGAATGAAAGTACCATTGCTCATGTTCGCGGATGATACCTTGTTATTATCAAAGACTAGGCAAGGGCTCCAACAGGCCCTACTCAGATTTGAGTTATTTTGTGACGAGAACGAGCTAGAAGTAAAAGAAAGCGCGAACAAACAAGGCAATCCGGAGGGGGCAGGAGCCCAAAACCCAGCGTCCAATTGGAAGGGCAGGAGCCCTTTAAATTCTCATCGCGCTCCCGCCGTCGCGGGAAAGCGCGAACAAACAAGGCAATCCGGAGGGGGCAGGAGCCCAAAACCCAGCGTCCAATTGGAAGGGCAGGAGCCCTTTAAATTCTCATCGCGCTCCCGCCGTCGCGGGAAAGCGCGAACAAACAAGGCAATCCGGAGGGGGCAGGAGCCCAAAACCCAGCGTCCAATTGGAAGGGCAGGAGCCCTTTAAATTCCCATCGCGCTCCCGCCGTCGCGGGAAAGCGCGAACAAACAAGGCAATCCGGAGGGGGCAGGAGCCCAAAACCCAGCGTCCAATTGGAAGGGCAGGAGCCCTTTAAATTCTCATCGCGCTCCCGCCGTCGCGGGAAAGCGCGAACAAACAAGGCAATCCGGAGGGGGCAGGAGCCCAAAACCCAGCGTCCAATTGGAAGGGCAGGAGCCCTTTAAATTCTCATCGCGCTCCCGCCGTCGCGGGAAAGCGCGAACAAACAAGGCAATCCGGAGGGGGCAGGAGCCCAAAACCCAGCGTCCAATTGGAAGGGCAGGAGCCCTTTAAATTCTCATCGCGCTCCCGCCGTCGCGGGAAAGCGCGAACAAACAAGGCAATCCGGAGGGGGCAGGAGCCCAAAACCCAGCGTCCAATTGGAAGGGCAGGAGCCCTTTAAATTCTCATCGCGCTCCCGCCGTCGCGGGAAAGCGCGAACAAACAAGGCAATCCGGAGGGGGCAGGAGCCCAAAACCCAGCGTCCAATTGGAAGGGCAGGAGCCCTTTAAATTCCCATCGCGCTCCCGCCGTCGCGGGAAAGCGCGAACAAACAAGGCAATCCGGAGGGGGCAGGAGCCCAAAACCCAGCGTCCAATTGGAAGGGCAGGAGCCCTTTAAATTCTCATCGCGCTCCCGCCGTCGCGGGAAAGCGCGAACAAACAAGGCAATCCGGAGGGGGCAGGAGCCCAAAACCCAGCGTCCAATTGGAAGGGCAGGAGCCCTTTAAATTCTCATCGCGCTCCCGCCGTCGCGGGAAAGCGCGAACAAACAAGGCAATCCGGAGGGGGCAGGAGCCCAAAACCCAGCGTCCAATTGGAAGGGCAGGAGCCCTTTAAATTCTCATCGCGCTCCCGCCGTCGTGGGAAAGCGCGAACAAACAAGGCAATCCGGAGGGGGCAGGAGCCCAAAACCCAGCGTCCAATTGGAAGGGCAGGAGCCCTTTAAATTCCCATCGCGCTCCCGCCGTCGCGGGAAAGCGCGAACAAACAAGGCAATCCGGAGGGGGCAGGAGCCCAAAACCCAGCGTCCAATTGGAAGGGCAGGAGCCCTTTAAATTCTCATCGCGCTCCCGCCGTCGCGGGAAAGCGCGAACAAACAAGGCAATCCGGAGGGGGCAGGAGCCCAAAACCCAGCGTCCAATTGGAAGGGCAGGAGCCCTTTAAATTCTCATCGCGCTCCCGCCGTCGCGGGAAAGCGCGAATAAACAAGGCAATCCGGAGGGGGCAGGAGCCCAAAACCCAGCGTCCAATTGGAAGGGCAGGAGCCCTTTAAATTCTCATCGCGCTCCCGCCGTCGCGGGAAAGCGCGAACAAACAAGGCAATCCGGAGGGGGCAGGAGCCCAAAACCCAGCGTCCAATTGGAAGGGCAGGAGCCCTTTAAATTCTCATCGCGCTCCCGCCGTCGCGGGAAAGCGCGAACAAACAAGGCAATCCGGAGGGGGCAGGAGCCCAAAACCCAGCGTCCAATTGGAAGGGCAGGAGCCCTTTAAATTCTCATCGCGCTCCCGCCGCGCGGGACGCGCGCGGGCGGGCCCGTCCTTGCCCGTCATTGCCAGGAAGAGTCAAGGCAGGGCCACCCCCCTGACATTTTGTAATAGGTAAAGGCTGCCTGAAGGAAGCACCATATGGTGCTGTGGGTGGAGCGAGGCTCCCAGAAAAATCTTCATCAGTTCGGAACTTCAACGCCCTAAACAGGTTCCACAGATGCAGGACTTGGGCAGTGGCTGACAACTATCTACCCACCCGGACACCTTCTCAAACAGAGGTGATCAGCCCTTCGTGCCCCTTAGATATCTCAGCACTCCCTAACACAAACCTCAGCAGAGCTAAACAGGGTGAGGAAAAGAGAGGGAGAGTGCTCACAGGGAAAAGATTGCAAAACTTTTGAGCAGGATC
The DNA here is from genome assembly GCF_031143425.1 of Pleurodeles waltl. NCBI lineage: Eukaryota > Metazoa > Chordata > Amphibia > Caudata > Salamandridae > Pleurodeles > Pleurodeles waltl. The sequence continues at coordinate 445,813,650 of NC_090451.1, read as the reverse complement.
TGAGTGTCCTACTAAAACAAGATGGGAAGACGGAAGGGAGGGATACCTTTGGAAGAGGCAGGCAATAATAAGACCTTAGACGGCTTCCTCCAAAAAGCGGTAGGGGCACTAGAAAAAGAAATTGAACTGGTCGAGCGCCGTCTAACTGCTCCCCCATCCTTCTTTTCACCAGCTTCACAGCCCCCCTCTGCAGAACCACCAGCACCAACCACCCTCACAATTCAAACGCTCAACGCAGAACCCTTGGACAGAACCATACATTCTTCGGGATCTACCCAGCCTATGCCAATCAGGCCCACACCCTCCCCAAATCATGGCACAAAGGGCAAAAGGAAACGGGGGGAGACGAATCTAAAGAACAAACGGGCCCGTGTCCTGGACCCCTCTGTCCATACCGTATCTACCAGACCTAAGGATCATATACCTGCCCAAACTACCAACTATGGCAATCTGGATATTACTTCTATCACAGACTTTATTAAAGATGAGCTTCTAAAACAACTACATCCTATAACAATCCGTCTATTAGCCATCGAGGAGAAACTCGATGCCCTCATTAAACCCAGCCAGCCAATCCCCCTTTCCCCATCGGGCTTGCACTGCTTGCGACAACACCCTATCCTTGGCCCCCCTGTCAATGATGCCAGTAGTCCCCTTCTCCCACCACCTACGGTCCACAAGTCAAAACCACCTTGCTCTGACACACTACATCAACTAGCGAAGCTTTCTACACCTAGTCTGGCTAATCTCCCTAAAACGTGGTACACAAAGAGCGATTCCTCTTACTTAAGGCGGACTGGTGAAATTGCCCCTTCCACAAACACGGGCGCCAAACCCCATAGAACCCACCCAAATATCCAAGTAGATCGGATGCGCAGGGACTCAGGAATCAACATGGGAACTTTACATCTACCTCCAGAAGCCTGCCCGTACGTGCTTGTTATTACGAATGTCCCTAAGCTCAAGTCCATCATCCCTGAATCATTCACAGAACTGAAAAACAAGGTTATTCACTGGTTGCATAAACATGCTAGATTCGCATTCCATATGATACCCTCAATATTAATGGTGAGGAGGGTGGGTTGGGTGGGCCCACTCAAAAATCCTGGCACTGGGGACTGTATTGTTATTAATTTTAATGCGCCCTCCCTCGTCGATCAGCTTTCCCTAAATGCATGCCATCTCAACCCCCTAGGGGGGGGCACTTCACTTTGCAGGCTTCAGGCCTTTTACCCCCATAAAGCTGCACCAGGCTTCAAGGGGGTGACAATGACATCCAGAGATTTTCCTAGGGCTCAGATGCCAACTGATTTCCAGCCAAGTTGCAATCCTGCCTCGCCCACACTCTCCGAAAACGATTGACTATCACACATGACTTTTCTTAATTCCCGAGGCTCAAGCAACTGGAACAAAAACGACCCAATAGCTGGGAAAAATTAAACTCATAAAACAGGGCAAATCAATTGTGAGGCCGAATATACTCCCATTAGCAACACTAGTGAGTCTACTCTAACCCCCGCTCTCGCCCAGTCAGACTATCTTAAAAGCTCTGAAATCCATATCGGGGGAACAGATAAGGAGCGCTGGGTGATTGAGATTAATTTAGCTACAGACTCACTAGATCACAGCAAATCCGCAAACCCACCTCTACTCCAGGTATCTGATTGGCTTAGACCACCCCCTGTCCTAGATGGGGCTGGAAGCACCCTAGACACGACCGAGAAGGGCATATTGCTTCCCCACGGTACCCTAGCCCCGAGAGAGAATCCCGTGGCTGAAGCTCCCCATAACAAACCAGATGGCTTAGATACCATCCTCAGTTGGAACATTGCCGGGTTGGAGAGTAAAATGAACAACCCTGAATGGGGAAAATTCATAGACAAACATAAAGTATGTCTCTTCCAAGAAACATGGGCGCTGGAGCCTAAATATAGAATCGGTTACAAAAGCTACTGGGTTCCAGCAAATAAGGTGAATTCAGGGAGACCCTCAGGTGGCCTGCTAATATGGCTCAGCTGTTCTCTCAAATGCCAAATTGAACCGATTGACTTGGGCTGCCCTGATCTAATGGGTCTATCATTACCATCCCTTATAGAGAAACCACTTTTAATAATTAACATCTATAATAGGAGCCTGGGCAATAAATATGAGTCCAACGCACTGACTATTTTAGACAATTTTCTCCCTGATAAATCTCCCTCTCATTTTATTCTCATTGCCGGAGATTTTAACACCACTTTTGAACCCTACTCACTGGCCCAGGAACTATATAAAGATGAAGATGCTCATTGGGGCATCCCCCAGCTGGTGTCAAGCAAAAGACCTAAAATCAACAGACTATCATACCAGCTCATGGACATTACATTGGCACACGGTCTCCGGGCTTGCAATGGCCGTTCCCGTTCGGATCTTAACCTTCACCCCACATTTAAACGTGGGTTGCAGAAGAGCCAGATTGATTACATCTTGCTCGACATCCGCCTTTGGGGTCACATGGTCGAAATGAACATCACAGAACATGAGGAAAGCGACCATGAACCATTGACTTTATCACTCAGGAACCTACTACCCCTACTTGAGGCCTCCTGCCCCAAGTCCTATAGTCAGCAGCTCGCACTGACCAACAACAGGCGAAATGTTAGATGGAAATCCCTGAACACTGACATAACCACTTTGGCAAAAGTGTACTGGCAGCTGGCGGATCATATGGAATATATACTTCAACCCACGAAAGATAGTGGTGGGCTTATAGCAGCCCATACACTGTTTTTTAACTCTTTAAAAACTCTACTTACTAAAGAGTCGGCAACAGAGCCTAAACAGAATTCTAACGCAAGATGGTTCAACACTGCATGCAGAGAAGCACAGCATAAGTTGCTGAGAGCCATAAGAGGTGGCCAGATGGATTATATAAGGGAAGCTAGAAAAGACTACAAAAAGGAACAAGGCAGAGCCCGTAGGGAATGGGATGAATCAAGATGGGTCCTCCTCCTGGAATCCGCTAAAACAAACGACACCACGAAATTTTGGAAATTGGTAGCTGATGCCAGCAATGAACCACACCGTTCGCCTGGTGCCTCAATACTCCCTGCAGAATGGTCCGACCATTTTTCCCAATTATACCTGGGGACCACTGATGCTGCTTCCCGGGATCTGATCCATATCATGACCCCCGAGACCCCCAAAATTGAATTCACTTTGGCAGATACCAAGGCTGCGATTGCCTCAATGAAATGGGGAAAGGCCCCCGGCCTTGATAAAATACCAGGAGACCTTTACAAGACAAATCCAGATGTTTGGGCCCCATACCTAAACCTCATCTCAAATGAGATAGCTGCTGGAGCACCTGTTCCGAGCTCCTGGTTGGGAGCAGAGATAGTCCCCATTTTTAAGAAAGGCGACCCCTCTAACCCTGCCAACTATCGCCCAATCTCCTTACTCGACAACTTCCAAAAAATCTTTGCAAAGCAAATTTTGTCCTGTCTAGAAGACTGGATTTTAGAAACAAACGCCATCTCTGATCTACAAGCAGGGTTCAGACCAGCAGTCAGTACTATAGATCAGGTACTAAGATTTTTAACAATAAAATGGAAAACTGTAGAAATAGGAAGGGGTAACCTTTATGTAGTTTTTATTGATCTCAGAGCCGCGTTCGACTTGGTCCCCAGAAACCAGTTATGGCTGACGCTAGCCAATATGGGTGTCCCGCATGGCCTTCTGAAACTTATTATCCGCCTACATGAAAATACCTACGCCCAAATCAGGAACGGCAAGAAGGGTGATCTCACAGAACCAGTGGCTATTGAGAGGGGAGTTAGACAGGGGTGCGTCCTGGCCCCAACTCTCTTCCTATTATACATAAACAACTGCATCAAGTACTTAGCAAACTGCACAAATGATTCTCCCAAGCAGGCTGGAACCAAAGTCCCCTGCCTACTCTACGCAGATGACACTATTCTTTTGTCTAAATCACCCATGGGAATTCAAAACTTGGTAAATCAGTTTGGTGTTTACTGCAGAAATTATGGATTAGACATAAACCATAAGAAAACCAAACTTATGATATACAGCGCCCCGAACAAGAAGCTCAGCGCAAACATAAAGATGGATTTAACTCCCCTGGAGAGAGTAATGGAATATGACTACTTGGGCATTAGACTATCCGACAAGGGCAGCTGGGAGCCAGCCATAAGGAAAGGGGCACTAACAATTAGCCAAAGATGTGGAGTAATAGGACGCAAAGCTAGCACTGCCACAAGCCCCCCTCTGATCCTTATCTCTGAAATATATAAAGCACAAATCCGTGCTGCGGCCCTATATGGAGCAGAACTTTGGGGATTACATAGACAGATGGATACTCTCCAAACCAAAGAAAACAACTTCCTCAGACACATATCTAGACTGGGGAGGGGCACGCCAATGCTCCCCCTCAGACTGGACCTGGGCTTAAATAGTATCAAAGATATAGCCTATCTAAGACCACTCCTGTATTGGGTCAGACTATGGAAAACAGACGAACTTGAACCCTACAGGGCAGCAGTTAAAGAACTATTACCACCTCATCACGGATGGGAAAAGGTACGGTGGCTCAGGGAGATGAAAGTGGCATGGACCAAACTGAGACTATCCCAGTACTGGGAGAACCCCGAGATGATTCCTGGCAGAGCTAAACGCCTGATCAAAGAACATTATTGGGCAAAAATCAACGAGGAATCTCTCGGTTCACATGTGTCAGGTCGGCTGACAGCTGAATTCCTGCTGGTCAAACACGTTCCCTTCCCTGAAAGCTCCGTGGATCTACCCATACCAGCCCGTGCTCGCTCGCTACTACTGCAGTTCAGGTACGGGACATTGGCGGTTAATAGCTACACGGCTGGTTGGTCGACTAACAGTTCCCCATCGGACAAATGCATAAATTGTCATTTATGCAAGGAAACAGCTGAACACATCCTATTTTTCTGCCCTCTGTACAAAGGTCCCCGAGGGAAGTGGATTATTCCCTTGTGCAGAACACTCCAACCACTATCCCGCAACAGTCTATTCAGAATATGTAAATACGACACTTCCATACTGATAATCAGCGCTGTTTCTAAATATCTGGCAGCAGCATGGAAAATTCGTAATAGGACTATTCTAGATTTTAACTCACTGTTTGAAGAGCTGTCTTGAAAACAGTAAATCAGCATCCTGTCATATCAGCCTTGGGCTCTAATTGTAAACCGCGACTTATTGAGCACAAAAAAAAACGTATCTCTGAATAAGTGCTATATTGAGTTATTTTAACTAAAGTGTTTTATAAATTTAAAATTATACTTAATTTTATAATTGTCAAGATGCAATTTATTGGATTAATTAACCCAAAAAACTAATTAACCTAGAGCATCAGCCACCACTGACTGACTTCTTAAATTTTTTTACCAGTTTTACTGTCTGGAGTTTCAATGCCTAATTTTATATAGAGATGTGCCACACCACAGCTTTTACGTTATCATTATTCTACTGTTCAGGGTTATGTACAGGGTAAGATCCAGAGACTATTCCGAGCACCTCTTTCACCCCTCCTATTTATGTAATCTTTCTCAGGCAGCTACTGGACCCCTACTTTTTTTTACTATTGTTCCTTTTATTGTGTACTGGTTTATGGTTTTTATCTTACTGTACGTATGTATATATTTTTTAAATCTTTTAAATGGCCCAAATTTGGACCGAATAAACTATTGATTGATTGAGCTAGAAGTAAATGTTTCTAAAACAAAATTTATGGTACTAAGAGGTCGAACACAAACTGTGGCAAGGGTCAAAATGTGTGGTGCTATTCTTGAGCAAACTAATGAATTTACATATCTGGGTGTGCATTTTAGTGACAATTTTAGTTGGAAACCCCAGATTGATATCCAAGCACTTAAACATGCTCAACTAGGCGGAGCCCTTCTTAAGGAATATAAAAGATCATTTACCCGCCCGATGTCCCCACTTATGGAAATCTATGGGTCAAAAATTCTTCCCTCAGTCTTGTATGGGGCAGAGCTTTGGGGTTATAGCAATCTGGACCAACTGATGCTGGCCCAAAACAGATTTATAAGAGGGGCGGTTGGTCTTCCGAGGTCATCCCCACGTATTCCGCTCCTTTATGACCTTGGGCTCCAACCGGTGGAAGACCAAGCCAGATTTCGGCCCTTGGCCTTCTGGCGGAGGTTGTGGTCTACCCCAGAGCTGTTATTATATGCGAAAGCATGTCTCGAGGTAAGGGACACCCTAGGATCTGATAAGATTGGCTGGTTTAAGGGTGTTAGAACCACTCTTTGTGCCATGGGTCCAGGTGCCCTTTGGCACAACCCTGACTCAGCTACCTTTCCTTCAAAAAAAGTGCTGAAACAACTATATTGGGAATGGGTGGTAGGCACAAGACACTCATCCCTTATAGGTAGTTCCCTTACAACAACATTTTTACACATGAAAGATGCCTCTGCAATTGAAAAGTACTGGGATGTTATAACAAAACCCATGGACCGTAAATTATATCACCAAGTTAGAGTGGGCTTATTACCATTAAGGTGTTTAACCTCCACCTGGGGTACTGGTGGCCCAGATAAATGCCCATTGTGTACTGAAATGCGGGAAAATGTGAGCCATTTGTTTTTTGTTTGTCCATTATATGCTGCCCCAAGGAAGAAGTGGTTGGTACCCCTATGCAAAAGTCTGGGCACACAATCGGCCGAGACTGCTTGTAGGATCCTTAAAACTGATCCTTCACCTACTATAGCAATAGGGGTGGCCAAATTCCTGGGGTGGGCATGGATAATTCATTTTGAATCACTAAAACAGCTACATGTTTTAGATAAGTAAATTATCCTGAATTTTAGAACTGAGCCTTTTTAAAGTAATGTACTCCTTTTTATTATTATGTTAAAATATTTAACAAATGACGCATTAGATAGATTTAATATGTTCTTTTTAGCTTTTATGAAATATTGTATTTATTGTTATAATCATTAGCACTGACAATTTTATAAGTATTATGACGTGTAGCATGTCTTTTATGATGAAATATCGAATAAAGACTTCTTTGACTTGACTTGACTTGAATATATGTTGTTTTTTTATTTTTATGGATTGTTTTAGTTACTTTTTTACACATACTAAATATTGACCCCACCCACTGAGTAACCTACCCACCCATATCCACATCTAACAACTATCAAATATTAAAATCTATCAAATCACTAAACCTAACCTATATCTAATCTAAAACGTATCATAAACTGTGCTAATAAGATAATCATTATTAAAAACAAATATGAACTAGGGAGGGGCAGCATGTCAGAGGAAACCCTACATTTGCCTTGCAATATGGTCCATAGACTGCTGCAATGTCTGGACCACTCCCATAAGTGTATCCACCTGCTGTTCTAGGCCAGTCAGTCTCAAGTTGAATTCCTCACTGTCCTTTAGGGCCTGCTTCTCAAACTCAGACTGATGCCCTGGTGTATTGGTGTCATCCTGTGATGCCACCGCTTGCTGCCCAGAACTGCCTCTGGATCACCAGCATGGTGATCTGAAATTCCACAACACAAAAGAATGATGGACGGAGTGCTGAAACTTTTTAAACACTGACCACCAGTCACAGATCTGGGCTAATCCATTGTTCTTTTGCTCACCATGCCATCCAAGGTTGGACCCAGTTATGGACAAATCAGTCTTGACACTGTTACCATTGGGAACAGTCCAACCCGAACTGTCAGGTCAGGTCCTCGCTGGACCGAAAACAAGCATCCTTGGACTGGTTTCAGGGTATCACCCTTCAACAGTCAGGCTAGCTTGAATCCAGTGGCACAGTGAGCATGGGACCTATGTCTGGGCACATCCTCCCCACTTAAGCTAACTTTAGCAACACAAAAGGATGATGGATGGAGTGCTGAAACTTTTCAAACACTTACTGCCAGTCACAGATCTAGGTGTAATCCATTGTTCATTTGCTCAGCATGCCAACCCAGCCTCTCAACTCATCTCAAAGTCTGGCCTGGTGCTTGCCCTGTCTAGCACTTTCTGTTCCTCAGTTGGTGACTTCCAGGTCCCCGCTGCCTTCCATTCCTCATATCTCCTCCCTATGCCCCTGAACTCATTGCCAATGTGCCGGATGTGGCATTATCTTTCTAAGTGGATCCAGTAGGCCTTCTCCTGTTCTAGGGTCATGTTTTCTGTTGGAGAGAAAGGACATATGTATCACTCCAAGCTGAAGTTCCCAAGTAATCAGAAATCACATGCATGAATTAGTACTAGCAGCACAAAGATGAGGCATGTCCTTCCAAAAATAGATATCCATGAAACAAATCTTGAAGCATGATACTTTTCCTACAGTTGCAATGCTAAAGTGCTAATGTCTTTGTAGGATGATGAAAGGGCTGTGTCTGGCCTAATAAACATATGCACATATGTATATTAAGACAGATTCAGAACAATGTATGCTTACAACACAGCACAGAAATGCCTGTTGTACTTAACACTTGGCCTTATTCCTCACAAAACACTATAAAAGTATGAACACGTCACTGTTATGGGACATTGGTGAGGGCATAGGTCAGGCATGTAACTGTATTGGCATATATGGCCTGGGAACATGTCCCACATTGACTCGTACCTATTCTGTCTGCAGTGAGGTAGGAATCATCAAAACCTGAGTGGAACTGCCACAGTAAATTGACCATACATTACCATGTGAATGCCTACAGTAGCAATGCGCATCAGACAGGCAGACTGAAGTTCATCCCTCCAATTTGATGCTCACATCCAGTTTCATTACAGCATCCTTTATACCACCATGCCATTTTGCTCCTCTGTCACCCCATCTTACATGTCAGTAATATGCAGTACTCTGCGAGATGCACAGGTACCCATGAAGTGAGACGACTGTTGCCACATATCATGCTAAATGCAGACTAAAGGGTGAACGCAAGTAAGTCAATGGTATGGAGAATGGCCTTACACACTCATTGCAACAAATGGGGATAAGTAACTTGCCCACTGGTTTTGCTACCATAAATGATACATTTTAACTATGCTACCTCTCAACTACATTTGCAGCATCAAGACTAGGAATGAGTCATGTTTCGGCATGCTGAGCATGCTCACATGGTTACCCAAGTCCATTGTAGTGCAAACATTGGCTAGACGCTGAACTACAGATACATGTATGGATCAAAGAAAATTTTGCTGTTTGAGTGGAATGAATACCAGATATGCCTTCAATCATTTAGACCGTACCAAATTTGATAGGGTGGAGAAACTTATTCTGAAGGCATGGGTATGATATGTGCACACAATACAATGACAAATCATTTGGAAAAGATGTTCACTGTGCACATGTCAACATTAAGGGGGTCATTCCAACCCTGGCGGTCGGTGTTAAAGCGGCGGCTAACCCGCCAACAGGCTGGCGGTTACAAAAATGGAATTCTGACCCTGGCGGAAACCGCCAACAGAGACCGCCACTTTAACACTCCGACCGCCACGGCGGGACAAACAAACAGCGCGGCGGTCACCGCCAACAGACAGGCGGGAGACAATGTACCGCCCACCCTATCACAACCCACCAATCCGACACCTTTTCCGGGGCGGTAACCCCGCCGATAAAAACACGGCGGAAACAGATATTTCGAACGGAAAACGCTCACCTCCATACACCCCACAAGGAATCTGGACAGCATGGAATCCGAACTACACATCCTCCCAGCTATTGTATTCCTGCTCCTCTACCAGGAGCACGAACGCCGGCGCAGAAGACAATGGTGAGTACTGCACCTACGACACAGGGGAGGGGGGAGGCAAAAAATTACGGGGACACACATACGCGACACACCCACCCCCACCCTCACCCACTACAACACACACATCAATGCATAGCAACAACTCAGAGTTACACCCCCAAACCCCCCGGAAGAATGCGAATACAAAAGGAAATGATTATGAAATTTGGATTATATTGTAAGGCTGAGTATAAAATATATCAAACATCTATAACTATATATACATAAATTGTCCTGTCCGATATGTGTATCAGCCATTGTTCGTGGGCCACTGGGCCAAAACACATGGGCAAAGCCCACACAGGATACCTGACTCCAATGGAGAGAACACTGCAGGGGCATCAGATAGGAAAACTACAGGCACCTCAGGGGGAAGGGAAGGGGGGGGCACCTCAGCCAGATGAGTCCACGACGCCAGATCCACGAGGGGCCTCCATGGCCACTGTGCCATCCTGGGGAGTGCAAAGCCACAGTCTCTCAAGTCTCTACAGTGGGTGGGTTGCCCACTGTGCCATCCTGGGGAGTGCAAAGCCACAGTCTCACAAGTCTCTACAGTGGGTGGGTTGCCCACTGTGCCATCCTGGGGAGTGCAAAGCCACAGTCTCACAAGTCGCTACAGTGGGTGGGTTGCCCACTACGCCATCCTGGGGAGTGCAAAGCCACAGTCTTACAAGTGGATGACAGACTCCACTGGTTCTGGAGGGGGACTAGTGCCCAGAGTGCTTCGTGCAGCCCTGCCCGACACAGATGCGGCCCTGCCCCTTCCACCAATGGGCCAGCGGTTCATGAGATGAAGGGCCCAGTTCAGCGTTGCTTTAGACAGCAGTGCCCAGGAGAGCGGTGCTTGAGATGAAGGGCCCAGCGGAGCGGTGCTTGAGACGGCGGTGCCCTGTTCAGCGGTTCTTGACTTGAAGGGCCCTGTTCAGCGGTGCTTGAGACGGCGGTGCCCTGTTCAGCGGTAATTGACTTGAAGGGCCCTGTTCAGCGGTGCTTGAGACGGCGGTGCCCTGTTCAGCGGTGCTTGACTTGAAGGGCCCTGTTCAGCGGTTCTTGACTTGATGGGCCCTGTTCAGCGGTGCTTGAGACGGCAGTGCCCTGTTCAGCGGTGCCTGACTTGAAGGGCCCTGTTCAGCGGTTCTTGACTTGAAGGGCCCTGTTCAGCGGTGCTTGACTTGAAGGGCCCTGTTCAGCGGTTCTTGACTTGAAGGGCCCTGTTCACCGGTGCTTGACTTGAAGGGCCCTGTTCAGCTGTGCTTGAGACGGTGGTGCCCTGTTCAGCGGTGCTTGACTTAAAGGGCCCTCTTCAGCGGTTCTTGACTTGAAGGGCCCTGTTCAGCGGTGCTTGACTTGAAGGGCCCTGTTCAGCGGTTCTTGACTTGAAGGGCCCTGTTCAGCGGTGCATGAGACGGCGGTGCCCTGTTCAGTGGTGCTTGACTTGAAGGGCCCTGTTCAGCGGTTCCTGACTTGAAGGGCCCTGTTCAGCGGGTCTTGACTTGAAGGGCCCTGTTCAGCGGTGCTTGAGACGGCGGTGCCCTGTTCAGCGGTGCTTGACTTGAAGGGCCCTGTTCAGCGGTTCTTGACTTGAAGGGCCCTGTTCAGCGGTGCATGAGACGGCGGTGCCCTGTTCAGCGGTGCTTGAGACGGCGGTGCCCTGTTCAGCGGTGCTTGACTTGAAGGGCCCTGTTCAGCGGTGCTTGACTTGAAGGGCCCTGTTCAGCGGTGCTTGAGATGAGTGTCCTGGTCAGCCGATCCGGCCATGGCATGGATGTCACTCGCCACCTGACATGTGGCTGGCGGGGCCTTCCTGCCCATCTGCCTTTTGGCTTGCGGGGCCCTCCTGGGCTGCAGTACCGGGCCTGTGGGTGTCCTCCTGCACACCTGGAATGGGGCTGGTGGGGCCCTCCTGGGCAGCTGGCCTGCAGCCGGACTTGTCGGGTGTGCTGCCCTTGCCACCCTTCCCTGCTCGTATGTGGCCCTTTCCACCCTTTGGCGGTGTGCCAGGTGGCACCCCACTTCCTGACGGAGCCAGGGTAGGGATTTTGGAGCCTGCTGTCTTTGGCCTCTCGCGCCGGGCACTGGCAATCTTTGCTTGCTTTTCCGGGGGTGGGCTGGCCGTGTCTTGGCTCCTAGCCGAACTAGCTGCCCTTGAGGGTGGGGGACTCCAAAGTCCTTGGACAATTGTCTTTATAGGTCCCGGTTTTGTGGTGGCTGAGGTGCTGATTGGAGTCTTATGAGATGGACGGGGTGGGGGAGTTGTTGGAAAGAGGTCAAGTTTGGAAAGGAAAAGCTATTTAGAAAGAGAGGGACAGATAGGTGTAGTGGGTATGGGAGTGGAGGAAGAGGATGTGGTTGTAGGAGAGTGAAGTCTGGTGTCTTTGGGTGCAGGTGCTGGTGCTGGAGGCTGTCGTGAGGTGGATGGCTGTTGTGTGGGTGGCTGCCTGCGTTTGTGTGGTTTGGAAGAGGGGGTGACAGACACACTGGGAGAGGACACAGGGGACGTGTAAATGGTAGTGGGGGTGGTGACTGCACGTGTGCGGAGTGTTCTGGTGGGTGTGCTGGTGATGGACGTAGTGGCTGAAGATGTTGTGCATGCAAGTGTGAGTGGAGACGTCACAGGGAGGGAGGAGGGTGACGAGGAGGAGGGGGACACAGAGGAGGCAGTGGCTGTTGGTATGTCTGCATGTGGATGTTGCTTGTGTGAATGCTTGTGTGATGTGTGGTGCTTATGTCTGTATGAGCTTCCCTTGGGTGTTGAGGTGTGTGCAGGCTGGTCTGATGGTGTGTCTGGGATAGGCAGAGGTACAGGGGTTTGGGTCTGGGTGGAGGAAGTTGGAGGGTGGAGGCTATAGACAGGGACAATGGCTGCCGTCAGTGCTGAGGCCAGAGCGTTGAACGATCGCTGATGGGCAGACTGACCAGAATGAATGCCCTCCAGGTATGCATTACTCCGGTGCACCTCCCTTTCTACACCCTGGATGGCATTCAAAAGGGTAGACTGCCCAACAATGATGGTCCTCAGGAGGTCAATGACCTCCTCACTGAGGGCAGCAGGGGTCACAGGGGTAGGGCCTGAGGTGCCTGGGGCGAAGGAGATGCCCACCTTCCTGGGTGAGCGGGCACGGGGCGAACGCTGAGGGGCTGCTGGGAGGGCGGTGCTGGTGCGCTGGGTGGCGGCTATACCTGTTGTTGCGGGGGGCACGGATGTTGCCGCCACCACATGGGAGCTCCCTTCAGAGGACGAGTCGCTGTCACTGACATCAGCACTGGTCCCCGCTGTGGAGCTCCCCTCGCCCTCCGTCCCACTGGTGTACTCAGAGTCCGTTGCATGGCCCTCCAGGGCCATGTGGGATGCAGCTGCCTCGTGCTCCGATGCCACTTCTCCTCCGCCTGATGATGCTAATGCACACATGAACAGGAAGACCACAAAAAAAGGGTGGGGGGGAGAAATAAAGACATCTTGAGTGCATGCATGAGCGACACCGTTGGCGGAGAGGACAGACACAGAAGCCCCCTGCACTACGCCGCGCACTTGGGGTACACTACTCAATCAGTGGGACATGGCCTACAAGCCTATGGACGACAACTGCACACATAGATGACACAGGGCCATGAATAGCTGTACTAGGGACCCTACAGAGGTAGGGGGCGGGGGCACAGGGCCATGCCTTACGGAGGGGCCTAGCCTACAGAAATCGCCCTGGCCTAGGGATACCCACAGCCCTCCTCCCCCACCCAGACACCTCCACTGCGTGCAAAGATAGCAGAATGTGCTTGTACTCACCCCCTTGTGTCTGCTGTGATGTCCTCACGCGCCCATCCAAATCGGGTTAGGCCACTGCCAGAACCCGGGACATCAGGGGGGTCAAAGTACGACTGGCACCCCTCCTACGTTGGGAGGCCATCCCCAGCTGAGCCTCCGCCGTCTTCCTGCTCCAGCGTCGGATGTCCTCCCACCTCTTCCGGCAGTGGGTGCCCCTTCTGTTGTGGACCCCCAGGGTCCGGACATCCTTGGCGATGGCACGCCAAATAGCGACTTTCTGGTGGGCGCTGACCTATGTGACATGTACAGGGGGAGAAAAAAATCATCACCTTCTGCATGCTCGATGTGAGTGGCCCACCATCCCCACCCTTGCCATGTGGCACATGCTCTCATCTGTCGTTTGATGCATGCCTCAATCGCTCCCCTCCCCACCATCTTTCATTCACCCCACTCAACACAGGCATTGGCCACAAAGCATGCTCCCAGTGTACTTACCTGTTGGTCTGGAGGACCGTAGAGTAGCGCATACTGGGGGAGGGCCCCATCCATGAGTTTCTCCAATTCTTCAGAAGTGAAGGCAGGGGTCCTTTCCCCAGTCGCAGCAGCCATTGTCCCTTCCAGACCGAGGTCACAGCAGCACTTGCAGTATAGGTCCTCTCCTGTGGAAGATCAGGTATCGAGTGATTAAGCAGATAAAAAAAGGCGGTGCGTACCGCGACCGCTGGCGCACATCGTCATTGGCACCTGAAACCCATTGGGTTCAATGTTAACCAATGCGGCTTTGCGCCGCGGTCTTCGACCGCCTACCGGGCACGGTGTGCCACGCCAGCGCATTGACCTCACATCCCACTGTCGCACTTCACAGGTCAGGCAACCGCCATTTCAAGGGTCCACATGGCTTAATTTCTACTGCGTCACACATACCTAGGCCTTGCATCAACACTCATACAAGCCATTCCATGCATTGAGAATCGTGTTCTGTGCAAGCTGTGGGTACGTACCTGTGGGTTGATTGACTCTGTGCTCACTGTTGTCCTTCATAGGCACCGTCCGCTGGGACATGCGAGGAGATGGAGGAATCTTCCTATGTACAGACTGCTGGTGGACCTGTCGACAATGGAGGAACGACATGTCATGCTGACATACAGGCTTGACCGAGCCACTATACAGGAACTGTGTGCCCAGCTGGAGCCAGACCTGATGTCACCCATCCGCCAACCCACAGGGATCCCCCCTCCAGTGCTGTCAGTGCTCCATTTCATAGCAAGTGGGTCATTTCAAACAACAGTGGCCATATCATCAGGGATGTCCCAGCCCATGTTTTCCAAGGTGTTGTCCAGAGTGTTGTCTGCCCTGCTCAAACACATGCGGAGCTACATAGTTTTCCCTGAGGTGGGGGATTTGCCTACCGTGAAGGGTGATTTCTATGCCCTTGGACATATTCCCAACATCATCGGTGCCATTGAGGGGACACATGTTGCTTTGGTCCCCCCCAGAAGGAGTGAACAGGTGTACAGGAACAGGAAGAGTTATTATTCCATGAATATCCAGGTGGTCTGTTTGGCAGACCAGTACATCTCCCATGTTCATGCCAAGTTCCCTGGCTCAGTGCATGACGCCTACATCCTGCGGAATAGCAGCATCCTGTATGTGATGGGTCAACTCCAGAGGCACCGGGTGTGGCTATTAGGGGACTCTGGTTACCCCAACCTTTCCTGGCTATTGACCCCAGTGAGGAATCCCAGGACCAGGGCAGAGGAACGGTACAATGAGGCCCATGGGAGAACTAGGAGGGTGATTGAGCGAACTTTTGGCCTCCTGAAGGCCAGGTTTAGGTGCCTCCATATGACAGGTGGATCCCTAGTGTACTCACCAAAGAAGGTGTGCCAGATCATCGTGGCCTGCTGTATGCTTCACAACCTGGCTTTGCGATGCCAGGTGCCTTTTCTGCAGGAGGATGGTCCAGATGGTGGTGTTGTAGCAGCTGTGGAGCCTGTGGAGAGTGAAGAGGAGGAAGGCGAAGAGGACGACATAGAGAACAGGAACACAGTAATTCAGCAGTATTTTCAATGACACACAGGTAAGAGTACACACCAGCATATTACTTTTACTTAAAGACTTCTACCTCTCTACTGTCTGACTTTTTCCCCCAGTGTATGGTAACTGTGTTGTGACTTTCTCTTCCGTTTTCAGATATGTGGGCCCCACTGCGTGACATCTGCTTTGTTTCCCCATGGACTACAGCTGTGTGACAGCGGTTTGTTGGCATCACAATGTGAATGAACATTTTGGCACGGTCATGTCTAATACATTTGTTCACAATCACAGCCAGACTCCAGATTGTTTATGTGCAATAAGTGTGTTTATTCAAGTGCTCTAAATTGGATGGGTGGTTGCAAATCGGTGAGGGGTGATGGTGGAGGATTGTCCATGGCAGAGTCCAGACTATCAGTATCACAGGTGCATTGTCCAAATGCCTGTGGGAAGTGGAGCAGGGGCAGTTTAAAGTTGGACAGGGTGACAATGTGGGACAGTGGGATGACAATCAGGGCGGTATCCTTTGCTGGTGGGGGTCTTGACATCTTACTCTGTCTTCTTCCTGGATCTCAGGGCCCACTTGTGGGGTGGTTCTCCTTCTGCAGGGGGTGGGGTTCTGGTGGCCTGTTGGTCTTGTGTCGGGGCCTCCTGTCCACCAGCGCTGGCGGAGGTGGTAGGCAGTTCTTGGTCCATGCTAGTGTCAGGGGCCCTTTGTCCTGCCACAGTGTCCCGCAATGTGGTGACTACCTGATTCAGAGCCACTACGATGGTACCCATGGCGGAACTGATGTTTCTTAGTTCCTCCCTGAACCCCATTAACTGTTGCTCCTGCAGAAGCTGGATCTCCTGAAACCTGGCCAGGACCGTCGCCATCGTCTCCTGGGAGTGGTGGTATGCTCCCATGATGGAGGAGAGGGCCTCGTGGAGAGTGGGTTCCCTGGGCCTGTCTCCCCCCTGTCGCACAGCAGCCCTCCCAGTTCCCCTGTTTCCCTGGGCCTCCGTCCCCTGAACCGTGTGCCCACTACCACTGCCCCAGGTCCCTGTTGTTGTTGGGGTGGTGGGTTAGCCTGGGTTCCCTGTAGTGGTGGACACACCGCTGATTGACGTGTCCTGGGGACAGAGGTATGGGCCCACTGGGTGGGTGCTGTGCTGGTGTTCCCAGAGGGGGGAAGGTCTGCTGTGCCCTGTGACTGTCTGAGGGGAACCGACTGTACCGAGGTCCCCGATGGACCGGGCTGGTCATCTAGATCTAGGGAGACAGAGCTGGTGTCCTCACTGTGGGCCTCTTCTGGGGGTGGAGTGGACATTTGTGGACCCTCCTGCGCGGTGACCTGCCGTTCGGGTCCTGCAGGGGTACAAAAGTATGGTTATTGCTTCTGTGTGTGCCATGGTGTGCAATGGGTGGGTGCCCGTGTACCTCAGGGCTGCCATTCCTTTGTGGGGGCTGTTGTGACGGTGGTTTGGGGGGGGATGAGTATGTGCAGTGGGCATGCTTTGGTGATGGGTGTCCATGCTTTGTGGTCGCATGCAGGGCCAGGTTTTGGGATGGGTGGGTTGTGATGGTGAGACATTTGCAAGGAGTAGGTGTGATGGGGTGGGGGTGAGGGTGGGGGTATGAGTTGGCATGCTGGTGGGGTGGGGGGGATGAAGTAGTGAAGATTTGACCTACCAGAGTCCATTCCTCCAGATACTCCTGCGAGGCCATCAGGATGCAGGATGTTCAAGACCTGCTCCTCCCATGCTGTAAATTCTGGGGGAGTAGGTGGGGGTCCGCCGCCAGTCCGCTGTACCGCGATGTTGTGCCTGGATACCATGGAACGCACCTTCCCCCGTAGGTTGTTCCACCGCTTCTTGATGTCGTCCCTATTTCTTGGGTGTTGTCCCACAGCGTTGACCCTGTCGACTATTCTGCTCCATAGCTCCATCTTCCTGGCAATGGTGGTGTGCTGCACCTGTGTCCCGAACAGCTGTGGCTCTACTCGTATAATTTCCTCCACCATGACCCGGAGTTCATCATCTGAGAACCTGGGGTGTCTTTGAGGTGCCATGGGGTGGTGTGGGTGATGTGTGGGGTGGTGTGTGTGGTGATAAGTGTGGTGATATGTAGTGGTGTGTGGTGTTTTGTGCGTGGAAGTTGTGTGGGGGATGGTGTTGTGTGCCTGTGGCTGCTAGTTTGTGGATGGTGGTGTCTCTCTCTCTGGCCTTCTCCCTGTATTATTGGTCGTAGGGGTTTGTGGGTGATGTGGGTGTGTGTTTTTTATTGTATTGGGTGTGTGGGAGTGGTGTGTGTATGTGTATCAGGTGTGTGTATTTTGAATTGTCCAATGTGATAGTGTTTTGTACAGGTATGTGTATTTCGAGCGCGGCGGTGTGTACCGCCAATGAAATACCACGGTTGAAAGACCGCCCCGTGGATTCGTGTGTCGTGATAGTGTGGGCGTATTTCTGTTGGCGTGACGGTGGAGGTTTGGTCATCGCCAGTTTATCGCTGCCCTTTGGTGTGGCGGACTTTTGTGGATGTCGGGATTTTGGCGGTTTGCCTGTTGTGGGTCAGAATGACCGTGGCGGTTTACCGCGACCACGGCGGTGTTATGGCGGTCTTCTGTCTGGCGGTAAGCGCCTTTTACCGCCGAGGTTGGAATGACCCCCTAAATGTGCTTTTGACAATTGGTAGCATTGTCTGGGATATGTGTTACACTCCAACCACACCTGTGTCCTGCTCATATTTGGACTTTGGCAAACAGTGCATCAGGAAAGTCACACCCTGTACCATGCAACATTTTTCTGTAGCATATTTCTGATAACATGTTGTCACTTTCTGTCCATAGTACGGGTGAGAGACATTTGTACAAATGATCATATGTTGGTTTTCAGGCAGATGATGGTACATGTGCCATAAGCATCTACAACATAGCTTGGCATAACAGTAGCACAGCAGTTTTAGAGCAATCCATTATGCGGGCCTGCATATATTCAAAGTGAATTAACATTGCAGTTTGACCTTCTCTATTGCATATACAACTTTGCCCTACTTCACTTGTGTATCTTCACGTCAGGTAAAGCTTGTTTCCACTGACAGATGATACCCCTCACACATCCCAATGCAACCAATATATGAGAGCAAAAAATCTTTATAGTGCACAGAACCAATCAGGTGACAGTCACTGGTCCACCTCATCACGGGTGTATGGGTTCAGTCTACCTACAAGAAAACATTATGGTACATTGCTCTGTGAATGCTGAACATGGAAATTGTGTACATATGAAGCACATTGCATTGACTTCACAAATGCCTGTTTTTTTCTGTACTTTGGACATGTAGTATAATGCACAGATGGAATGCCCTAATGATGGACATAGGTAAGCCATGTTGCAGTATATTCAGAGAATACCTGACACATCATGTATCAGCTGCACAGAGTGCAGACAAGGTACAAGACCAGCCTAGCTTGCTACATGGTGATGGAAATGTGAACAGTCCAATTTGACGAACCACACACTGCATAGTATGGAAATGCTGGGGCCTTCTCAAGTCAATACGTGAAACACACATAGTACAGTAATCAAGATTCTTTGTCTTTTTCACTTAGCTCATTACATGTGACAAGTGCACTGTAAACGAACAATTATCATTCCAGCCCTGTACAGACTCATAAAGGAATTAGGGCCATTTCTCACAATCTACATATATGTATCACAATTTTTCAGGTAAACTAAACACCTTGTCTAACATTTGGCCTGGCCCTCACAGTTTGGAGTCAGTAATGACCTAGCAGGCTGGGTCACAATACTCCCTGCACAGTGCTGGATTGGTCACACAGCACCTACCGGCCTACCCTGCACATCATGGTCTGTTTTGAAAAGTGCAATGCCACTGTGAGCAGGCCCCTCTGCCATGTTTTGTTTATTTAACTGAGTTAGTCCTTATCAGGCCACACCAACCCAAATACATACATTCCTAAAGAAAAATCATTTGAACATGTAGGAGAAAGCCACACAGCTTCATGCTCATGGAATATAAGAAGTTACTGATACATTCACCAACTTCAATCCCTAGGTGATTGAAAAGATCGTGCTCGCAGGTGACAACATCGGCCTATCAGTGTTTAAGTTCGATGGATGGTACACTGGACATTGAAGACCCCAGTCATGTGGAAAGCTACTTTCTCCCAATACTCATGCCTCTCTCATGGAGGGCAGCCTTGGTTCACCCTTCCTCCACTGCTGATCATGTTTGGCAGGTATTTCCGTAACAGCCACAGCGGGCCACCGAACTCCTCCTCCAGCAGGTTCTTGGCCCTGCCCCAGCTTGACATCGCCCAACCCAAACTAGCTACCCTAAACCCCAAAACAACAAAAACTAACCCCTCTCCCTGCCCCTAGGAAGACAAACCGGTAAATGGACAAACACCCAACAGTACAGTGGATACAATTAACAAAACAAATTACAATACACAAATGACAGTTTACTGAGAGGGACAGCAGAGACACCAAAAAGACCAATAAACAAAACCAAATAGCAAGAGCACACACCAAACACCTCCAATACCCAGCTAAGGCAAATGGACTGTTAGTAAAAGTTAAGGAAACTTGACACTGCTTTCTTTGCAGCATGGTTGAGCCACTGCATAATTTCCAGTGTGGATATGTTACATTTCATAATTATGCATCTCATTTCCTACTTAAACTTATTTTTATTCTGATGCATCCTAGTGAAATAGGCAGTGCATGAGTTACACACAACATATGACAATGCTAAATGCATTGTTTTTGTTGCTTTGATATCAAAGCGTGGCTCCCGACCAATGCTCTTCCCACTAAAGCGTCACGTTTTCTCCTAAGGCATCACATTTCCTACTAAAGCATCACAGTTTCTACTAAAGCATCACATTTTCTACTATAGCGTACTTTTTTCTGATACATCGCTAGTGAAATAGGCAATTCGTGAGTTACACACAACACATGACAATGTACATTGAATTGTTTTTGAAACTCTAACATTGATGCGTGGCTCTCGACCAATACTCTGTGTTCTATCCATCACACTTTGGCCCAATACATGTGTTTTACTTGACACAACTAGCCATTTGTGTGTGGTAGAGTGCATTGATTGGTGCAATTTAGGAAAAAACTACCAAGAATCACTTTTCTTGCTCAAATTTCCTTTGCTGACATGCCTGTAGATCTGTGATGTGTTGCATGTTTATATTAAGTGTGCATATGTGTGACTCATTGTGTTCATGGTGCGGGCACTAGGGCAGGCATATATATTGCTGTGACATACACAGACATTGCAAATTGTGCATATCTTTACATTATCAATATGAATTGCAATTTGCATTATGCTTGCCTTGATATAGGTATCTGTGTAGTAGGCATTTCTTGTTCACATAAGTTGCACTCCTCTGCAAATGATATCCACATTGTCATACAGGATTGTGGCCATACTTTAAGATCATACTATCTGTCTACATTACTGACAAAGGATGTGTTATGTTCATAAAACACACTGAAGAAATGACATACATTGGCTACTCCATCCAGTCTACAGTGTGTGTGTGGCATCCAGCTGACAGATTGACTGTCTAGATGAGTATGGTATTTTGCAGGCTGATAGGCCACCTGTTCACATGTGCATGACATTATATAGCAGACTATAATGGCAAACACCCACCATATGATGCACTGGTACACACACATCTGCTGTCCGGGCTTGCTGTCTGGCACTATGGCCCTGATTCTAATGTTGGCGGGCGGCGGGAGCCGCCCGCCAAGCGGGAACCAACAGAAGACCGTACCGCGGTCGAAAGACCGCGGCGGTCATTCTGGGTTTCCCACTGGGCTGGCGGGCGACCGCCAAAAGGCCGCCCGCCAGCCCAGTGGGAAACAGCCTTCCCACGAGGACGCCGGCTCCGAATGGAGCCGGCGGAGTGGGAAGGTGCGACGGGTGCAGTGGCACCCGTCGCTTATTTCAGTGTCTGCATAGCAGACACTGAAATGCATAGTGGGGCCCTCTTACGGGGGCCCCTGCAGTGCCCATGCCATTGGCATGGGCACTGCAGGGGCCCCCACGGGCCCCGCGGCACCCCCTACCGCCATCCTGTTCCTGGCGGGAGACCCGCCAGGAACAGGATGGCGGTAGGGGGTGTCAGAATCCCCATGGCGGAGGAGAGGAGGATTCTCAAGGGCAGCGGAAAGTCGGCGGGAGACCGCCGACTTTCCGTTTCTGGCCGCGGCTGAACTGCCGCAGTCAGAATGCCCAGCGGTGCACCGCCAGCCTGTTGGCGGTGCTACCGCGGTCATTCGCCCTGGCGGTTTTTACCGCCAGGGTTAGAATGACCCCCTATATGTGTGCCACATGCACATTACACCTGTAGAAAAGCACAAGCCCAAAACGTTAGCCAATAGCTTGCTCTTCACAAGGCCTGCTTGAGTAGGCCTAACAAGAATAATGTCTTACAAGTAGGAATATGTTTAGCATTTCCATGCATCACAGTATTCAGCAACAAAGAGGGCTTACATGAACTTAGAATATGGTTAGACATTTAGACCAGATGGTCATATGTGCAGTCATTGACATGTTACGCGACTCTGACTGGGATGCGTCAGTGTATGCTGCCATGCAAGGGGTTACATCACATGTAGTTATACCTTGACATCTGTCTGTCTATTAGATTTGCTTTGTGTGCAGAACAAATTAGCACCCATGTATGGAGCTGTAGGAGTCACAGCATTGTTTGTTTTAGAGTAAGACAGAGCAACACAGTCACATCCAATCCTGCATTTAACAGTTGCATCCTTGCCTATTGAGTCAAGTGTGCCTGCATTTTGGCTAGGAAGCCACTCCAGCACCCGCACAGGTTAGTGCTCTACATTTACATGTTTTATGTGAGAGGTGACACTGACGGAGCTATGTCCTTTCTAATGTTTGTGTAGCATATGTTGACTTACTGGGTTGCACAGTATGCCCTTGAACATCAGATTGGCTCCGTTCACGTTGATAGGACAATAAGGTCACTAACCTGCTCTCCACACATGTGGGGCAGTAAACATTTGTAAAGATGTACAACACACACACTCAGTCTTTGCACACTATTTACATTTGTGCTTGTTTTGAATTGTGGTAGTATGTCTGACAGTAAATACACAGTTGCATCAAAGATACTCACAACATGTGCACACTGTTCCACATTGTTACCTTTGTTTGGTGTAATTCTTCCAAATTGCATTTTGCACATGTGGTTGATATGCACACATGTATTGGACCGCCTGATGGTGTCCTGGGGTGGGAATAGCACCTAGCTACAGATCTTTGTGATGGACAATGTTGGAAAATGGGTTGTTGGTAAGGGCAGGCAAGTAGCTACATTTAGCAATAGGCCACTAACCTCCACTTAGGTCCAGTTAGGTCTCAATAAATTAAACCCAGCTCAACCCTTGGTAGCTTGGCAACGAGCGACAATGCTAAACTTAGGCGACATATCTGTAAAGCATAACAGTAAAACAGTAAATAAGTAAAACACAAAACATAATAAAAATAGATCATATTTCTTTAACATGACAGCAAAACGATTAAAATCGTATAAGGGGAACCGAAGATATGATTTTTTAAAGAATTAATGCTTTCTAGTGCATAAAAGCAACCAGCACTCAAAGGGTAAAAAAAAAGGTCACACTGGAAAGGAACAAAGTCCAGAGTTCACGTCTCTCACGAGGTAACACAGTCACACTTACTTTCAGAAGTGTTTCTTGATTCAGGAATGTGGTCCAGTGCACCAACCAAGGGTTCAGAGGCTTTGGTTTGCCTCTTGAGGTCTGGGACTACAACTCCCACAATGCATCTCTTCAACGTAAGGACTTGCTTCAAACATCTAAAGACATCTGGATCTTCTTCCAGAGGTCCTTTTCGGGTCCTTGAAGTGTCCACAACATGATACAAGGTTCCAGAACCTCTGAGTTGCTCCTTGGGAGTTGGGATTACTATTCCTAGAATGCACCTGGGCAGGATCCTCAAATGGCCACTGGACGCTGGTCAGCTGGGCTCTACTTGCAGGAATTGATGCAGAGGACTCTGGGCAGCTCCTTTGTACCTGTAGCAACCAGGGAGTCCCTTCTTGAAGCAGTAGAAGCCAGGCAAAGTCCTTTTAGTAGTGAGGCCCAAGTGTGCAGCTGGTGCAGTCCTTCAGAGTGCATTGTCAAGGTGCAGGTTAGGGGTCCAGAAGGGATGTCCTTCTTCTTCTGACGTTCTTCCTTGTTGGGATCTGGTAGGGAACTGAGGTATGGGTGCAGGTCTGGTTGTATCCTTGGTCTTGGGTGAAAAACAGAGGGGGTCCAGGTTCTCCAATCAGGTGCAGGGCCCTTTCCCCAGTGATGACCACTTCCTGGAAAGAGTGGTAAACATCAATCCCAGGGAGCAAAATTCCTCAAAAATCCATCACAGCTGAAAGTGATTTTGGAAGGTTACATATGGCTGAGCCCACCCACTGGTGTGGCAAAAAAATTTAAACATACCCTTCTCCTGCCCTCTCCTAATCTAATCAAAGGGATAGCTAATTGTCTGGGTTTTTAGGAAGTGAGGGAGGTGCTGGGTGGCTCCAAATGTCCTTCCCTGCCTTTGAAGACCCGTTTGGCATCCCTCCTCACTTCCTGCTTCCCCATCTGCTGAGGGAAGATCTCCTCCCCAAGGCACATCTCTTTGTGTTGAGCCAGGCTTCTTCACACCTCATCAACGCGGCCTGGCTGCCTGAAGCTGGACAATCAGAGCAAAGCAGCAAAACCCTGCAAGGCTGAAGTTGACAGGTTTTCAGGTAAATTTTAAAACTCTTTACCTGAACAAGTTATATTAAATCCAACAATTGTAAGTTGTGGGATTTATTATACAATTAATTTGATACCAAATTTAAGGTATCTGACACTTAAGGGGACTTTCTAACTTAAAATAAAGCCTCCCCATTATAGCCAGTGGAAGCCATTTACTACAATGAGGTAAAAACTAATTTGGCTGTTTTACCTCACCAGGGCTTATAAAACTATTTTTATACGGTACCTCCTTTTAGTTACATGGCACCCTGCCCTAGGGGCAAATAGGGCACACCTTAGGGGTGACTTATATGTAAAAGGTAGTTTAGAACTTTGGAACTACTTTTAATTCCAAAGTTGAATTTGCATGAAACTTTCATTTAAAAGCAGCCAGCAAGGCAGGCCTGCCTTTACAATGACATTGGGCACCTCAGCAGTGCGCCTAGGGGTGCACTACCTAATCCAGGGGCCCTAAACCTACACGCCCTACCATATACTAGGGACTTATAGGTACGTTGACTTAGCCAATTATAATTACCCTAATTTGCATATTGATTTTACACAAGCACAGGCCCTGGGACTGGCACCATTAGAGTCAGGGAAACACCAGCAAAAAGTGAAAAATTGGGGCAAAACGTCAGGGGTCCTCTGCAATCAGCCCTGTTTTCTCACAGACAAAATTAAATTAAGTGAGAAGTCAGAGTTTAGATGTTTACATTGAATGTAAAATGAAGGTCTTACACAAAAGAAGTGTCCATTCATTTATTTATTTTTGTAATCACTCTTTCAAAAAAGAACTTGGATTTATGGCCATCCAACAGATTTAGGCTTCACTAAAAAAATTCTACACAATGGTGTTCCTTTGCTGAGACCCAGCAATTGTGCCTACATTTTCCCCTCTGTCCTCATCCTCATCCTCATCCACTGCTTCCTGCTCCTTGTGGCAATGGTCCCATGGGAAATTTGACTGCACAATGATGTTGCGGAATATACAACAAATTAGGGTGATTTTGTAAACCATGGGGGTATAGCAATCAGACGCTGGACTAACCCAAACACTGGAAACAAAACTTCAGAAGTCCAACAGTAATCTCCATAATACCCCAGGCCTTGCATTGTTTTAGGTACACTCAACCTCTGTCTGGGGATGTGCAAACGGGGCTGCACACTATGGGGGTTATTCTAACTTTGGAGGAGTGTTAATCCGTCCCAAAAGTGACGGTAAAGTGACGGATATACCACCAGCCGTATTACAAGTTCCATAGGATATAATGGACTCGTAATACGGCTGGTGGTAAATCCGTCACTTTTCCGTCACTTTTGGGACGGATTAACACCTCCTCCAAAGTTAGAATAACCCCCTATATCTTTAGTCAGCTGAAAAGACAAAGGGAAAAAAGTCAATCAATGCTCCATAGTGATCGATCGACTCAGATTCAAGTACATGTCTTTTATGTAATGGGTGTTTTGTAAGTCTATTGCCACTGTAAGTGACAGTATATTGACCACAAATTGGGGTTTGTTGTCATTCATAGGTGGTCTGTGCCAGTATGAACCTGTTTCATATGTACACATACATGTGTCTATGTGGAACCACTGGTGTTATAGCTCCACTACCTACCACTGGCAGAGCCTTCAAATTGTTTACTTCCTTTAAAGATGTGAACTCTGTTGAGTATATGAGGTGTATTCTATACATGTTCCCTGGTCTGGGATACATGACATACCTCATGTACCATGTGTGTTACATTTGGACACACAGGCAATAGCCATAGCAGTCCTTCTTTCCACACAGTGTTGTAATATAGAGTTATTCTAAGTATTGCATTGCTCTGGTTCTTCCCACTATTCAGAGACTTAGCATGTCTCAATTTGTGTGACTTTTAGCTTTGCATTGTAGATGTGCCCAGATGAATGGTGCAAGTATGAGTTTCACCTCTAGTGCACATGCAGTGTCGTAGGTAGCAAATACGAATATAACCTTTGGGTCATTCATCATTTGCTGTTATTAAGTATGTCATGTACTTACCAACCAGTAGGACATTCCCATATAGGCCATTCTGGAATAGCTCATTGATGATGGAGTGCTGGATTATGTATGCATACTCCCAGGGTATCTGGCCAGCACATTAGTGAACATTCCCCAATTGTCCACAATGACCAGGACATAGAAGGAGCATTTGCACTTCTGGCTCCTGTAGAGATGGGATGTAACTTCAGGAGGAATCATTTGCACATCTGTGCAGTCCATGGCACCCAGAGCATGTGGAAAACCAGTGATGACATAGACGTCTTGCTTGATTCATAGCTGCAGTTGTTGTGTGTTGGGGAAGAGGAGGTACTGCTCCGTTAGGCAGATGATGGCCTCCAGTACAGAGGGCAGAAAGATGGCATCGAATACCTGTCAATGTGGCTGTCATGATCTGGAATGAACCAGATGCCTATATGTGGAGGACATCCATGAGGGTGACCTGCAGAGGGACGTTGGTGGACCTGGCTGGAGCCTTGGTGCCATCTGGTGTAGCAGTTGGACAATGGATTCCCTCCTGAGCCAGTAGTAAGTAATTACTGCATCTTCCCTGAGATCAATGATGGAAGTCTGCTGCCAATATAAGTGCTTTCGTCTCCTGTGCTGCCTTTGTTGTGGTGAAGGGGAGAGGTGTGGGTGCTTGGGGTGGTAGTAGTGCTTGTGGTATTCTCCTTGGGATTCTAGCTGCAAAATCAGGAGCTCCATGGTGTAGCTGAGCTTGCCAGACTGATCTGTCTACCTTCTCTTTGGATGCCAGAGCCAATGCATAATTTCCTATGTGTGGGTTACTGATGCACAAAAAATACAATGCATTAGGACCTTAGTGCTACACATGCCAGCAATGTGTCACTTTTCCAAAAACTTGTAAATATCCATGTGTTGGATTTATAGTGGAATTTGCACTGGAACTCCTACCTTGAATATATTAATACTTACATGACGCAGCAGGATCAGACGCAGGTGCACTTTGACACGGAACTACTTAAAGAGATGCATCGGCCTAGATGTGTCACCTTGTAAATGAATCGTACTGAGTGCACCACTAGTGCATCAAAAATATTGATGAATTAGCAGTACAAACTTTTTGTAAATAAGCCCCTAAGTTCATTTGAGCAAGCACTGTTGCTCGAAAGTCAGAGCTACCCAAAGTTGAGCTTAAGGTTGTTCAAATGAGCCTGAGTGGACCCAAGACAGTCTTTGTAGTGTATTCCACGATAAGGCCACAAAGCCATATCATATAATACACCCAAATCCTCACAAGATGGCAAAAAATGATCTCAGGTAGAGATTATTCCCTTTCCAATGATATCACTCTCATTGTAATCAGTTCTTGTGAGGTTGGCCTGAAAGTAGCCTGAGCCTATGAACTGGGCTATGTTCACTTTCACAAGCAGTTTTGTCAACATGCATGGTGAGCTGTGAATCACAGCACACAAAAAATACATCTTGAGCTGTGGAAGAAGCTTTTCCCACGCAGGTTCAGTTTGGCAACAGAAAATAAATCCTGTGGTGCTCATCCAGAGGGGCTTTCTGCCTTTGGTGTTTGGATGCATTGTCAGTGTCCTCCATACCACAGAGTTAGTGCAGAAGACGTAAACATCACATCTAATGCACTAAACTGGTTAATTGCCCATGGATAGCAGCAATACAAGTTAGAGGGAGGTTTGTTTGCAATCTGCATTGGTTTCACTGACTGAGGCCCATATTTATGAAAAGTTTGCTCCATTTTTTATGACGCAAAAGAGATGCAATCCCAGTGTCATATTTATAAAGTGGCAGGAGAGCAGGTTAGTGCCACTTTGAGTCATTTACCGACAATGATATGCAAGGTAGGTGTTTCATCCTAAAAATGTTGCTAGCCCACTAGTGCTATATTTACAAGCCAACAGAAAAATGACGCATGCCTAGGATCGCTCAGAAAAATTAATTAGCACATGTATCTACATTTGGGAACACTTTAAACACTTTTGGGAGCACACAGCTTTGATACAATGTTGTACAATTATCTATGATAGATTTACACATTTGTAGGAGTTACATCCCTAAACACCCCACTGTGGTATGCAATATAGATCACACACGAAAAACACTTTTCACTCACTAGCATATCACTTATATTACAACCATGACACATTTTATTATATTCAAGAAATGGAATGCCTGGGGCACTGTACATTACACATGCTGTACTTTATCATAGATTGTCACACTCTTGCGTTTACACAGATCTGGATTCACGGATCATAAACCTTGCCAAGTCACCAGCATGCCTAGGTAAACATTTGTCAAGGGTGTCATGTGCATGGACATGTTTCGTCGTTGGGTCAGCTATCAAAGCTGTGTGGTGAAACAAACAGTGGAAATACAGAAATGACATTGCGTCACACCAACAATGGAAGTTCCCTCGCATATGTACACTCACAGTACACATTGTACATATGTGAAGACATGATTATGGGAAGTTGTATCAAACACATGCACATTTCCTAGCAATATCAGTCCCTGTGCATCCCACAGGCAAACATTTCTATAGATACATATTTCTGCTTTTGCGATAATGAGATTAAAAAACATGCATACATATTTAGCCATAGGTTTCAATATGAATGACGCATTGCACCTGTGTGAGAAATTTGATACTGAGGGACTGATTTATAATTTTTTTCACGCAAAACTGCGCTAATGCGATTTTTTGTGAAAAAGTTTACAGCCAGCTAGCGCCATTTTAAGACATCAGCAGGGCATCATATTTATGGAATGACAGTAGCCGGTGGAAAGGCCTGGCTAGCGACATGAAAAAGGATGATAGCCGGGTGGGGGAGGCATAGGGGGAACAGGAGGTTGTGCGTCAAAGGATGATGCTAATCTTGTTAGAGGCATAAAAATGCCTCTAAACAGACTGGCATCATTTTTTGACATGCAGCCCCCTTGGACATGACTCCTGTGTTAGTAAAGACAGGAGTCATTCCTACCACCCCAATCGCCATTGCCAGGGGACAAATGTCCCATGGGCATGGCCATTGGGCCCAGTGCAATGTAGGGGGGCCCAAGTTAGCTCCCCCCCCATGGCACTTGTAAAACAAATTGGAAATACTTACCTGTACTTACATTATTTACCTGGGATGGGGTCCTCCAATCTTCTGGTGTCCCTCTGGTGTGGGCCGGGGTGTCCCTGGAGAGAGGGAAGGGCACCTGTGGGCCCATTCCATGGTCTCTGACCATGGAAATAGACTCAAAGGTCCCGTAAAGCCTGCCCTGACCCAGGCTTTAAATAATGGCACTAAGCAAGCTTTATTTAGGGTCCCCTTCCCCCGTGCTTTATTTTACCACGGGGGATAAATATGGCACTAAGGCCATATTGTCATTTATTGCATGGGAACACCTACCTTGCATCTCATTGATGCAAGGTAGATTCCTGCAAGCAAAAAATTACTTTAACTCCAAAACTTTGGCGCTAGACCAGTCAAGCGCCACAGTATAAATATGGAGTTAGATGTGCAACGAATTTGCGTGAAAAAAAATGACACAAATTTTGTGCAAACAGAGTACAAATCTGGGCCTGAGTGCCCTAAAAGTTGACGCATCACACCTGCATGTCTAAATGAAAATGTTATGCCCTGCCAGCCATCTTTCAAAAATACACAAATTGATGCCATTTGTCAAAATAAATGATGCATGTCATAAATACGTGATGCATACTCCCAGGAAATGATGCAATTGAGCTTGCTTGTTGCCCACATGAGATAGCTAACTTAGGGCCAGATGTAGCAAAATGCTAATTTGCGACTTGCAAATTGCGAGTCCCTGCGACTCGCAATTTGCAACTCGTAAATTGGTATGCAGTACGGTGTCTCAGACACCGTCTGCGAGTCGCTATGGGGTCGCAATGACCCACCTCATTAATATTAATGAGGTGGGTCGCTAATTGCAGCCCCATAGCGAGTCTAGGCACTCGCAAACATGGAGGCCTGCTGTCGTCAGCAGACCTCCATGTTCGTGACTGCTTTATCAATAAAGCAGTTGTTTTTTTTAAGTGTAGCCCGTTTTCCTTAAAGGAAAACGAGCTGCACTTAAAAAAAAAAATGAAACCTTTAGTTTAGGTATTTTTTCAGGGCAGGTAGTGGTCCCTTGGACCACTACCTGCCCTGAAAAAATTGTTTTGGGTCCATTTGCAAAGGGGAAGGGGTCCCATGGGGACCCCTTCCAATTTGCGAGTGGGTTACCATCCACTTGCAGTGGATGGTAACTGCGATACCATTTGCCACCGCATATGCAGTCGCAAATGGTATTGCATGCCACTTCGAATCGCAAGTAGGAAGGGAACACCCCTTCCTATTTGCGATTCCGAAATGCATATTACGAGTCGGACACGACACGCAATATGCATTTCTGCATAGGAAAATGCGATTAGCGAGTCGCAAACGGCAATTTTTGCCGTTTGCGACTCGCTAATCGTTTCCTGCATCTGGCCCTTACTTTCACTTTCTTCTTACAGTCTTGTTGGGAGATGTTGTGTGGTTTTGGTGCTGGTGCTGGTGCTGGTGTGAGGAATGGTCAGTTTTGAGCCTTTTGTGCTGTCTGCTTTCTGTGTTGTGTGACTAAAGTATATTTTGTTGTGTATTTGTTGTGTGTTGTTTTGTCTGAGTATTGTTGGGTGTTTGTCTCTGGGTTAGATAAGTTTGTTGAGGTAGTTAGGGTTAATTTGGATAATTTATTTTTGCTGGGTATTAATTTGCACTGGATTTGGTGTGCAACATGTTTGGGAAGGGAAGCGTCAGGAGAATGACAGCCGATGAGCTGGGAGGGTTTAAATGGCTGGTCTGCCACTACCTTTCCAACATGGTGGCCGTGGGAGGCTATGTCATTAAGGGCTATAAAACTGAGGCACGGAAGCTATGTTGGGGCAAGGTGCTATTTCACCTGACATATGTCTTTGCAGACCAGCTGACTGACCACCAGCTGAAGCATCAGTGGGCAGACCTAATCTCCAAGGAACAGGACCTCCTAGATCACCTGGGAATTGAGGTTGGCGGAACTGTTATTAAGTGCACCCTAAATGCAACCTGTGCAGCAAGGGACTTGTGATTTTTGGGAAAGGTATATATGCAGTCAAACACAGTGATGGTAGTCAAGACATATGGCAGAAGTGCTGGCTTAAACAAATGCATGGATGTTGGCATCATGTTGGTCACAGCATGTCACTGCACTGTGTGCACAGGTAGCACCTAGTAACTCTGGAATGTTAGGATTAGGGACCATGGAAAGATGTCACTAAGGGGCTTACCAATGAGCCACTTGCACTGCCAGTGTTTCACCTCTTATTAGTAAAATAGTGATACACTGGCGACGCAAGGTGCTTGTAGAGAAGCACACCATAGTTGAGTCCACATTTAAGTTGTAGGCCTTGTTCCGAAGAGTGTGGTACATGTATGCAGATCTAAGCTAAATGATGTATGCTGTGGGACATACAGGAGCTATCTAGAATGATGAGTGTTACCAAGCATGGTCACATTACCGGTCTATGGGAGGTGCATGATGAATGTTTACCTGGTACTTAGGAGATGTTACAAGCTTGTGCACTGACAGTGCACAACATTGGTTAGCCTTCATACCTGGGACATGAACAATTTCTTGAAGATGGTTGTGATGCATATTTGTGGTAAGTTTGTCCATGATGATTTTTTTGTGAGATATGGTGGACACCATGTGTTATCTGAAGTTGCTGTTTCCCTTATATACTTGTTCTTCTTCTGGCCCGTGCAGGTTTTGATGACATGTTTTCTTCATGTTTTAGTGGCCACCATCCGTGCTGTTGAAAAAGGGTACCACATGATGGCCAGAAGATACACCAATGAGAAAGGATCAGGGTCCTAGTGGGCATTTTCAAGTGGAGGACCATCCAAACAGGCAGCTGCAAGCACCCACTCACCTGGAAAGACAAAGCAGACAAACAGGTGTGGCTCTGCAACTTCCACATCCTCAACATCTACACAACCTACTCCAGCTCCATCATGTCCCAGCCAGGATCTACAGGCACAGCTCCTACATTTGAGCATGAAATGCACACAGACATGGCAGACCTCAAGTTGTGTGTGGCAAAATTGGAGGCAAAACTGATAAGATGTACAAAATGCTTCAGTACATCAGAAAGAAAGTTAAGAGGCACTGACTTTGCACCCTTGCTTGGTCTCATTACTTGCCCTTCCCCTAGTTTTGAAAATGCATTGTTATATTGGGTTGTAGATAGGTTGTCATTGGTTAGTTAGCATAGTGTAGGTTAGTTTTAGGACATAGTTTGTATGGTTAGGGGGTGGGTAATAGGGTTTTTACTGTTTCTTTTTTTCAGTGGGATGTGGGTTATGTTCTTGGGTAGATGTTTAGGAAAGTAAAAATACAAAAACAAAACAAAAAAATACAACAAATACAAATTTATATATATATATGTGTTTCGGCTGTATGTATTTAGTTAGTCACTGTTTATCTGTAGTTACTGACTGTTGTCCCTGCCGACTGTTTTCTCTTAAGGGGGTGGGGGAGTCAATGTTTATAATTCATGTGGCATTAAATGTATAGGATAAGGTATGTTAAGATAAGTTAACTGTAGGGATAAGTTATGATTATATAGTATAGGTTAGGTTAGTGTAAGTTGCTATGTAGGTTAGATAATTGTAGGTAGGGACGTTTTATTTTCATTAAATCTATTGTTTTGCTACAATATGGTCTCCATAATGATTAACCATCTGGTTGGTATCATGTCTGCACAGCTCAGGTGAGAAAAATGCCTTTGGGTGTGCATCCAGTAGTGATTTACATGTGTGACTATGTGCATCCCCTATCACCAAGCACCTGTCAGCTAGACAGCGGTATGACATCAGCTACTTAAAACATTATTCTGCTCTGTATGTGACACTCTGATTTTTCATGGATACACATCCCAAAACAGGTTATCTGACACCAGTAATTGGTGTTGGTAAGTAATGCAACATTCATTGTTTAGAGTTTATTAACATTGCACTCACTCTAAATTGGGAAATTGATACTGGCACACCCAGGCTGCCCCTCACTGTCTTACATATGTCTAATTTGGTTGGCACATCAATGTTGTACTGGTGCAACCATCCTAGCTTTTCCCAGTCACTTGTGTTGTATATCATGCAAGCGATTGACCAAACTTGCATGCTACCTGTTTATTTATATACTTGGGAGACTCATAAATGTCTTTCCAGTCCACCATGCTATAAAGGCTATCAGTCACCAGCCATGGATTTCCTTTTATTAAGTGCTCAGTGCATTGTCTGCACACAATGCATATAGTTCAAGCAGTTAATGCATCAGAAACAAAAGCAACTCATGTGTAACTTTACCAGTGTATTTACATGTGCAAGTTTGTTTCAGATGATATACAATGTACAGGATATTGACCCCCTGAAAAATCCCAAGCCATTGACTGTCCATTCAGAGTCAAAGGGGGAGGGAGTTGTCATGAGACATTTGTAGGAGAACAGTGCATCAGTGAGGAGGTGTTAAAATTGCCAATAAGTAGGACTGGCACAATAACAGTCCATCCATGATAAGTCTCCTTAACACAACAGGAGAAGAGGGGAGAGAAAGAACATACATCCTATAAGGCCTCCTCAAAATATACAACCAAGTATGCAAGAAGTATGGGGTGTTTAAGTGGGTACCAAGTACAGGAAAATTGCCCTGGACCCTCTGTGTATCCCGGACTTCGGGACTTGTTTGTGTGCTAAATGTGGATGTCAGGAGGGGAATGTCCCATCCAGGTAGGATAGTACCACCTGGACGGACTCAACCTCGCCGTTAAAAGAACTCGGAGGGAGTGCAGAGATAAAGATTATCTGGATAGAAGTGGGATCCAGTTGTACTACAGAAAATTTAAAATCACCTAATCAGACACCCCTGTTATATTGCACCTTCATTCACAGTGACGGTTGGTGAGATTAAAAACAAATGGTGGGACGCCTATGGAGGGTAATGACTCGAAGGGTCACCTACTGTTCACTGGCCAACATGTTTCTGCCCACTAATTAGAGCCAAATAAGGTCTGGGGCATTTGTCAGGGTCTAGGATACCTAGACTCATGCACTAACGAGTCGTGTGCAGAGGGAAGGAAAAAAAGTGAGGGCTACCTCAGTAGGAGGTGGCCAGATAAAGGTAATAGAAAAAGGGTCTACCTGTGGATCACTTAACCACGAGGGCCTACATATAGAAGAGAAGGATGTTCAATAAAGACATACCGACTACATGTGCTACACAGCAAACCACAGCACACAGAAAAGTGAAAGAGCATGCTCAAACAAGCAAATAATCATTCAACATCATTACAAATAGTAACACTGGATGTCGGATATAGTGACACGGATTGCGGGAGGGAGAAAAAAAGGTTGTCTCTTATCCTATCACTACAGAGCAATTCGCCCCTGGTCTAGAAGAGGGGGAGTGTCCCCTTATAGTCACAAACTGTGTATGGGAGAGCGTCAACAAAAAGGAGGGTGAGTCCAGTACTAGGAGGCAGACAGAAATATTATATAACGCCAAAGAGGGGAACATGGCAGGTGAGCCATGAGTGGAGTTAAGTAAATGCCAGAGCGCCCACTAGGAGGTGAAAAATGGGTGGAGCGCGGCAGGTGAGCCAGGAGTGGAGTTAAGTAAATGCCAGAGCGCCCGCAAGGTCAGGCGAAATTTGGTGGAGCCCCCTCTTGATGAAACCCTCATGGTGCACAGTGTTGCACGTAAAAAGATAAGTGCCAGGTGGATCCGAGTTGTACTGACATGAAACATAGAACATAGAAATTAGCCAATATGCAGAGCGAAACAAGATCTTTATCTGTGGTGGCTGCCATTCAGATATGAACTGTGCAGACAGTACATAAAACAATAAACAAGATCATTATCTGTGGTAGCTGCCATTCACATACGAACTATGCAAACAGTACATAAATAGAAACAAAGAGAAAAATTGCAAGTGGTAAGGTGTTATCTGTCCAAGGGAGCTGCCCCCGGTCAACTGGAGGGTAGGGCATAGGTCGCAGTGAAAGACCAGCGTGGACTCACTGCTTTAAAGTTTGATGCTCTTGTGCGCACCTAATCTGACTCGCTCCCCAGCCGTGAGTGAGTTTTGGTTGGGGAGGCTCAGGTAATAAGTAACCTGCCGTTCGGTGGTTGTGCTCAAGCAGGAGAGCGCGGGGCTTGGCAGCGCCAGGCGTGGCATGCGCCCGGAATGGGGGAGCATGGGAACTGTGGTTCCATGTCACCCGGTGTTCTCAACCTAGGGAAGAGCACCAGGGAAAACATGGGAACAGTAGTTCCATGACAAGGTTGTGCTAGAGGGCTCTAAGGGGGAAGGAAAAATAAAAATGAGAAATAAATAAATTGATTACAGGGAAAAAGGGGAGAGAAAACGGGGGTAGGGAGGCTGGGGGAGGAAGAGAAAAGAAAAAGCAGAGCAACAGAAGAGGGGACAGAGTGTGGGTTGTGTGGCTTGGGGTGTTACAGAAGATGAAGCAGGTGGGGGACAGGAAAAGAAAGGTGGAAAAAAGAGCGAGGAAAAGGAGGGAGGTGTGGGAATAACTAATAAAGGGGAAGGGGGAAAGGAAAAAAAATGGAAAAGGGGGGAAAAAAGGAAAAAAGAGGGAGGATGTAGAAAGAAAAGGGGAAGGAAAAAGTGGGAGGAAGGGGACAGGTACCAAGAAGGATATAGGGGTACCAAATTAGAAGAAGTGAGAGAGGAGAGTATCAATGAGTCCTCTCATTTGTTTAGCAACGACCATGGTATTAAGTCATTAAGTCCTATGGTATCTGTTTATAGTCTCAAGACCCATCTCTCTTCAAAGTAAAGGAGCTTTTGGTTCATATGTTTGTCATAGGAGAAATTTTCTCTAGTACTGTTCATTCTAAGTCATCCAGGGAGTGGTTGCTCCTGACGAAGTGGCTCGTAAGTTTTGTAGCATCCCGTTTGTAGCGATTGGAGCTTCTGTGTTCATATATGCGGGTTCCTACTCTCCTCGTTGTCATCTCAATGTACTTTAGTCTACAAGGACATTGGATCATGTAAATCACGTTTTTGCCGTTGCAATTTGTGAGGCGTTTCAATTTCTAGGGTGTTTTCAGACCACAGTGGTTGTTTTCCATGTAAACGGACATACACTACACTTCCCACATGGGTGGTGGCCTGCCATAGTGTTGCTTGATTGTTGGAAGGTGTCCTTATCTGGGGTCGTGTGTGGACCACCATGTCTTGTATGTTGGTCGCTCTCCTGTAGGCATGTAAAGGTTGTTCAAAGGGGAGTCCACTTGAGGTAAGGATCTTCCAGTCCTCCCTTATTATTTTCTGGATTTTTTTTCATAGGGGGTTGAAAGTCGTGACACAGATGACCTGCTCCGTCTTTCGCCTCATTCGTGAAAATTCCAAAAGTTGGTCTCTGTTGTTATTGCGTGCCCTCTTGTCGGCTCTCCTGATGAGAAATGCTGGGTAGTTTCTCTCAAGTAGTTTCTTAGACAATCTTTCAGCATGTTTGGTGTAATCCATTATATACAAGCAATTTTGTCTAAGCCGCAGGAACTGTTCACCGGTAGGTTTTCCCGTAGGGACCTGGGGTGGAACCTCTGAAATTGGAGAAGATTATTACAGACTGTTGGTTTGTAATAGACCTCAGTGGCTAGTGTTCCATTCTTCTCGTAAATACGGAGATCAAGGAAAGGTAGTTTGTTGCAACCTATCGTCATAGTGAAATTAAGATAGGGATTCAATGCATTCAGCCAATTGGCGAAAGTTAGAGCCTTGTTGGCGGTACCTGTCCAGATCAGTAGGATGTCATCATTTAGTATAAATTAGGGGGGTGTTTTTGATTCATCTCTGGTCCCCTCCAGCTCTTCCCAGATGACATCAAGGGTAGCCTCCTGGGGTATATTGGTGTAGAGTGATTCCACATCCAGCGTAATCAAAAGTTCAGTATTTGTGTCAAATGGTATTGCATTTAGTAAGTGGTACTATCCTACCTGGATGGGGCTAAGTGGTCAAATGATAAAGCATGACACCATATAGTGTGCGAAACCACCTAGTGCGTAAGGAGAAACTCCCCTCCTGACAGCTACATTTAGCGCATGAACAAGTCCTGAAGTTCGGGATACACAGAGGGTCCAGGGCAAATTTTGTGTAATTGGTACCCACTTAAACACACCATACTCCTTGTGTGCTTGGTCATGCATGATAGGTCAACAGTGGTAGAGGGCATGTTGCCAGTTGGTACAACACTGCATTATCTTAAGCACAGAACTAACGAGATTCAGTCCATGTGCCACGGAGTGTAGCTACCGGGTGTTTTTTCTGGTGAATGCTGTTCCTCCACATCTTCATCCTCTGATGTGTGCGTTACCTCCTGTGCAATGAGTTGTGCCGGTGTTGAAGCTGAGGGGGTCTCACACACACATCAGTGGTTAGAGAAGTTGTTACAAAGGCTCCGGCAGCTGTCATCCATGAAAAGATGAAAAGAATCACTGCAGCAAGGAGTAACTGATGATTTCAGAACACAGCAGCAACATCACAGTGGTAGATAGTCAGGTTGTCAGCGAGGGAGCCCATCATCCACTGAATGGACTTCAGGACAGTTTGAATAGCTCCGAGCCTGTTGTCAATCACACTGGTTCAACTTTGGGAGGGGATTTGCTTGACCCTCTGCTTCAGGACACCAGCTATGTCAGCCAGGGACTGCTGGAGTCCACATAGCAGAGAGTACGTGCCTCTGATGGGAGCTGAGTTGTCCTTATCCAGATTGAGGCACCTCTGGACACCCCCTAGGCTACCCGCCATGACTTCCACCCCTACCCACTCCTGCTGCGCAAGCTCTCGCTGGACACTTACCACTGTTTTTTGGAAGATAATTTCTTGCTCCTGGGAGTCTAGGGCTGTGAGTGAGCTGGCAGGTGGTGTGTGTTGGGTGTTTAGTGGGGCACATGGAGATCCTGCAATGCTGTTTGTCCTCCCTGTGATGGGAGATGGTGTCCGGATGGCCCCCAGGACATCTTGGAGAGTGTTGGCATTTAAGGTCTGCAGCTGATCATCCGAATCATCAGAGAAATCTAGGACAGGCATCTTTGCAGAAGGTAAGGAATCATCCTCTGCAATGGGATAGTGAAATGTCCATCTTGGACTGTAGTAGCTGTTGGCATACATCATCAGGTTCTAGATCCTAGTGCCTTAGTGACTTGGTGCAGAGCCACACATCATTATGGGCCCCTAGTAGCACACTGTGCCACCAGAGTGTAATTTTTATTTTATGCTCCTTCGCACATTCTTTCAGTCCCCAATTTCCATACTTTTACCCACCTTGCATGCCTTCTCACAGCCTGGTAATTAAATGCCCCTCTCACACCTGAAACTGCATGTATTTGGCATTCAATGTGTTTGCTGGGGGCATTCGCATGCAACGCATGTCTAACCCACTCTGCTTCTGATGCCTTCCAAATATGTTACTTCTGGGTAGTTGTTCAATGTCTGTTGCATTGTGCATCACGCATAGGGCACAATGTACATGACAATGGTGCATCAATCCTGATGCAACACCCCCCCTTGCCTAACGTAATGACACCATGGTAGCACCATGTTTAAAATACAGTGCACCATAGTGGACATTTCCACAGTAACCTCGTAAGTTATGACACTGTTGTGGTGCTTTGCTGCATTAGCACCATAGATTATGGCACTAGTGCAGCAAAGCACAGGGAGATCCTTTGATTACAATGAGTGTATCACTAAGACATCTGCATTTGGCAGGCCTTACAATTGACATCAAGAGATCGCACAGTGAAATATGTAGGAATCTACTGACCCATTTTTTCTGCCCCCCTTTGTAGAAATATCCCCTTTGTATACATCATCTCTGGCACAGGCATATTGTGGTGCAAGGATTTAGAAAGTGTGTTATACATGCATTGAGCTATTTTGTTCATATGGTGAAAGGGGAATGGGCACCTTCAGGCCAGATTGGCATCAATCTAAATGATGTTGGTGTTATGCTAAGGCCATGGAAATATGGCCCTAGTGAGACGGTAAGACCACTTGCAGCTGATGTTATGTTGGAAGATGTCCCTTAGTGTACAATCCCAACCATACCCACTACATAGGCCCCATATGATCACATTTGTGCCTATTCCAATGGTGCTGGGAGGCATATCCATGGTCTGGCTGGCCCACCCTGCACAATAGGCCTTGTACATGTTGCGCAATGAGAGTTACATATGCAGCTAGTACAATTGCCACAGTGCAGGAAGTGATGTGAGTATCGAAAATGGTCTGTGCATATAGGGGGGTGTGTGAGTGCCCATACATGTGTTTAGACATTATTGCGCTCCCATGCAACCCTTTTGCATGCATACAGTGGGTCCTATGTGCCTCCCACTTCTGCCATTTGTTAATTATTAGATTGCCCCCCCCAACTGCAACTTACCCTGCATTTGTGGTAGTCCTTGAAAAGCTGCACTGTCCTGTCCTGGGACTCCATTGACCAACTCCTCCGGGATGACCACTGCCAAAATTTACTCCAGCCCATCCAGCTCCTCCTGGGGTGCCGGACTTCCACCTCCGGTCTGCAGTGCTGCTTTTCAGTTGCTGGGCAGTTTCTCTTTAGTTCTGCGCTTGTGTCAGCTCTTTTTACAATCAGTCACAGTCCTCTTCACCTCTGCCACACTGTTGACTTTATCGACAATTGACAGCCATGTGGCCTCCTTCCTACCTATTGGTGCTCTGTCACCTCTCCGACCAACATGTTATTTTCCTCCTGACTGAACCTACACTTCTTCTTTCTTTTCCACTTCTCCTGGGAGCCTGTCCTGGCTTGTACTGGGCTGATGAGGGTCTCTTTGGGATCTCTCCTGTCCGGCATTCTCCATCTTGGGTCCTCGTGACTTCTGTTTGGCGTTCATGCAGGCTTTTTTCATGCTTTTAACATAAAAATGGTGCTAGCGCAATTAGCGTCAAGTAACATGACGCAAATCATGCTAGCTCCACTTTTGCAACATTAGCAGCATTTTTCTTACTGACATGTTGCAAAGGTTAGAGTAATTTTTTTATGCTAGCCTTTTCTTAGTGTCATGGTGCATTGTTTTATAAATACGGCACATGCATGGCGCTAAGGAAAGTCGTTATTGGGTGTGTTAAAAGTTGTGACACAAAACTGCGCTAGTGCTGTTGTGTGTCATTTTTCATAAATTTTGCACTATGGCCCTCATTATTACCCTGGTGTGAAGACAGCCACATTATGAGTGTGGCCTCTGCCATCCCATCACATTCCCACTCATACCGCCAGGATGTTTGGACCCGCCGGGCCAGAAACAAGCATTTCTGACCCGGCGGTACTATTTTTGCGCCGGCTTTCCACCAGGGTTTCTGGGGAAATAGCACAGCCACAAAAACCCTGGCAGAAAGGCCACAGGTGACAGGGAATTTCTTCTCTGTCACCGGCAGATGCTTTCCCCAACCCCCTACAAACACAATCCCCCCAACATCCCCCACCCCCTATATGTACAGTTTCCCCCTCTAGGTACAGCACCCCCCTCCCTATATACATGTACATGCACTCAGACAACTTCATGCACCCCGCAAACACTCATTCACCAACACTGACATACACATATTCACTCACATGTATCCATACACTCATTCACTGCAACACTTATACACGCATTCACTTCAACATTCATACTTGCATACACACATGCAGACTCACCAGGAGACACACACGCACACACACATGTAGAAAAACACTCAATCACACACGACCATCGTCCACCCCCTCCCCTATGCCCAACATACCTTATCCGGCATGGAGGTTCACCGGCACGGAACTGGTGCTTCCATCGCCAGCAGCACCTCGCCATCAGGACACCGCCAGGCCGTATGACTGCTTGTAATCTGGAGAAAATCCCGCAGTACTCATAAAATGGTGGTGGTCTTCTGGCGCTCGCAGCTTTGGTGGTCTGTGAAAAAGACCGCCAAAGTCCAAATGAGGGCCTATGTGTTTAATGTTATACAGGTGGATGGGTATCTTCATTCTACTGCAGGAGAACACATAACACTAACTTTCTTTAGGAGATTCAGTCCAACACCGTATAGTAATCCTCATAGGGAGAAGTAAGACTAGGGGAATGTTACCTTTTGCTGTG
Source organism: Pleurodeles waltl (assembly GCF_031143425.1). NCBI lineage: Eukaryota > Metazoa > Chordata > Amphibia > Caudata > Salamandridae > Pleurodeles > Pleurodeles waltl. Next base: position 445,772,042 of record NC_090451.1, on the reverse strand, counting down.
AATCTCATTAAGTTAGGGGCATTGTGAATTTTCAAATGTTGGTTATTCTTAAGGTGTTTGCTGGAATCCATTGCATTTGCTGCCTTCTATTGTTTTGCTGTTGCTCCAGATAGCACTAAAAGAAAGAAATCATCATAAGGATAAATAGCATTTTGTTTCCTTTGGGTACTGTTCCTTTTATGCTTTCACCTGTAGGATCTGGAGTTGTGAAGAGGAGTTAGTCCCAGTGAGCACTAGAAAAGGTTTTGTTTTGCAGTGTGAATGACAGGTACTTAGGATTTCCAAAAAGAAGGAGAACAGTTATATTGTTGTCTTTAAAGAAAGAGTTTTTTGTAAGTGGACAAAGCATTGCTATAGTCCACGTGGGATTTAATGAGTGTTCTGACTCCTAGAGAATGCTTTTCTGAAAGAATGAAGTATACTCTTTTTGAGGAGATTATTTTGTGCAAAGTTGATATTACGCACATGGATATTTGAGTCTGCATGTAAAAGTCAACATTCAATATTACCTCATGGTCTCAAACGTTTGATTTGATCGTGCATTGTGTAATGACAAGTTGTGGAGCCAGTCATAACAGGTAAACTTTTTTGAGATGGACATGCAGCCCTAGCAACAGAATCATCTGTATTTTGGAGCAGTTACTATCATCATTTAAAATTATACAAAGTCTTACAGACACAAAGATAAAACTAAAAATGTATTTTATCTATTCAATCACAGTTTTCATCAGCTATTGAGTCTGTGCATAGAGGTGATGCAAGAAGATAGCTCTCAGAACAGTTTCTATGTCAAACTTTGTTATGCTTGATACAGGAATTTTAAAATTCATTACGTTTTAAAAGTGGTATTTTGAACATCCAGGTTCTTTTGTTAAAATTGATTTAGTACTCAGCCTATAATTAATCTATACAGAATTCATATTCTGCAGTAAAATAATGCCCTGTGAACAATACATTATTCAAATATATGCAAATCTAGAAAGTGGGTTAATTAGATGTGAACAATTATTATATAATCCTTATATCATGCATGAATCTGATCATAGTTTTCCTTTAGATGTTTTTTGTGTTACACAGCCTACCCACCAATTCACCTGAGGCAAATTTAATCCATAAATTGCTTTATATCTGAATGGAAAATCTTATTTTTACTTGGAACAAATATTTCACACAAGTTGGAAGAATGGGTGTATGTTACTGTATGGATATAGTCAGAAGCTAAATGCAAGCATATCTTCTTTTTAGGGCAGAATGTCTGAAGGCTAGCCTGGTAGTCCTGAACAAAAAAAATCTAAATAAATGTAAGTGATCTTCACACCCTGGGAATAAAACTCCCACGGTGTCAGGCCATTCGTTTTTTGTTTTTCAAAAACAAAATTCTGCTTTGGGAGGTTATTTTTTCGATTACAATACTGTTGAAAAATGGTGGCCTCTCAGTGACTTCAGAGGAACTGCTGCAGTAGTGATTCCTCTAAACATATAAAGATCTATGCAGGGCCAGCGAGATCACTAAATATAGAGGAAAGCTAAACTGTTTATCAAGTCCTATATCTTCAGGGGGAGGGATTCCCTAGGGGTGAGAAAGTGAAAAACAAGTGCAGCAAATGAAAATCTTCTAAAAGAAAAGAACCCACCACGATCCCAAGCGTAGAGTACAATGTTATGAGGTGGACTTAGAAGGTAGTCACAATTTTATTGTTAAGAGGAAGAACAGGGGCTATGTAACCTGCGAGATAGGAAAGAAATGAGAAATCTAGAGAGATATTGAGCTTCTCATGAGCACTATCCTTATTCTTCACAGGACTGTGGAGATAAGAAGATGAAGTCAAACAAAGGTGACCATTCTTCCCGAGGCACTGATGAGGGACAAGGATATTAGCAGGGAAGAAGGGAACATACAAGATTTAGAAGCCTCAAAGCAATCTTTACAGAATCAAAGGGGCCTGTAGAAAGGAAACAAGATATTGCACTAAAAGAGTTATCTACTGAAGAATGGAAACAGGGGTGTTTACTATCATAGGCAGTGCAGTGGAAAAGGATATATCCCACCATAGGCTTATACTCCACTTGATTGTGGAAGAGATTAATGGCTACATACAAACCTAAATGCCCAATGGGTTTATAAATGCACAGGGTTTAATTTGAAAGGTTTGACTACAGTTTGAAGGAGATGATTTTCTGGACTAACTTGACTGATTCCTATGACACCGCTCTAGCAAAAGAAAATTAACCCCTACAAGGTATAATTGTTGCTCAATTAGGTGTGGGAGGGAGCATTTTCACCACTAGTGTCCAGCTGCTTAAGGACCTGTATTCCACAAAGTGAGCATTACAGTTGGCTCCTCCGTTACATGAAAAATTAGCAAGTACGGATAAAGGTGCAATACCACAACTGATTGCTTTACGAGAAGAACCATAGGTTTAAAAACTATATCAAGAAAGCAAAGAATTATAGGTGAATTGAAGTATCAGGGAGTATCTAGGTATCCATCAACAATGAACACACATATTTGTCTGATTTTAAAACCAGGAGACATTGAGAATTGTTCTAAACCTTTGCAGTTTTAACCAACATTGCAACATATATAGAGTACTGAATGCACATAGCTCTGGATTAATGATACAGCTAACACAAAACAATGTTAAAACTGCTTTAAGTATAGTAAATAAGTCTTTGCATAAAGTTTAGCACTCTCATAATATTGATCTTCATTTGCATTTAGGACTCCAGTTTGGTTTTACTCAGCTGCCACAAGGGTATAAAGACAATGGAGTATGTTCTTCAAGATTAATCGAATTACTGCATTGTGACCTGAGTATTGTTTCTTATGTCAATGACATATCCATAAAAGATGATGCTTTGGAGGAACGTCTACAACACATAAACAGCATAGTTTCAGCGCATGCAGAAGCAGGCTATAAACAAAGTTTAGTTAGTTCAATGTATACTTTTTAATGCAATATTGTTACTATATGAACTCTCCAGTGAAGGGCAGCAATGCACCCTGGGGTTCTTAGAGGAATAATTGACTGGTTAGCCACTCAATTTTCTCACTGCATTACAAGCATTTAAAGGTGAGTGTGACACCCTCATACTAGTTGATCATATCCTCATTTTTCAGAATAATTGGAAGCAGGAACATGTGCAAAAGATGATTTTCAAAAAGGCATGCTTAAAACACATTTACAAATATGCAATAGATAACTTAGGGTCTAATGTACAAATCTTTTGTGAGACCAAAATCATTTGCCAGATGGTTTGCAAACGCAAAAAGGTAACTATGATGTGTATAAATGTGGTTTTCAGTTCCATTTTTAGAACTAGCAATGGGAATCTAATCTTACAGACTCACTATTTTTGCAATTGGAAATAGCAAGTATCTATTAACAATCCCCCAACTGTGTTTCCTGAATAGTATATATTAACTGATCCCAATTTGCAAATGTTTACAAAAACAGGTTATTGCATTCACAAATTAGTATAAAGTGGGGAAACTTTGTAATCAGATGCAAACTGTAAACGGAGAAGAAACACTCTTTTTTATTCACAATGGCTGCTTTTTATGCTAAAGATTGGTGAATGAGGTTTTATTTTGCTCCACATCAGCAGACAACACAAAGACAGGTGGGCATTTTCAAAGTTAGTTACCTTATTCTAGAAGACTGAGGAGGAGATGTATGATAAGTGTAGGCTAAGCTGCAGTGTTATTTTGGATCTCACTGCTTAATTACACCAAGGGCCATATTTACAAGGAGTATTTTGAAGTGGTGGCAGTGCAATTAGTGCTCCACACTACCCCATATATACAAACTGATGGGCCCAAAGTGTTGGTTTGTAGAGATCTGCATATTATTAACCTGTGCCAGGTTTAATGTTTGCAGGGTAGGTGTTCCCATGTTAAAAGACGTGCACAACTGACGCAGTGAAATTTATAACTTTTCACTGTGTCACTCTATGACTAGACTGCATCAAAATCCTTATGCCCCCTCAAACCAGGTGTAAAGATTTATGCAGGGATTTTAACATGAGACTCGCCTCTGTGGTCTCATGCATTGCTGGAGTGCACAATGCAACTCCAGCAATGCATCACTTTAGCTGCAACAGATGCGTCGGAATTTCTGATGCATCCATGAAAATGACCACCATGGAGCTCTCTATTGTATATACAGTGCATCCATTGCATATGTAGAGAGTTTGTGGCAGGTACAAGAAATCTGACTCTTCAATGTTGAAGCATCAGATTCTTGTAAAAATACCCCCGGTGTTTTCTAAGGAAAATCCCAAAAGGCTTTCTATCCCCACATATATTCAAGAGCCTTGCTGCCATCACCTTTTAATGTCAGGCAGCCACCAGGGTGTAGTAGTCACAGCAAGAGGTGTTTCCCAGAGCTTACTTTCACTGTTTTTTCTGTGATGTCCTTCATACATTGCCCTTTACATAATCAGAGACACTGCATTTCCAAACAATCCCTAAAATTTGCAGCATTTTAAAATTTGCTATTTTTTTCTTAGGTTATAGCCTGTGTGAATGGCACACATGTTATAATTTGTTAACCAATTGCCACTGAATATTTGTATACAAATTGAAAAATTAAGCACCTTTTAACATCCACATTGTAGGCAATGCAAGCTGTTAATAGCCGACAATGTAGCAAAGTTTCCAGGCTCTATACATGAGTCATACATTTTTATGCACTGTGGCCCATATAACTGCGTTTCCAGAGGAGGTGTTGGTGATGAAGTCCTATTAGGTATTTATTTTTATGTAAATGTAAGACATTTAAATCTATATTTGCACTCCTTTAAACTGCAACGTATTGTTTGTGTCAGGTGACAGTGCATAGGAACTCCATACTTGGATCCTAACACCACTCCTGAATGCTACAAAACGTAGTCAAAGAAGATACAATGTTGCTCACCAACAAACCGGGACAGAAAATGACTAAATGTTTGGACTTCTGAACGCTAGATTTTTGAGCCTACGTAAAGATGAGGGCGCTCTCCCATATTCCGCTGAAGCAGCATGCAGAATTATAACAGCTTGTGCAGTGTTCCTCAATACTGCAATCAGTCACATGTTCACTGCTCTGATGAGGTAGACGATCTAAGTCTACGCAACCCACTTCAGGATGCTACAACAGCTGCAGATGAAAGGAATCACCGTACATACATTGCAACAGACATTTTTTCTAGGATAAGGGCATTTATCATATGCTATAAAAATAAAAACTCACAGGCCCATAATTGATGATTAATTCGTATTTCATTGTTTATTCACAGGAAAATGTGGGGAAAAAAATGGTCACAAACACAGGCAATTTCGTAGTTGAAATGTTAGCTAGCCGTGTAAGATCAAAATAAAGAATTGTTGCACATTTCAAAAACATCTTTTAACGTCTCTATCTTAACTGGCTTGGAGCTGGTCGGCAGTATTTGTCTCTGATATTTCCCCTTGTTTTCAGCAGCCAAACTATGAGTGTGCCCAACTTTTATCACTACCGACTTAGACAACCTTCTGTGGCTGAAGCCTCCTCACTTTCTGGAGAGAGAGTTGCCTGCTTCCTGGAGCAGGTTTGCATAATTTTCAGGAATTCCTGAAATAATGTAACCTTCTCCAAGCCTTTAGATACATTCTTTTTACAGTGTTCTATTTACTGTTATGTTTACATTATGCAACGTTGTTATCCTAAGTGCCTCCATAGCAGTAGACAATTTCTCAAAATTTTTACCATAACTTTGCATTCTCAGAACTACATGGAGATATATTTTTTCTTATGCTGAGTCTCCTCATGAATTGCCCCACAATATGATTTAATAGCATCAGTTAAATAATCAATGCTATTTATAATGGAAAACAATCCTTCATCAATGTTACATCCAACAAAGATTTTTCTATCTGCACAAATTCCTCTCTTGACGGTGCATAACCTGCCATATCGTGTGTTACAGTAGCCCATACTTTTAATGGCTTTTAAGTCTTTAGATGTACAGATTTGTACTACATCATAGACGCAAATGTACATGCAAAGAAGGTCTTGTTTGTCTTTTGGGAGGCAGTTACCTTTCACAAACTGCAGCAGGACTTGTAGTGTTTATTGGTGGAGGAATATCCATGATGCCACAATGTTGAGCCTCTCCCTCATCCTGAATATCTTCATCATGGCCAATAATATGTTTGCCCCAATATGTGTAGTGAAATGATATAAGAATAATATACTTAATAACAGACAATAAACATTTTCCATCAGATTTTTCCTTGGAATATACAAAATATGCCATTTAAGTGCTTTGAGAAATTGGGGTATTGGTTGAGGAGGATGCAAGTCCCACTAAGACAACAACCACAATCCTTTTCAGGGTGAGCTACAAAAGTGACCAAATTAACCTGTGCTTAACGCTCTAGTAGCTTGGCATAAAGTGGTCAGGCTTAACTTAGAGGCACCGTGTAAAGAATGTATGCAGCATCCACACAGTTTTGAAGTGGAAACACAACACACGAAAAATCCCACATTAACTAAAAAATTGTGTGAATAGCAATAAATCTAATTATGCCAGAATTAGACAAATTCAATCAGTAGAATCTGAGAAATTCAATTTTAGATATGTAGGTAGCTGCAACGCCTAAGAGCACAATGCAGTACTCACTGTGGTCTAGTTGTTCTAGACCAGGGAAAAGTCATAAGCTCAGGTTTATAGCAGTGGAACATGTTACCTTTTTAAAATCAAGAGCGAAGAGTTCTGTTAGTGGTGGATAAGACACAGGGAGCAGGGAGGGCATTGTGGATGATCACTGTAGCATAAACTGCAGATCTCATGTTATCAGTATGACTGGCAGTCACTGTAGTGCAAAGGTTCAAGTTCACTGGAGCCTTTTGTATTAGCGGTCGTGGCGGGCAACAGAGTTTTGATATGAACGGTCCCTTTCGTGGTCAAGAAGGGCCCAATGATTCAGGATTTCCCTCTTGCTTGAAGAGGAGTGCTATGTGATAGCAGACTGGAGCCCGAGACCTGGGGAGGCACTTGTAGGGGATAAGAGACTCAGGGGGTCATTCTGACCCTGGCGGTCATTGCTGGCGGTGCTCTCAAGGGCATTCTGACCGCAGCGGTTTGGCCGCGGTCAGAAAGAGAAAACCGGCGGTCTCCCGCCGGTTTTCCGCTGCCCTCAGGAATCCTCCATGGCGGCGCAGCTTGCTGCGCCGCCATGGGGATTCCGACACCCCATACCACCATCCTGTTCCTGGCGGTTCGCCCGCCAGGAACAGGATGGCGGTATGGGGTGTCGTGGGGCCCCTGGGGGCCCCTGCAGTGCCCATGCCAATGGCATGGGCACTGCAGGGGCCCCCGTAAGAGGGCCCCACAAAGAATTTCAGTGTCTGCTTATTCCCACTCTGCCGGCTCCATTCGGAGCCGGCTTCCTCGTGGGAAGGGGTTTCCCGCTGGGCTGGCGGGCAGCCTTCTGGCGGTCGCCCGCCAGCCCAGCGGGAAAGCCAGAATGGCCTCCGCGGTCTTTCGACCACGGAGCGGCCATATGGCGGTTCCCGCCAGGCGGGCGGCGACCGCCGCCCGCTGGCCGCCGGCCTCAGAATGAGGCCCTCAGTCTAGCAGAGGCCAGCAAGCCCAGAGAGCAGGTCAGCTGGGCAGTTGTAGGAAGGCCTCTGGAGCGTGCTGTGTCCTTATAGCTCAGAACAGGAGCTCAATCAACTGAACCTGTGAGTCGCTCACTTAGACTGGATGAGGGGAGCAGGTCCTGTATGTCTTTCTAGAGTTCAGAGCACGCCTCAACCAGCAGGGCAGTCATCTGAGGGACAAGGCAGACATCAAGGAGTGGTGCAGTCCTCTGAGGGAACACGGCAGTCCTTCCTCGTGTAATGTTCGTTGGTACAGGATTATACTGAAGAGTGGCTCTGGAGGTTCAATAATCTGGTTCTGCAAAGTGCTTTCTTTCCCCTGTCAAGGCTCCAAGATGTCTGGAGTTACAAAAGATTAGTCAGTTCCTTTGTATGTGCAGGAGGCAAAGTATGTTGAAATGTAAGTGAGGCTGGGTAAAGCTCCTCCCCCAGGATGGCCCATTCTGTCCACCCATAATCCCTTTTTTATCACTGTTTAACAGGAATATACAAATCCCAATAGCAGAGCAATTCACAGTCATTTGACCCAGGACACTGGCAGAATACACCAATGGTTAGGACAAGAAAATGCAAACTTTCTAAAAGTAGCATTTTCAGACTAGTGAATTAAAATTCAACTTTATCATTAAAGAGGATTTAGAACTACATTTTTTTAACCATATTTCCACCTGCTCACAATCAAAAGTTAGCACTTATTAAATATAATATATATTCTCAATAGTTAACGATTGAGAAAGGCCTTACAGAAGTGAAAATGACTTTAGGAGTTTTTCCCTACTGGGACATGTAAACCCATAGGTCTTTCCTTTCTAATACAATGCACCATGATCTATGAGCCTTTATGGTCTACCTTGGAGTAACTTATATGTATAAAAAGGAAGGCTTATTTCTGGCAAAAGGTTTATTTTGGAAGGTCGAAATGGCAGTTTAAAACTGCACTACAAGCTGTAGTGGTAGGCCTGAGGCGTATAAAACGGCTACCTTAATGGGTGGTACAATGAGTGCCGGAGGCCCACTAGTAGCATTTAATTTACAGGCCATGGATACATGTAGTGACATTTACTAGGGAGGTACAAGTAAATTAAATGTACAAAGTAGATGTTAAGACAGTTTTACCATGCTTGGAGGATAGAGTACAAGCACATCAGCACTTGCTAGCAGTGGTAAAGTGAGCAGAGCCCTAATGCCAACAAAAATAGATTCAACAACGTAAGTCAAAAATCTTGCCAGAATCCCTGCAAAAGGGTTAAGGTCCAAAAAGTGCATACTTTTATTTACATGAAAGCTACATTTATTTTTCATGATATATCTCAATATATAGTGTCCCACATAAATACAGTGTTCTATGCTGCATTTCCGTACATGTTGTCATTTACAAATTACTGTATGTCAGTCATCTGGACATAAGATGATTGATTTGTATGCATAATGAATGTTTCTAGTTTGAACAGGCATGAAAGTTTTATTCCCTGGTTTGTGTGGCAGTGCAAAGGACGTATGTTTGTTCACAATTTAAACTGAAACACATACCTGTAAAACCCAGGAGACACAATCAGACACATTGCACACATTAAAGAGAACACTCTAAGCCTTGTGACTAGCTGACAACTCAATCATTTTAAATTCTTCATTTTGTATGCAGGGATACAATGACAAGCATTGAGAGATCAATAATTACAAAAAAGGCTTCCAACTTTCCATTTTTGCTTTTTTTTAAAGATAAATACAGACAGAGAACAATCTGTTTACTCTCTGTATTTATTTTTAAGAGCTGACAAATACAGAAAAGTATGACTCTCTACGCTGTCCTATATGACTGCCAGGCCAACAGCAGAGCAGATAGACGGGGGGGGGTTAAAAGAAAGAATGAGATTTCCTTAAATACAGGTATATTGTATATAACATATATTTGTATATAATGCTATATAATGCTAATATTTAATTGTGGGTGTAGTGTTTTCTTATATTTGGCTGCCTAGTGAGCTAAAACATGACAGGCATCAAAGTTTGAGTGCACTGTAATCAGTTAAATAAACGTGGAAAAATACAATTTTATGACTCAATTTATTCTCAAAATGCAAAATAAATATGGATAAACACCAATAAGATGGTCCAAAAATAAATGTGGGGAAATACAGATGGACATGTTAAAAAATAAATACCATAAAACTATGAACTCTAATTAAAAATAAAGATGATAAAAGCTAAACAGCTTTCGGCCCAGGTCCTCTGATGACAGGTTCCATTGGTGAAATTACACTGCACAGTGGCACAGCAGAGTGGGGGAGTTCCCTTCAAAGGCAAATCTGCCACTGATCTAGCTGTGAAATCTGCAGTGCAGGAGTGTAGGTGCAGATCTACAAAGTAGCAGCAATAACTGGGTCAAACATCAGAATCAATCTGGCTAAAAACCTAGCATTCAAATTATCACTCAGTAAAAAATGGTGGCGAGGTTTCTGGAGCAGTAAAAAAAAGTTCTTGGCCAAGATGGGCTCCCTACAGTATGGATACCTAGAGTAGAGGTCATACAGAAAGATATAGAATATAGAGATATAAATGAATAGTGTTAGTGGTAGACTCATGCACACACTGACCAGCCTTTTCTTTCTAAGGCATTAGTAGAGGCAAAAAAATGTATGTGGCCACATTCAAAACAGGACAGGACCAATAGCCTTCATCTGTGGGTTTAAAATGAAACATGGCTCAGTAGATTTCAAAGTCCATTCTGGTTAAAGTGACCTTCTATGTAAGGTTCTTGTTTTTCTAACAAAGAAACGCTTGATACCTTTTCATTTTTTTCTAGTATTACATTTTCATAGTTTGATAACTGATATTTTCATCAAAATTTTCAATTTCCTTAGCTCCAGACATTTGCTTTGCTGGTGGAGCACATCAGGGAGTGAGTTCCGAACTTGTTTGCAGCATAACAGGTAAAGACCAGTGCCACAACAATACATGTTTAACATTTACACAACCTAAGGTTTCTATCACTGGAAAACAGATTTTCATAACCCTGTTTGACTCAACTGAGATTGCACTGTACATAACAAATGTCAGATTATTAGTATTTTTTTTTGCCCAACATGGTAAATCCTTCCAGTCTGCTGTATACAGGAACATATCCCTACCAAAGTATGTCCACCAACTTTATTTCCCTGGGTCTCCTGAGCATAATGATAGCAAACTTGTATGGGTGTTCAATACGTTTGAGGAGCCACTGGTTATAAACTGGGGCAATTTCGCTTTCTGGAAAGTTTCTGTTGGTGACCTTGTGATTTAGGCTACTTTTCCTTTGGTCACAGCTATCATCCCTGCCATATACAGAAACATACCACAGTTATATATTTTGAACAGCTATACATTGTAAGGTTTCTGTCTCTGAGTGCAAAACTCCCTCACCTTGATCGGTTGACAATCACACTGCTAGCGAGCCTGATCTTTAGTGAGTAAACTTACAAGGGGACGCGTAAAGGTCGATGAACCTTTTGGATCACATGGAGCATTCTAGTCAAGTGGTAAACCAATGGACCATCAATGAGCACTACAATCAATAATAACCATCAGAAAAACCCCATCTAATGAGAAAATATCATCACTCTCAAAAAGGTTAATCGTTTTTATTCCCTATTAGTTACAATTCTAATCAAAACCTTTATTCGATTTTATTGTTAATCAAGCTTTATTAATCATCACAAAACAAGTTGTTCACCAAAAAATTTCGAGCATAAACGAGCATCAACATAAGTCAGCAAATCCTTTAACATTATGAATAGTTCAGCAATGCAAGTTAATCAGTCAGATGTTACCGTTAAGTCACCCTTATCAGCCTACCTAACTCAAATTAGCATCAGCATGTGGGTCTTCATGCAAAAACAATTTAGACAAAAATCATTAATTTGGAAAAATCTATCTAAAGAGAGTAAAACAATTTTAAACAGAGCAGCTGGTACCTAGAAAAAAAGGCACACTTTAGTCAGTCACATTATTATAGCTACCTCTCCAAGATAGATCAGCAATGAGTCAGTCTTTCTCTCCAGGTCATCAGTCATCAGCAAGTATCAGCCTCAGAGAAAGCAAGCCCAAATATCAGCACATCGGACAGCGTCTCCTGACGTCATCAACTTTCACCTCTCCACTCTACATTTCCTTCCTATGTCATGACTTTTTATTAGGGTCTCTCAGTCCATCCCACTAATTGCTAATTGGTCAACCTTATCAGAAGTTATGCCTCTAACCCAGTGGTTCCCAAACTTTTTCGACCCGCGGCTCCCTTGACCTATTGGCAGTTGGCCGTGGCTCGCCGTTACGTTACTTTTTTTGGCAGGTGGGAGGATGTAAGCCCGGCATCGGGGGTACTTCCATTTTCCTCCCTGAAATTAATTGCTGTGAAGGTATTATAATCGTAGTTGTGATCCACTTTGTCACTGAACTGATGCTGTAATAAAGCACTTTATCAGCAACAAATACTCACTTTACCACCTCTCCTTTTTACTCCAGGCCTTGAAGACTTAAACCACATGTTCCTGCCATGAAAGCATCTTCTTCAGTGGCAGCAGCTTGCATCATATTCTGCATGTCACAGAACTAAATAGAATACATATCTCTGACAATCCTTAGCAACAAATATGACACAACCACTAAGCAGCCAATTTAAACATTAATTTTCTTGGGAATTCTGGCATTAACATCAGCAATCTGAAAAGGGCAGTGTTGGCTACATTTGCAGAAGGACCTTCAATAGAAAAGTCTGTTGCAGATGGCATCCGAATGCCTTATACAGCTGAGCTATAACTGAAATGCAATGGGAGTAACTTCCTATTCAAACTGTCTCAGTGCCAGTACACTAAGAAGGTGATATCCCCTCAGACATGAACCTGATGCCGAGGAAGCCAACCTTCCTCCAGCAGCAGGCAGGTCACTGTTTTCCTTAAAGGAAAAGAAGGGCAGCGCGAACCTCTGAGCACCCTTTAAGATGGCTATCCAAACCCTGCGCTCATCATTGCATTTCTCACACATGCAAAACTGTAGCAGTGGAGGCACCCATCTCTCTCTTTACTGAAATGCAGGTTAGAGCAGGAACTGCTGCTGCAGGTGGGAGGGACTTAATAGGAGTAAGAATAGGAGTATTCAGAGTAAGAAGGAGGAAGTAGAGTTAAGAGTAGGAATATTTAGCAGAGTAACAGACAGCAAATAGCTGCAAAAGTAAGAAGGAATATTATTTGAAGTAAGCAGAAGCTTTGTTGCTAGTAAAGTGATGAAAGTAAGAATGACAGAAGGAGATAAAGATGATAAGAGAACAAATCCTTTCATTTACTTCTAACAAAGAATCTGTGCTAGTAAAGCTGGATGTGCTTTCCGTTTCATGCACAGATCACATTGAAGTAAGGGACTTTAATCAAGAACTATTGCAGCTTGCTTCAGTTGGTTAAATATCACATGCACGCAGCTGAAATAGGTAATATTAAACACGTTTTAAGGTGATCAGACACTGCTGATATGCACTACCTGGCATTTATAAGCACGTTATTTCTGTTTCACTAGCTCACTAAGGTATAATGTCTATCTGTACAATAGTTTACAGCTATACCTGTCTCTGTAACATACCTTGTATGGAAGAAGAGTGCAGTGGAAGGTGGGCTGTGGTGCATTAGCAGGCATCCAGCCAAGGTCTGACTGCAGTCGCTAGGCTGAGTATCCTATGATCTTCGTCTTATAGACAAATGTTAGCTGTGTAATAAACTGCCTATCTGTAGGGCCCTGCTGACAAGAAAAACAAAGTGCACAAGACAATAAAGGTACCTACATACAGACAATGCATCTGTACTGCACACATTTTTCAAAAGTGTTTGTCTTAGGGTGGCTTATTCTGAGTAAAGTGTCTGTGACCTATCCTTGAAGGGACAGTTAGTTGTCTGTGACAGCAGGTCTTCCATGAAGGCCTGAGTATGCATTATTTGCTGAGCAGAAGAAATGCCCTTTACAGTGCTTTACTGCATATTTCTTTACCGTTTATTTTATTTTTGGAGCTTGTGTATTAAATTAATGTTATTCACATTCACCCTTAATGACCTTTATAAGTAGTCTTCCTTGTCTCCTTACCTTGGTCAAGGTTATAAGAATTAGCATGTATATTTTAATTATACTGTACAGAAGGTTTTGTTAAATTGCATGAAGGGATTTCTTAAATTCACTCGAGCAACACTTCTGAACTGTTTAGATCAGGGTCAGGACCTGGTAAATAACTCTGAGTTGAGAGATGGTTTTATGTTTCAGTGTCATCCATTAACACTGCGGTTAGCAGGAGGCCAGGGCAAGTAGTGACAACAGATATTTATAGCTATTCCTCGTTTCGTTCCCAAACCGTGTGCTTGGTGCATGGCGCCCCTGGCTATTTTAGCTGGCGCACCTGGGTGCCAAGGCACACAGATTGGGAACCACTGCTCTAACCTATTTTGTTTACCACATATTCGCGTCGGTTCAAGCTCCAAGTTCCATTAGTTTGATTGATCCTTCTGTTGATGAGAACATCATCGCGCTTTTCAGGAAACGAAATTATTGCTCACAGTCTTTCAGTCAGTGCTTCCATTGTTCAAGTCCTGGGAAAGTACGTTTAGCCTACACTACACATAATTGTATCAATTTGTCCTCATCATCTCCTGTCCAGTGGTATATTTGCAGAATTTTCTAGCAGAGCTCCGTCTGAACTCTGTACAGTTAAAGGTCCTTTTCTCCACTTCCAGTCCTCGGCAGCTAATCATATCTCCACGTTTAAGCAAACAAGGCCCAGCGAGGAACAGGCCTCCAGTTCGGCTAGGCTAAGAACATGAATTATCATAAAACGTAGGTTATACATTCAAATATGACATATTAGTACAATTTTTAATATATATTTTCATTATTTAGCATTTTGTTAATACACATGGTGACCACTCCCTGGGGGCACATTTTACTCATACATGTTATTTTCAAATATTTGTTTCTTTTATCAATATTTCTCATTAGTATTCATACGGAAATCATTAGACATTTCTCATATTAGCTTATCTGCTCCAACAGTCCCTCCTCTGATGACTAAATATGTCATCACACCTTTCCCTTGTCAATCATTTTACAAGTTACTTTCAGCTACATTTTGATTTCTTCTCCTTACATTTTCCCTATAGATTCTTCTTCTGGGTTGTTCTTCCCTCCTCTGATCATTTTTGGCCCTATTTAGTTTAATTTTCTGCCATCATTTACATGTCACCCATAAACCTAATACAACAATGATCACAAATAATATTCCTTGGACAATTTTCAACAGTATCCCACTTCAAATTTGACTGAACCAATTTCCCACGGTAACAAATTGATTCCCAACGTTTTCCCAAACTCCAGGTTCCTTCAATTCTTTCAAATCCTTACTTGCGTTAGTTAAATTAATAAGTAGATCCTTTATCTCTTTCTCGTTCTCAGGAATATAAGAACAACAATGCCTTGCATTAATCATTTTACAGACTCCTCCGTCCTTCGCTAATATTATGTCTAAAGCAAGCCTATTTTGAAGCGTCATAGCTCTATCCGCAGCTAATTCACTGTTCAGTAAAAGTATGGCTCCTGTAAAATTGGTTAGTATGTTATCCGCAATAGTAGATAGTTTTCGTATCTTACTTACATTCAATATAACTCCTACAGAAGGGATTATTGCTCCAAAAATATCCCCTATGATTGCAGAGGCTGTGCCTCTCCCTTGTCTCAACTGGTGCAACTCAGCCATTTTCGGTATCTTTTTCAGATCATCTATTTGATAAATTTTAGGAAAACCTATTCCCAAGTAACATTTCCCATTCCATCCTCTAGGAAGATGATAATAAGCATTAAGTCCACAAATATAATAAATTCCAGGAATCACACGGTCTGCACCATTCAGCATAAATGTCCATTTACTCTGAAACAAAAAACACATGCCTACGTTCACTCGTTCCCACAAATAAAGTGTCTGTGCGTGATTTTGGCCTATATATACAACGCTTCCCTACATGCAATGCATCTAAAGCTAATTTCCCTTGTGTTTTAATAGCAGTGTAAGCATGATCATTCTTGTAAGTTCTTTTTTATAACCCTTTCTGTACTTTTTCTTTTAGTGCTTTTCTCCTGTTGTCAGTATGCCCAATAAAGTTCTTTTCCATAGGTGTTAATAAGCAAGTTAAATTGTCACGATGCGCATAAGCCGTGCCAAAGCTCAGCATAGGCTCAAAGAATCCTCTAACTAATTCTATATCATGATCCTTAGCCACCTCACTCAAATATCTATTTATAGGAACAAAGTAAAATACAACGTCATAATTCGAATAAAAGTATTGTATGTACTCCTGATTATAGAATCGAGTTAGTAGCAAACTACAAGTTATACCGTAAGTAAGAGGCAGACTATGATAAGTGACCCCTGCTTCCACAGAGGAAGACAATCCTTTGCATCCATTGTTTCCACATATTCACTCAACAACTGATAAAAGACGTTAGAGGACAGCTCTTCCTTTGCGTTAATATAATCATGCAAATATTGCTCATCTAATTTAAACCTCTCTAAAGCTGTTAGTGTAGTAGTCTCAAATAAAGATGTAACATCAGCCTCTCTCATCTCATGAATTGACATTTCCACAATCATTATTACAACCAATATACCACACACAATTGCCATTCCTACACTCAAATACCTACAGTACCTATTGTTGTTATTATCTAATCCAGCCATGATCTGTAATGAATCAGAAAGTAGAATTAACTCTTAATTAATGTGCAAAAAAAACAATAATCAAAAATATACTTCTTTTTCACACTTCAGATTCATACAAAAATACCCCTTTTCTTCCTTCGTCGAAATTGGTTAGCAGCTGGTCATCTCCGGGATTCTAAGTGTCATATCAGGTTATCAGTGTCTCTTCCGGTAAAGTCAATAATTTTCAGTTTCTCTTTCTTTAACTCACAACTCACTCTATTGATTTCTTTCTTCAGGTTGCATCAAAATACTGATTTGGAACTTCTCTGACAAAGCAAAAAGACATAAACTTGTTTTGCCAATCACCTGTTGCGGCATATGCCCACTCTGGTCCTGCGTATCTTCGAATTGCTACTCTCTTCCTTTTCAACTTTCATTCTCCCGCTAGTTCTCCAACACTCAATTCGTCTTTCCTTGTGGTATCTGTTTCTTCCTCTATTGTCTCATTTATTACCAAGTCCTTTTTCTTGCCTATTTAAGATTCAGGCCAGTGGTCTCCTTTTTTGCCCCTTCTGTCAACAATCTCTTTAAGATCAGACTTTTCTCCTTCACCTTATCAGTAGTGCCTTCTCTTGATTGACCTGCAATGGGTTCAGGAGGAGTCAGATCACTTTGGCTTTGACCTTTCTCAACTATTTCCCCCTCAGGCTCTGGACCTTGGTCTCCTTGTGGTTCAACACCATTTGCTTCTGAGAGAACCTGCCCTGTGCTTGGTTCTCCAGTCACTTCTGTCAGGTTGATTTCTCATTCTGTCTCCTGAACTTTTGAACGTTTCTCATTAGGGTGATTGATCCGTCTTCTGCCAGTTCTGGATCTACTTCAGGCTCGACCTGCTCTGGTTCTGGTTCAGGTAGAACTATTTTCTTTGCTGCTGTTGGTGTCCTCAACAACACTTCTTCATGATCCTGAGGACTCACCACTTTCTTGTTATGGCTCGCATGTATCCAGTTAGGCAACCCTGCACATTTCACATCTGTTGTAGTTGTCAACACCACTTGATATGGACCTCTCCAACGTGGCTCCAGGCAAGTCCTTTGCACATGCTTTTTGATTACGGCCCAATCTCCTGCTCTTAGGTTGTGACCTGGGTCATGGATAGGCGGCAGGGTAACGGCTTGTACCTGCTGAGAAAAAGATCGAACCACATCAGCTAGACCCTTGCAGTAATCCAACACCATATTATCTGTAATATTGACAAGAGCATTGGCTGGTATTGCTAGTAACCTCATTGTTTTTCCCATAAGAATCTCATGTGGGGACAGCCCTGTCTTCCTGTCAGGTATATTTCTCATTCACGTCAACACTAGAGGCACTGCATCTGGCCATTTCAAATTTGTGGTAGGACACATTTTGGCAATCCTCGATTTCAGAGTACCATTCATCTGCTCTACAAGTCCTGATGCCGCTGGACGATAGCTGCAGTGGCGCTTCTGTTCAATGTTCTATGCTGCACATAAGAGCTTCATCACTTTGTTATTGAAGTGTGTTCCCCTATCTGATTTTAAAGAGATTGGAAATATGAACCGTGGTGTCAATTCACTGAGTAACAACTTTGCAACTGTAAGGCTATCATTTCTACGTGTGGGGTGTGCTTCAATCCAATGACTAAACACACACACAATCACTAACACGTACTTCAATCCACCACATGCAGGCATCACAATGAAATCCAATTGCATTCTGCTGAATGGTCCACCTGCTCTTCCAATGTGGCTCAGATTCACCACTGTCCCTTTTCCCACGTTTAGCTGCTGACAAATCACACACCTGTGACACACTGCTTCAGTTGCTTGCCTGAATTTTGGATTGACCCAATCAACCTTGAACAACCTAATAATGGCATCTCTTCCAAATGTGTGCCTGACCATGGTAATACCGAGCCATCTGAGTCAACAGACAATTTGGCAATACCATCTGGCCCTCCTCAGATACCCAGATATCATCTGGTCTCTATATGAAAAAAAGAAAACCACAGCACATCGCAGGCTCAAGGTGAAATCCATTTATTCCTTGGTGATGTATCAGGAAAAGAGTCCCCTGATCCCATGAAACACACTGGGTAAGTGGTTTGAAAGCACAATACAATTTTCATGTTTGTAAGAAAACAGCTGACACGTGTTTCGTCATCATTGACTTTTTCAAGGCTGTGAACATATACAAATAGGATGTGTCAAAAAGTATAGAAGAAACTTTGGAGTGCGCACCACTCATACACAGCCACAATCGTTGATATCATTGTTGTATACATACTTTGTGTATAGAGACGCACTCCTAACTTGTATTGGTTTACTTTAGAAATTGTTAATTTCTATCATATGTTTCATCTGTTTGAAGACTTTTTGTTTTCTGGTTTTTGGTATTACAACAATGGCTACCTTCAATGATAATAGAGAGGCCCTGTTAGAAGAACTTTTTACTGACAAAAATACAGTTACTTTTGATACCAATGTCAGCAACAAAAAAGAGGGTTTAAAAATGAAATTTGTAAGATTGGAACAGTTAAAAAAACAAGAGCTTTCAAGATGGTGGGATTATACAAATCAAACAAGTACCAAGGGGACTTCCAGTTATACTCTTCCCATCTTTTGGGGATCTTAACCCTACACTATTGCAAGAATGGGAACAGTTACTGATTAGTTCCTCTTTTGGTGTCATTGATATACTCATTAGAGACGCCAAAGAAAAGAGGGAACGATTACTTGTAGACATTGAGACACTAGAGAAAGAGATTCAGGATACTAATCTTAAGGAAGCAATAGGAAAAATATGACATCCTAAACAATGTACTCCAGCAACACCAGGCATACATCAAAGACAAGAAAATGCGCAAATTAAGACGTGATGCCAATGATTACGTTACAGGCAGGGTCTTCACCTTTGCCCACAAGTTTGACAACATGAACATTGACAATAGGGATAATAGGGCGTCACTATCAGTAACCCAAACTGTTTCCAGCATCACAACCAGTGACACTGATTTGTCTAGTTGCTCTAGTATCACAAGTGAGGAGGCTAGTAGCTCTCGGCAGGAACAAAGAAGTATTACTCACAATAAATCTACTTTTTTGTTATAAATGGAAAGATTCCGCAGAGGCCAGAAATACAACAGAATCACACAGGCCACACACCAAAGAGAACCCGAAGGGGTAAGAGAAAAAGGGGCAGAACCGGCAAACAACAAGACCGGAGTGACCACAAGATCAGTCACGCGCAACATGAAGAACTGGATAATCGCACAACCCACAGGGTCTATGTGTCATGAATTTATCGGACATAGTACTAGATGATCAACAATTGAGTGTCCTAAAGAAGGGATAGGGCTTTGTACCAATGGCATTTCCGGACTTCACGGAGATGCACATTGATCTCTTTAAATTCACACGGAAATGTAAATTAATGAAATATTTCGATCACAAACATCAATTTAACTTAAACCACACAGAAGACACAGACACATGTGATTTTTCTGTTGGTGATATAAGAGATATACAGACCCTACTCTCCTTAGAAGGTGAGGATAACAGCAGAGACACACCCACTTGTGATGACATTCTAATGGATTTGGGCATCATCAGTTCTGCCACCTGTATCAGTGGACTCAGACCTCGATCTAGATTCACCCCTATCCTTTCATCAGACAATGCAATAGATGTCTTCTACAAATTAGTCACCAATGATCTCTATAAATTGGAAAATCAATACACACTTGGACGCAAAACTTGGTCACGCAATTTGAGCCCACAGGAGCTCAAGGCTCTACGCTCTTTGGATGACATCAGAGATGTAGTAATCAAGGAAGCTGACAAAGGCGGAAACATTGTCATAATGAACCACAAAGACTACGTTGGAGAAATAGATAGACAACTCCAAGATCAAAAAGCCTTTTGCAAACTCTATAACAATCCCATAGGCAGAATTACTAGAGACATAGGGGCTCATTCTGAGCCCGGCGGGCGGCGGGAGCCGCCCGCCTGGAGGGAGCCGCCAAATGACCGCACCGCGGTCAAAAGACCGCGGCGGCCATTCAGACATTTCCTCTGGGCCGGCGGGCGCTCTCCAAAAGAGCGCCCGCCGGCCCAGAGGAAATGCCCCTGCAACGAGGACGCCGGCTCAGAATTGAGCCGGCGTAGTTGCAGGGGTGCGACGGGTGCAATTTGCACCCGTCGCGTATTTCAGTGTCTGCATTGCAGACACTGAAATACACAGTGGGGCCCTCTTACGGGGGCCCCTGCAGTGCCCATGCCATTGGCATGGGCACTGCAGGGGCCCCCAGGGGCCCCGCGGCACCCCCTACCGCCATCCTGTTCCTGGCGGGAGACCCGCCAGGAACAGGATGGCGGTAGGGGGTGTCAGAATCCCCATGGCGGCGGAGCGCACTCCGCCGCCATGGAGGATTCCCCCGAGCAGCGGGAAGTCGGCGGGAGACCGCCGACTTTCCGCTTCTGACCGCGGCTGAACCGCTGCGGTCAGAATGCTCGTGGGAGCACCGCCAGCCTGTTGGCGGTGCTCCCGTGGTCGGTGGCCCTGGCGGCCACCGGCCGCCAGGGTCAGAATGACCCCCATAGAGACTAAACTGAGTTTCTGGAAGGACAGAGGTCTCCTAACAGATTCAGAATACAAGTATATTTTTAATCCAACGCCCATGTTTCCATGCATCTACATTCTCCCCAAAGTCCACAAGCCAACACCCTTTCCCCCTGGCAGACCCATAATATCTGGCATCAACTCACCCACGGAAAAACTTTCTGAATATATTGATCTTTATTTACAACTTTCTGTATGCACTCTACCGTCATACATTAAAGACACAACACATCTTCTCATCCTCATTGCAGACTACGAATGGACGAAAGGTCACCTTCTAGCCACATTGGATGTCACTTCTCTGTACACCTGCATACCCAAGAAGGAAGGTATGGCCGCTATCCAGCATTTCCTTGACAAAAGAGAAGCAACATTTCTGGAACATTCCAACATGTTGATGGATCTGATCAATTTAGTTATGGACAACAATGTCTTCTTGCATGAGGGGATTTGGTACAGACAGAAACAGGGGGTCGCCATGTGGGCCACATTTTCACCTTCTTTTGCCAACCTGTATATGGGACACTATGAACATCATCACTTGTGGACTAAGGGCCCACCAGAGCTCACGCAACACATCCTCTAGTGGGGTCAGTACATCGATGATGTCCTCCTCTTCTGGTCAGGTGACCACATTTCTTTGGAGTTGCTCATTCAGTACCTAAATGTTAATCAATACAACATACACTTCACCAGCAGTGCCAGCTCTGTGAGCGTTGACTTTTTAGACTTGACGCTCTACACTGAAGGCAATCACATTTGCTCTAAGTTATTCTGAAAAGCTACAGCCTCAAATTGTATCTTACATGCTAGCAGCGCACATCCACATTACCAAATCAAAGCTATCCCCTTCGGGAAGCTGTGCGGATCAGTCGCAATTGCCAGGAAGACCTAGAATTTTCCAAACAGTTGGAATCACTAGAGCAACGTTTTCTCAATAGAGGTTACTCCAAGAAATTTGCTAAGCAACACACGTGATAGGATTTTAAAGATCGATAGAGCATCTCTTTTTTAAAAAAAAACACATAAACAGGCTGATAAAAAGAAGGCCCCAGCATTCATAACCACATACACCTGTGCTAGTGCAGAAGTATTTAAGATTCTTAAGAATAACTGGCACAATTTACTATCTTATGAGACCCTTAAGAAAGGTCTAAAGAATAGACCAGACATGATCCATCGCAGAGGCCGCACCTTGAGGGACTAATTGTGCCACAGTTATCTACCAATGGTCATTAATGATAGCTGGTTACCCTCCCCACCATGGGGCTTTTATAAATGTGGTCTCTGTAATGTGTGTGAATATGCGTTAGATGAAACGAAGAATTTTTGCTATAACACAAAAATAACACATACCATCAAGCAATTCATGAATTGTAACACCAAGTTCACTGTTTACTGCATCATCTGTATATGTAAAAAAAGTCTATGTCGGTAGCACAATCTGACCGTTTAAAGAAAGACTGCAAGAACATATCTGGGCGATTAATAATAACAACAAGGACTACCCTTTTGCAGTGCGTTATAACTCAGTACACCCTCTGCAAGAAAGACTAGACATACAAACACATGGCATTGCCACTTTGGGCAAGTGTCCAAGGGGTGGTAACAAGACTCTCTTTTTGAGACAACTTGAGAGCAGATGGATAGTTAAACTACGCACAGTGGAGGAGGGGCTTAATTCTGACAAAGACCTCCACGTCTTCCTATAGATCACCATCCTGTTTTAATATACTGGTTTTGGAAATGTTACTTTTATAATGTAATTGGCCACATGTATTATCTGTGACTTCTGTTAACACAATGTGCCTACGCGTTATTTTTGACGGTGGGACTCCATTGCTATGAATGTCTCATCTTCACCTGCTCCGGTGGTTTGTGATTATACCTGTGGGTCATTCTAGCATTAATGAGATGAATTGGTCTAACGTGTATGTTCTTTATAACCTCGTTTAAATATTTAAACGTGATCATCTTTGTTTTGCAAAATATTTCTAACAACAAGTTTGCAATTTACACATGCCCATTACCTGTTTGTGGGCACATGCTCTCTCTTTCTTTTCACCAATTTACTTTATTAAACACTTGCAGGGTGCTCTTTTTACACTTGTGCCTTCCCACATGCACCACTCTCTCTTCGCACGTTCTCCTAGACTCGGGTTCTTTTCCCCTTTCCAAGATGGCGGACCCCATATCCTCAGTTGTATTAGTCCGGCTTTTATTTCCAGTCTCCTTCCCACAATAAATACCAGCTGTGTGTCGGCGCACGCTTCAGATGTGACGCCACACACAGACAGCTTAGAAGCACAGATCGGTTGCAGGTAACAGGGCATGGACCCATACCCTTCAACAAACCCTTTGCGGTGACACGCGTTTTGAATCTCAGCGGTCGCCGTCATTTTTGATTGCTTTTTACTCGGACAGATTAGCGGCTGGGTGCCTTGTGATTTCCCTGCGCTTTGCACTTGGAGATGATATATCGGCACAATTTAATATCCCCTTTTTCTGCATTTATTAAGGTACAAAAGTAACTTACAGCGCTCTAACGGCCTATGGGTACTCAGCTTTTCTGATAAGGGCTTACGCTCTACAGAGGCAGCCGTTTCTTATTCTGGTTGACTTTTGCCTCTACTCTTTCGTTAGTTTTCCCTGTATTAACCCCAACACACTAAAGATTTGCAGCTGACATGTCCCTAGAAGTTCATCAGCTAGATACCTGAGACGGACGGTGCAATTTTTTCTTATTTGTCTATACCAATAAGTGTAGAGCGATTTTTTCTGAGTCTTTTTCTTTTCAATTATTTTTAATTAGTTGCCATTATCATTATACCATGGTCCTCTCTCCTCCTTCCCCCTTTTTTTCCTGCTGGCTCATTTTTCCTTTTTACTTTTCAGACTTACCATGGTCTCTGGACTCTGATTTCATCCATGCCACAATTTGTTTTATTTTTTCTTACATTCTTGAAAGTTGGAATCCGTTTAATACAGTCATAACCTCTATATTCTAAAAGGTATGTCCGTCTTTCTCTCCTCTTCCACACCTTTTTTAGGCTTATATTATTTGTTCTCCACATAAAACGTAGGTGATGGTTACTATTCTTTTAACACCAAACCCAATATTTTTTCTCTGGGTGTTTGGTATTTTTATGGTTCTCTATCTTGTTAATTTCTTGGTTTTGCACCTGCACTGGCATTCTCCCTTTCCTTTTGCCAACACAAATTGTTCACCGTATTGTGGGTGGTTTTAGCACACACAGGGGGTAGAAGGAGATATTCCCCTTCTCCTTTCATGATAGATCTATAGCATACTACTAACCTACGGTACTGGGCTTCTCTTTCCAACTCACACATTTTGGCCTTATTCACAGCTCAACACTAAAATGTATCTGTTATCAATGCATTTACAATTCTTGTGATTGACACATCCTATTTGTATATGTTCACAGCCTTTCAAAAAGTCAATGATGACGAAACACGTGTCGGCTGTTTTCTTACAAACATGAAAATTGTATTGTGCTTTCAAACCACTTACCCAGTGTGTTTCATGGGATCAGGGGACTCTTATCCTGATACATCACCAAGGAATAAATGGATTTCACCTTGAGCCTGCGATGTGCCGTGGTTTTCTTTTTTTCATATATGGACTGTGACCTTGCTTAGGTAACAGGTTACACACCCTGTGGCTGGGTGTAGAACCACTTGAGCACTCCCTTCTTCAAATAAGACTTCTCATCATGAACTTTCAACATCCAAGATAGTAGAAACTTTGGAAATGTGCACCACTCATACACAGCCACAATTGTCGATATCATTGTTGTATCATCTGGTCTCTGTACACACTTCAGCTTCGCCCACAGCTATTTCTCTTCCTTGTCTGCAGTTTCTTGTAATGTTTTCAGTTCTTCTAGGATGTTGATTATTTTCAATGCAAAACTTACACAATTAGTCTCCTCTTCTGGCATCAATTCCCACGTATCCTTGAACAGTATACAGTTCAGGTTGCAAAACCTTGTGACCTGATCTGCATACCCATTTCCCAAGGAATTGTAATCTTGTGTTTTTTTTTATGTGCACTGCATTTTACCACAGCAATGTCACCAGAAATCTGGATTGCATACAGTAATTAATTTATCCTGTCACCATTTCGTACTGGTGTTCCACTGGAGGTCATAAAACTTCTTTGTGACCACAATTGACCAAAATCATGAACAAATCCAAATCCGTATTGACTATCAGTGCATATTTGTCACTCGCAGCCTGGTAAAAACATAACAAGCTATAGTAAGAGCCACCAGTTCTTCTATTTGTGCTGAATATACACCAGGAAGCCATGATGCTTCTAGGGTTCCTGTAATGCTACATACAGCATATCCTGCTCTCAAGGTGCCTGTTCCATCTCTAAGACATGAGCCATCAAGAAAGACAATTTGATCATTTTCTTCTAACCGAGTATCTCTAATATCAGGCCTAGGCTTTGTCCATAGTTCGGTCACCTCAAGACAATCATGCTCTATATCCTCTTCCTTTTCAGTTTTGGCAGTATCACTTGGCCATAATGTTGCTGGATTCAACACTGTGCATCTTTTTAAAGTTACATTTGGAGCTCCCAAAATGCTTGTCTCATACCTTGTCAGTCTGGCCCCGTCAAATGTTGTGTTTACGTTCTTGTCAGTAAGATCTCAACAGAATGTGGTACCATTACCGTCACTGGGTATCCCATGACCACCCCTTCACATTGGGAAAGACTTTGACCAACTGCGGCTACTGATCACAGACAACCTGGTAAAGCTGCTGCAATCGGGTCCAAGGTAGCTGAAAAATAAGCTACTGGGTGATAAGCACATCCATGGACCTGCGTAAAAACAGATAAAGAACAAGCATCACGTTCATGACAAAACAATGTGAAATGCCTTGTGTAATCAGGCATTCCCAACGTTGGAGCTCTGCACAAACTCTCTCTCAATTCAGTGAATGCCCTCATCTGATTCTCATCTAGGATAATGGGATCTGTAACTCCTTTGTGAGTCAACTGCTGTAGGGGTTTGGCTATTTCAGCAAAGTTTGGGATCCACTGTCTACAGTACCCTATCATTCCCAGAAACATGCATACATCCTTCTGGGAAGTCGGGGGATTTCTCTGCAAAATCATTGTTATCATCTCTCGGGAAATTGTTCTCAGCCATTTCTCAATTAGATGTCCCAAATATTTAACAGATTTCTGACAATACTGCAATTTCACAGATGAAGACTTGTGTCCAAAGTCTCCCAAATGATTCAACAGGGCAATTCAGTCATGCTTACACTCGTCCCTGGTTCTGGATGCAATCAATAGGTCATCAATGTACTGTACAAGAGTCGATTGGCAAGGTAAATTCTTACCTTTAGAATCTGATTGAACAAGGATGGTGACTCTGTGTACCCTTGTGGAAGCCTACACCAGCCATAGACTGTATCTAGGAATTTGAAACTGAAAAAAAAATGACTTTCCTCATGAAGTGGCGCTGAAAAGAAAACTTGTGACAAGTCAACCACCGTGAACCACTCTGCCTCACATGGAATCTGAAACAGTATCACTGCTGGATTGGGTACAATCCGACAGCACTTAACCACCATGTCATTCACATTTCACAAGTCCTACACAACTCGTACTTTTCCACATGGCTTTTTCAGTCCCACTATCGGTGAATTATATGGGCTGCTTCCTAACACTTCTAACACTTCCTTTAGGACTCCTTGTTTTAGAAAATCTCCAATTATCTTCACCACTTTCATCATCACATCTTGTGCCATGTAATACTGTAGAAGTCTTGAACATTCAACATTCAGCTCCAAAGTAATCTTAATAGGTTCTACTCCTTTGATCAATCCTATCAAATCCCAAACCTTCTCCTTTACGGTTCCCTGCAAGTCTGCATGCAACTCCTTTATAGTGAGCATCGGGAACATTTCAATCAATGGGTATTCTTCACAAGCATTATTGAATACCATGGCTGATGCTTGTTCCTCCTCATCATCAACATTTGTTTGGACTTCTATCCCTGCATCTGTACAATTTATAGAGCATTTGGTCTTGCACAATAAATCTCTGCCTAGCAAGGACATGGGACTTGAGTCACACACCAACAATCTATGCAGTACCAAATAATTTCCAATTTCGACTTGCACTCTGATGCAAGTCTGTTCTGTGATAGGATTCATTAACTGTCTCTTCTCTACTCCCACAACCTGAACTTTCCTGCGGAAAAGGGGTAAATTCGGTACTTCCACACTCCTCACTGTGAAGCGTGTGCCTCCGGTGTCAACCAAGAACGAGACCTTATGTCCCATTACTTTTCCTTTCCCAAAAGGTCCTCTCTGATCTATCTCTAGAGATGCAGCAAGAATACAGGCTCCCTTATCTGAACTATCATTCATCCATCCATCGTTTATTTCATCATCACTGTGAAATGGGAACTGATGTACTGTATCGTTACTATTGTCCTGTCTCTGACCTGTGACCTGTTGAGTAAGTATAACTTGTTGCTGTTCCATCGGTGCTTGGGGTATGTGCATTTGCTGTCTAGGCACCATGGAAACCTGCTGCTGTACTGGTGATAGAGAAGTACATTTTGCTCAAGGCTCCTGCAGCTGTTGTACTGGCAAGCAATTCTGACCTCGATTTTGAGCATTCAAAACTATGCCCCTCATTTTTGAGACCCTTACAGTTTGAGCTGCATCAACATCACTTTGCTGAACCATTCCTTCCTGCGCCATCAATGGGCACTCCTGCTTCCAGTGTCACACGTTTCCGCACAAATTATATGGCAACATCTTTTTCATGCTATGCATGTCATTCAGAACAACCACATTGCCTAGCTTCGGACTACGCATCATATCCATTCCTCGTCCTCTACCCCTCACTTGAGGTTGAAACATGACAGCTCTCTGTTGCAGGGTCATTGGCGGCACTAAAGCTCCTTGTACTCCTGATTGGGCTGCCTTAATCTGCATCATCATTGCCTTTTCTTTCAACTTCTTTTGTTTCAATTCGATCTCATCTCTACAATATTTAGCATACTGCAGCACCTCATCAATCGGCTTTGCCTGCCAGCAAATCAAATGATTCTTAATCATCTGCCCTACTTCAGGTCTCAACCCTTCAACAAGTCTGAACACGAAATGCAACATGTCTTTTAGTTCAACCGCTTCTTTGCCACTGTACTCCTTAAAAGCCTTCAATAACCTTTCATAGTAAGTATGTATTGACTCCTTAGACTCCTGGACTGTCCTGTCAATCCTCTGCCAATCAATGTTCTTAGGAGAAATCCTAGTCTTCAGGAACTCAATCACCTTATAATAATTCTTCATTACCTCAGGTGACGGTGCACCTGTAACCTTGTCCCTCTCGGGTTCACTCGTTTGCCAGTCTACTGCCCTCTTACACTCAACCCCTAAGTCGTCTGGAAAAACTATCTCCAATAAGGTGTTCAAGTCTTCCCACAAACATTTAGAGAGCTTCACAAACCTCTCTGATGATACCATTCAACTGGCTTCTCTCTCAACTTGGGACACTCATTTGTAAAAGACAATATATCGCTTCTGTGCCATGGGACATGAACAAATTGACCCCCTGAAATTTCTCTCATCAGAAGCATTTTGACTGATTCCCCTTTCTCAACTCCCTCTGCTCCTTCTTGGGAATCTCAATATTTAACCTCACTCAGTGCAGCTGATCTTCCCCTTTTGATGCACTTTGTGAAGTATTTAGACTATCCAGCCAATTATTTAACTGCTGAGCTGTTAACCCTTGTAATTAAATATTACTCACATTCAGGACTGGCAGCTGCTGTGCCATTGTTCCTGAAGCTCGCGGTGTCAGGAGTCTCAAGCTCTGAGTTGCATTAGAGACATTTACCTCATCTGGCAATTTCACAAGAGGACTAAGACCCATAGGAGATCTAAGCTCACCAAGACCCTGTCCTGCAGATGATGTTGATTGTGTTGAATCTCCCGCTCCCCTTTTCACCAGACTCTGTGACATGTCAGTTTGTTCCCCTGTTTCTGTTTTCTCCTGTACATATAAAGGTACTGCTGGACCAACATAATCGGTAGCGCTATTGCATCTGGAGCTGCCCTAGCACCTGCACCTTGTGCGAGTAGTACTCCCATTGCCTGATTCATAACTGGGGTAAAATCAACTGAAGTTCCTGTTAGGGGGGTAAACTTCGACATACTCTACGTCTGTGCTGAGGGCTACAACATTGGTGTCGGGTCTTTTTGAATCAACATTGGCTTCAGAAGCACCTTCTCCCTCGGCACCATGATATTTGAAACAGTCTCAAGAACTGGTACATCTGGATAAATCCTCTGTACTGAAGGTGGACGTATCTTCACCTGAGCCACAGTACTAGTTCCTGCAAAAGGTGTACTTTGTACTCCCCCTGGTAACTGTCCTCCTTCTGCTTGCACAACTCCCAAAGCTCCATGCGATGTTCGAGGGGTGCAGGAGGGGCTGTAGCTTTAGTTCCCGGACGCCCTGCATAGGTCATCGTAGGTGGAGGCCTATCTCTCAGCAACTGTGTAATGAGAGCCTCAACATCAGAGTCATCATCATCCACATAAGACTTTTTCCTTTTCTTCTTTCCCTCACTCTCCTCTTCCTTGGCACTATCCCCTTTCTCTGATTCATCACCCTCTGTAATTGCTGGAAAGATTTTAATCTCTTTCATAGTCGCCATTCTCCATCTCTTTTGCTCCCAATCCCATCTAGCTTCCGCTAGTGACTTTTCTTCCTTCTTCATCCTTCTATTGAACTTCAACTCTTGCTGCTGTCTGGGCACTAGCTCCCAGACTGCTAATGCCTCGAACTGGGCTGGTCTCGGCAATGGCTTCATGTCATACAATGATAATCGCAAATGATCCAAAATTCTCAAATTAAACGTTCCATATTCCGGAAAAAGCTAATGTCCCTTGATTCTTAGTCAATTTACTCCATTGCTTTAGCCAAAGACACAGAACTATACCTTTCTCTGTCATCACAAGATATGCCGGAGAATCCTCTGGGGGGCTTGGCTCCCCTACTGATGCCTTAATGTAAGAATCACCACTCATCACACTCTTTAATGCCTTGAAAAACTTCATTTTACCTGTTTTTGTGTGCTATTAATTTAATAAATGAAATGACTTTTACTCCCAAGATTCCCTTCACCCGTTTACTTGACCAATTGCCTCTTACAGATGGCTGACAATCTGGTCGCGGCTCTTCTCACTAACTTACCTATCCCAGAGCAGCACACAGTGACGTCACACTGACACACCGCGGCTGACAAAGTCTTGCGGGTTGTGTTCCTTAACTCGATTTCACTCAACTAAAGCAACTTTATTGCGAGCACCTTTACCAAAATATTAACTAAAACAAACCCCCTGGTTTGCTACAGGAAGGGACACAATTGCTTCAGGGACCTTACGGATTTTCACTAATGGCTCTTTCTGGTTCTTTAGCTATTCCTCTTTCTCAGTCCCCCACATTCGCAAGCAAAATTCGACTCGCGAATTCCACTCTCAACTAATCAATGGGTATGTCCTGGTGCACATAGGACTCGCCAAATCTCAGTCGAAGCTTCTCTTACTCAACTAACATGCACTCTGACTTGTTGACCATGCCAGATCAATCTACTAAACACGACAGGTTACAACATATAACCAAGTGTCTCCTACACTTGTCAATATACTCCGGAGCCTTAGACCATGCAGGGTCCGTACATCCCCAACAACCACGTTGATAATTTCTGAGCACAAAGCACCACAGACATATGAAATTCGATGACTTCCGTACACTCACACTTTGGAGTACGCACACTCCTACTAACCCTTAACTGGAGTACGCAGACTCCCTACTTTTACCTCACATACATTACAATTCCCCTGCAATTTGCTTAAGCCTGTGCAAGCACAACCTACTACTCTCAGACTATCTCAAAATACACAAGAACATACTCAATCTTACCAACAGGGTCCCGGATCTGGGAAAGTCATTTCTGGGTTTAAGGGAACATCATCTTTGCTACTATTGCCATTTCAGAAAAACAAAATTCAAACCTCATAAAATACAAACAGCTGTACCTAACTTAAACTAATACCATAACCACTAGTCACCACTTAACTAGTTCCCCAAGGAAACTAACCATCCTCTGCTACCAAAAACTGCTACCGCGTCTGATCCTTAGTAAGTAAACTTACAAGGGGACGCGTATAGGTCGATGAACCTTTTGGATCGCATGGAGTATGCTAGTTAAGTGGTAAACCAATGGACCATCAATAAGCACTACAATCAATAATAACCATCAGAAAAACCCCTATCTAATAAGAAAATACCATCACTCTCAAAAAGGTTAATCGTTTTTATTCCCTATTAGTTACCATTCTAATCAAAACCTTCATTCGACTTTATTGTTAAGCAAGCTTTATTAATCATCACAAAACAAGTTATTCACCAAGACATTTCGAGCATAAACGAGCATCAACATAAGTCAGCTATTTCTTTAACATTATGAATAATTCAGCAATGCAAGTCAGTCAGTCAGATGTTACTGTTAAGTCACCCTTATCAGCCTATCTAACTCAAATTTGCATCAGCATGTGGGTCTTCATGCGAAAGCAATTTTCCAAAAATCATTCATTTGGAAAATTCTATCTAAAGAGAGTAAAACAATTTTAAACAGCGCAGTTGGTACCTAGAAGAAAAAGCACATGTTAGCCAGTCACATTGTTATAGCTACCTATCCAAGATAGATCAGCAACGAGTCAGTCTTCGTCTCCAGGTCATCAGTCATCAGCAAGTATCAGGCTCACAGAAAGCAAGCCCAAATATCAGCACTTCGGACAGCGTCTCCTGACGTCATCAACTTTCGCCTCTCCGCTCTAAATTTCCTTCCATTGTCATGACTTTTTAATAGGGCCTCTCAGTCCGTCCCACTAATTGCTAATTGGTCAACCTTATCAGAAGTTATGACTCTAACCTATAGTTTTTGTTTACCACAGATTTGCGTCGGTTCAAGCTTCAAGTTCCATTAGTTTGATTGGTCCTTCTGTCGATGAGAACATCTTCCAGCTCTTCAGATAACAAAACTGCTGCTCACAGTCTTTCAGTCAGTGCTTCCATTGTTCAAGTCTTGGGAAAGTATGTTTAGCCTACACTACACATAATTGTATCAATTTGTCCTCATCATCTCCTGTCCACTGGTACATTTGCAGAATTTTCTAGCAGAGCTCCATCTGAACTCTGTACAGTTCAAGGGCTTTTTCTCCAGTTCCAGTCCTCAGCAGCTCATCACGTCTCCACGTTAAGCAAGCAAGGCCCAGCGATGACCAGGCCTCCAGTTCGTCTAAATTAAGAACACAAATTATCATAAAACATAGGTTATACATTCAAATATGACATATTAGTACACATTTTCATATATATTTTCATTATTTAGCATTTTGTTAATACACATGGTGACCCCTCCCCATTTCACTCATACATGTTATTTTCAAATATTAGTTTCTTTTATCAATATTTCTTATTAGTATTCATATGCAAATCATTAGACATTTCTCATATTAGCATATCTGCTCCAACAACACCAAGATGAATAAGCAAGGTCAGGTTTTTTTCCTGAAATGTCCATAAATAGAGTGTTTATCTTTGAATTCGTTTGCACAGTGTAAGGTCTGCTACTCTCATATACACATATTTTATTTATGAGGATTATAAGAGTGTTGAGATACTTGACATGCATGGTTGTCTATAGGGATAATGATCTGTCCTGCACACAAATGGAACTCTATGCCCCATCTTAAAGTTCATAGCCCTGGTTATCAGACCACACTCTCACTGATAGGCTGGCCCTAATACCACATTGACTATGGATGTTCTATGTTTTGTGTCTAGAACTTCTATAAAATAAGTATTTCTCTTATGCTCCCTTCACTCAGAATAAGACATGTTGTTTATACTCATGCATATATTCTTTTTCCAGGGCTTTTGTGTGTCAGAATATCTGACATGTGGACACACGTTTGAATCCTGACTTTGTGATTTGAACTCAAAAGTTATTTAACACTTGGTGAAATTATGGTTGCAAAGTGTGGAAAGCTACATTAAGGTCCAGAATTATTCCAATTACATGAAAAATGGATGCAAAATGAAAAAGGTGTGTTATATATGAATGGAAATGTCTAATGTGACTGTTTCCTGTATAATTTAGTTTTCTACCATGTACTCACATTTTGTATAGACCTGGCCTGGCAGTTCGGGCTGGACTGTTCCCATGGGGAACAGGGTCAAGACTGATTTGCATATGGCTGGATCCAAACTGGAATGGCATGGGCAGCAAAAAAACGATGGATTAAACCCATATCTGTGACTGGGGGTCAGGGTTTGCATTGTCAGCACTCCGTCCATCATTCTTTTGTGTTGTTAATGTCGCCCTAAGTGGGAAGAGTATGCCCAGATGTGGGTCCCGTGCTTCCCATGCCACTGGATTAAAGCTAGCCTGGATGATGAGGGGTGAAACCCCGAAACCGGTCCCAGGATGCTTGTTTCCAGTCCAGGGAAGACTTGGCCTGGCAGTTCGGGCTGCACTGTTCCCATGGGGAACAGGGTCAAGACTGATTTGCATATGGCTGGGTCCAAACTGGAATGGCATGGGCATCTGTGACTGGGGGTGAGTGTTTGCATTGTCAGCACTCCGTCCATCATTCTTTTGTGTTGTTAATGTCTCACATTTTGTATGACATCATTTAAAATAGAGCTCAATGCAAAGACTAGGTATATATAGGGAATGGGGACAAAAGAAACAAAAGTAGCTCCAGAAAACCTTCACCCAGAACACCCTAAAGCATTTTTTTGCTCCCTCTTCTTCTTTAAAGTAGATGGCACCCTACTGTCATAATATCTCTCTTAGAGGCATGTGACATTCTCACACCTTTCTGTTTCTAGTACAATAAGCTGGTTGTAAAACCAACC
Source organism: Pleurodeles waltl (assembly GCF_031143425.1). Lineage (NCBI taxonomy): Eukaryota > Metazoa > Chordata > Amphibia > Caudata > Salamandridae > Pleurodeles > Pleurodeles waltl. The sequence goes on along the minus strand of NC_090451.1, from coordinate 445,738,083 downwards.
AGAGGCAAAAAACTTTGTGGAACTTGATCAGTGTGGTCTTGTGACTCCTTGATGCACTCTTGTAGAGGACAGGTAGAATTATAGAGGGTTTCTGAGTGACATAAAATAGAGAAGGTAGGACATGTTTTCTATGATGTCATGCGTGACTTCCAATTTTTCACTTTTTACCTTTCTATAATATAGGTTCTGTATTGCCGGTGTGGTACCAGAAACCCATGTCCCAATAGTTAGGGCACCCCAAAACTCAGATCACCCCAAAATTCAACTCAGACAGTTCTGCTGCAGGTTGATTTTGTGCAAAAAGGCACCCTCCACAAAATGTATTCAGCAGAGTAGCAAAATAAATAATTGAAACCACTCAATAACTGAGTCCTACATCAGGGAAAGTTAAAGGTTTTATAGCAAAATTCTCAAAACCAAGTGGTGCAGAATAAATGCCATGAATGCTCAAATGAAGGGTTATACAGAGTAGTCAAAAGCAGAAATAATTTTCAGGCCCAATTGAGCATCAGAAATCAGAACTGAAAGGAACAGCATCTTTCAAAAGAAAATAAAAAGTCTCTAGCTCACACCCAAGTCCAGGGGTTCTATACACATTTCTTGCATAACAAATTAGTGAAACACAAAACTAATTGTGGCATGATTGAATGTAACATCGCAATTACAGAAAGCTCTGTTCATCAGTGAGTAACTTAGTGGTTGCTCTGTCGAATATTTTAACCAGGGATAATCTAGCAATTCTTTCGTAGACCTCAACATGCTACCAGAGACCATCAACCCAGAGGACCCTTTAGAATCAATATTGTGATTGATAGGTGATGCCGGATTGGTTAAAGAAGATCGGATGTTTTGCAACGGAAGGCATTCCTTTGCCAATGCCCAAAAGTCTCAACTTTACTGCACCAGTTTTCAGAGAAGACTTCCAAAAGCCATACAAATGAAAGAATCTGATAACATGGATTTAAGTGGCTTGTGGAGAAGTTGAGGTGTGACCATCTATTATAAGGAATAAAATACCCTCTGCCGTATATTAAGAGAGCGTCACCAGTCGTCTCGGAGTGCCATGGCCAGTTAAAGTAATAACCACCAATGCGTTTCAACTCCCCAAGGAGTCTTGATCACGGCTCCCGGAGGTTGGTGATTATTCTCCCGGTGGTAGTGACGTCAGGTCGACCGGAAAAGGAAAGAAAGATAAAAGAAGAAGGTAAATGAAAGTGGGGATGTGCATTGGAGCGCCAGGAGAGACCGGGAGAGATCAGCTGACGGAGAGGGGCGGGGACCAGGCCCCTTTAAACTTGCATTGCGCACCCGCTTCATGGGACGTGCGCGGGACGTGCCCAGGCGAAGCCCGGGCCAAAGGCAGGCCTGTCCTGCACCCGTCAGTGCCCGGAAGAGACTGAGCTGGGCCATACCCTTTTATATTGCAGTCCAAGTCCTTGCTCAAGTCCTTGCTCCCTCAAGCCCGCTTTGTAGGGCTGACCCTTCAACTGTGCTGGACTCTGTGTTTAACTTGGAAGCTATAGCCACAGACCCTATTCTCCATGGGATTCCCTGTTCAAATCGCTTTTCTGTTTTGGATCATTTAGATTTGGCCAGCGACAATCAGATTCCTTTGACCCCTGCGCCTCCTAACCGCGATTCTCTTGAAGAAGACATTCCAGCTTTAGTCTTCAGTTTAAAGCATGAAGTAGGGGAGTTGAAGTGCCGGTTGCTCGAAGTCCTCAAGCTTCTTAAGAAATCTGAACTTACTCCCCAGTGTGTTCCAAACTCAGCGCCACTGCAATGTAGCCATCCGATGGTCCCTGCTCCTTTGCCAGCAGATCTTCCAATGAGTTCTGAGGTTGCCCAGTCTTTTAGTTATAGGTTGCATCATCGCAAATACCCTGCTCCTCCTTTGGCAAAATCCACACCCTCTCCCTGTACTACCGACCGGAGTGTGGACCCTAGACCAGTCTCTGGCCACCCAACCCTCATGTTGAATTGAAATTGTATTTATATGCGTAATGTTCCCCCCCTCACAGCTCAATTGAGGGAAGACATACCCTCTTATATTAACAAGGCTTCGCATTGGATTTGCCATGTTAGAGGCTGTGGCTCAATCATCCACTCAGACACTGTATAGGCCACTCAGGTGCGTGGTCGCATTGGCGGGCGGGACACTATTATACTCAATCTTGCAAGCCCTTCTTTAGTCATGGGCCTCCTCCAGATGGAAGCACACAATTTGACAAGGAAGGACTTTGACATATTTTTTAGTGACAGCTTGCCTGTGTTGGGACCTAAGAGCTTGCCCTCCCGCTTAAGTATGGACAAGCTGATCCCATCTATTGCAACCGACCCTGCTCCCTCTTTTGGTCTGCCATCCGTTCCTGATGCTGAGTCTGATACGGCCCCTGTTTTTAAATGTGTTAGTGCATGCGCTTCTGCGCCTCAACGGGGCACTTCTGATGTGGATTGACTATGTCACCTTAGTTTTTGTGACTCCAGTGCAGGTTATGATTCACAGACCTTGCCTCCTCAAACTCTTTTGCCAAGTTCTGGTGCCATCATTTCATGGGATCGATCCAGCACCGTCACTGTGAATTCTAATCCAGCATTGGATGTTGATCTTTGTGAAGCCACCTGCAGTTCTTCGCAGGCCACAGGGACATTTCTCTGTCTTGGAATGTGGCAGGTATCAAAAGTAAATTAGTTGATCCCGAGTTGGGGGCTTACATCAGACCTTTTCACATTTGTATGTTTCAGGAAACATGGGCCACGGAATGCGTGTATAGGCAAGGTTTTTGTTCCTTTACTAAAAATGCAATTCAGTCTTCTATGGGCAGGGCAATAGGGGGTCTATGCATCTGGGTAAAGATGACAGAGGTGGGCAAAGTTAAGGAGATTGCTGTTGATTCTTGTGACATTTCGGCAATAGCAATACTGCCAGATTTGGGTACTCCTGTGTTATGTATTAATATCTACAAAAGACCAGGCCCCTCTAACCACCCGTCTGCCACTATAGATTGCCTGCATAATCTCATATCTTACTTTCGCTCCAAGTATCGTATTATCATTGCAGGTGGTCTTAATGTGCAAATCGAACTTGACTCTGCCTATGCTGAGACAATACAGGCTGAAGTCGAAGTGTGGAATATTCCCCTTTTTTCAAGACAACCAGCTTCGTCTACTGCTTCTTGCAGGGCGACGCAAATAATAGATCTTACAGTAATTCACGGCCTTCGCTTCGGAAATGGCCAATTCCCTGTTGACAATCCTGCTAGACCAACCTTTTCTAGGGGTTTCTATAGTAGTATTTTGGATTATGTCATTTTCGACCTACGGGTTTGGCATTCCATAATTAATGTGGAAGTGGGGCCACGGTTTACCAGTGATCATGCTCCTTTACAAATTGTATTCTATGGAACTTTTTTTGCAGGACTTCCGTTGTCTTCTGCTCCTAATGTTCATGATCGTTTGAAGTCGTCTAGCAACAGGCGCACTGTGAGATGGGCTTTGTTCCAGAAGTCCAACTTGTTAAATGACAAACTGCGCGCCTTAGTTTCCTAGACACCAGCTCTTTGATGACAATATTTTGTTATCCCCACTGGAAGTCATGTGTTCCCATGGGGCATTTTTTTATGGCTTTCAAGAAGCTCTTTTCTGCTTCGGAACGAAGGAATTATTTTCTCCCATCTAACGGTAAATGGTTTGATAAGAGGTGTCGTGAGGCCAAGTATCTTTTGACCAAAGCGTTAAAGTCAAAGAATCGGGAAGCCATTGTAAATACGAGGAAGACTTATGTTGCCACTTGCAAACTATGCAAACTCAAGTATGAGGAAAGTCTATGGGGAGACTTGGCTGAGGCAGCTAGGACCCGTGATGTTAAACTCTTTTGGCTCCTGGTTTCACGCAGAGATACAGATTTGCCACTCACTCCAGAATGTCATATTACTTCTGATACTTGGCTTACTCATTTTAGGGAACTGTATGGCTCCTTGCCGGAAATTGTTGCCATCAGTCCTGCATAATCCCCAACGCATTGCTCTGTGGTGCCTCCTTTTACTTTAAAAGTAACAGAGCTGGCAATTAGTGCCTAAAAATCAGGGAAGGCCCCGGGACCAGGCGGCGTCCCCTCGGACTTGTACAAATCAGACTTGCCCAAATGGACCTGGTATATTAATAGGATATCAAATAATGCCTTGGCTACTAGGTCTTACCCGGGTTCCTGGAAGGTGGCAATAATTGTTCCTATTTATAAGAAAGGAGAGAAAAGCCTTCCAGGAAATTACAGACCTATTAGTCTTTTAGATAATTTGCAAAAAATATTCTGCGCCCAGCTGTTAAGCAGACTGAAACACTGGTTAGTGAAAAATCAGGTACTAAGCCACCTGCAGGCAGGATTTAGGGACAAGGTCAGTACCATCGACCAGGTCTTCCGCTTTACCACCATAAAGTGGAAGATCGTAGACGTGGCCCAAGGCCACTTATTTGTGGCCTTTGTTGATCTCAAATCCGCTTTTGACCTTGTCCCACGCCCCAAGCTGTGGGAGGTTATGAGAACTGCTGGAGTCCCAGGCTGCATGATTAATATAATTATAGATCTATACTCTGGCAATTGTGCCAAAGTACGATGGGGCCCGGCTGGTGACCTAACTCCAGCGTTTCCCACTGCTCGTGATGTAAGGCAGGGTTGTGTTCTTGCGCCTACCCTGTTCCTCCTGTTTATCAACGCCTGCATTCCGTACCTCTTAGATTGCTCTGGTGATGCCCCCAGTATGGGTGGGCAGAAGTTCCCATGCCTCCTATTTGCTGATGACACCTTGCTACTCTCTCGAACAGCTATGGGTCTCTCATGTCTGCTCGCAAGGTTCCTGGAGTTTTGCAAAGACCATGGCTTGGAAATCAACTCAGCCAAAACAAAATACATGGTGTTTGGGGACAAAAAGCAGAAAATGAAGAGACCCGTTTATCTAGAAGGCGTTTCCCTGGAAAGAGTAGGCACTTTCGATTACCTAGGCATAAAATTAGAAGACTCTCAATTCTGGCATGCCCACCGCCAGAAGTCATTAATGTGCCTGAAACAAAGGGCGGGTGGTACTGTGCGATTTGCAACCAGATCCCCTAGTTTCGCCATGACTCCTGCTCTCAAAATATATAAATCTCAAGCCAGGGGGGGGCTTTGTATGGTGCGGAGCTTTGGAGCCATTGCAATTTGGTGAATCTGGCTAGGGTGGAAAACCTTTTTTTGAAGATGGTGCTAAAAGTTCCTTCTAGCACTCCATCCTTGCCCATACAAATGGATTTAAATATTTTTCCAATTAATCACATTTCTGCCTTAAGGCCTCTCCTGTTTTGGATTCGGCTATGGTCTTCAGATGCCCTCATTCCATTTAGATATGGGCTCCTCAATCTGGTGGGCCACAACTCCAAGATTAAAATCAATTGGTGTGTGTATGTTGAATGGTCTCTAATGCTCCTTGGTTTGGGGTCCTATTGGAAGGATCCTGTTTCCATCCCTAAAAATGCTGTGCAGTCATTCAAGGATGCTTTTTGGCTTACAGTCCAAACTGCTCAACTGGCTGAGGTTGCGCCATTGTCTATGACTGATAACTATTTGCAGTCCAAATGCCACTATGAGTTTGAGCCCTTCATAGATGCAGCACTTTCCCCATCCGCGCATGCTCTTTTTATCAGATTCAGAATAGGGTCTCTCCCCCTGTGTTCTCTAACCTACAAATGGCCTAATTCTATTAACAAGTCTAAGTCATGCCCGATGGGATGTAAAAACGAAGAGTCTGCCCTACATGTCCTTTTTCAATGCCATGCATATGACAAACAGAGGGCCTTTTGGATTAATCCTCTATGCATACAACTGGGCCTTAGGAGCTGTTTACACGCAGAGAGAATTTTTAAATCTGATCCATCGGCTCATATCGTTTATCCGGTGGCAAAATTCTTGGAATCAATTTGGCATTTTAGATTAGCGACTTTAATGAACATGACCAGGTAGCTGTCTTTTAGATTTAGATCTCTCCATGCATAATTATTGTTTCCTGGTGTATGACATCAATTGGTATCTTACGTAACCTGAGGTGCAGCTTTTATAATATTGGATACAAATGTTCTTGGAGAGTTGCTCATCTGCTGAGAGAATTCCCTAAACTGGATTTATTTGCTTATGGAAAAGATATCAGGAACCATCTGTGGTGTTTTAGATTAGCATATTAAAGAATAGGTTCAGGTGGCTGTTTCTTAGTTTCAGATTTTTTTTATGCACATTTATTTTAGTGCATGATATTAGCTGATATTTATTGGGCTCAGAGGTGTTGCTGGTGTAATGAATTTCTTCTGTCCATCTTTTATGGTTTTAACTTGTTTCTTAAGAATCATTTATCCATTTTTATTGTGCATTTTTTTTATAATTTTTCTTTATACATTGTTATGTATTGCACTTTTATGGTATGTTTCTCTTACCGAAATAAAGTAAAATGATGATGAAAACATCTCTCTCGGCAAATATAAATAGCCTACATCACTATCTAAGTTCATAAGCACTAAACGAATTTTAAGGAATCTTCCAGGATTCTCCATGTTATCGCTAACCAGAGATATTCAAACTAATGTGAAACATTCATACAATTAACCTTTACACTGATACAAAGACTAGGTTCAGCAAGGCACTTTAGCTGAAGGACCATAGGAAAAGTTACAATTAGGAACACTAGAAAGTTCTTTCAGAGCACAACAGAAAAATTACATCAACTAGTCTTTGTTTTATTGAACTGTGGGGAGAGAAGATGTTCAGAAGGGAGTCGGTGAATACAAGAGTGAAAAACAGCTTCAGAACAGCATCCATGTTATACAAGATGGAGTTTCATGTAAAAATGTGGCACAGCTAAACCATATTAATATACACAGTCCTATATGTTGCATTATAGTTGTTTCAAGTGCAATCATATGAATTCAGCGTTTGCGCATTGGATCTCACATTAAAATCATTATTCACCATTGCTATTTTTCAATAAAAATATAAACTCAAGAAAATGCTAGTGCCCTCGGGAATTTGCAGGGGAAGTGGTTGCACCTGTGTTCAACTGCTATGCAGGGGAAACGTATTAATTAAGGAGCAATAAATAACTTGACCTTTTCTCCTGGTTATAAATGAAAAGAAAATAGAAAAGAAACATGGCCTCCTATTGCCTGCCTCATATCCTGTGTATGGGACGGTTAAGCAAGATTAAAATGGAGGTGAATATAAGTCAGAGGATAAAGAAAATATAGACAAAGAGAGAGTGCTAACATGTTTTTAGTGATTCTTGTCGCCTAGTTATCGATTTGAAATAGTGACCCAGGGGGATTTATTCCGGAAAACAATATGCAGTCACAAATCAAGTTAACAATATATTATTTGTCATATAAAAACTGAAAAGATGGGGCGAAAGGAGACAGCATACTGTGTGCAAGAATTCTCTGTTATTAAAGGATTATGAAATTAATACTTTCTGTAACCAGCTTTTCTGAAGTAGCAACTGTCAATAAACTTGCAATGGAGTCCTGACTTACAATCATGAGCAATATGTACATGTTGCAAAACGTAGTCCCTGATTTATGAAAAGTAAGCGCTGCCTTTATGTGATTTTTTGACGCAAAGGCGGCACAAAATAAAGTATAAACATGGGCCAATGTGTTTTGAAGGTTTGCACCGCTTTTGCGTAAAAAAATTACGTAAAGGCGGCGCTAACTTTTCATAAATCAGGTCCTTGTTGTGCACCTTTTCAATTGCTCAATTGTAGCCGTGTTTCTCTGGTTTATATGCCTAATTGTACATTTGTGCCCATGCCCTCTATTGTGATTAGTGCACATGCTCGTTTTCCACTTTTCATCTGTTGATGACTTTTTTGACATATTCTCTGTTAGAAATCAGTTCATAAAATGTGCACTGATCAAAAATGTTATCTGTTCCAAACACGTAAGAAGGCTTGTCATCAAACCAAAACAAAACAAAAAAAGAAACGCAGCTCCACTTGTGCAAATGGAAGAATGTAAATCAATTTTTGCACAGGCCCGCATAGGTTATGACGCAGCCATTGAAGTCAGTTTCGCCCTCTCCGGTGGACAAGAATTACAGACTCTGGAATGTTGATTGCTCAGATTTTCTCCCCAACAGATACAAAGAGGATGTCGATTAGATAGTTGCCAGAGTGGTGGTAGATGGGACTAACTTTCCCTGAGGGCAGGTTATTTCAGGTTAACAGCTGAAAGAGTGCAGCGTGAGAGAGCATTGATGCTAAGTACTGAGATGAGCAGATTGTCACAGTCCGTACGGCAATGTATGACATTGAGCGGAAAGGAGAGAGAAAATGCTGTAAGGAACATCAAAGTGACAGCAACGTAATGAGGTTGTGTAATGGCTGTGTTCTGTATTGTAGATATGAAGGTAATGGATTGTGAAAAGCTTGTCTTTTCTCCAAGGAATCGCAGCAGTGGAAGACCGGCTATGACAATGAGAGCTTTTTGTAACCATTATACGCAATGTATCTTAATTAAAAGTCCCATTCCGTGAATGATGTCGCAATATATTAAAACACAGGCAGACAGGAGCAATCAAAGCAACATTCTGGAATGCCTTATATTAGTGATGCAGTATTGAGTAAAGAGTGCTGCTTTTTTACTTTTCACCGGATGAACCCTTTAAACTGAAGGAGCATATAGATATGCATGTTCATAAGAAGGCCCATCAAGTGCTTTTGAATTGGCTAACTGGAAGGGGTTAAAATGCATTATTCATTTCTCATTGAGGTATGTGGAAAGCAGAGAGTAATCTACATTAAAAATATGTAGGAAAATCAGTTTTTTCCCCTCCGCCTCTCCGGCTGAGCTTCTTCCCTGTGGCCTGCCGCCCACAGTGCTCCCCAGCCTTTCCTAACCCACACTCTGCCCCCTCAGGCTGCCTGTCCTACTCCCGGGCCAGTCCGCCTGCTGCCACTGCCCAGCCAGTAGATACTGCTCTACATCCTCCTGCTCCTCTCTGCCGTGCAAGGTCCCTCCCCCAACAGGGGTCCACCATCTTTACCGCCACGCCTGCCTCCCCTCCGCCATCGGAATCACTGTACAACCACATGGTGGATGCATGCAAAGGGCACGGCACACCACGTCCAGCACCAGAAACCCTACCCCCATGTACTGCTACATTTCGGATGAAACTTAAGGCCCTGAATCCCAGACTCCAGGACAACTGCACCTATGTCTCCCCGAGGACCTTTGAAGTCCCTTTTTTCTGTTGAAAATGGGGCTTCACCTGCATCACTGAGCAAACCACCCACGCCATGCACACCTGCCAGTCCGCGTCACACACAACCACCAATAAGGCTCTTGCCATCACATCCGGAATGATCCACTGCCTATAGATCAACATGCTCACTCAGAAAACACACAACAGAAATATGAGACACTATCATAACCCATGTCCTGGATGCCATCATCATCACTGAGACCTGGCTGAACCCGTATCCACTCCTGATATCACCACAGCCACCCATGACTGATACAAGATCGTACACTGGGACTGATCCAACAGACACAGCTGTGTTATCGCCCTGATCTACAAGGAGAACCTCAAATTCTCCACCACCACTGACAACTCCAGCCCCTACATGGAACACCTCAAATTCTAACTCCGAACCAACAGCAAAACTACCATCAAAGGCACCCTCGCCTACTGAGCCCAGGACCCCTTCTCACATTCTGCAATGCCATCCCCGACCTCATTGCCACCCCTCGACATTGACTCAAATCTTTACATCTTCCTAGGAGACCTCTACTTTCACCTGGAGAGCACTGAAGATACCAACACTGCCAACCTCCTATAAAGTATGGCCAAACTTGGGCTCAAACAGCTGGTCACCAACCCCACCCACTCTGCAGGACATACACTCGCCCTATCTTCTCCACCAGTGTGAGAAACTGGGGCTGATTGCAGAGGCCCCCTAACTTTTTGCTCCCATTTTCCACTTTATTCTGGTGTTTTCCTGACTCTGATGGTGCCCTGGGTACTGCTAACCAGTCCCAGGGCCTGTGCTCTGTGTAAAATGGATATGCAAATTAGGCTAATTATAATTGGCTAAGTTAACCTACCTATAAGTCCCTAGTATATGGTAGGGCATGTAGGTTTAGGGACCACAGCATAGGTGGTGCACACCTAGGTGCATTGCTGAGGTGCCCAGTGTCATTTTAAAAGCAAGCCTGCCTTGCTGGCTGCTTTTAAATTAAAGTTATATGCAAATTCGACTTTGGAATTAAAGGTACTTCGAAAGTCTTAAACTACCTTATTTTTACATATAAGTCACCCCTAAGGTGTGCCCTATGTGCCCTTAGGGCTGGGTGCCATGTAACTATAAGCAGGGACTTTATAAAAATAGATTTATAAGCCCTGGTGAGGTAAAAACAGCCAAATTCGTTTTTCCCTCATTGAAGTAAATGGCCTTCATAGGCTAGAATGGGCAGACTTTATTTTAAATTTTAAAGTCTCCTTAAATGTTACATACCAAGAATTTGGTATCAAATTGATTGTTATAATAAATCCCACAACTTCCAGTTGTTGGATTTAATATAACTAGTCCAGGTAAAAAGTTTAGACTTTACCTAAAAAGTTGCCAATTTCAGCTCTGCATTGTTTTTGCTGCTGTGCTCTGATTGGCCAGCCTGCAGCAGCTTCTGCCAGGCTACTTTAATGAGGTGTGAAGTGGCCTGACTTCACACAAAGGAATGTGCTTGGGGGAGAGAATCTCCCCTCAGCAGATGGTGAGGCAGGAAGGGGGAGGGCTGCCAAACTGGTCTTCAAAGGCAGAGAAGGACATCTGGAGCACCCAACAACACCCCCACATCCTGCAACCCCAGACAGCTAGGTGCCCCCTTGATTAGATTAGGAGAGGGCAGGAGAGGGGTGTGTTTATGATTTTTAGCCACACCAGTGGGTGGGCTCAGCCAGATGTAACCTCCAAAAATCAGATTCATCCATTTTGGATTTTTAGAGACTGTTGCCTTTTGGGATGGATTTGTGCCACACTTCCCAGGAAGTGGTCATCACAGGGGGACGACCCTGTACCTGATTGGAGAACCAGGGCCCCCCTGTTTTTCACCCAGGAGCAAGAATAAAACTGGCAGACCTGCCCCCACACCTCAGATCCCCGCCAACTTTCAAGAAGAAGGAACTTAAGGAGAAGAAGGACTGCCCTGCTGGACCCCTGGCCTGCACCTGGACCCTGCACTCAGAAGGACTGCACCAGCTGCACACTTGGGCTTCACCACAAGAAGGACTTTGCCTGGCTTCAACTGGTTCAAGGAGGGACTCCCTGTTTGCTACAGGTGAAAAATTGCTATCCAGAGTCCCCTGCACCAACCCCTAAAAAAAGAGACCAGTTGACCACTGCCCAGTGGCCCAAAAGGAGTTTGCGCCAGGTGCATTCTGGGAGTTGAAGTCCGCACCCCCCAAGGACCATCACAGAACTTCTGGACCCTTGGGGTGAGCTGTGGACCCCAAAAGAACCTTAAAAGAACATCTGGGTGAAGCCCCAGAAGTTTGGAGAAGATTGGAGAAATTTTGGAAAAAAGCTCCAGAGAGGGACCGACCCGCCGCGGAAATTCTAGCCGGCTTGCCTCAACCGCGACCCGGCCTGACTTCGTGGTTCGTCCCGGTAAAGAAAAACATCCGAAAAAGAGACTAAGTCCGAACGTAAAAAGTTGACCGGGACCTCCCAGCCATCGTATCCGAGAAGGGCTCCACGGACGTCGGATCAAGATCCAGGTTTACCCCGGTTGAAGGATTTTCATCTCGAAAAAATGACTAAGTCCGAAGGTAGAAATCATCACAGAGGAAACCCACATCGCGTATCCGGACAAGGGCTCCAGGAGGTCGGATTCAACTGGCAGGTTCGTCCCGGTGAAGAAAAAACTTCAAAATAAAGACTAAGTCAGAAGGTAACTTTTCAACCGAGGCCTCCCGCGACTTGTAGCCGAGCAGGGCTCCATCGCGGTCGGCCTGAAACTTTGACTTTGTCCCGGTCCTGATGCAACCAGATGACCCGATTGGCGCTTTTTGTTTCTAAGCGCTAGAAAAATAATAATACCTTAAAAATTCATATCTACGGTTCCCCTGAACCGATTTTAATCGTTTTTGTGTCATTTTAAAGATAAAAATATAAACTATTTTTATAAATTGGTTTTGGATTTTTAAACTGTTTCCTGTGTTTTATTTAATTACTGTTTTGTGATATTTGAATGCTTTACACACTGTCTCCTAAATTAAGCCTTGACGCTCGTTGCCAAGCTACCAAGGGTTGAGCTGGGATTAATTTACTGAGACCTAACTGTACCTAGGTGGAGGTTAGTGGCTTGTTGCTAGGTGTAGGTACCTACCTGCCCTTATTAATAACCCATTTTCCAACATTTTTGGTGGCAGCGGTGGGATCCTGTACTTGTGTTCAGTATCACGTTACAGTTTAAGTAAAACAAATTAAAAATCCTTTAAATTGTCTTAGTGCAAAAATTATTATTTTTTAATTTTTAATTGTTTTTTTTATTATTTTTTTATTATTAATTATTAATTTGGATTAATTTCAATTATTGAATTTTTGTAATTTTTCTAAATTCTTGTTTCCAATTTTTGCAAAAAGTTTTTTTTGACACAAAACTAGGGAACCATGGAGCTTGATCTGGCTAGCCTACCCACACTGACAGTAGTCCAGCTTAGGGGGTTGTGTATTGAGAGAGGGTTGCCTGCAACCACTGATCTCAGGAAGCAAATCCTGATTAAATCCCTGACAGCATGGGCTGAGGCCCAAGAGGTAGAGACAGAGGAAGCTCCAGAGGAGGAAGAAAAAGGGGAAGATGCTAACTCTAACCACTCAGGGGAGGGAAGGCATCCGAGCCTAAGTGAGGAAGAGGAAGAACGGTCCTCAGTAGATACAGTCACTAGGGGCAGACCCAAAGCTAGTGGTAGGAAGGGGGTCCCTTCAGGAGGAGAGAACCCATCCATCAGAGAAAGAGAGCTGGAGGCCCAGCTAGCATACATAGCTTTGGAAGCAGAGAAGCTGACCCTAGAAAAGAAAAAGTGGGCAAGCAAAGAGAAAAGAGATGGTGGCAGCGATAAAGAGGCTGAGGTGTCCCTGGGTGGGGGTTTTGCCCCCAGATTACCCAAAGGGGTGGTTCCTGCCTATGTAGAGGGGGATGACATAGATAAGTGGCTGGGGGCCTTTGAGAGGGCCCTCCAGATGAGGAAAGTCAAGCCTCAGTACTGGGGTTCACTTCTTTGGGAGTTAGTTCCCAACTCTGGGAGGGATAGGCTCCTAACCATGAGTGGGGAGGATGCAGACTCATACCCCAGTATGAAGAGTTGCTTGACTAAAAAGTTTGGTCTGACCCCAGAGCAGTATAGGCTCAAGTTTAGGGACACCCAAAAGACAAGCACCCAGTCCTGGGTGGACTTTGTGGACATTTCAGTAAAGGCACTGGAGGGCTGGATACAGGGCAACAGGGTAAGTACCTTTGAGGGGCTGTACAATTTGATTATGAGGGAGCACCTTCTAACTAATTGTGTCCAAGAGAGGCTCCGCCAGTATCTAGTAGACTCTAGGTTGACCAACCCCAGAGAGCTGGGGGAGGCAGCAGATGACTGGTTAAGAACTAAGGTTAACCAGAAACCCCCAGGGGGTGATCAGAAAAAGGGAGGACATGGTTCTTCTGAGGGGAAGAACCAGGGGAAAGATGATAAAAAGCCCAAAGAGTCCTCACAAGAGTCCCCAAAAACTTCTCAGGGAGGGGGAGCCCCGAGCCAATTCACTTTTAAAGGGAAAGGGTATCAGGGAAAGAATTTTGATCCTGCTAAAGCAGGAAGGTTTCAGGAGCTTGCTAAGGCCGGCAAGTGTTTTGATTGTCATCAACCTGGACATAAAAGAGGAGATGCTATCTGCTCCAAGAAGCCCCCCACTGGTGGGCAATCCCAGGGGATTTCTAGTGTAGGGTTGGGGGTGGAAGTTGGCCCAGGGGTAGAATCAGGGTACACTGAAGTCATCTTAGTATCCGTGGGTGGGGTGGACATTGCAACTATGGCCACCTTACCTCCCATCATGGAGAGGTATAGGCAGGGGCCTAAAGTCAATGGGACTGAAGTGGAAGCTCTGAGAGATACAGGAGCCAGTGTGACAATGGTCACAGAAAAGCTGGTTTCTCCAGAGCAGGTCTTACCTGGTGTCTTCCACCAGGTGACTTATGCAGATACCAGAACCAAACTCCATCCCATGGCTATGGTGAGTCTGGAATGGGGAGGTGTGACTGGCCCTAAAAAGGTAGCTGTAGCTCCTGCCCTCCCAGTAGAGTGTCTGCTGGGAAATGATCTTGAAGCATCTGAATGGTCAGAAGTGGAGAGAAGGGTCCATGCACAGATGCTGGACCTCCCTGAATGGGTGTGTGCTGTGACCAGGTCACAGGCAGCACAACAGGGAAATGCTGGACACTTGGACCCTGGAACAATGGGCCAAGCCTCCAAGAAAAAGAGAAAGGGCACTGGGTCTGGATTGCCAGCCCCAACAAGTACAGAGGGTCAGGAAGAATCTAACCCTGAGGGGGAGGATCTGAACTCTGAGGGAGGGACACTTTCCCTGCAAACTATGCCTGACTTGGCAGAACTGCAAGGGGCAGGTGGGCCCACCAGAGAAGATTTGTGCCAGGGACAAAGAGAGTGTCCCACTCTTGAGGGCCTGAGGCAGACTGCTGCCAGGCAAGAACAAGGGGATACCAGTGGGTCCCACAAGGTTTACTGGGAGGATGGAGTTCTCTACACTGAGGCAAGGGCCCTCAAACCAGGGGCTACTAGGAGAGTAGTGGTCCCCCAGAAGTATAGAGAATTCCTCCTTACCTTAAGCCATGATATCCCCTTAGCTGGTCATTTGGGACAGACCAAGACCTGGAACAGGCTGGTCAACCATTTTATTGGCCCCAAATGTCAGAAAAAGTCAGGGAGTTTTGCAGCTCCTGTGTCACCTGTCAAGCCAGTGGCAAGACAGGAGGCAAACCAAAGGCTCCCCTGATACCACTGCCAGTGGTTGGGACTCCCTTTGAGCGGGTGGGGATTAACATTGTTGGTCCCCTAGACCCACCAACTGCTTCAGGTAACAGGTACATTGTGGTGGTAGTGGACCATGCCACCAGGTACCCTGAGGCAATACCCCTCCGGACAGTCACTGCTCCCACAGTGGCTAGGGCCCTACTTGGTGTGTTCACCAGAGTGGGATTCCCAAAGGAGGTGGTCTCAGATAGGGGCACAAACTTTATGTCAGCCTATCTGAAAGCCATGTGGGATGAGTGTGGTGTTACTTATAAGTTCACTACCCCCTACCACCCACAGACCAATGGTCTCGTGGAAAGATTTAACAAGACCCTGAAGGGCATGATCATGGGTTTGTCAGACAAACTCAGGAGGAGATGGGATGTCCTCCTCCCATGCCTGCTGTTTGCCTACAGAGAGGTGCCACAGAAGGGGGTTGGATTCAGCCCCTTTGAGTTACTGTTTGGGCACCCTGTAAGAGGCCCATTGTGCTTGGTGAGAGACTCTTGGGAAAAGCCTCTCAAAGAATCCAAGGAGAATGTGCTAGATTATGTACTGGGCCTGCGGTCACGCATGGCTGAGTATATGAAGAAGGCAAGCAGAAACCTGGAGGCCAGCCAGGAGCTCATGAAGCTCTGGCATGATCAAAAGGCTACCCTGCCTGAGTATCACCCAGGACAGCTGGTGTGGGTTTTGGAGCCCATGGCTCCTAGGGCACTACAGGCCAAGTGGACTGGGCCCTATCCAATTCTGGAGAAAAAAAGTGAGGTCACATACTTGGTGGACCTTGGCACCCCCAGGAATCCTCACAGGATCCTGCATGTTAACAGGATGAAACCCCACCAGGACAGGGCAGACATGACCATGCTAATGGTCACTGATGAAGGGAAGGAGGAGGAGGGTGAACCTCTTCCAGACCTCCTGTCCTCAAAGGCAAAAGATGGGTCAGTGGAGGGAGTGGTACTCTCTCCCAAATTGACAGACCAGCAACAAAAAGACTGTAAGCAAGTTTTGGGACAGTTTGCTAGTCTGTTCTCCCTGACCCCAGGACTCACCAATTGGTGTGTCCATGATGTTGACACTGGTGACAGCTTGCCTGTCAAGAACAAGCTGTACAGGCTGTCTGACCAGGTCAAGGCCAACATCAAAGCTGAAGTGGCTAAGATGTTGGACCTCAAGGTAATTGAGCCCTCTGATAGTCCTTGGTCCAGTCCAGTGGTACTGGTGCCCAAAGCTAATCCCCAAGGTGGGAAGAAAGAATTGAGATTCTGTGTGGACTACACGCAGTCACTAGGACTGATGCTCACCCCATACCTAGAGCTGATGAGCTCATTGACAGGCTGGGGGCTGCCAAATTCCTGAGCGCATTTGATCTGACCTCAGGATATTGGCAGATTGCCTTAAGTCCAAGAGCTAAGGAGAGGTCAGCATTTTCCACACCAGAGGGCCACTTTCAGTTCAAGGTGATGCCCTTTGGCATGAAAAATGCTCCTGCCACCTTCCAACGGTTGGTGAACAGAGTCCTATCTGGGTTGGAATCTTTCAGTGCAGCTTATCTGGATGATATAGCTGTATTTAGTTCCACCTGGAAGGACCACCTGGTCCACCTGAAGGAAGTGCTTCAGGCCCTGCTTCAAGCAGGCCTGACTATCAAGGCAAGCAAGTGCCAGATAGGGCAAAGCTCTGTTGTGTACCTGGGCCACCTTGTTGGTGGAGGCCATGTACAACCTCTCCAGCCCAAAATCCAGACTATCCTGGATTGGGAGGCTCCAAAAACCCAGACTCAGGTCAGGGCCTTTCTTGGCCTGACTGGGTACTACAGGAGGTTTGTTCAGAATTTTGGGACCATAGTGGCCCCTCTGACTGAGCTTACCTCCAAGAAACAGCCCAAGAAGGTCATTTGGACCCCAGAGTGTCAGAAAGCTTTTGACACCCTAAAGCAGGCTATGTGTTCAGCACCAGTGTTACTGGCCCCTGACTATAGCAAGCAGTTTGTAGTACAAACAGATGCTTCAGAGGAAGGGATTGGGGCAGTGTTAGCACAAGTTAATGAAGAGGGCCATGATCACCCAGTTGCCTTCATCAGCAGGCGACTACTCCCCAGAGAGAAAAAATGGAGTGCCATTGAGAGGGAGGCCTTTGCTGTGGTCTGGTCCCTGAAGAAGTTGAGGCCTTACTTGTTTGGCACTCACTTCCGTGTACAAACTGACCACAGACCTCTCAGATGGTTGATGCAGATGAGGGGGGAAAACCCCAAACTGTTAAGGTGGTCCATTTCCCTACAGGGGATGGACTTCACAGTGGAGCACAGACCTGGGACTGCCCATGCCAATGCAGATGGCCTTTCCAGGTTTTTCCACTTAGCTGATGAGGACTACCAGGGTGTAGGTTAGTACCCATCACCTTTCATCTGGGGGGGCAGTGTAGGAAAGTCCTCCTTTTTTTGCCTGATCACCCCCACCCTTTTTGGATAGGTACTGGTGGTTACTGACTCTTGGCTGTGCCCTGGGTACTGCTAACCAGTCCCAGGGCCTGTGCTCTGTGTAAAATGGATATGCAAATTAGGCTAATTATAATTGGCTAAGTTAACCTACCTATAAGTCCCTAGTATATGGTAGGGCATGTAGGTTTAGGGACCACACCTAGGTGCACTGCTGAGGTGCCCAGTGTCATTTTAAAAGCAAGCCTGCCTTGCTGGCTGCTTTTAAATTAAAGTTATATGCAAATTCGACTTTGGAATTAAAGGTACTTCCAAAGTCTTAAACTACCTTATTTTTACATATAAGTCACCCCTAAGGTGTGCCCTATGTGCCCCTAGGGCTGGGTGCCATGTAACTATAAGCAGGGGCTTTATAAAAATAGATTTATAAGCCCTGGTGAGGTAAAAACAGCCAAATTTGTTTTTCCCTCATTGAAGTAAATGGCCTTCATAGGCTAGAATGGGCAGACTTTATTTTAAATTTTAAAGTCTCCTTAAATGTTACATACCAAGAATTTGGTATCAAATTAATTGTTGTAATAAATCCCACAACTTCCAGTTGTTGGATTTAATATAACTTGTTCAGGTAAAAAGTTTAGACTTTACCTAAAAAGTTGCCAATTTCAGCTCTGCATTGTTTTTGCTGCTGTGCTCTGATTGGCCAGCCTGCAGCAGCTTCTGCCAGGCTACTTTGATGAGGTGTGAAGTGGCCTGGCTTCACACAAAGGAATGTGCTTGGGGCAGAGAATCTCCCCT
Source organism: Pleurodeles waltl (assembly GCF_031143425.1). Lineage (NCBI taxonomy): Eukaryota > Metazoa > Chordata > Amphibia > Caudata > Salamandridae > Pleurodeles > Pleurodeles waltl. Next base: position 445,719,766 of record NC_090451.1, on the reverse strand, counting down.
CAGCAGATGGTGAGGCAGGAAGGGGGAGGGCTGCCAAACTGGTCTTCAAAGGCAGAGAAGGACATCTGGAGCACCCAGCAACACTCCCACATCCTGCAACCCCAGACAGCTAGGTGCCCCCTTGATTAGATTAGGAGAGGGCAGGAGAGGGGTGTGTTTATGATTTTTAGCCACACCAGTGGGTGGGCTCAGATGTAACCTCCAAAAATCAGATTCAGCCATGTTGGATTTTTAGAGACTGTTGCCTTTTGGGATGGATTTTTGCCACACTTCCCAGGAAGTGGTCATCACAGGGGGACGACCCTGTACCTGATTGGAGAACCACGGCCCCCCTGCTTTTCACCCAGGAGCAAGAATAAAACTGGCAGACCTGCCCCCACACCTCAGATCCCCGCCAACTTTCAAGAAGAAGGAACTTAAGGAGAAGAAGGACTGCCCTGCTGGACCCCTGGCCTGCACCTGGACCCTGCACTCAGAAGGACTGCACCAGCTGCACACTTGGGCTTCACCACAAGAAGGACTTTGCCTGGCTTCAACTGGTTCAAGGAGGGACTCCCTGTTTGCTACAGGTGAAAAATTGCTATCCAGAGTCCCCTGCACCAACCCCTAAAAAAAGAGACCAGTTGACCACTGCCCAGTGGCCCAAAAGGAGTTTGCGCCAGGTGCATTCTGGGAGTTGAAGTCCGCACCCCCCAAGGACCATCACAGAACTTCTGGACCCTTGGGGTGAGCTGTGGACCCCAAAAGAACCTTAAAAGAACATCTGGGTGAAGCCCCAGAAGTTTGGAGAAGATTTGACAAATTTTGTAAAAAAGCTCCAGAGAGGGACCGACCCGCCGTGGAAATTCTAGCCGGCTTGCCTCAACCGCGACCCGGCCTGACTTCGTGGTTCGTCCCGGTAAAGAAAAACATCCGAAAAAGAGACTAAGGGCCTGATTCTAACTTTGGAGGACGGTGTTAAACCGTCCCAAAAGTGGCGGATATACCACCTACCGTATTACGAGTTCCATAGGATATAATGGACTCGTAATACGGTAGGTGGTATATCCGCCACATTTGGGACGGTTTAAAACCGTCCTCCAAAGTTAGAATCAGACCCTAAGTCTGAACGTAAAAAGTTGACCGGGACCTCCCAGCCATCGTATCCGAGAAGGGCTCCACGGACGTCGGATCAAGATCCAGGTTTACCCCGGTCGAAGGATTTTCATCTCGAAAAAACGACTAAGTCCGAAGGTAGAAATCACCACCGAGGAAACCCACATTGCGTATCCGGACAAGGGCTCCAGGAGGTCGGATTCAACTGGCAGGTTCGTCCCGGTGAAGAAAAAACTTCAAAATAAAGACTAAGTCAGAAGGTAACTTTTCAACCGAGGCCTCCCGCGACTTGTAGCCGAGCAGGGCTCCATCGTGGTCGGCCTGAAACTTTGACTTTGTCCCGGTCCTGGTGCAACCAGATGACCCGATTGGCGCTTTTTGTTTCTAAGCGCTAGAAAAATAATAATACCTTAAAAATTCATATCTCCGGTTCCCCTGAACCGATTTTAATCGTTTTTGTGTCATTTTAAAGATAAAAATATAAACTATTTTTATTAATTGGTTTTGGATTTTTAAACTGTTTCCTGTGTTTTATTTAATTACTGTTTTGTGATATTTGAATGCTTTACACACTGTCTCCTAAGTTAAGCCTTGACGCTCGTTGCCAAGCTACCAAGGGTTGAGCTGGGATTAATTTACTGAGACCTAACTGTACCTAGGTGGAGGTTAGTGGCTTGTTGCTAGGTGTAGGTACCTACCTGCCCTTATTAATAACCCATTTTCCAACACTCACCATATGCTTCAGCCAAAACAATACTGTATTCTTGAGAGATTCTGCTGGTTCCTGGGTTCCTGGCGGCAGGATGGAAACATTTGGCAGGATAATCACATAGGGACATGATACAGAGAGGAGATTTATCACAAGCAAATCAATAATTTCAGTCAAGATGTTACCTCTCCAGGGTGGTCTGGGACTCCTTTGAGCTACATGACTCAACCTGTGCAATGAATACCGAAGAGGGTGAGTATTGTTTAATAGCTTCATACATTGTGCTGAATTTCCAACTCCCTCCCTGGAGCCCCTGTTGCTTGTTTCGAGTAAGCTCCTATTCTGTTCAGCTTGTTGTTGAATAATTTCTGTTCCAGAAGATTGTAAAATTCCTGCTACTAAGGATAGGGGAGCAAGGTGTGCTGTGAGGGCCCCCTCCTTTTAGGTTGATGTATTAACATATGATTTTATGAGTTTGCCCAATTTTCCCAGAATTGCTTCAATACATGACAGTCTTCCACACAAAGGTCCAATGTATCATTCTGCATATAAAAAACTGGCAGATGAGCTATAACTGGCACAGGGCTCAATTCATGCTCCTACATGCCTATATTTCCTTAACTAGGCTCATGCTTAGATGCTCTTTTTTGCATCTTAGCTGGTCTGACCTCTGCTCACTCTTGTTCAGACATAATAGAGGCTTGTGGGAGCAGCAGTGGAGGGGTATTGTTAGATGTCACACACTCCATCTGAATATTTTTAGCTGCCCCCAGCCCTCTACTGTTAGGCCGTTCTAAACTTTGGCTTCCGCTTGACAAATCCAGGACTGGAATAATAACCGTAAATGATGCATTTGGTAGGGGTTTGTTTGACCCCAAGATAGCCATTGTAACTGGTGTAAGGGGTAATGGAGGCAGGGCCAAAAGGTTTTCCACATTTAGAGAGAGTCGCCTCTCCCCCAGTTTAATTTAATTTGCTACGAGGTTAACGGCACTCACTAAAAAAATATAAATTGCTGTCCTGAGTGCTTACGCTGCAAAACTGTTCCTCCTCCCGACAGGGTCTTCCTTTTAACATGATCCTTGTATGGGGCGCTCAGCAATTCAAGAATGAAACCAAAAATAATTTAGGAGAGGTCGGGCCCATTGTCTTCCAGGTTATGAAGGGCTAAGACAGGTCCAGACTTTGCCTGGGTGAAAGCCTGGGTGGGTTCTGTGTGCGCCCCATGCTGTAGGAGTGCGATTACACCTAAGAAGCACATATGGGCCCGCCCTGGTGCTGAGGAGGCTGGGGAATGAAGTCTCACACCAGCTGCACTGGCCCGATGCAAAGTCTCCTGCCGGGTCAGGTTAACAACAAGTTTCCCACACTGCAAGAGCATGACTGCGCCTAAGAAGTATATCTGGACATGTCCGGGTGCTGAGGAGGCTGAGGGTTGGAGCCCCACCCAAGCCACACTGGCCCGATGAAAAGTCTCCTGACGGGTCAGGTTAACAACAAGTATGCTCAATTTAATAAAGAGATTCATCTTTCTTTCCTCAAGTGAAACTTGCTTAGTGTTTAGGGACCTAGAGACACCACAACAATATTTATGCTTTCATTACCTGCGGTTAACAGTTGATATACATTTAGTAAGCTGGCTAAACTAATCTGACCCTCACATTTCCACAGAGGAGGAAACAGTTGCTGGACTGCTGGAAGTGTAACAACTTCTGATTTGTCACATTCTCCCATTGTATTAAGGATAGAAAATGTAGGCTCATATTTAACTGAAAATGACGAGCGTGATGCTGTGCCAAAATTGGCAGTGCCACTCTTTTCACAATGCAGGGATTCACCATATTTCATTGAATACAGTGCACCCCTGTGTTGTCACCTGCACTGGCGCTAAATTGAGCTGCCTAGCGCCAACACAGGCATCCTTGAACCATCGTGCAAGGATGTCTGCATAGAGGGGCTTGTTGATGTGTGCAAAGGTGTCCCTTCCTGCTCATAAAAATTCACTAATGGTGATTTGGCACTGCTGTGTGTGCTGCAGAATGCAGCACACGCAGAAGTACCAAAGCGTTATTTTGAAATGATTGTTTATGTGCAGTAAGGGACACCTTCCGCCATATAAACAATCATGTCTGGCATTTTGCTCTTTCTATGCTTGCTGCAGAATGCAGCAGACATAGCAAATGCAAAAAACAAGAAGGAATAAAAGTATTCCTCCTTATTGCACCTTGTTATTGCCACCCCTGGAGTGACGTTAGATTTTGGCGCTGCCTCAGGTTTGCGAAAACTCATAAATCTGAGGCAGTGTCAAAATGCAATGGGTGTTGCTGTGCCATGCTAACAGGAACACGCATTGCATGTCTCTTCCACGCAAAGGGCTGCGAGTGAAGGAGCCATATTCACAAGGAGGCTTTAGCCTATGAAAAGAGGCTTAACGCCACTTTGTAAATACAGCACAGGGCATTGCCCCATCGGAGCGTCATGAAAAGTGACGATCTGGTGGAGCTAGAGGCTCTTAAGTATGCCCTTAATTAGACTCTACCTAGGTAAATTGAACTACCACCTTATAGACACAGTGATCCTTGCCATGGATTCACTCCCGCCTCACTGAAGATGCGGCCAAAGCTAAGAGGAACTTCCACACAGGAAATGAAACCATCACCACCAGTATAAGAGAGAGCTGCATCAAGATTAACTCAGACAAGACCAAGCTCATCATCTTCGGAAAGTCCACTTCAGCCTGTGATGACTCCTGGTGGCCCACATCTCTCAGCCTCCCGCCTGCTCCAACTGACCACACCCACAACCTAGGAATCATCCTCGACTCTTCTTTATCAATGACCCAACAGGTAAACACAGTCACCTCTTCCTGCTGGTTCTCCGCAAAATCTTGAAATGTATCCTGGTCGACTTCTGCAAGACAGTCACCCATGCCTTAGTCACAAGCAAGCTTGACTACAGCAACGCACTCTATGCCGGCACTACGACAAAAAACATCAGAAAACTGCAACTCATCTAAAATGTCTCTGCCAGACTTGTCCTGAACTTCCCCCACGAGAAATACATCTCCCAACACCTGAGGACCCTCCATAGGCTTCCAGTGGAGAAGCAAATCATCTTCAAACTACTCACCCACGCCTACTAGGCCATTCATAACATCGTACCAGCCTACCTGAACCATTGTATCTCCTTCCATAATCCCTCCAGACCCCTCTGCTCAGCCCAGCAGACACTAGCCACCATCTCACGACTACGGAAAACCACCGCCGGAGGAAGATCTTTCACTTACCTCGCAGCTAATAACTGGAACAACCTGCCTATGAACCTCAGACAAATCCAATCATTTACTATCTTCAGGAAGAACCTCAAGACTTGGTTCTTCAGATGAGGCCCAGATCCTTCCACAGCACCTTGAGACCATCATGGGTTACAAAAATGTATTGATTGGTTGCTGTTTTTATGTGAAAAATAATTTTGTGTTTGCTAAATGTATGTTTTGCATAATGACATGAAAGAAAAGTTGAATGCAAGCAAAACATATTGGAAACTAATCTTTTTCACAGTGACATTTTTTATGACAACCTTTTTAACAGTACCATACATTTTTCAAAAAGAATCTTTATTCAAAAACATAAAAAAGTTACAAAACATTGATGTGATGTACTCTTTTCATTTTCTGCTTATGTACCCTAATTGCATGTCCTACATACATTTTTTGAGAGCACATTTTTCATATATAAACTCATGCCACTTTTGAAATAATTTGCACATGTATGCCATATAACGTGCTTTATAATAGTTTGATAATGCATCTATTATTTATATATGTTTATTCATATGATTTATACTACGTTGTAGGATTAAGTAAAGTTGCAAAAAACAGTATATTAATTATTGTGTTTGACATCGCTCATTGTAAGTCTTGACCTTCACAATATAATTAGAAAAATGTATTTAAGCTTGGCACATAGATGTTAGACAGAGAGAAACCTTCTACTTCCTGGAAGACTGGGCAAACATTCTTTTAAATGCCACAGGTAGGCTTCTTGGAGCCAGCTTGGCCTTATCAGCTTGCTGGGAAAGCCACAACTGAAACACAGAAACAGAGAGTGATTATCTTAAAGTAATGAAAACAATCCTTCTGTTAATCTAAGGTATCGGGGTTAAATTCTTCCTAAAAAAAACTCAGGCAACCACTTTTGATGCTAAAACATCTTAGCTAGCACTAGAAGGGAGAGGTTGGCTAACAAAGACAGGATCCATCCTTCATAGCAGTGAGCTACCTAAACATTGAAATAATGATGCAGCTCCTTTTAATTGTTGGCCTATGAAAGGTTTTCAGTGTGTCTATAATGCTCATTTTCATAGTTATCCCAATGCATATTATCTGCAGTAGGTTAGGATGATGATTTAATAAAGCCTTGAGATATATACATAATGTGGAAACTTGTTTCTCTTCATTCCTAGGAAGTTGAAGAGTTCACCAACAAGAAATAATAATTTACATTTTAGAGTACTGCTTGATCCCAGAATGCACTATCTACATACAATGTGCAGTTGTTAATGGGTTACTATCCACTATGTTTCCTTTCTCAAGTTGGTACGTTGGCATTGCGCCTGCACTTTTCCAGAGGATCTACAAAACCTTAAAACCTAGCTAGGGGTGTGTGAAATTTGTGTAATTTGCTTTTGTGTAATTTCTTGAATTTTTGACAAAATACGTGACATTATGCACAATGACATCAAAAGCAAATATACTATTTTGGGGTATAATTTAATGTGAAAGGCATCCTTGCACCATGAAGTGAGGGTGCTTTTCGTGCATATCAAATAGTTCTGAAAGAAAACGCACTATGGACAACAGAAGCTCAGGTTATGTTGCTCCTGTGCATTCACTGTAAACTTGAACACAAATAGCACATCTGTGGTAAATGTATTGCAAAGGCACATAATTACTTGAAGAGGCATAATACTACAATTTTTGGAATTCCTGAGTTTATGTGAATTAAGATGGCATAATTTAAATTTTGCCCGCGCCTAAACCTGCGGTGTATTTTGCATAACATTTTAAAAATGGATCAGGTGCAAAGGTCCCTTAACAAGATATTTGTCAGTCAGCATATGCCAAGGAGAGGTAAAAGAATGGTGTGTCATGAGGAGTTAATAAAAATGGGTTCAATAGAAGAGCTGCTTATTTCACTCACTTTGAAGGACAGTTCTTTTTACTCAAATGTTGTATCACAGATTGCCTATCAAAAAAGGATGGACCGCGAGAATTTAGAACAGGTCCAGTGTGCAGTCTCCCTAGACAATAAGTAGCAATCAAATGGGACACACAGTTCCTAAAAAGAGAAAAGAAAAGACGCATGGGCACTTCTAAATTTAGAAGCTAGAACCCTCACACATCTGTTGGATGTCATGCTTCATCATTGGGTCTGCCCCTCGTCGGGCCGGCACTGCAATGCCCAACGGGCCCCTGCAAAGGGGCTCTGTGCCGAAGATCTTTTATTATGAGCATGCCACAAAAGTAAGAAGGAGAGAAGTCAGACCTACTATGTAGAGAAGAGTGAACAAAAAATAAAATTGACTCGAGAACCAACCAAAGTCAGATTTATTGGGGGGGTGGTCCTCGGGAAAGAGTAAAAACACAGATAGTGTCAGGAAAATAATGTTCCTAAACTCTGACCATTCACGCATGGGATATAGAGGACATTGGCTCCCACCCTAACTAAAAGTTCAACATGTTTCACTCCTCAGCTGTCCCAAAGGATCAAATGGTGTTTCATCAGGAACACAAAAAAACCTAAGTTCTTCTCCAAAACAAAACAAAAATGCACATTAAGCAAGAAAAAGAAAAAACTTACATGAACGCCTACACAAACAAGAACAAGAAAGGCTCAATCGGTGTAAACCTGTAACAAGGAACAGACACCAACAGGCAATGTGAGCAGAATATCATGCTATCATGCTGGAGGTGGAATAGTAAATATTGTTTCATTATGCCATCTAGAAAAAGTGACCCCCCACACAACTACATCTATTAAATGTATGATGTAGTACTTACCCTCCTCAATTTAAGGAATGGGCATCATGGATCAAGTGCTAGCAAAAGGACTACCAACCCCTTTGGTAAAAATAATAATTATTGAGGGAAAAATGTGAAAATAATGCTCATTATCACATGAAAGAATCCCATTTGAAGAGCAATTATATCCTTTGTGTGTCGCTGCTATCTATTGCCCAGTCAAAAGAAAACCGAAAGGTAGCAGAAAGTTAAAAACCAGAACTATAGTGCTGCATCACTATAAATGAGTGAAGATCACAATGTCGTTATTACGTCAGGGCACCTGTCCGACAAAAACAAAATAAGAAGCGAGAGAACAATCTAATTTGTGTTCTAAGAGGTGGCCGATATATGCGTAATAAAAAACAAAGTGAGAAGCAAAAAAATAAAAAAATAGTCTTGACCCCTTTTTGAAATTTTCTGCAACAATGTCCACCACTCAGATTTCCTTTTTGGATCTACAGATCTCCATCAACCATGGTAAACTGGAGACCAGTACTTTCTCTTTGAAGAGTGACCGTAATAGTTTGCTCCTTTTTGAGAGTCACCACCCTAAATCGTTAAGGGACAACTTACCTTTCGGCCAATTGTTACGACTACGTTGGAATTGTAGCAGTATGTTTAAATTTGAAAGACAAGCAGAAGAATTGGCTCAGAAACTAAAATACAGGCATTACCCACGTGAAGTCATCAACACATCCCGCAAACAGGCTTGCAACAATCTTAGAGATGCCTTATTGACCTCCAAACCTAAGGACCCCAAATTGACCTGTGTATCTACCTATACCCCTCTTTCCCACACCATTAAGAAAATCATTAATAAACGGTGGTCTATTTAGGAAACTGGGGGCTACAAGATATCAGAACCTCTATTTGCCTTCAAATGCACCAGAAACATTAAAGACATTGTGGTTCATACTCGGCCTAAGGCAGTTATTTTGGAACCTAGACATAGGACCCTGTGGCAACTTCCACCAGTCCAAGGTCACTATCCATGTGGCAACTGCTCATTATGTCCACTGACTAAACGTGTAGACTCATAGGATTTGGAACCTATCGGCATGTGGCATCTCACCAAACACACTAATTACAACACTCAAAATTGTATTTACATGATCTTATGCCCTTGTGACCTGCACTACATCGGTATGACAACAAGACCAGTCAAGGTTCGCATCAGTGAACATTGCAGTAACATTAGGTGTGGGCGTTCTGCCACGAAATTAAGTATACATTTCATCAAAATTGAACATTCTTCCAATGATCTCTGGTGGATCGTCATTGAGGCATTTGTTGGCCATAGGATAAACCCACTGATTCTATTAGAAAAGGAACAACATTGTTTTTTTAAGCTCCAAACCCATATTAAGGGTTTAAATGATGATGTTCCATTTATCAACTGTTGCCTTAGGAGGTAAAATCATAATCCTGTTACGACTTATTTGTAACCCCCAAAAAAGAAGAAATTTTGTTGGGTGACCAGTAATATTTAGTACCCTGTGTTGATATTGTCTTTCACTTTTTTCCGCATGTTAACATTTTTGTAGTTGCCGTTTCTGAAGGAGACATTATATTTTTTTGTACACAATGTCGCTCCCATGGTTACTTTGGATTTTCAGGCATTAAGGGCTAGAAACAATGATGGCCCATGGACCTACTGTTGCCCTAGGAGGCAAAAGAACAATTTCAAGACTACCAGTCTTAGCCCCTAAACAGAAAAGACTGTTTTCGGGTGGCAAACTGTCCATGTCTTTTTATGGCCCGTTAAGATATTGTTTTTCTACCTTGTCCTGCACTAGGACTTTTTTGTAGTGGACATACCTCTTCCTTAACATATCGCTGAGGTTGAATCTCCCTCATAACGAGTAATGGCTGGCCATTCTCCCCCCCCCTTTTTTTCATGCAAAATTTACCAGTATTTGTCCGGGAGATCTAATAAGATTAGCGTGTTTCTTATTGCACCAATATGTGCTCTCTTTTTCCCCCCTGTTTTAAATCCTTTTTTACCCTGTTTGGTTTACTTTTCATGCTGCTTAGTCAACATGACCTTTTTCGATTTCTATACCCCACAACACAACCACTTGATGATTCATTCGTTTGGGCCGTGGGCGGGGTTTGCTTATATTTAACCCGGCAGTCGGAGATTTCCTCCACTTCTGGGTGTGCGGCCACTGGTATGTGCTCCAACGCAGGACCTGTCCATTTATTGTAAATACTGTTTTAATTTTATTTTTATTATTAATTTTTATGACGCAGCCATGCCCTAGATTTAGAGCTTGAATATTCAGGGTACATAGGCAGTCACCGCCTCACTGCAGTGCAATACAGATCACTACATGTTGAATATATTTTCCCTACCATCTCCAGGGAGTCAATGTTGGGCATGGGTTTATGCGGGGCTGTGACCATCTTCACCTGTATGCCCCCTTTTTTTGATTCTCATGTTGTTTTTTATTGCGTATATATTGGCCACCTCTAAGAACACAAATTAGATTATTCTATCGCTTCTTAGTTCGTTTTCGTCGGAGGGGTGCCTTGACGTAATAGCGACAATGTGATCTTCACTCATTTATAGTGATGCCACCCTATAGTTCTGTTTTTTAACTTTCTGCTACCTTTTGGTTTTCTTTTGACTGGGCAATAGATAGCAGCGACACACAAATTATATAATTGTTTTGTTTTTGGAGAAGAACTTAGGTTTTTTTGTGGTCCTGATGAAACGTCATTTGATCCTTGAGGACAGCTGAGGCGTGAAACATGTTGACCTTTTAGTTAGGGTGAGAGCCAATGCCCTCTATATCCCATACATTAATGGTCAGAGTTTAGGAGCATTATTTTCCTGCTACTCCCTGTGTTTTTAATCCTGCCCGAGGACCACCACCCCCAATAAATCTGACTTTGAGTGGTTCTCGAGTCAATTTTATTTTTTGTTCTCTCTGCTCTGCATAGTAGGTCTGGCTTCTCTCCTGCTTACTTTTGTGGAACGCCCATTATAAAAGATCTCTGGCACAGAGCCTCTTTGCAGGGGCCCGTCGGGCATTGCAGCGCGGGCCCGACGAGGAGCAGGCCCAATGATGAAGCATGACATCCAACGGATGTGTGAGGGTTCTAGCATCTAAATTTAGAAGTGCCCATGCATCTTTTCTTTTCTCTTTTTAGGAACTGTGTGCCACATTTGATTGCTACGTATCACAGATTGCCACAGAGTATCAAAATGTTGTACATAGTACTTTTTCCTACTACATAGAAATAAACCATAATCAGAAGGTGAAGTTGTGGAAAGTGGATGGACAGAGGAGCAATTAGCATTAACAGACATTGCGAAGATTGAGCAAATCTCACTTGGTCACATGAAGATGAAACAGTGGCTGAGCATGTTAAGTGCAAGTGTCATAGGACCATGTATCAAATGACTAACAAAAAAATGTAATGTCTTTTAAAAAGCTACAGCAGTGCTACCCCCTGCCATAACACCTGCCCCTTAATGACCCTCTCTGGATTAATGACATGCAGATTTCTGACATATGCCCAAAGACAATATAAGCTATTCTGGAGATTTATTTGAAGTTTGCTGATGGGATACCCTGTGAGAGATTTCCTTTCCACCAATTCACAAATATCCTGACTATAATACACTTGTCATACAGCAGACAAGACATCTATTACATTTATGACAGCGTATCCTATCCAGCAAACTCCAAATAAGTCCCTGAGTCTTTAAACTGAAGAATCAACAAACACAGTGTCCCAAAGATAGTATCATTGTATTGTATTGTAATAGTATTTATATAGCACTTACTACCCCTGACGAGGCGTCGACTTGCTTTTCGGCGAGTAGCACGATACTCTGGAACCCAACAAGAATTAGTGATGGATTAGTATTGGGAAATATGAGTACAGTTTTAGTATTAATATGAGTTAATTTAATCCGCGGATATGAGAGTTTGTTAGTTAGATTGACTGGAGTAATGGAGGGGTGGAGGAGGAAAGAGATCCAGAAGTGTTAATTGGGAGTATATCCCTCATTTACTCAACCCAAAGGCTTGGGATGGGTAAAGGGGGATGGAGGAGGGGAAAGTCTGTGGAAAGGTTAGGGAGATCATAGTAGCAGGGTGAGATAAATGAGGGAGAATTTAGTAGGGTTGTGTGGGGGGTCATGGTGGTAGAGTGAGATTTGGTGAGTTAGATGTGTAAGCAGAGGGAAGAGCTTAGGCAGAGTTATTTAGGAGATGAAAGTAGACGAAAGGATTTGGGATGAGTCTGAGTGGGAATGGAGGACAGTTTGATAGAGACATGACATATGATGATGGGTAGATAAGTGTGATAAGATGAGAGCAGGGATTCATAGATATCTAGTATAACAACCCACCCAGGAGCCATGCAATGACCCACGAACATGCCAAGCACAGAAACAACCTATACACATACATACACATATATATATATATATATATATATATACATACACACACACATACAAACACACATGAATACACACACATATTGACAAATATATGTACATACAATACATAATTAGAACCATGGATGAATATACTTAGTCAAACAGGTTTAAAGAGTGTGTGTGTATTTTATTGTTATGGCGTAGTAGCAATACATATTTTCTAAAAAACTATACATTACTAGAAATAGACACATAATCAGAAAAAATATTTATCAACATAGGCATGTGCAGTCCATAGTTGTTTGAATATGGGGGTTATGAAGGAAAGAGGCAACTCTTGAGTAGTTTTCTGAAGACAAGAAAGTTATCTGTGGCTCTTATAGTTGGGGGTAATGAATTCCATAGTTTGGCTGCTTGAACGGAGAAGGATGTACCACCTATAGTCTTTTTCTTGTATGATGGTGTTTTAAGGCGGGTGCCAATCTTGAGCGGAGGTTTCTTTGTTGGATGGATTTGCTTATATTGTTTCTGATAAAAAGCGGTCCTGTTCCATGTATAGCTTTGTGGGTGATACAAAGCAGCTTGAAAGTGCATCTTCTGGCAACGGGTAACCAGTGTAGTGCTCTAAAGGCAGGGGAGATGTGGGCTTGCGGCTTTACATGTAATAGTAGCCTGGCTGCGAAGATCTGGATACGTTGTAGTTTTTTCATAATAGATAGTGATGATCCATGGTAGAGGCCATTGGCATAATCCAGTTTGGATAGTACAATTGAGATAGTAGCTTGCACCTTGTGTGGAAATCCGAGGTGAGGGAAGATGCGTCGTAAAGTCTTCAAGGTGATGAAGCTTGTTTGTACTAATTTGTCCACTTGGCCATTCATAGTTAACTTGGAATCCATTGTGATTCCAAGGTTTTTAACTTCCTTGGATAATTGAGGAGGTGGTCCGAGATAGTCAGGCCAGACACACTGAGGGTCATAACTTTTCCAGTCACCACAGATGAGTATTTCTGTTTTGAAGGTATTTAGTTTGAGATGGATCCAGGTCATCCACTGATCAACGGCTCTGAGGCAACTGAAGATTTGTGAGTTTTCAATGTTTTTGGGGCAATCTAATTTAAGTAGGATTTGTGTGTCATCTGCATAGTTGTAGCATGTGAGATGGAAATCATTGATCAGTTCTGGTAAAGATATCATGTAGATGGTGAAAAGCAAAGGTGAGATGATTGATCCTTGGGGGACCCATGCTTTTGTGAGGTAGGGTTCGGCTGAGAAGGGGGGGAGAGTGGATGATATTAGATCTTTTTTTGAAGATAGGAACTAATCCAGTTGAGAGCAATCCCTTGTATACCGGCTTCGTGGAGTCTTTGAATTAGGGTGTCATGGTCAACCATATCAAAGGCAGCCGTGAGGTCCAAGAGAAGTAGTGCAGCAACTCCATTGCGGTCGACTGTGTTTTTAAGATCATCCCAGATTGCTATGAGTGCTGATTCAGTGCTTTTTCCTGGGCGGAATCCAGTTTGAAATTCTGAAAGTATAGAATTGTCTTCAATGAATTGTGACATCTGGGCGACTGCTGCTCTTTCTATCAATTTGCCCAGGAAAGGTCCATTTGTGATTGGTCTGTAGTTGTTGAGGTCTTGCGGGTCTAGGTTTGTTTTCTTTAATAAAGGTCGTATGTATGCCTTTTTCAGGTCTACAGGAAAAGTTCATGTAGTTAAGGAGTTGTTGAAGATTCTTCTTACAGGTGTGGCAGCAGAAGTAGATAGAAGAATGCTCTTGAAGATTTGTGGTGGGCAAGGGTCAGAAGGGCAACCGGAAGGTCTGCTTGCTTTGACCAAATCCATAAATTTACCTTGGGATATTTGTTGGAAGGATTGTAGAGGTTGGGTTGGTTTATTCTTAGAGGGTATTTTAGGAAAGGGGTTGGTGCTGATGGTTTTCTTCTGTTTTAAATAGGAGTCCAATGTGTCTGCCTTGGTTGTGTAGTGAGTTGCCAATTTGTTTGTGAAATTTTGAGTAGTGGGATGACTTCCTTCCATGCATGTAGGTTTGCGAAATTCATTGAGAATTTTATAAAATTCCTTGGTTGTAGATTGAGCATTTTGAATTTTGTTTGAGTAGCACCTTTTTTTTTTTAGCTTTTTTGATTGATGATTTGTATATTCTGTTAAGTTTGTGTAGCTGCAGTTTGTCTTGATTGTTGTTTCTTTTGAGCCAGGTCCGCTGCAACTTTCTGATTTGTTGCTTTATCTTTTTAAGTTCTGTGTTTCTCCAAGGTGTTGGTTTTCTTTTGTGGTGTTTAGTTTTTCTGAGTGGTATTAGGATATCAAAAGCTTCCTGTAGCCACTCATAAAGTTTTGGCACATAATTAATTGTATCTAGATCTGTGTTGGCTGTTAGTTGTGTTTCTAAGTCATCCAAATTGAGTTTGCTCCATGGTCGATAGGTGCATGTATGTAAGTAGTTGTGGGGTGTGTTGATTTGTTGAGTTGTATGTCAGAAGGTTATCAAATGGTGGTCTGACCAAGTGATTGGTGTGTTGCTATGAACAGTAACTAGTTCAGGCTTAGCAAAAATGACATCTAGGATGTGTCCAGTGAAGTGTGTGGGATTGTGTACAATCTGATGTAGGTTCAATGTGACTAGGCCAGTGATGATAGCTTTTGGATGGGGCATATTGGGTTTGTCAAACCAAATGTTTAGATCCCCAAGAATGCATACGTTGGAGTATAGTGTAATAAGGTTTGAGACTGTGTCTAGAAAAGCATCTGGGAATGCGGAATTGTTAGGTGGAGGTCTGTAAAGGAGGAGAAAGTTACAGGAGGAAGTTGGAGTAGGGTGGCATCTGGTAAGGTGGGCTTCACAACCTTGTATGGCGATGTTGTCTGTTTTACTGAGGTTCATTGCTTGTTTGAATACAATAGCTAGTCCACCTCCTCTCTTGCCTATATGGTTTTGTGTGATGGTTTGATAGCCTGGAGGAACGGCTTCGTGCAACACTGGGGCCATGTCATTTCCCAACCAGGATTCAGTTAAGAATAGTAAGTCAGGTTGTGTGTCTGTGAGCTGGTCGTAAATGTGGTGCTTGTTTTTTGAGAGTGATCGAGCATTTATGAGCTGGCAGTTTAGAAAAGGTGTGTTAGTGGTAGTGTTTTGTTTAGGAGAAGGGTAAGTAGTATAATATGAGCTTGAAGCAGGAGTGTTGCTAGTTGTGATAACTGTTTGAGGCTCAAAATAGTCTTGCTTTTCAATATAGTGTTCCTCTTCCAGCAGGATAAGGAGGCATTTTGTTGGGTCTGTGTGTGTGGGTGGTGGACTTGGTGGCTGAGAGAGCCATGAAGAGTGTCCTGTTTTTTGTAGGGTAGTCTTATTATGTAATAGACAAGGGGATGTGAGGTTGCTAAGAGTGGCATGTTTTTTATTTTGTTTATGTTTGTTTAGTGTGGATGGAGTATGGGTTAGTGGTGGTGGAGGAGCATGTGGATCATGATGTAAGGCTTCTAAATTGTGCAAAGGAGGAAAGGCGAGTGAATGAAAGTTGCTGGGTTGGGATGCTTGTAGGTGTTTGGTAAGAGTGAAAAAGTAGGGGTGAAGATAGGATGGAATTTGTATTCTTTATGTAGTCCTGAGGGTGAGAGTGGGTATGATGATAAGAGTAATGGCAGTTTGTGTTGATTTGATGTGCTGATGTGTGTGGTCTGTATTGTTTTTGTGGAATAGTGAAAGGGGATATTGGTGTGGTTGTTTTTGGTGAGGGATTTGAATGTGAGTTAGTGCTGGTGAGTGGAATTTGAGTGTTAGATGGGGTGTTGATGTTTTTTGGAGTTGAATGTACGAGGTGTGTAAGAGGTGATGGATGTGTGTCAGGGGAGGTAGTGTTAGTTGTGATGACTGGAAGAGGTAAGATGTGTGGTGGAGTGAAATGTGGGGATTGTATGGTTGTGTGTAGTTGGTGAAGAGAGGAGAAGAGTGTTTGTAGATGGTGTGTTTGAAGGCTGGGTTTGGGCATTCTTATGATGACAGGTGGTCTGTGTGGAGCAAACAGCGGATAGTGTTGTTGGTTAGTATGAGCAGAGAGTGTGTATCTGTAAGGCTGAGACTGAGAGAAATGTATACTGTAGTTTTGTGTTGTGTGGGTGATGGCAGGTTGTGTTAGTGGGAGTGGACAGAGTAGTGTTTGCTGTGAGAATTAAGGTGTTTGACTGTTGCAGTTGTGGAGGATATGTATATATATGTAGTATAAAGGGTATTGTGTTGGGTGATGGGACATTGCAATTTGTCTGTGGTCAGTTTGTGATGCATGAGTTGGATGTCTTTGCAGAATATGTGTTAGCATGTTGAGGGATGTGTAGGGGCTGAAACCATTCCTGGTCAAGTGAGAATTCTGCAGCATTTCTGGCCCTAGTCCCTATTCCCTACCAGTACCGAACAGGCCCAAACAGGCAACTGCCCTTGTCCTCTCCGCCCTTACCCTTGATGCCCGGGCTGAGACGCCCTGAGTCCTAGGCCTAAATAGCCCTACTGGCCAATAAGAAGCTGGTCCTAACCCTAGCCAATCCAATTTCTAGCCCTGACTTAAACAACTAATGGGAGACCCAGCCCTAATCACCAATCATAGCCCTATTCCTGACAACCAATCACAGCCCCAGCCCTAAAACCAGCAACCAATCAGAATCTCAGCCTTATCCACCAATCACAGCCCTAGAACCATCAGCCAATCAGAAGCTCAGCCCTATCCACCAATCACAGCCCTAGAACCAACAGCCAATCAAAATCTCAGCCCTATCCACCAATCACTGCCCTAGAACCATCAGCCAATCAGAATCTCAGCCCTATCTACCAATCACAGCCCTAGAACCATCAGCCAATCAGAATCTCAGCCCTATCAACCAATCACAGCCCTAGAACCATCAGCCAATCAATCAGAATCTCAGCCCTACAACCAACAGCCAATCAGATTATCAGCCCTATCCACCAATCTTAACCCCAGCCCTCCCAACAACCTATCACAACAACATATGGGAACTTATATAATGAGCAAGTTAACTGAAGTCCAGTCCGTGTGGGCAGGGAGGAGGCAGCTGCTGCTCTATTCAGAATCCCCTTGGATACAGACAGGCTGAATCCACACTTCCAAGCTAGCAGAGTCTACTTTCCAGGTAAGGGAGAGATTGTTTAAAAACAAACACTGGAATACAGCTGGACGCACACTCTGAAATCTGGCTTTTTTAAAGGCAAAAAACAGGGGGGCAGACAGTTTCTAAACACAATATAAATCACAGAAACAGATTAAAACAGTCTCCTAAAAACCCACTCTGGAAGATGTATGTAGCCTTTTTACTTAAAAGAAAAAATGGGGGGTGGGGTGTTTATGTGCCACAAACTAGTAAGGCAATTCACACAGTCACGCCAAAAATGAATTTTAAAAATTCACCACTTTAAAAGAGGCCAGGCTGCCTGAAACACAGGGAGTCCACAGTAAAACAGACAGAGGTAGCTGAAATAAACTCTTTTGAACAAATAATACTATTTATCCAGAAAATTCTGGGGCTCCTTACCTAGGTCTTTTTGCAATCCTTGAACACTGGGCTGTTTTAGGACACAGGGAAGATGCTGAGGCTCACAACATGGAGGTGGCTGTCTTGGGGTTCCCTCCACAAACTTAAGGGGCCAGAGCAGATGGGGGGGGAGGGCTCAGGTGCAACAGGGACTCAGAGAGCCAATCAGGCAAGTCCAGTCCCTGTGGGCAGGGAGGAGGCAGCTGCTGCTCTATTCAGAATCTCCTTGGATACAGACAGGCTGAATCCACACTTCCAAGGTAGCAGAGTGTACTTTCCAGGTAAGGGAGATATTGTTTAAAAACAAACACTGGAATACTGCTGGACGCGCACTGTGAAATCTGGCTTTTTAAAGGCAAAAATACAGGGTGTCATGTCTCACAAAAATATGTTGCCTCATGTAGGAAAGTGGAGTATCATGCAGTGAGGCTGGTTGGACGTTACTATGTAATACTCTCACAATAACCCAAGCTGGATCCTTTAGATTCCCACTAGTAAATCCATAGTTCAGTCCTGGTTGTGTGGTCCAGAGCAGTCAGGCTTTTCTAGAGGAACATGTGTTAAGCATGTCAGAGTACCAACATGGATGATAAGGAAAAGAAATGACTAATGAAATTTGGCATCAAGTTATGAAAATAGAGCAGATGTTTATATACATTTAGATACCAAAATGAACACAACCAGATGAGTACATCCAGAGTTATGGATTTTAGAAGGGAAAATTAATCAGTGCAGTTTACTATTGTCAAACTGCAATGTTTGAGTCAATGAAAATAACAGCTAGTGACAATAGGTAATTTGCCGTCCTAGTTCAGTAGAAATGATTGCTGATTGAGGAAATGCAGGTCTGGGGGCCAAGCCACAACAGTCAGTTGAATTTTACCTGGCTCGTACGTTGTGGATGCAGAGTTGTCATGGCTACCCTTGGTGCTAAAGTGGGAGCCACAAAGTGATGCTTTTATTATTCAGACACTGCTGGTGAGGAAACAGATGCAAAACGTGACAAAGGACTGACTGAGGTGGGTGGGTAAAGATGCTGTGAAAATCCCTCGAGGGGCATCATCGAACAAAAGTACTGGTAGCTTGGCTGGTCACCAACAAGCCTTGGCAGCAGCAAACACAACATGTGGTTACATCGACATCCTGGAGCTCGAGGAAAACATTAGCCACCTGAAACTAGCTGGAAGTCAGGTCTACGATGTCCATAATACATTAGACCATTTACTTTTGGAAGATCATGTGGTGGGCCAATGGCCAGTGATTCCTTGGTACCATGAGTGTGATTTACCTTCAGACTGCAGTACCTCAACTCCAAGGGAGTTCTGGAGTTTCCTTTGATGCTCAGAGAAGTTCCTCTTAATTTTGGAATTGATTACTGGTCCAGGACGGGTCACAGTCATGCAGTTGCAGAATGGTTGCCACAGGTGCAGGGTCTCTTCTTTGTCCTAGGTTGCAAGTGGAATCAGATCTGAGGTTCTAGTGCCAGGGGTGCAACTTAATCCCAGATTTAAGGATATTAGGGGTGTGGGTGCAAGTAGTCAATTGGCTACTAGCTCCAGTAGGTAATCTGCCCCGAGGTAACCATATCCAGGGGTGACTATCACCTTCTCTACACAGAACTCTCTATTTTACCACTTTTTAAAATGTCAGAACACATCCTTGGATGTGCAGACCAGGTGGACAACCCGAGGGGCATGGCTAGCTTTCTGGGGGTGTATGTCTCCTGACTATCTAATTTTCCCACCTGCCTGGATGCAAATGTGCCTATGGCATGGGGGTGGTTTACCATCCTTTGGGAGTCTGCCTGACTGCACTTCAGAGGCTTTATGGGCGTTGAAGCTCAGTGCCTTGATGTGCCCCTTCACAAGCCATCCTGTCAGGGAGAGAAGTGACAAACGCCATCCAGGCAGGCCTTTGGTTCTGACTCCTGAGAGTGTTCACACCTTCTGTCAAGGGGGTAAGATTCCTGTTTTAGCAATATCAGATGCAGGCTGCCAGCCAGGGCACAAGAAAGGCTCGGGCAACTGGGTAAGCATCCTCTAAGATAGCCACCTGAGTGCATGTTACAATAAATCTTATTTTGGAATAAGGCCAGGTTTAATGAGACAAGTTGTTTGATACCAAACATGACATATTTCTCCAGGGCCATACTGGAATTGGTGACCTCAGGATGCCCACGTGCCAGCCCATGTTAGCCTATGTCCCCCTGACCACTTGCAGTTGTTGTTAATGGAGAGAGACTGCTATAGGGACATATAGCTTGCACCTATATGTTCACACCTTTAACATAATGCTCCATGCTTCCTAGGTTTATGAGATCTACCTTAGGGGTGACTTGCACTTTTTAGAAGAAGTGCTTCGACCTTGCCACACATGGTGAGGGCAAAGTTGAGTTGGAGCAGTTTGCACTGTTCCTGCAGTCTGCAATGACGGGTCTGCTGTCATCTGTTTACTTGAGTCACTTAGGAGGAACAATCACTGCTTCAGGCCCTGATGACCCCTTTAAATCCCATACCCGGGGTACTACAGGTACCATTTACCAGGGACTTATAAGGGGGTCAAAGTCCTTATCAATTTAGGAGACCAATTCACATACATCAGATTTAGGGAGTGAGCAAAGGCAATTGAGTCATAACCAACAGCACCTAGAGGAAAAGGTGTGGGTTTGATCAGACGATAAGGGCACTTTGCTACACCTCACAATTGGTATGGTGCTTTGCTGATGCTGAGTAACAGCACTGCCACCAAATAGTGCTTTGCATACCTTTGTATTTGACTAATGCAGAAGTAATGCACTCACCATTAGGGTCATCATTGGAGTCATGGTTCCTGATAACTCACTCTGCATCTCTTTCATCTATTGCTATTGATTCAGCCTTCACCTGTCATGCCATATCTCAGCCATGAACAGGTCATAGGAAACAATAATCACAAAACAGTGGAGAGTTGACAAAACGGAACAATTACAACAGTCCACTTAATTTCCAAATAATTTTTAGAGAAGATGCATAGTACTTATAGGTCAATACATTGTCTGTGTACCAAACATTCAGAATGTGTGTTCTGTATGCTTAAATTAAACATTTAACAACAAAGACACTGATGACATAGATGCTGTTAGAAATGGGGCCTTTGTTTGACAGTCAGTTTACCCCCTGTTCAAGCAAGGACCCTCAGTCTAATCAGGGTAAAAGAGAATCACCCTCTGCTAACCCCTGCTTACCCCCTTGGTAGCTTGGCAGAGCGGTAGTCTTAACTTCAGAGTGCTAGGTGTAAAGTATTTGTACCAACACACACAGTAACTTAATAAAAACACTACAAAATGACACAGCACAGGTTTAGAAAAATAGGAAATATTTATCTAAACAGAACAAGGCCAAAATGACAAAAATCCACAATACACAAGTCAAGTTATCAATTAAAAAGCAAAAAAAGTCTATAATTATTTTTAAACACACACTAACACTGTTAGGGTGAAAACGTACCTTCTGGGCGTCAAAAATAACCTGCACGGTCAAGGGTGCATCAAAAAGGGCTTGCGATGCGTCAATTTCACTCACAAGCAAGACTTTGCATTGTTTCTCCTTTCGTCGGGTCGGGCGCGTAGTTTCTTCTCTCAACAGGATAGCGATGTGTCAATCCAGTCAGCACTCTCGGGTCCAGGCAGGCCTTGTGTTGTTTTTACATGCCCAGCGGTGCTTGCATCGTAAATCCAGCCGCACAATGATCCAAAAACCATGCAGCGCAGGTTGCGATCTCCCAGCCTCCGTCAGCAATACTGCGCGTCCTTTCTCAAGCTCCATGCTTCGATTCTTTGGTCGCATTTCCAGCGAGCGTCGATTTTCAGCCGCGAAGCCAGCAGCACATCATTTCTTCAGCAGCAGATCGGAGTCGCGTCGATCTTTTCCCCTCACGGTGTCCTGTGAGTGGGTTTCCTCCTCTTAGGCTGACAGCTTCTCCTTTCAGGGTCCCAGGAACTGGATGGGCACCCCAGGGCAGAGTAGGAGGCTCTTCAGGGACTCCAGGTCCTGGCAGAGAGAAGTCTTTGCTGTCCCTGAGACCTCAAACAACAGGAGGCAAGCTCTAAATCAAGCCCTTGGAGATTTCTTCACAATATGAAAGGCACACAAAGTCCAGTCTTTGCCCTCTTACACTGGCAGAAGCAGCAACTTTGGGATAGATCCACAAAGCACAGTCACAGGCACAGCAGCTCTTCATCTCTTCTCCAGCAGAGGTTCCTCTTGCTTTCCAGAAGGGTTCTAAAGTCTGTGATTTTGGGTGCCCTTCTTATACCCAATTTCTCCTTTGAAGTAGGCCTACTTCAAAGTAAAGTCTCTTTTGAATGTGAAATCCTGCCTTGCCCAGGCCAGGCCCCAGACACACACCAGGGAGTTGGAGACTGCATTGTGTGAGGACAGGCACAGGCCTTTCAGGTGTAGGTCCCCTCCCTCCTAGCACAGATGGCTCATCAGGATATGCAGGCTACACCCCAGCTCCCTTTGTGTCACTGTCTAATGTGAGGTGCAACCAGCCCAACTGTCAAACTGACCCACACAGGGAATCAACAAACAGGCAGAGTCACAGGAATGGTATAAGCAAGAAAATGCTCAATTTCTAAAAGTGGCATTTTCAAACACACAATCTTAAAATCAACTTTACTAAAAGATGTATTTTTAAATTGTGAGCTCAGAAACTACGAACTCCACATGTCCATCCACTCCCCAAAGGAATCTACACTTTAATCAGATTTAAAGGTAGCCCCCATGTTAACCTATGAGAGGGACAGGCCTTACAACAGTGAAAAACTAATTTAGGAATATTTCACTGTCAGGACATATA
This sequence comes from Pleurodeles waltl, assembly GCF_031143425.1. Lineage (NCBI taxonomy): Eukaryota > Metazoa > Chordata > Amphibia > Caudata > Salamandridae > Pleurodeles > Pleurodeles waltl. The sequence continues at coordinate 445,697,100 of NC_090451.1, read as the reverse complement.
AAACACATTACTATGGGGGTGATTCTAACCCTGGCGGTCGGTGTTAAAAAGGCGGCCAACCCGCCAACAGGCTGGCGGTAAAAAATATGGAATTCTGACCCTGGCGGGAACCGCCAACACAGACAGCCACTTTAACACTCCGCCCGCCACGGCGGTACAAACAAACAGCGCGGCGGTCACCGCCAACAGCCAGGCGGCAGACAATGTACCGCCCACCCTATCACAACTCACCAATCCGCCACCTTTTCCGGGGCGGGAGCACCGCCGATAAAAACACGGCGGAAACAGACTACGAACGGGAAAACGCTCACCACTACGCACTCCAGGAGGAAGGAGGACAGCATGGAACCCGAATTAAACATCCTACCTGCTCTCGTCTACCTTCTCATCTACCACGAGTACGAAGTCCGGCGCAGACGACAACGGTGAGTACTGCACCTACGACACACGGGAGGGGGAGGACGAAAGGTTACGGGCACACACATATGCGACCCCCCCCCCAACTATGTACACACCAATGCAGAGCAACAAGTCACAGTGACACCACCCAAACACCCCTGAAAAATGCTAGGACATAATCAAATTTGGAATAAATATTTATGTACCAAAAAGCTCCTGAAAAATATCGTACAACCATGAAAGATATTCACAAGAAAACAAATGACATACACATCAGTGTATAACTGAAGTAACAAGTCCTGCACATCCTACGAATTCATCATGTCCGTGGGCCAAAGTTTTGAGAAACAAGGGCAAAGCCCACACAGGAGACCTGAGTCCTTTGGAGAGAACACTGCAGGGGCATCAGATGTAAAAACTACAGGCACCTCAGGGGGAAGGGAAGGGGGGGCACCACAGCCACATGAGTCCACGACGCCAGATCCACGAGGAGCCACCATGCCCACTGTACAATCCTGGGGAGTGCAAAGCCACAGTCTCTCAATGTCTCTACAGTGGGTGGGCTGCCCACTGTACCATCGTGGGGAGTGCAAAGCCACAGTCTCTCAATGTCTCTACAGTGGGTGGGCTGCCCACTGTACCATCCTGGGGAGTGCAAAGCCACAGTCTCTCAATGTCTCTACAGTGGGTGGGCTGCCCACTGTACCATCCTGGGGAGTGCAAATCCACAGTCCATCAGGTGGATGACAGTCTCCACTGGTCAAGGAGGAGGCATGGTGGGCAAAGTGAACCATAAACAGTGATTGAGACGGCGGTGCCCAGCGGGGCGGTGCTTGAGAAGAAGGGCCCAGCGGAGCGGTGCTTGAGAAGAAGGGCCCAGCGGAGCGGTGCTTGAGAAGAAGGGCCCAGCGGAGCGGTGCTTGAGAAGAAGGGCCCAGCGGAGCGGTGTTTGAGAAGAAGGGCCCAGGGGAGCGGTGCTTGAGATGAAGGGCCCAGCGGAGCAGTGCTTGAGATGAAGGGCCCAGCGGAGCAGTGCTTGAGACGGCGGGGCCCAGCGGAGCGGTGCTTGAGAAGAAGGGCCCAGCGGAGCGGTGCTTGAGACGGCGGGGCCCAGCGGAGCGGTGCTTGAGAAGAAGGGCCCAGCGGAGCGGTGCTTGAGAAGAAGGGCCCAGCAGAGCGGTGCTTGAGAAGAAGGGCCCAGCGGAGCGGTGCTTGAGATGAAGGGCCCAGCGGAGCGGTGCTTGAGATGAAGGGCCCAGCGGAGCGGTGCTTGAGACGGCGGGGCCCAGCGGAGCGGTGCTTGAGAAGAAGGGCCCAGCGGAGCGGTGCTTGAGATGAAGGGCCCAGCGGAGCGGTGCTTGAGAAGAAGGGCCCAGCGGAGCGGTGCTTGAGACGGCGGGGCCCAGCGGAGCGGTGCTTGAGAAGAAGGGCCCAGCGGAGCGGTGCTTGAGAAGAAGGGCCCAGTGGAGCGGTGCTTGAGACGGCGGGGCCCAGCGGAGCGGTGCTTGAGAAGAAGGGCCCAGCGGAGCGGTGCTTGAGAAGAAGGGCCCAGCGGAGCGGTGCTTGAGACGGCGGGGCCCAGCGGAGCGGTGCTTGAGAAGAAGGGCCCAGCGGAGCGGTGCTTGAGAAGAAGGGCCCAGCGGAGCGGTGCTTGAGAAGAAGGGCCCAGCGGAGTGGTGCTTGAGATGAAGGGCCCAGCGGAGCGGTGCTTCAGATTAAGGGCCCAGCGGAGCGGTGCTTGAGATGAAGGGCCCAGCGGAGCGGTGCTTGAGACGGCGGGGCCCAGCGGAGCGGTGCTTGAGAAGAAGGGCCCAGCGGAGCGGTGCTTGAGAAGAAGGGCCCAGCTGAGCGGTGCTTGAGACGGCGGGGCCCAGCGGAGCGGTGCTTGAGAAGAAGGGCCCAGCGGAGCGGTGCTTGAGAAGAAGGGCCCAGCGGAGCGGTGCTTGAGATGAAGGGCCCAGCTGAGCGGTGCTTGAGATGAAGGGCCCAGCGGAGCGGTGCTTGAGACGGCGGGGCCCAGCGGAGCGGTGCTTGAGAAGAAGGGCCCAGCGGAGCGGTGCTTGAGAAGAAGGGCCCAGCGGAGCGGTGCTTGAGACGGCGGGGCCCTCTTCAGCGGTGCCTATCTTCATGGCGGGGCCCTCTTCAGCGGTGCTCTTCTGCACCGCGGGCCCTGTTCAGCGGTGCACTTCTCCACGGCGGGCCCTGTTCAGCGGTGATCTTCTCCACGGCGGGCCCTGTTCAGCGGTGCTCTTCTCCACGGCGGGCCCTCTTCAGCGGTGCTCTTCTGCACCGCGGGCCCTGTTCAGCGGTGCTCTTCTCCTTGGCGGGCCCTCTTCAGCGGTGCTCTTCTGCACCGCGGGCCCTGTTCAGCGGTGCTCTTCTCCACGGCGGGCCCTGTTCAGAGGTGCTCTTCTCCACGGCGGGCCCTGTTCAGCGGTGCTCTTCTCCACGGCGGGCCCTCTTCAGCGGTGCTCTTCTGCACCGCGGGCCCTGTTCAGCGGTGCACTTCTCCACGGCGGGCCCTGTTCAGCGGTGCTCTTCTCTATGGCGGGCCCTGTTCAGCGGTGCTCTTCTCCACGGCGGGCCCTCTTCAGCGGTGCTCTTCTGCACGGCGGGGCCCTGTTCAGCGGTGCTCTTCTCCACGGCGGGCCCTGTTCAGCGGTGCTCTTCTCCACGGCGGGCCCTCTTCAGCGGTGCTCTTCTGCACGGCGGGCCTCTTAAGCGGTGCTCTTCTGCACCGCGGGCCCTGTTCAGCGGTGCACTTCTCCACGGCGGGCCCTGTTCAGCGGTGCTCTTCTGCACCGCGGGCCCTGTTCAGCGGTGCACTTCTCCACCGCGGGCCCTGTTCAGTGGTGCTCTTCTCCACGGCGGGCCCTCTTCAGCGGTGCTCTTCTGCACTGCGGGCCCTGTTCAGCGGTGCTCTTCTCCACGGCGGGCCCTCTTCAGCGGTGCTCTTCTGCACCGCGGGCCCTGTTCAGCGGTGCTCTTCTCCACGGCGGGCCCTGTTCAGCGGTGCTCTTCTGCCCCGCGGGCCCTGTTCAGCGGTGCTCATCCAGCAGGTCAAGGGAGCCAGACCTGGCCTGGACTCCCTGCTCAGTCGCCCTCGGACCGTGACGTTTCTGGACCCTTCGGGGACGGACTCCTGGCCTCCTTAGTGTCCTCCTTCCCAGCTGGGATGTGACATGTGGGGTCCACCTTCTCCGCGCTCCTGCTGCCCTTCCGCTCCTTTGATGGGGCTCTCGGGCCCTTGCCTCCCCTAGATGGTGTGGGTGGTGAAGTGGCCGCACATTGCTCCTTGGGGGCAGCCCTGTCGGTCCTCGCACGGCGGCCCTTGTTTTTGCGGGTCCTCTTGCCGGGGGGGGGGCTGGACGTGCCCTTGCCGCTGATCGATGTGTCACTGCTGGCAAAGGGTGGGCTCCAGAACCCATGCACAACAGTGACACCCGAAGCTGGGCTGGTGGTGGCTGCGGTGCTCTTGGGACTCTTTGAAGATGGAGGGGGGAGCTCATCGGAGGGAAAGAGGTCAAGGTTAGCCAGGAAAAGTTTTTTAGGGCCAAGGTAAAGGGTAGGAGAAGTGGAGATGGAAGTGGAGGAAGAGGAGGTGGTTGTAGGAGAGTCAGGTGTGCTGTCATTGGGTGAAGGTGCTGGTGCTGTAGGCTGTCGTGAGGTGGATGGCTGTTGGGTGGGTGGCTGCCTGCATTTGTGTGTCTTGGAAGAGGGGGTGACAGACACAGTGGGAGAGGACACAGGGGACGTGTAAATGGCAGTGGGGGTGGTGACTGCACGAGTGTGGACTGTACTGGAGGGTGAGGTGGTGATGGAAGCACTGGCTGATGTTGGGGTGCATGCAGGTGTGAGTGTAGACGTCACAGGGAGGGAGGAGGGAGACGAGGAGGAGGGGGACACAGGGGTGGCAGTGGCTGTTGGCATGTCTGCATCTGTGTGTTGCTTGGGTGAGTGTTTGTGGGATCTGTGGTGCTTGTGTCTGGATGAGCTGCTCTTGGGTGTTCCGGGACATCAGGGGGGTCATGGTGCGACTGGCACCCCTCCTAGGTTGGGAGGCCATCCCCAGCAGTGTTTCTGCGGTCTTCCTTGTTCCGCGGCGGATGTCCTCCCACCTCTTGCGGCAGTGGGTGCCCCGTCTGTTGTGGACCCCCAAGTTCCGGACTTCCTTGGCGATGGCACGCCAAATCTCGATCTTCTGATGGGCGCTGACCTATTTGACATGTACAGGGTGGAAAGGAGGAAATCATCAATGACCTGCATGTTAGATGTAATTGGCCCCCCCCACCAACTTTGCCATATGGCACATGCTCTCATCTGTCGGGCGTTGCACTCCTCATTCGCCCCCCACCCCACCAACTTACATCCACCCCAATCCACACAGGCATAGCCCATTCCATGTGCACCCGGTGTACTCACTTGTTGGTCTGGAGGACCGTAGAGTAGCGCATACTGGGGGAGGACCCCATCCACAAGCTTCTCCAACTCTTCAGACGTGAAGGCAGGGGCCCTTTCCCCAGTCGCAGCAGCCATTGTATCTTCCAGACCGAGGTCACAGCAGCACTTGCAGTATAGGTCCTCTCCTGTGGATGATCAGGTCTCGAGTGATTAATCAGATAGAAAATGGCGGTCACGCCCGCGGCGGTGCGTACCGCGACCGCCGGCGCACATCGTCATTGGCTCCTGAAACCCATAGGCTTCAATGTTAACCAATGCGGCTTTGCGCCGCGGTCTTCGACCGCCTACCGCCACGGTGTGCCCCGCCAGCGCATTGACCTCACATCCCATTGTCCCACTTCACAGGTCAGGCAGCCGCCATTTCAAGGGCCTACATGGCTTAATTTTGACTGCGACACACAGGCCTAGGCCTTGCATTGCCACACATACACGCCTTTCAACCCATTGCCATTCTTTAACTGTGCAAGCTGTCTGTACGTACCTGTGGTTTGCCTGACTCTGTGCTCCATGTTGTCCTTCCTAGGCACCGTCCGCTGGGACTTGCGATGAGAAGGAGGAATCCTCGCGTGTACCGACCGCTGGTGGACCTGTCGACAATGGAAGAACGCCATATAATACTTCGATACAGACTTGACCGTGCCACTATCCATGAACTGTGTGCCCAGCTGGAGCCAGCCCTGATGTCCCCCATCCGCCAACCCACAGGGATTCCCCCTCTGGTGCAGGTTTTGTCAGTCCTCCATTTTTTGGCAAGTGGGTCATTCCAGACCACAGTGGCCATGTCATCTGGAATGTCTCAGCCTATGTTTTCTAAGATTTTGAGCAGAGTGTTGTCTGCCCTGATGAAACTCATGCGGAGCTACATCATTTTCCCAGAGGAGGGTGACTTGCCTACAGTGAATGGTGATTTCTATGCCCTTGGACATATCCCCAACATCATTGGTGCCATTGATGGGACCCATGTGGCTTTGGTACCCCCAAAAGACGATGAGCAGGTGTACAGAAACAGAAAGAGTTATCATTCGATGAATGTCCAGGTGGTCTGTTTGGCTGACCAGTACATCTCCCATGTAAATGCCAAGTTCCCAGGGTCAGTGCATGACGCGTATGTGATGCGAAATAGCAGCATCCCCTATGTGATGGAGCAGCTACAGAGACAACGTGTGTGGCTAATAGGTGACTCTGGTTACCCCAACCTGCCTTGGCTACTGACCCCAGTAAGGAATCCCTGGACCAGGGCAGAGGAACGGTACAATGAGGCCCATGGGCGAACTAGGAGGATCATCGAAAGGACCTTTGGCCTCCTGAAGGCCAGGTTTAGGTGCCTGCATATGACTGGGGGATCCCTGATGTACTCACCAAAGAAGGTGTGCCACATCATCGTGGCCTGCTGTATGCTTCACAATCTGGCATTGCGACGTCAGGTTCCTTTCCTGCAGGAGGATGGTGCAGATGGTGGTGTTGAAGCAGCTGTGGAGCCTGCGGAGAGTGAAGAGGAGGAAGACTCAGAGGACGACACAGACAACAGGGACAGAGTAATAGAACAGTATTTCCAGTAGCACACAGGTAATATTCACCCATGCCATTTTACATTTCCTGAAAGCCTCCTGCATCTCAACTTTGTCGATTTCCCCCCAGACCTATAAACATGATGTTTGATTTTCCCTTCCCTTTTCTGTGCTGTATGAGCCACTGCGTGACCTCGGCTTGGTTGGCCCATGGACTAAAGCTAAGTTACCTCGGTATGTGTAATTCACAATGTTAATTATACGTAATTGATATGTAATGTGTCATACATTTGTAAATAAGACAGGCTGAGTCCTGATTGATTTCAGTGCAATGTGTGATTTATTATTAGTGCATAGATATTGGTACATGATAGTGAAACAGTGATGGGTGGGGGTTGAGTAATGTCCATGGCGGAGTCCAGTTCTCAGTCTCACAGGTGCATTGTCCATATGCCTGTGGCAGGATGGAGCAGGGGCAGTTCAAGGTTGGACAGGGTGGCAATGTGGAACAGTGGGAGGACTTCAGGGGGTATGTGATGCTGGCGGGGGACTTGACATCCTACTCTGTCGGTTTTTTTGATCTCAGGCTCCTTTTGCGGGGCGGTTGTTGTTCAGCAGGAGGTGGGGTTCTGGTGGGCTGTCGTTGTTGTGGGGCCTCCTGTCCACTAGCGCTGGCGGAGGTGGTAGGCTGTTCCTGTTCCTGGCTAGTGACAGGGGCCCTGTGTGATGCCACGTGGTCCCGAAACGTGTCCTCTATACGGTTCAGGGCCTGGACTATGCTCCCCATAGCGGTTGAGATGTTGCTGAGTTGGTCGCTGAACCCCATGTAGCGTTGCTCCTGCTGTGCCTGGATCTCTTGGAACCTGGCCAGTACCGTCGCCATCGTCTCTTGTGAGCGGTGGTAGGCTGCCATGATGGTGGTGAGGGCCTCTTGGAGAGTGGGTTCCCTGGGCCTCTCCTCCCCCCCTGTCGCACAGCAGCCCTCCGAGTTGCCCTGTTTCCCTGGGCCTCTGTCCCCTGGACGGTGTGCCCACTCCCACTGCCCCCAGGTCCCTGTTGTTGTTGGGTTGGTGGGTTACCCTGGGGGCCCTGTAGTGGTAGACACACCGCTGCTTGACCTGTCCTAGAGACAGAGGCATGGGCCCGCTGGGTGGGAGCTGTGCTGTTGTTCCCAGAGGGGGTTGGGTCTGCAGTGGCCTGTGTCTGGGTTATGGGAACCGACTGCCCAGAGGTCCCCGATGGTCCGGGCTGGTCGTCAGGTTCCAGGTCGACAGAGCTGCTGTCATCACTAGGGGCCTGTTCCGGGGGTGGGATGGACATTTCTGGTCCCTCCTGACCGGTGTGTTGTCGTTCGGGTCCTGCATGGGGTAAGAGGGTATGGTTATTGTTTCTGTGTGTGCATAAGCTTGCGTTTTATGGGTGCCCTTGTCCCCCAGTGCTGGCATTCCCTTGGGGGAGGTGTTGTGAGGGTGTTTTGTGGGGGGGGGTGATAGGTATGTGCAGTGGTCATGCTTAGGTGATGGGTGTCCATAGTTTGGGGGTGGCATGCAGGGGTTGGTGTTGGGTGGGTTGTGCTGGGGAGACATTCTCAGGGAGGATGTGTGCTGGGGGGTTGGGGGTGAGGGTGGGGGTTAGCATGCTGGGGGGGGGGGTGAAGTAGTTGGCCTTGTACTTACCAGAGTCCATTCCTCCGTGTACTCCAGCGAGGCCATCGGAATGCAGGATTTTGAGTACCTCTTGCTCCCATGTTGTGAATTCGGGTGGAGTGGGTGGGGGTCCCCCGCCAGTCTTCTGCACTGCGATGTTGTGTCGCGAGACCATCGAGCGCACCTTCCCCCGTAGGTCGTTCCATCGTTTGCAGATGTCCTCTCGATTTCTGGGATGCTGTCCCACCATGTTGACCCTGTCCACGATCCGCTGCCAGAGCTCCGCCTTCCTTGCTATGGTGGTGTGCTGGACCTGTGAGCCGAAGAGCTGGGGTTCCACTCTTATGATCTCCTCCACCATGACCCGGAGTTCTTGGTCCGAAAAGCGTGGGTGCCTTTGTGGTGCCATGGGGTGGTGTGTATGAGGTGTGGGGTGGTGTATGTGATGATGTGTGTGTTGGTGTGTGGTGCTTTGTGCTTCTATGTGGTGTGTGTGATGTTGCGGTGTGCCTCTGTGTGTCTGGCTCTCTATTCTCTGATGTGTCTCTCTCTCTCCTTCGTCTCTGGTTTTTGTTGGTAGGAGTTTGTGGGTGATGTGGGTGTGTGTTTTATATGGTATTGGATGTGTGGGAGTGGTGTGTGTATGTGTTTCAGGTGTGTGCCTTTCAAATTGTCCAATGTGGTAGGGGTTTGTAAAGGTGTGTGTATTTTGACCGCGGCGGTGTGTACCGCCAATGGAATACCGCGGTTGAATGACCGCCGCGTCGATTTGCGGGTCATAATGGGATGGGCGTATTTCTGTTGGCGTGGCGGTGGAGGTTTGATCTTCTCCAGTTTACCGCTGGCCGCTGATGTGGCGGACTGCAGTGGAGGGCGGATTTTCGGAGGTTTTGCAGTTGTGGGTCAGAATGTCCGTGGCGGCTGACCGCGGCCGCGGCGGTATTGTGGCGGCCTTCTGACCGGCGGTAAGCGGCTTTTACCGCCGAGGTCAGAATGACCCCCTATATGTCCTAACTTAACCATACACTGCACCCTGCCCTTGGGGCTACGTAGGGCTTGCCTTAGGGGTGTCTTACATGTAAGAAAAGGGAAGGTTTAGTCCTGGCAAGTGGGTACACCTGCCAAGTCGAATTTACAGTTAAAACTGCAGACACAGACACTGCAGTGGCAGGTCTGAGACATGATTACAGGGCTAATAATGTGGGTGGCACAACCAGTGCTGCAGGCCCACAAGCAGCATTTGATTTACAGGCCCTGGGCACCTCTAGTGCACTTTACTAGGGACTTACCAGTACATCAAATATGCCAATCATGGAAAGCCAATTACATACAGATTTTATACAGTAGCACTTGCACTTTAGTACTGGATAGCAGTGGTAAAGTGCTCAAAGTAATAAAAACAACAAAAACAGAGTCCAGCACACATCAACAACCTGGTAAACAGAGGCAAAAAGTTACGGGAAACCATGCCAAGGATGAAAAGTCTAGCACCCTTGCAGCACGCAAAGTGAGGCAAGGGTTACAGAATCCTTAATATAGATTTACCAAGTCAGACAAGGCCATCTTGCTTTTCCCTGCCGGGCTTGGTAAATTTGATGAAATGCAATTCAGTGCAAGTCGCTGTGTTATAGTACTCGTCACTGGTAAGGTGTTACATGCATGGACTGTGGTGTGCCCATGCATCAACCCATGTATTTTGGCACCATCCTAGATTTAGAAAGACTGGTAAGCCTGGGGGAATATCAAAATTGTACACTTTCCCAATAGAGGTACAACAAGGAGAAGCATCCTTATTTCTCCTCATTTCCTCTTTCCAGCAAACGTAGAAAGAGGAAGACACCTCTAAAGATTGTTTTTGTGCATTAAAGTGTCCCTTTCTCCACAGAAAACAATCCTGTCTGCAACTCAGATGATCTTTCACCTTGGCGTAAGGGTTTCAGTGTTAGCGCTAGGGAGCCACAAGGGCACCAGCGCAAGGAGAGAGCAGGAATGTGTTATATCCTGGTAAAAATAGCACGTTCCTGACCTCTCCATTTGATGCAGCACAACAATTTGCCTTGCTGTATTGCTCTGTGTCAAATTTTGATAAATCTGGGCCTAGATGTGGGTGGTGGCAGCCAACCAGGACATTGAACATTAGTTCCTTGGTTTATCTCATGGACAATGGACCATGAGCCAAATCTTAACTAGAACCTTAGGTGACCAGCTTTCTGTCTCCAACATGAGCCATTGTTTCCCATCATTGGGACATAACAAATCACTCTGGGCCTCATTAGAACCCTGGCGATTGCACCGTCAACAGGCTGGGGGTGCAATCTTGGGAATTACGACCGCGGCGGAAGCGCCGCGATTGCACCGCCAGGACCGCCGTTTTTTCCGCCACAGTGGTGCCGGCGGATTTAATCCTCCAGGGCAGCGCTGCTTGCAGTGCTGCCCAGGGGATTACGAGTCCCCCTCCCGCCAGGCTTTTCATGGTGGTAGGAACCTCCATGGAAAAGATGGCGAAAAGGGGAGTCGTGGGGCCCCTGGGGCCCCCTGCACTGCCCATGCCTTGGGCAAGGGCAGTGCCGCAGCCCCTTGGCACAGCCCATGAAGCTTTTCACTGTCTGCATAGCCGACCCAGCGGGGATGTCAAAATGGCCACCGCGGGAGTGCGGCTGTATTGGCAGCCGCACAGCGGTTACAACTTGCCGGGTGGAAAGTTGTCATGAGGGTCTCTGTGTATTGCACACATCATCACAAATCTGATCTGACATTGATCTATGCATCTTTTAGTCAATATAGTCTACATCCAATGTTATATGGGAAAAGTATGAATTGCTATAAGCTACATAACCTCTTGTTAAAATGGACGCTTGTTCATTATTTCATGCTTGGATTGTTCATTCACAGTTTCATTTTAACAATTAGGTTCCTACTTTTCTTGAAGATCATTTAGGATCTGAATTAAAGAGGGAAAATTGGCATTATTGAAATATCTTAAATGGAAATAGTTCACAAAGCCATTTGTGAATGTATAACATCAGATACTTCTCCAAAAATCTGAAAAACATTGACACACCTGGAGAAAAAAGGACATATTTGAAGGGTGTGTTTTAACCCACTGACAGCACTCACAGAGCTTAGTCTGCCTCGAAAAATAATATTCTGAATTTGATAAACCTGATTACATGCAAGTAAGAGACATTAAGCATCATCTGTTGAGACAGTATATTCTCAACTTTGAAAATACTGTACCAACTACAATTTTATTATAATGTTTTCCTAGCATCTTGCTTATGTGCATGAATTCTCTAATTTTCACCTACATTACACTCTTTGTTTAGGAAAGGAAGGCTGGCAGTTTGGGCTCGAATGTAATTACGCTCATTTATAAGTGTTTAAAACAAGGGAATTGCATTTCTGCAAAATGTTTTGATTTGCTTAAAAAAAAAACTGTTTTCCATATGTCTATAGTAATTGTTATAAACTGGGTTTCTGGTTGGCAGAGGTATGCGCTCTGCTCAAGCAGGAACCACAGTCCAAGTCAGGGTAAGTCAGATACACACTCTAAATGAACTTGTGTTCACCCTCTGGTAGCTTGGAACAGAGTAGTCAGGCTTAACTTAAGAGGCAATGTGTAAAGTATTTGTGCAACACTTTAGACCGTAAAACAGTAAAAACAACAAGCCAAAAGACACCACACCTGGTTAAACAACTATAGCTCAACATTATGAGCAGAGCAAGACCAAAATGACAAAAATCTAATAACTAGAAGTCGAGATATTAATTTTTAAAGAATAAACTGATATGTAGTGCTTAAAATCATAAAGCAACAGCAGGGACATCTGGTCATGCTAGACAGGATGAAATCCAAAAGATCAGGCCAACCACAATGAAGTGTGTTCCTGATACAGTCCCAGACAAGTTCTGCTGAAGTTGTACCTTCTCAAAGTTGAATGAAGTGTCCTTTTTGAGGAGAAGAAGTTCACTGGGAGCAAGGCGAGCGTTCCTGGTGGTGTTCCATGGGCACAAAAAGTCAGCAGGGAGTCACAAATGAATGGACTGGAACCTCATGAGTAGTGGTGCTTCCTGTGGTAAGAGATGAACTTGCAGTGGCTTGTGCTGATTCTTCAGGTGAGCGGCACTGTTCTGGTGTGAGCAAGCCCATTCACATTCATGAAGGGCCCAAAAGTTTGACATCAGGAGCCACAAAACTACTTCCAAGGTCCCAGGAGAGAGTGGCTCTTCTTTGGGTCAGAAGGTGGTTGAAGATAGGTCTAGGAGCTGTACCAAGTGAGTTGAAAGTCTTTGTGTCCCTGAAACATTAGAAGAACTGAAGGCAAGCCAGCAAGCCTATCAGGTCTCTTTTATGCTGTGTTGGAGAGATTCAGGTCCAATCCTAAACACTACCAGCCAAGAAGGATAGCAGGCAGAAGATCAATACACCAGAGCAGGAGGTTAGCAGAGTACAGCTGAGTGACGGTCCTTTCAGCAGCACTGGAGTCCTTCTTCCTGCCAAAGTATCCACAGGTCCAGAGGTGTACTGAAGTAATGGCATTTGAGGTCCAGTATTTATACTTTGGTACCCTGGTTATGGAAGGTGGGAAAAGCTTATAGACAGTGGCTTTGAAGTGTAGAGAATCCTGTTTCTCCCCTAGCTCCAAGCTGGCTGGCGTGACAGTACAGGGTTTTTAGTACTATTTTGAGAAGACAGGACACAGCTGTGCTTAGCTACGCCCGCCATCAAGCCAGTTAATGCCCCATCAGGGCTAATCAAATAACACCTAAGCTTCCATTCTGTGGCAGTCTAGAGGGAATATGCAAAATCCAGCTGCACGCCACCCCAGACGTATAAGAAACAGGCTGCAGGCACACAGGGCGAAGAGCAGGAAAATGCTAACTTTCTAACAGTGGAATTTTCAAAATTGTTATAATAAATATGAATTTATCACTAAAAAGGTTTCACCATTACAATTCCATAGGCAGTAAACATGAGAGATCAACCCCTTCCCAATCAGGAACCACAACTTATTAAAGAAATAAGGAATCCTCAATGTTATCCTATCAGAGGGATAGGACATTTGTGAGTTTTCACTCCCAAGACATGTAAAATCTAAAAGTACATATCCTTCCATTCAACTACATAGCACCCTGACTTATGGGCTACCTAGGACCTACCTTAGGGGTGGCTTATGTTTAATAAAAAGGGATTTTAACTTTTGGCATGGGGTTTTAAACACCAAGTTGACATGGCAGTGAAGCACTGCATTCACGCTGCAATGGCAGGCTTGGGACAAAGGGCTACTGATGTGGGTGGCACAATCAGTGCTGCAGGTTCACTAGTAGCATTTAATTTACAGGTCCTGGGCACATGTAGTACACTTTACTATGGATTTATTGCAAATAAATCAAATATACCAATTGTGGATAAGCCAATGCTACCCTATTTTAAGAAGAGCGCACATGCATGTTAGTACTGGCTAGAAGTGGTAGAGAGACCAGTGTTCTAGAACTAACAAAAAAAGAATTCAGCAAAAATTGGAGGGAAAAGCAAAACATCTGGAAATGACCCCGCAGAAAGGGACAGGTCTAACAGTAACTAAAACAAAGCATCTGAATTTGTTTATGAAACAATATGCATGGTACAAATATGTTTTGCTAAAATTATGGCTACAAGGTATTGTACAGAACTCACTTCTCTCTTAAATGCCTGCAGAGTATCATACAATGCTACAAACTATTACTTTTTTGTCTAAATTATGCCACAAACTGTTAATGTTGTCTAAAATAAATTATTTGATAAAGTTACTGAACAAAATCATTCACCTTTTTATTAAATGAGTACATACTTTATTAATGTATTTACACAATATGAATATACAGAGAGAAGGATCACTAAACTCAGTTAATTAAATATAAATTAATGTGGTGGAATATTTAATTATCTATTCTGCTCCTCACAAGTAATGATTTTGTAAATGCCTTGCATTTAATCTTGTTCTTAGGAAATTAACTTAATGGTCTTCAACAAATGAGCATTTTGTATGCATTACAGGACAGTTTGTCTAAATTTTAACAGCAGGGTATTAGTTTCAGATAATAACATGATTACACATTTTAAATTGTAAATGCATACACAACAAATCTTTCTTTTTATTTAGACTTGCTTTTCAATACAAACCAAATTCCAGAAGAAATGCATTACTGTAATTTTTCTTTATCTTACATTTCAGCTTTATATTGAATAACTATGAAGACAAACAATGCTAAACGGAATAATTTAAACATGTTTAAATTGCACTGTATTTACTTTTTTAATATATAGTTAACAATCTCTTTAACAGACAACAGAACTTTCAACACCGTTAACCTCCTAATGGGATGTCCTGGGGGTGTGTTCATCAACTGTACGAAGTTCAAAGGACCATTCTCTGTCGTGTGCAGTTGTATTTCACACCTAGGCATACCCTTGCCATTGCCCAAGTAGACAGAGTGGCACCAGTCCAAGTGGGAGAAAACTTGTTTCAGAACTGGTTTGCAGATAGAGTTTTCTAATTTCCCTAATATACACACTAGGGGAGTGCACAGAGCTCTGCACAGGGACAACACAGAATGACATATTGGCTTTAGATTGTGAGGTGCACTGTGGGATAGATTGGCCCCTGGGAACTGTTGCCCCATTAGTTAGGGAGTGGCTTGGAGTTTCCTGCACCCACAAACTGGCTTTCTCAGTGCCCTCTTCAGAACACTTCTGGATCTGTGGATGACAGAAGAAGGACTGCATCTGTTGTTGAACCAAGCAAAAAAAAAAACAAAGGGTGGAGTTGCTCCCCACGTGTACCCAGGACAGAAGAGTGGACTCCAAGATTATTTGGTTGGCATCCAGTTCAGCTCCAGAAAGACAAAACTGCAAGAACCCTAAATCTCTGCTCAGCTCAGCTAACCATTCCCAACTGGATTTGACCTGGACCCTCCTAATGAGCTTTGAAAGAGTGAATCCTAACGTGAAAATAGTATCAAAAAGGTCCTGGAACCTTGACTGGTGGTTAGTACTCTTTTCCCCTCCAGAATTGAGACTGGACGCTCAGCATTTTTTTGGGGAACTTTATGAAAGAAGATTCAGGGGCCGCTATGGGACTGTTCCTGAGTTGCAATGCTATTTTCAAACTATAGGTCAGACTCAACTCACTGGTGTACCCTGCTGAATGGATCCTGACTTTCAGAAACGTTTCTAAACCTGAATGTAGAAGATTTCACTGAGACCAACACAGAGCAGCATCCAAACTACAATTTCCTGGGCCCGACTTTGGACTTCACCTGCTTTGAGTTTTTTCACCATTGAAGTCAGGAGCCTCAAACTTTGGAGCAGAGGCTCCCTCCACTTCTTTTCACTTCTGCTGACCACCAACACTGAGCCCCTCTATGGATCCAGGTGGCACCCAACATGCCAACGGTCTAGTTGACAAGCACTTTTCTTCAGAAAAACAACTAAGTCAGAAGGTAAACCTTTCACTGGGACCAGTCTGGTCACTGTGGGGGTCATTACGACCTTGGCGGTATAAGGCGCTTACCGTCGTGCAGAAGACCGCCAATACACCGCCGCGGCCGCAGTAGACTGCCATAGCTATCATGACACACATCTCGGAATCCGCCAAAATTCAGACACCCACACAACACCGCCACACCAAAGGTCAGCGATAAACATGCGGAAACAAATCCTCTACCTCCACGCCAACAGAAACACGCCCATGCTATTACGACCCACGAATCCACGCGGCGGTCTTTCAACCGCGGTATTCCATTGGCGGTACACACTGCCGCGCTCAAAATATACACACACATACAAAACACCGCCACATTGGACATTTCGAAATACACACGCCTGATACAAATACACACACCACTCCCACACACCCAATACAATATAAAACACACACCCACATCACACACAAACCCCTACGACCACAGTTTCTGAGAGAAGGCCAGAGAGAGACAGCACAGAATAGAGAACCCCATCACACAGAGGCACACAACACCCACGCACAAAACACCACATACCACTACACTCACCACACTCAATAACACATACACCACCCCACACATCACACACACCACCCCATGGCACACCAAAGACACCCCCTCTTCTCCGAGGAGGAGCTCAGGGTCATGGTCGAGGAAATCATCCGGGTAGAGCCACAGCTATTTGGATCACAGGTACAGCACACATCAATAGCCAGGAAGATGGAGCTATGGCAAAGAATAGTCGACAGGGTCAACGCTGTGGGACAGCACCCAAGAAATAGGGAGGACATCAGGAAGAGGTGGAAGGACCTACGGGGAAGGTGTGTTTAACGGTTTCCAGGCACCACATCGCGGTACAGCGGACTGGCGGCGGACCTCCACCTCCTCCCCCACAACTAACAACATGGGAGGAGCAAGTCTTGTCCATCTTGCATCCTGAGGGCCTTGCAGGAGTCGTTGGAGGAACGGACACTGGTAAGTCAAATTTCAACTATCATATCCCCCACCCTACCTGCATGCTATCACACACCCCCACCCTCACACTCTCCCATATCACTCCAAATCCTCACCTATCTACCCATGACACCAACCACCCATCCCAACCCCAAAACCTGCATGACCTAACTAAGCATGGATACCCATCACTAAAGCATGCCCACTGCACAGACCCACAACACCCCCCCAACTATCACCACACAAGCCCCCACACAGGAATGCCTGCACTGGGGTACATGCACACCCAAACATTGCACATCATGAAACACACACATGCAATAATCCTGTACTCATACCCCCGCAGGAACCCGAAGGAACGTCACCACACCAGAGGGTCCAGACAACACCACTCCACCCCCAGAAGAGGCCCACAGTGACGACAGCAGCTCTGCCCCACTGGATCTTGATGACCAGCCCGGACCATCGTGGGCCTCAGGACAGTCGGTTCCCCTTGCCCAGCCACAGCCCAACACCGAACTGCCACCCTCTGGGAACACCAGCACAGCACCCACCCAGCGGGCCCAAACCTCCCTACCCAGGACAGGTCAATCAGCGGTGTGTCCACCACTATAGGGCACCCAGGCTAACCCAACACCCCAACAACAACAGGGACCTGGGGTCAGTGGTAGTGGTAGTGGGCACACGGTCCAGGGGACGGAGGCACAGGAACACAGGGGAACTGGGCGGGCTGCTGTGCGACAGAGGGAGGACAGGCCAAGGGAAACAACTCTCAACGAGGCCCTCTCCTCCATCATGGGAGCATACCACCACTCCCAGGAGACAATGGCAACGGTACTGGCCAAGTTGCAGGAGACCCTGCGTCTGCAGGAGGAACAGTATTTGGGGTTCAGGGAGGAGCTCAGGACCATCGGCTCCGCCCTGGGCACCATTGTAGGGGTGCTGATGGACATTCAAAAGACCTTGATGGACACTGTGGCACTCCAACGGGCCCCTGACACTAGCCACGACGATGAAATGCCCACCACCTCCGCCGGCGCTAGTGGACAGGAGGCACCGCCACAGGACCAACACACCAGCACCCCATCCCCTGCAGATGGACCACCACCACGCAAGCGGGCCCTGAGATCCAGGAACAGGACAGAGCAAGATGGCAAGACCCCCGCCAGGAAATAAGACCACCCTGATCGTCCTCCCACTGTCCCACTTTGTTACCCTGCCGGAACTGCCCCTGCTCCACTTCCAATGGCCAGATGTGCAATGTACCTGTGAGACTAATAGACTGGACTCTGCCATGGACATTCCTCCACCATCACCCATCCCCATTTCACAACCCCCCTTCATTGTTATGCACCTAAATAAACACCCTTGAAACACTAATAAAACTGGAGTCAGTCAATGATTGTGAACTTTGTATTGTCAATTACAGTGTTAAAAAAGGTTACCCATTGGAAGGCCAACATACCAATGTCACACATCACAAGCCTTTCAAGGGTGCAAGCTGTTGACACGTAGGTTACCACAATAGTGAAACTGAAATGGAAGGGGACAACTCAGTTAACAGATAGGGAGTGAAATGTAGGTACAGGATAGAGGTAGACGTGTGAAAGTTAATAATATGTGAAACATGAAAATGAACTCACCTGTGTCTAACTGAAAATATTGCTGTGTGACTGACTCCCTGTTGTCGTTTTCATCTTCATAAGCTTCCTCCTCATCACAGTCCACAGGCTCCACAGACTCCCCCGCTGCAACAACACCGTCATCTGGATCATCCTCCTGCAGAAAAGGCACCTGCCGTCGCGATGCCAAGTTATGGAGCAGGCGATGATGATGTCGCACACCTTCTTCGGTGAGTAGAATAGGGATCCACCAGTCATATGGAGGCACCTGAACCTGGCCTTCAGGAGGCCGAAGGTCCGCTCGATCACCCTCCTAGTCCACCCATGGGCCTCATTGTAGCGTTCCTCTGCCCTGGTCCTGGGATTCCTCACTGGGGTCAATAGCCATGACAGGTTGGGGTAACCAGAGTCCCCCAATAGCCATACATGGTGCTTCTGGAGTTGACCCTTCATATCAGGGATGCTGCTATTCCGCAGGATGTAGGAGTCATGCACAGAGCCAGGGAACATAGTATTTACCTGCGAGATGTACTGGTCTGCCAAACAGACCATCTGGACATTCATGGAATGATAACTCTTCCTGTTGCTGTACAGCTGTTCATTCCTGCGGGGGGGACCAGAGCTACATGGGTCCCGTCAATGGCACCTATGATGTTGGGGATATGTCCAAGGGCATAGAAATCACCTTTCACTGTAGCCAAATCCTCCACCTCAGGGAAAATGATGTATCTCCTTACGTGTTTCAGCAGTGCAGACAACACTCTGGACAAGACGTTGGAAAACATAGGCTGGGACATCCCTGATGCCATGGCCACTGTTGTCTGAAAAGACCCACTTGCACGGAAATGCAGCACTGACAGCACCTGCACGTCAAGGGGGATTCCAGTCGGATGGCGGATTGGTGACATCAGGTCTGGCTCCAACTGGGTACATAGTTCCTGGATTGTGGCACTGTCAAACCGGTAGGTCACGATGACATGTCGCTCTTCCATTGTCAACAGGTCCACCAGCGGTCGGTACACTGGCGGATTCCGCCATCTTCCAATATGTCCCAACTGATGGTGCCTAAGAAGGACAACAGCGAAGAAACTGTCAGCATTCCTCCAGGTATGTACCCACAGTCACACACAAGACTACAACAGACAATTAACCAATCCGGGAAAGGTTTTGAGTGTAGGCCTCGGTATGTGTGACGCAGTAGTAATTGAAGCCATGTGGGCCCCTGAAATGGCGGCTGCCTGACCTCTAAACTGGGACAATGGGATTGTGGGGTAACTGCGCTGGCGTTGGACACCGTCGCGGTAGGCGGTCGTAGAGCGTGGCGCAATGATGCATTGGTTAACATTGGACCCTATCGGTCCAAGGAGCCAATGAACAGGTGCGCTGGCGGAGATGATGCGCCCGCCGCGGACGTCACCGCCGCGGACATCATCACCATTTTCTATCTCTTCAATCACTAGATACCTGACCTTCGACAGGAGAGGACCTACACTGCTAGTGCTGCTGTGACCTCGGTCTGGAAGTGACGATGGCTGCTGCGTCTGGTGAAAGGGCCCCTGCCTTCACTGCTCAGGAGTTGGAGAAACTTGTGGATGGAGTCCTCCCCCAGTACACGCTACTCTACGGTCCTCCAGACCAACAGGTTAGTACACAGGGAGCACTTTGTATGGGCTAGGCTTGGGTGGAGAGGGCTGGGTGGATGAGGGAAGGGGGAAGAGTACATAGAACAGTTATGCATGAGGATGAATGGGCCACAGGGATAGAGTTGGGAGGGGGCCAATCACAACGACGGTGCAGTAGGTAATGACTGTCCTCTTTCCTTGTGCATGTCATGTAGGTCAGCGCCCACCAGAAGAGGTACATTTGGCGTGCCATCGCCAAGGAAGTCCGGACCCTGGGGGCCCACCAGAGACGGGGCACCCACTGCCGGAAGAGATGGGAGGACATTCGCCGCTGCAGCAAGAAGACGGCGGAGGCTCAGCTGGGGATGGCCTCCCAACGTGGGAGGGGTGCCCGTCGCACCATGACCTCTCTGATGTTCCGGATCCTGGCGGTGGCCTACCCGGAGTTGGATGGGCGCTTAAGGACATCACAGCAGACACAAGGGGGTGAGTACTACCTCATTATATGGACTTTGCGTGCAGTGGAGGTGTCTGGGTGGGGGTGGTGGGTTGTGGGTGTCCCTAGGCCAGGGCGAGTTAGGTAGGCAAAGCCCCTCCGTTATGTAGGCCATGTGGCACTCTACCCCAGCTCAAAACAGAGGGAAGTTAATGTATAGTTGCCCCTTTGCCATCCATGTGGGCAGGTTACTACCATTGCCATGTAGGCCATATCCCAGAAATAGCATGTGCAGAGGTCAGGAGCACGGCGTAATGCATGGGGCTGCTGCGTCTGTCTTGTCCGCCAACGGTAGCGGTATGCCATGCACTAAAACTCTCTTTCTTCTGTCTCCCCCCTTTTCCTGCTCTCCCTGTCCTTTTGTACATCAGCATCAACAGGCAGAGGTACAGTGGCACCGGAGCACGAGGGAGCTGCATCCCACATGGGCATGGAGGGCCACACCACAGACTCTGAATTCACCAGTGGGACGGAGGGCGAGGGGAGCTTCACGTCGGCCAGCAGATCACCAACCAGCGACACGGACTCGTCCACCGATGGGAGCTCCCCTGTGGTGGCGGCACCATCTGTGTGCCCCACTTCTACAGGTACAGCCGCCACCTCCCCTACCAGCACCACCCTCCCAGCATCCCCTCAGCGTGTGTCCCGTGCCCGCTCACCCAGGAGGGTGGGCATCACCTTCGCCTCAGGCCCTGCCCCAGTCACCCCTGCTGCCCTCAGGGAGGAGGCTATTGACCTCCTCAGGTCACTCACTGTTGGGCAGTCTACCATTGTGAATGCCATCCAGGGTGTAGAACGAGAGTTGAAACACAGTAATGCATTCCTGGAAGGCATTCATTCTAGTCAGGCTGTCCTTCAGCAAACCCTGCAATCTCTGGCTTCAGCGCTGATGGCAGCCATTGTCCCTGTGTCCAGCCTCCCCCTCCAACCTCCTCTACCCAGACCCAATCCCCTGTACCCCAGCCCATCCCAAGCACACCTACAGACCAGCATGCACACAAGTCAACACACACAAGTAGCTCAAGCAAACATAGGCACCACACACACCACAGGCACTCACACAAGCATCACACCCATACAGACACAGCAACATCCACTGTCTCCACTGTGTCCCCCTCTTCCTCTTCTCCCTCCTCCCTCCCAGTGTCGTCTACACACACACCTGCATGCACCACATCTACAGGCACTAGGACTCGCACCAGGACACCCAGCACCACAAGCCGCTCACCTGCACTCACCACCTCCACTCCCATTTACACGTCCCCTGTGTCCTCTCCCAGTGTGTCTGTGACGCCCCCTCCCAAAGTACACAAACACCGGCAATCACTCACCCAACATCCATCCACCTCACGACAGCCTCCAGTACCTGCACCTGCACCCAAAACACCTAAAGTGACACCTCCTACAACCACCTCCTCTACCTCCACTCCCAGACCCCCTCCAACTACCCATCCCAGTGTCCGTCAGAAACTGTCCCTCTGTCAAATTGACCTGTTTGCCCCCACCCCCCCTCCAGTTCATCAGTCCCGTTGTAGCGCCTCAGCCAAAAAGCCTCCAGTACCAGTGGTGCGTGTTCCAGGTTTTTGGAGTGCACCGTCCACCAGGGCAGGCAGTAGGACCCGTAGCCAAGGCACTGTCAGCCCCCCCCTGTAAAGGCACCGAAATTGGACAGTGGACGACGGGACCGTGTCAAGACTCCTGGTGGGACAACAAGTGAAATGGGATCGAAGGCGATTGGTGAGTCAGCTGTAACTCCAAAGAAGGTGGGGAAGGTTCCGAAGAAGTCTGCCCAGCCTGTTGTGAGTGTCACAGCGGAGAAGTGCGCCATCATTTCCGGCGGTCCAGACACAACCGCCAGCACCGTCGTTACTGGTCCAGAGACCACCGCCAGAGTCACTGCCCAGGAGGGCCCAAGTATCGTTACTGGTCAGGAGACCACTGCCAGAGTCATTGCCCAGGAGGGCCCAAGTATTGTTACTGGTCATGAGACCACCGCCACAGTCAGTGCCCAGGAGGGCCCAAGTATCGTTACTGGTCAGGAGACCACCGCCGGAGTCAGTGCCCAGGAGGGCCTGAGTATCGTCACTGGTCCAGAGACCACCACCAGAGTCATTGCCCAGGAGGGCCCAAGTATCGTTACTGGTCAGGAGACCACTGCCAGAGTCATTGCCCAGGAGGGCCCAAGTATCGTTACTGGTCAGGAGACCACCGCCGGAGTCAGTGCCCAGGAGGGCCCGAGTATCGTCACTGGTCGGGAGACCACCGCCAGAGTCAGTGCCCAGGAGGGCCCAAGTATTGTTACTGGTCAGGAGACCACCGCCGGAGTCAGTGCCCAGGAGGGACCAGGATCCCACACTCCTGCTGGGCCATGATGGAACGTCATGCCACACCCCAATGTCCAGTGTGGAGTTCGTCATGCCACACCCCAATGTCCAGTGTGGAGTTCGGCATGCCACACACCAATGTCCAGTGTGGAGTTCGTCATGCCAAACACCAATGTCCAGTGTGGAGTTCGTCATGCCACACACACTAATGTCCAGTGTGGAGTTTGTCATGCCACACACCAATGTCCAGTGTGGAGTTCGTCATGCCACACCCCAATGTCCAGTGTGGAGTTCGTCATGCCACACACCAATGTCCAGTGTGGAGTTCATCATGCCACACACCAATGTCAGTATCTGAACCGCCATCTCAGGCTACCGCTGAACAGTCCATAGCCAGCCATGGCAAAGCAACGCTGAACAAGGGCAAGACCGCCATGGTGAAGACCGCTAAACAGTCCATAGCCAGCCATGGCAAAGCACCGCTGAACAAGGCCAAGACCGCCATGGTGAAGACCGCTGAACAGTCCATAGCCAGCCATGGCAAAGCACCGCTGAACAAGGGCAAGACCGCCATGGTGAAGACCGCTGAACAGTCCATAGCCAGCCATGGCAAAGCACCGCTGAACAAGGGCAAGACCGCCATGGTGAAGACCGCTGAACAGTCCATAGCCAGCCATGGCAAAGCACCGCTGAACAGTCCATAGCCAGCCATGTCAAAGCACCGCTGAACAAGGGTAAGACCGCCATGGTGAAGACCTCTGAACAGTCAATAGCCAGCCATAGCAAAGCACCGCTGAACAAGTCCAAGACCGCCATGGTGAAGACTCCATGGAGTCGTCGTTCCTCGTGGAGTGTGTTGAGGTGAGCGTTTTCCCATAGCAAAGGCTGTTTCCGCCGTGTTTTTATCCACGGTGAATCCGCCCCGGAAAAGGTGGCGGATTGGTGTGTTGTAATAGTGTGGGCGGTACTTTGTCTCCCGCCTGTCTGTTGGCGGTGACCGCCACGCTGTTTGTCTGTACCGCCGTGGCGGGCGAAGTGTTAAAGTGGCTGTCTTTGTTGGTGGTTACCGCCAGGGTCGTAATTCCCATTTTTTGTCCGCCGGCCTGTTTGCGGTATTACCCCACCTTTTACACCGTCTGCCAGGGTTGTAATGACCACCTGTATCCGACCCCCACTCAATTGCAGCTATTTTAGCCTTTGACTTTGACCCAATCTAGTGCAACTAGATACCTGCAGTTGACACTTTGTCATTTTTGGTGCTGGAAACATCCATAATTTTTTTTAAATCATGGCCCATATTTATGCATTGTTAGAGTCGCATTAGCGCCATTTATTTTTTATTTATATTTTGACGCTAGACCCGTCTAGCATCAAAATATTGGAGTTAGCGCTATTTGTTAAGGATACCCCAAACCACCTTGCATCAATGAAATGCAAGTAGGCCTTCCCGGCCTAAACATGACGCTAACCCCTAGCGCCATGAGGAGGCGGACCTTAACAATGGTGGTAAGCCCGCTTAGTACCATTATTTAACGCGTGGGTCAGACTAGGCGTTAGGGTAAGTAGGCCCATTTCAATGGCGAAACACCATGGAATGAGCACAAAGATGCCCACCCCAAGCCTCAGCAACAAGCAACACCACCATCCACACCACAGGAAGACTACAGGAGAGAGGATCCCATCCCAGGTAAGTTTAGGTGAGTATATATATATATATATATATATATATATATATATATATATGTATATATATATTTATAAATGTCATTGACGACCCCTTACAAGGGGCCCCCTGTGTGGCACTGGGTATTTTGGGCTTGCCAAGGGGACACTGGTCCCCTATGGTGGCCATTGGGGTGGTGGGCATAACTCCTGTCTACACTTAGACAGGAGTCATTTTGTGGCTGCTTGTGCATCAGAAAATGACGCTAGGCTGATTAGCAGCAGAATTTTTGCCGCTAACCAGCCTAATGTCATTTCTGACCCACTAACGTCATTCCCCATAACGCCATCCCCCTGGCTAGAGTCTTTTTATTTGACACTAGCCATTCCTTGGCATCATTGTGCTTCATTACTTAAATATGGAACACGGCTGGCGCTATGGTATGGCGTTAGCTCACGCTAAATAAAATGACACACAACTGCGTTTGTGCAGTTGTGCACCATTTTCCATAAATAGGGGCCCAAATCTTTTGTTTCGAACATCAGATTTTTGTCGTTTTGTATCTGTTTGCTCATTAGAATTTGCTCTGTTTATATAAACCGAAGAAGGATTTTTATTGTGTTGTGTTTTATACTTTTTAACTGTTTTGGTACTGATACATTTCTTACACATTTCTCCTAAGTTAAGCTTGCCCGCTCTGTGCTACAGCTTCCATGGATTGATCTCAGGTTCACATTTTTGATACCTAACTGGTCCTGACAAGAAATAGTACCATTCTTACTTGAAGAGGGCTACTATTCACTTTAGTTAATGATCCACTTTCTCACAGTCCCATTTGGAGCCGTTACAGCACCGCAAACTGATTCAACATGACATCTCAGTGAAGTTATCTGGTCTGGTGGAGCCTGCCTAGTGCCAGCGTCCAGTCTTGCATCACTGAAGGTTTTTGACTTAAAAAAACGCTGAACTTTCCTAAGGGAGCAAATGTATCTATCCCATGGAGCAACCTTCGAGGCTGTGGAATCTTGTCTTACCCTGCTCTAAGCTTTTGATGCCAAAACCAATGGCTTCTGTGGGAGCTTGAGGGTGATGTGTACGACTTCAAAGGACCCTTGCTGACCACAGATGTGGAAGTTCCTCTACCTGATGATTTTGACTTCCAATTCAGTAACCAAGTACAAACTCAAAACCAATGACTGGAATTCCCTACTTGTTCCATCGCTAAAGGTCATGAAGCAAAAATTCTCTCAGAACATAGTTTTGACATAATCTAAGTTGATTTTCACACTGTATGAGCATCACCCTTCCAAATTAATACCCTATATCCTGACACTGCGGTAGTACTATCAGATTTAGTTATTTCTTCCAATTTACTAGCAATAGTAGTAATAAATATGTTTATTTTGACAATTGTCAACAGAACCAACATACATTTACAGACATTCATAAACATAGCATTATCACCATGAATTCATTTCAAAATCATAATTGCCTAAATTGTCTGAAAGCTCCAACAAATAATCCCAAACCAGCTATACCTTTATAATTATATATTGGAGGGAAGACCGACAGCTTCTTATGACAATGTAAACCCTATATTTACATGGATAATGGTGTATTTAATCTCAAGGACACAAATGCGAGCTCTTCCATTATCGTTAATTTTAGTCGGTAATTAGGGAACACCATTACTGGGTGCAACCAAACCAATGTATCTCATGACAGAGCGGTGAATCCGACATATAATACAGACCATGGAAAATATCCGGGTTCATGTTTGCAGTGTCGTCCTTATGGGATGTTTTGGGCAAAATAGTTTGTATCAAGTATAATAGACAGTGATAATGCCCCATCTTGTAGAGTATTTTTTGATAGAAATCGATCCCAACCGCTAAAGACTTTTTAAGATCCTTAACATTTTGTTAAAGCAGCCTTGGCCATTTATGCGCAATAAATCTTGAAGCTTTTATAAAGGGTATTAACCGAAAGACATATTCCCGCTATGTATGGCCATGCAAATGAGTTAATTTTACAATGTATACTTTGCTCAATTGCCCATTTTGTGAGGCCTAGGGTTTTTTAAACACTCCGCAGAGTTTAATATATCATTTTTTCTCATCCAATGTATTTCTAAAAAGTGCCGAAAGCTGAGTCTTGTGCAAAAATGCCTTCAAGTGTACAGCGAACGGAATTACATTTTACCAGGGAGCTACACGCAAAAAGCCTTTCATTTCAATGGTGTTCGTACATTAATTCCATTTGAAGTTTGAAGCGAAGTAATTATACACTTTAGCTTTCTCCACTTTTGGCTCATCTAAAAACCATAAGGCTGTGTGCAAACTGAGGTGGCATGGTCTGCAATATAAGTATGGATTGGGATGTGGCCGGAGTTATTACTAGTGGCTGAGAGTAATTCAAGCATTTCATCTATCACTTTTTTTGTATACTTTACTGTGTCGCCCTAAGTTGGATGCACTGATTCAAATTGATTGTTTAGTTAGTTAAAACCCTAACAAATAGCTTCACAATTTATGCTAAAACCAACATACCTCCAGTTCTATGTTTTCATAATGTCTTAGAAATTCATATAGTTACTGGAGTTAACACTGAAAGTACTTTATTATATGTAACACCCAAATTTACCTAAGTGGGACGGGTATGCCTAGGTCCCATGCAAACTGTGTCACTGGCACCAAGCTGTTCCTGCCTGATGATCCCTAGCTAGGGTGAAACTGGTCCTGGGTTGATTGTGTTCCAGTTGAGAAGGCCCTCGTCTGGCAGTTTGGGCTGGACTGTTCCCAATGATTTGCACATGGCTGGGACCAAACTGAGGTGACATGGTGTGAAAAATAAATGTGCACTGGGTTGTGGCCCAAATAATTAGCAGTGTCTGAGATTAATTCAAGCATTCCATCTTTCACTTTTTTATATACTTTAGTGTCACCTATAAACCATGCATAGTTTGGTATGTTTTCACCAAATACTAGGGCTTTCATTTTTGTCAAAATGTATCTTTAAAAATGTTACGCTACCTACTTCATTTGTCAAATTTCCTCTTTAAGCCAATGAGTGTATAATCTAAAATTACCAAGTCATTGTTGTACAATAAATAAGGAATATGAATTGAGCCTGTTTTTTGTAAAAATAAAAAATAGTTGGTGCTCTTTAATGTGCTAATGTGCTAACAAACTTGCTATGTATAAGCTAAACAGAATTAGCCCTAAAACACACCTTTGGTGCAATCCACTGCCAATATTTATCTTTCTCGTGGGGTGACCCCAGGGGTCCATTTCCACATGTGCCAAAGTGGTAAAATGCTAGAGGTTGTTCGAACCACTAATCAGGTACACCGGCTTGTGGACAACCGAAACATGTACAACCATGAGACCCCAAAAGAGCTTAGTGCCTTTGCTTGAAATTGGGGAGCCACATGCCAGGTGCCACCATAGCACATGAAACCTAGGTCTGCTACTACCACCAGGGATTTTGCACAGCTGTCTAAATGCATGCTTTGTTATTTTAACAAAGCACCATGCAGCACATTTTGGCCCACCACTGCTACCATAGTATGTGCAGGTTCAATTGGCTGGCTGAAATCCGGACTACTTGTGGAAGTTAAAAGGTTGTGTGATGCCACGCTTGACCGCAGCATCTCTGTTTACCGGAGCGCAGTCCTCCCCGTTTTTGCCCACCTTTTGCAACGCGTTCCAGGAAGCATTTTTTATGCTCCCAGTCGCTTCGTCCTTACCTGTCTTTGTAATATTTTTTATTTCCTGTTGGTGGTGGACTCCTTTTATTTTATTTTTTCTTCTTTTCTTCTGTTTTCTGTGCACTTACCTTTTTCCTTTTTTATGGTCTCCATGCTGTCTTTTTCTGTTCTTTTTATCCAGCATGACCTTTTCTCTTATACTCCTACTTTTTTCCCATTCTTTCTATGGGCCTTTCCCAATCCAAGATGGTGTTGTTTCTCTTTCCTGTTTTGTCACTTCCTGTCTTCCAGTATATAAGTCACTCAGTCCTGATCTGTCTAGTGTTACAAACACTTTCTCTTGGTGTTGATCTTCGCTCCTGTTCGTCGTGTTTTTCTTTTTCCTGTTGCTCTGATTGTGATTTTTCCTTTTTATTCTTTTTTTTTAATTCCTTTTTTTTCCCTCTATTTCAGGAGTTCTTGTTTTTGAGGTTTTTCCCATATTTTGTTTTTTTTCCCTCTGGGACTCTTTCTGGAGGGTACAGTCTGCTGAGGTGTGTTTCTGTCAAGCAGCATTGTGGCTACTATAAAGGGTCACCCCTATCTTGGTCTATTCAGAACCAGCATAAGACCGGGTGCCCTTTCAAATCCTTCAGTCAAAGGTGAGAAACATCGTGCAGACCGTGACAGGTTGTGCATCATGTGGGAGTCGTGAGATCGGGCCCTGGCAGAGATAATGACAATATACAAACAAATGAAGGGAAAGATGAGGGAAAAAACTGTTTTACAATAGATTCCAGTCCACCATGGAGAAATGGATTGAGAGAGACATCACCATACTGATGGGGAACCTAAACGAAGAATGAGTATGAAGATGTCATGTGCAACCATGGCCTTGGCAATCTGATTGAGAATAGTGAAAGGTTTGCCGATTTCTCAGAACTGAACTGGCTGTGATACACTGTAGTATATTTCCACAGAAAAGAATACCCAAGGCATGTCTGCATTGTCAAGAATTTCTGCAGGTAACTGCAGGATGTGAGAGTGATGAGAGGAGCAGATGTCCTGTCAAACCATCAACTTGTTGTGGCAAGGCTAAAGCTAAAGCTCAAAAAAGCATGCATGAAATGGATAAAACAACACCAGTGATATAACACCACTATCCTAAAAGATGCACAGAAATGGAGTGAATTCTTTTGGTACCATGTTTCAAGTCCTGCAAGAATTAGAGGATGACAGATGGCGGAGAGCCATTGAACAGTCAGTGAGAGAAGATCAAAGAAACAGTGACATCAACCTGCCAGGAAGTACTGGGTCTTAAGAAGCACCAGCATAAAAAATAGATCTCCACCGAGGCTCTTTGCAAAATCAGGGAGAGAAAAGGAATGAAAACTGCAGTCAACTCCAGCCAAACAAGAGCAAAAAAAGCAAAAGATCCAGGCAAATACATCAAAACCAACAACAAAGAAAAGAGATGCTTAAAAGCAGATAAGGGAAGATTAATTGATGGTCATGTCACAGAAGACCAGGAAGCATTGAGCCATGGAAACTTGAAAGAACTCTACGACATAAAGTAAACACTCCGGCAGAGAAGGCAAGCTAGAAAAACCTGTTAAAGACAAACCTAGGAAGACAATCTTGGTTAACAAAGTCCTACAATGATGATAGGTGAGGAACTTTGAAGAACTGCTGAACCAGCCTGTGCTGCAGTCTCCACCAGACATACAGCCAACTGACAAGGACTTGTCAGCCATCTGCAAGAGAACAACCAAGGAAAGGATACGGCCAGCCATCAAACATTTGAAAAATGGGAAGGCAGCATTACTTGACAATATTCCTGTAGAAGGACTGAAGGCAGACATTGAAACATCAGTAGACACACTCTATTCTATGCTTGGAAGAAATAGTTACATCAAACTGGAAGGAGGGACACCTATTCAGGATCCCCAAGAAAGATGACCTGAGGAACTGCACAAAATACAAAAGGATAACCCTTCTTATAAACTCCAGGCAAAGTGCTCAATTGAGTAATCCTAAACAGAATGAAGAAACAGGTCAACACATGGTCGTGAGATCAGCAAGATCCTACACAGACCAGATTGCAGCTCTGTGCATCATCACTGAGCAGACAATGGAATGGTACTCTCCTTTCTATGTCAACTTGGCCTCAACATCCACAAGGGAAAAATAAATATCCTGAAAACTAATACGGCCAGTGCAACTGCAGTCACTTGTGAAGGTGATGCAGTGGAAGAGATTGATGCTTTCACCCACCTAGGCTGTGCCATATACAAGCATGGGGGCACGGACACCAACATCAAGGCAAGGATCAGCAAAACATGGGCTGCCTTCATCCAGGTAAACAAGATCTGGAGCTTCAAGGACCTCACACTGCAAAACAAGATCAGGGTTTTTAACACCAACATAAAAGTGGTCCTTCTGTATGGAGCAGAAACTTGGAAGACATTGTGACGATGACTAACAAAGTCCACACCTTCATCAATGCCTGTAAAATACTCACTGGCCAAACGCCATCAGCAACATTGACCTCTGGAAGCAGATTTTCCAATCCCTGTTCATGGAGAAAGCATATAAAGAAGCTGGAACTGGATAGGTCACACACTCTGCAAGCCTGCATCGAACACCACCAGGTGATACTAACTTGGACCCTCAAGGGAAAAGGAAAAGAGGAATGCCAAGAAACACCTAGCACCAAGGCCTTTAGGCTGACTGCAAGGAGATGGGTTACACCTGGAGACAGATTGAAAGTAAAGCTTAGGAAAGTTATGGCTGGAGAGTCCTGGTTGATGCGCTATACCCTAGGAGGGCTAGTATTCATAAGTAAGTAAGTTTACACCCCAACTACAAAAATGTCTGAGTAACTAAACCAGCAACCAAAATCATGCTTAAAAAGTGTCCTATGGAATAACTACCTAAATTCGTGTCCCACGTTAAGCCAGTCCATCAGAAAGACAGTCACTCACCTATTAATTACACAGACTAGAAAGATTTAGTTAACAGAAACAGATTGGTATAAAAACCATTCAATAGAACGTGTTCTGGCTGCCAGCCTTCAGCTGCTGCCACCAAGCAATGATTCTGACCCTGATGTCACACCTCCCTCCCTCCCAGGAAGGCTAGTAAAGTGGCACGTGAAGGTGGTGGGTTTCAAAGGTCACACTTCCTCTGGTGTGCAAGCAGGGTGTCTCCCAGTGGAGGAGAAAGCGCCCCCCTCCCTCCAGGTGCATTGGAACCCAAGCAGGTGGGAAAATTAGTTAGTCAGGAGGTGTACACCCTGGGAAGGCTAGCCATACCTGCGGGTGAAAAATAAACACAAATAGTCCTCAAGGGGGAAGTATAATCCTAGAATTCTACAACAATAGTTATAAAAAAGCTTTTAATGGATAGGTTACTTTTAGAACAAATGTATTTATATCAGAAGCCATCTTATTCAAATCAGCAACTGAATTTGCTTCAGAATCACATACATAAATTAGGTAACAGTGCAGGGCAAGTGATCAAGTGAAAGAATAGCACACAGGTGCTATACAAGATATATATATATATATATATATATATATATATATGTGACTGGTAGAGACATCCAGACAGTGATCAAAACTTTGAGTGTTTGAAACCTTAATAATTTTTTTTTAAACAGTCCACTGCAGGAACTGCTGATGTTTCAACTCACAATATACAGTAACTTAAGCAAAGGTCATCATCAAGACAGAAATAATTGCTGGAGACACCAGTCAAGGTGAAGTAGACAACACCATGAATAGATTTGTGTGAAGGACATATATATGTCAAAGCAACGGCATAACATAAAATCATGCATCTTATACAGCACCAGTGCACTATTCTTTCACTTGATCACTTGCTCTGCGACGTTAGATTCTGATTGGAATAAGATGTTTTCTATTATAAATACATTTGTTATAAAAGTACCCTACCCAGTGTATGTTTTTGCCATGGAAAATACTTCTCCCGTAGGGCCATTTGTGTTTTGCTTTTTATCTTACCCAGGTCCCAGGATTACCGGATAGCCCCAACCACCTTGCAATGACATCTATGGTAGGTAGTCTGGCGGGGGAAGACTTTTCCATCTTGGAAAGAGGCAGAAAAGAGTGTTCTGGGTAGAAAAGGTGCCACAACCCACCAGATGTGTTCACCTCAGGTGTGGAATTAGCAGCTTGGACTAGTAGCCCATTGACTACTTGCATCCACAACCCTAACACCCCTAAATCTCAGATTTAAGGGGCTCTGCTGGCACCAGGATCTCAGTTCTGCAACAGAACAAGAGGAGACCTAAATTGATGACAAACGGCACCTGCGCTAATAAAAGGTGTGATACCTTGAACCTGTGGCAACCTCCTGGAACTGCTCAACTGTGGCTTGTCCTGGACCAAAGACTGCTTTCCCTAGCAAGAGGAAACCCTTTGTGAACCAAATGCAAGACCAGACTCCCTTGGACCAGTAACATTAGTCCCATGTGCACTCGTATAAAAAAAGTACTCACAGGATCGGAAGAAGCAGTGGTCATTGGGCTTTTCAAGGGTTTGCCCAAAGAGAGGTAGTTCATTGCCTTGTGGGAAGTGTAGTTCAGCTTCCTGCCAATTTACAGCTGGCTACCGTTTTCCACTGGACCTCTGGAAGGGGCGATAGCTTCTCCTCCACCTTACTACTGCCAAGGCTTGTTGGTTGCCAGTCCCATCATCAACAACTTTACTCAATGATGCAACTCGAGGGCACACTACAACACCTTCATCCAACATCTCCTGTGGTTCTCTTGCTCAGTTTTTGCATCTATTTCCTCACCTACGGTGTTATGGTGATAAAAACTGCAACCTCAGCTCTTGTTCAGCACCAAGGATAGCCAAGCACACCTCTGCAACCAAGATGTCGAGACTAGGCGGAGTTGTTCTGCCTGGTGAGTCCAGGGGCTCAAATAAGCTTAACCCCAGTGGCATTCACGAACTCGACCTGCAAGTGACTGAGTGTCACAGTTACTATTTTTCAGCACTCACGGCTCCAACGTTCAGCAGCAAGGAAAGTCAGGACACCTCTGTTCCAAGGCCCCAGAGTCAGGTAAAATTGGTATGACTGTTGCAGCTTTGTCTTGGAATCTGCACAAACTCAACTACCAGTGGGTTACTCTGAACTTACTCCGCAAATGACTGAGTGCCATCAGTGACTTTTCCCATTGACCGCAATGGTGAGATTTGACAGTTTATAAATGCACAGATTATATTTCTGCTATAAAATCCCTAACTCCGGTTTTTCATAACTGATTTGCTTCATTTTGATGTCCAAAATTATTTTAAAAATCTGCTCTATTTTTATAAATTGGTGTTGGATTTCTTTTGAGTCATATCAATTGCTTATCATCCATGTTGTCACACCGAAAGCTAAGGATTTTTTTATTGTGAATCTGAGGGACCATTTTGAGGATATTGTTAGAGTATTACATAGTGACCCTTAACTAGCCTCACTGCATAAAACTCAAATTTTCTACAAAGACACACACTTTCTATATACAGTTTTGGGTTCTGACATAGTTGTTCAGACCTTTTCAAAGTGGTGCACCTCTGTGCCTCTGGTATACCAAATCTCACATAAAGCAAGCCCATCCGTGCCCATCCATGACTTTTCCAAAACTGGTGCCAGCCATGCTCCCCATTGTCTATGGTAACAATAGGGAAGATTTTATTGCATTATGACCCATACGAATTACTGAAATTATTTTCAGCAAACTTTACACTTGATCCTTATGGCATTAATACACTGAA
Organism: Pleurodeles waltl; assembly: GCF_031143425.1. Classification (NCBI taxonomy): domain Eukaryota; kingdom Metazoa; phylum Chordata; class Amphibia; order Caudata; family Salamandridae; genus Pleurodeles; species Pleurodeles waltl. The sequence goes on along the minus strand of NC_090451.1, from coordinate 445,663,422 downwards.
TGCTATAATCTGCTTCTTACTTCTGTCTTATGTATAGTTAAACAGTGAATTCTTCATCTGAGCCTCCAGCTAGCGCTTCCGTTCACCATTAAAGGTATGTTTATCAATGCTTGCTGAGTTGGAAAAAAACTGCCACTTTCTATGTGATATTATTCCCAGACACAATTTAGATATCCGTTGAGAGACGTACTCCCACATTTACTCCCAGCTAACTATATTACTCTATCGCCAAATTGCTCTAGAAACCGATGCGGATGTTTAAAAAGAAAATTCTTAAGCCTCTCTATGGCTTCCTTATCAAAGTCAACCAAACAGATGCTTTTGACCTTCCAATGATCAAAAGTAAATTGTCTCACACATAACCTACACCCCACCTTTGGCTTTTTACTTTCCAGTTCTCTTTTTAGTTCGATTGTTGAACATTCACCTACTGTGCTACATACTGAACCCAAAGTGCAATTGAGTCAACCTTTATCGCCTCTGACTTCATGCTTTCAGCAGCTATTTGAAGCCTGTGTTTTGGTTTTGGGGAAACCAACTTCAACTCACATTAGTAGCCAATGCTGTCTGCGCAACTTCTGTTGCATGTTGTACACTGACATCTAATGCCTTTCCCCGAATCAATCAATATTTTCCACTTTCCAATAAGGCCTCCTGTCCTTTATCTTCTAGATTAGTGAGCACATTTCAAAAATGTAACTGCCACAATGTGTCTGCACATTCAACCAGAGTACTTAACAGCTGTTCTTTTAATTAATTACAATTGTATCATCACAAAAACTCTATGAAGAGTTGCTCTCATAATATAGGTTCAGAAAAAGAAGCAAAGACGTATGCAACCATGGAATCTCGTCACTAGTACTAGAGAGTAAATGAAGCACTGGTCAGTGAAGTACATGTAAATTAACTGGTCTATTAGAAATGATAAAGCTCCATTTTGTGTCCAGAGAATCTTTAAATCCCCTAACAAATTTACTATAATTTTCTCTATCATGACTGAAATTAGTGAACCCATCTGCCGAACTTTTGTACTCAGGTCAGCAGACAGATGTACCCAATATGCAGAATATTTTTGTTACTGAAATGACCATTATAGCCAAACTACTAAACATATGGAAAGATGCCAGTAGTGACTTCCTAGGAAAGGTTCCTGTCACACCACTCACTGAAGCTCTACTGTCAGCCTTCCAACTGTTGACAAATGAAGAACATGGTAAGATAGTGTAAAGTTATTGACCCTTAGCCTCGCCCTAAGAGATCTTCCCCACCTTTATTAATTGTAATATCCTATTGACAGAGGAAGGAGTTATTATACATTTTTCACAGGAAAAAGGCTCTGTGCCACCTAACTGAAAATCATTTATTGTCATTCCTATAGAGAAGAAGTGAACTTTGGACTCCAGTCCCAGCGATTTGCCACACCATTTACCTTCAGCTTCTCTCACCTTCAGAGAGTTATTCTAACCATATATGTTTTCACCTCTGCAAGTAGCTTCTCTCCCAGGTGAAGAACTGAAAGATTCACAGTTGCATCTTGGACGAACGTAGATGATCCGCTGACAAAGCTCAGACAACTACACTGATGTTGCAGTGTCTTTTGGCGGCATTCATTATAGGTAAATCACTGTATTTTTATTTATGCATTTGAAGACTTTGAAATTCACAACACCACGTTGGCTTGGTTTCAAGACTTTCAAACACAAATGTAGTGCTCTCTCTGCTTTTGGAATCTGAATGAAAGCTATCAATGAGTGCATCCCAGGGATAAATTCTGTCTCCATTTCTTATTCATTTAAATCTTCCTCCTCTGGTTTTCTTATTAAAATCATTGGGTTATACCTTTTTCTCTGTACAAACAACACTCATACAATCCCATTGATATCTTCCTTTCTGGCTACCTGAAGTAGGAAAATGTCCTACTACAGTAGTCTGTGCTAAAAACCTCTGGGTCAAATTTGGCACATAGGTCATGTTGATACCCAAATAAAATCAGTGAGCTGTTCTTGGTTTTATCATTTATGAGTTCTTGAGTATTTTTCATTTTTCTAAAAAGTTCAGATTTTGAGTGATTTATTTCCTTCAGACTAGACTGCTTTAAAGCTCTTTATCACATCTTACCAGCCCATCACTTCTGATCTTTGCAATTAGTTTAAAATACGCCAGCCAGGATGGTTACAGACGCATCAAGCCCTGAACAAGTGACCCCAGACTTTCCTTCACTACACTGACTTACAATTCAATAAAGAGATATTTCGATTGTTCTCTGTATAGAGCAATACATCTTGCATTGAAAGTACAGCACAGTTCTTACATTATGCTTCATCTAGTATTGCCCTTCATGAGCGCTCAGACCCCTTCATCATATTCTTCTCTGCATTTTTAATGTATGGAGAGCCAGGCAAGTTATCTAGTACTTTTCTTTGGCAGCGTCTAACAGTATGGAACTTTTTCCCTCAAGCTTTGCATACTGATCAGTCCCCTGAAATTCCAGAAAGCTTAACAGACCTTGCTTTACTCTTATAAAGTGTAGCTTTCAGATAAGATCCATGAATCTGCAATTTTAGCACCAAGATCAACGTGAGTCGATGATGACTTTATAAAAATACTTTCATAAAATTCTTAAAATGGTATATAAATAGCAACCTAGATAAAAGACAAAACATCCTAACATTGTTAAGGATTTACAAAGGAAGACATGTCTCTAATATAGAATTTCACCAGGAACAGAGTGCAAAGGCAGCTCCTAGAACTTGTCCTAAGGTCCAAGGGTAATTCCAGGGATGTTAACACAAGGCAACATAAAAAGTAGGATTGAAAATCTTGATTTATTTTTTTGATGGAGACCGCTGCCTGAATACAACTATACTAGAAACTGAATATAGATTTTTCAACATTGAATATGTAGGTACAATGCAACATTGTAATCACAGCAGAAGAAAGTCCAGAAATGCATCGTCCACCTGCATAATTGCTAAGGAAACAACATCATCATTGAAGGAGATTTCAACATACCTCTAAATCTAATATTAGGTGGAATTGCAGTTTATCTGAGCCGAATTGCTCAGCCCACAAGAAGATGCCACAAGATTTCCTCAGTCCTGCTCAAAGTTAAAAAAATACTGTGGGGAACATGCACAGTGGAAACTACACACACATGATCCCCTAACCTTTGCATCACACAGAATTTATTTTCAGCTGTCTACTCCCCTTTTGGACTATAATTCCCATACTCCCTACTGTGAGGGACATTAATACTGCACAGTCTCAAGGAAATGTGCCTAACTTGAAATGCTTTATCAGCTGCTGTGATTTTAATGATATCAAGATACCTCCCTGATCTACTTTATCTTATCTGATATATTGAACCACAAATTAAGGATAATACCATGAATACTTTGACATTTACCCCTATTTACAAATTAGGATACTTACAATACATACAGCAGCGTTTCTTTATTATGCTTTTCCAAAAATTGTCAGTAGCAGGGTGTCTCTGTAAATATCATTGAAGCCATCACCGAGATGGGAAGAGAGAGTTTAATACAACATAGATGAAAATGCCTTTCGGCTCAATTGACTATTTGTAACTTGTGAAGGATTAGATGGATATCAATTAGTGGAAGCTGTAACTTAGAAGAATACATATCTTGCTAGACTACAGGAGAGAGAAACCTCAGTTTCGATTGCTGGGCATCCACATAGTCAAATGAACCGATCACTTAGGAGCAATTGGCTACTTTGAAGAATCCTGAGCTTTTTATTGTCCGTTGGGCACAAGCAAGGGTGGGTGATATTTAGATGAGAACACCAAAAGAACAATTTCAATTATATAGTTAGCAATTCAAGATAGCTAAAATCCCCAAGCAAATTTAGCTAAAAGGAAAACACTTTACTGACAAAAATGAAGTTTACCTAATAAATACGTCAAAGGATGCCAAAAAGGATCGAAGATGTTTTTTTTGCATCAGAAGACTGTGTGAGTGTGAATTCAAACAGAGCAGGTCACTAGAAGCCAGCAGTGCATTCATTTTTGCCACTGAAACCAAGCATTCCCTACACGAAGTGGTTTTCAAATTAAGCACTTTTGATGACATTATTGTACATTTAAAAAAACATGCTCTTTCCCACTCAGCGGAAAATGTCTTAATTTCAAAAGTAGTGGACAAGTACATATAAAAATGTCAACTTCTTCTGTGGTGCTCCATAAGGTACCAAACGCATTGCTTCTTGGAGACCACTGCATGGTTTTACATGGAAATAAGGGATTTCCGTACTTTCAGTCAAAATCACAATCACAATTCCAGTACCACTAGGCTGGCAGTTTTGCCTCCAGGAAGATGATATTTTCCCTGCTCTTGAGATCCTCCATACTTTGAAGAGGAAAGCACCACGTGACCAGTTCCTTTACCTCGTTTAACTTTATGGGGTTTGCAAAAGACCTATTCCGTTTGCCCACAGAAAAGTCTTCCAGCTTGTGTGCTCCAAGGCAAAGTAAGCGACCGCTCTTCTCAGCCCTTCTTTAGGCAAATTGCAATCTTGTAACACATATTAGGCAGTCTACGATCTTCTCTGTCGTCACAGTGGTTGCAGCCATTAGTAAAAGGAAGCCAAATGTGATTGAAGATCATTGCTAAAAAAACAAGCTATAATTTCCAAACTTTTCCATTCTGTCTTTTAGAATGATATGACGCGTTTCCTGCTCAAACGAGACATTTTCATGGACGCACTGTTGTAGTGTTTTACATGATATAGAAATATCAAATTATACATTTTAGCCTCATTAAAATTTCTCCCATTGCACAACAAAGTTGCTCCCAGAGCCATCCTTAAAATTTCAGATCTAAGCTCATAGTCCTACACGTCTTGGCCACACCTGCTCCTCATTCCTCTGTTGAAAGGCTCCACTTCATGTGTGAGACCGGCATTCATCAAAGAAGGCAAGTTTGTTTGGCCCAACAGACAAGAATATATGAGAACACATTTTTTGTCACAGAAAGTCTCAAGAACAGGTAAGTTTTTTGAGGCCACCAGTATACCAATTCATAGTGTTTATCTACAAGACAAGAAAATGAAAACATTGCAAAAGTTATTTTTAGTTTATGCGGAATACAGACCCAATGTAGCTGTTGTTTTTTATGTGTTACTATTACTTACATGCTGCATCAAAGACATTTCTAGGCAGTTCTTAACTGATGTTAGTGGAAGTGCGTTTAAGACACATACAAATATACAACAATAAATGTAGCAGGTGGAACTCCTTTATGTAATAGCTGATTTTACTGCCCAAGTATTGAACAAATACGATTCTGTGTACCCAAATGTCAGTCATGCCCTGTGGTTAATATCACAACCACCAGAAGTGGTGAATATAACTGTGGTTTAGGAGCCAAATGTGTCTTTCTTCCTAGATTTCCATGCCAAAAAAGCAACAAGAGTCACAAGGGCAGAGATCAAGGATGTGTGGCCCAAGCTTAGACCTGATGGCTGAGGTGAAGAAATTTATACACAATGTTCCAACCCTGAAAGGGAACATATAGACACATAGATAAAGGTATTTGTGGTATTCGGGAGATTTTTTCCCAACTATCAGCCTTTCATTGCTGACAGGAAATGATGGCGATGTGGAGCAGTGAAGAAAATTGTGCTGTCAAAGCTGCGCGTTCCTTTTGCTTTGCATGCCTGTGTTAATGCTGATTTTATTAATTAATATTCATGTATTCTGAGTGTTGAATTTGCATAGAAAATGTAATAAAATAGAGAAAAATAATGCACAGATTTAAAGGTGTGCCCAACAGAGTGGCTACCAATATTCACAAGGTGTGCTTATTAATGGCTTATTAAAATGAAATAATGAGCTTATGTTTGATTAATGTAGTAATATGTCAAATTGAGGGTTATGCGTTATGTATCAGCTTTATTAATTGTAGGCCTTAACATAGTGGAGGTCTTGGCCTAGTTGCACGGCCTCATGTCAAGCTGCATTTCTTAGGCGTTTAATAAAATGGCTGTCTAAAGAATTAAATTATGATTTTCCACTGTACTGTCCATGTGCTCGTAGCTGAAAAGTCTTTCCCATGAGAACTGCTTGCTAGGAGATGATGTACTTGCTAATGCAACATTATGTAATGTAATGTGTGTGAGACTAACTTTCCCAGGAGACAGCAAAGACCATACTGTCTGGAGTATAAGCTGCAACAATATTGTTACCTGATGAGCCAAATGATGGGAGCAGAACAAGAGAAGCCAATCACCGACATGTGAACCATGTACTAGAAGAAATGTAGATTTGAAGTTTTAGTTTTATTGGATGAAGTGTGAATATGCGATTTATGAACCAATTAGGATGTGGGAAATAGTTTTAGGAAATCTAACTTAGCCAGACTGCACAGAGATGAGATACCACCATTATTTTTTTGACTGTCTTGAGAAGAGACATGCTTAACTTTACTGCTTAAGAGACTTTGCCTTTTCTGAACTTTGATGCTGAATCCTGATGCCTTGCTGACCAGACTGATGTCCTGATGATGAAGACTAGCTTAGCTTACCGATCCATATGAGGAGAGGTATACTATCACTGATGTTGCTTGCTATGTTTATTTGCTTTGGTTTCTAGGTACAAACCACTATGAGCCATAGTTAAATGTTTTCCAAAAATTGTGTTGACTAAATTGTTTTGCACGAAGCCCAAACAGGCTGTGATAATTTGATGTTAGTTAAGGAGCTCACTAATAAAGTTTGCTACATGAAATAACAGCTGACGTCTTTCCTTTGCTGAATCTAAATGTATGTAATATCGTTTGCTCAATTATTCTTGCTGTTAATTTGCACTGTAACTTTAAAATGTGTAGTAGCTAAAGCTTTGATTAGATTGCAATTCTTTCACTGTTTGAGGCAGCCAGTGTTGTTTCACTATGTTTATTAATTGATTTTGAGATTCACTTACATTACATTAGCATTGTTAATATAGGGAAATAAATATTCTAACTTTTACATAAAGGTGTGGTTATTCATGAATGCAAGGTCATGGTGTGTGACAATTACTGACTCCTATTGATTGCCACTGTTATTGATTGTTATTGATTATTAATCTGCATGTATGGGATATATGGTGGGAAAACCTCGAAGGGAGTCAAAACGTTAATCGACCTATTCGCGTCTCCCTTCTTAGTTTACTTATTAAGGTCTTATGCGCTAACACCTGCATCCTCGCAAATGGTTATCTTCGTGGGAGAAATTCAGGAGCCATGGGGGACAAAAGGACATTTATTCTATCACACCTACCTCGTATCAATAAGAAAAGAAAAGAAAGACAAAGTGACACAGGACTTAGGGCCTCATTACGACCTTGCCAGAGGGGATTACTGCGTCCCAAACATGACGAATATCCCGCCCACCATATTACAAGTTCCATTATATTCTATGGAACTTGTAAAACGGTGGACATCTATCACTTTTAGGACCCAGTAATCCCCTCTGCCAAGGTTGTAATCAGGCCCTTAATGTAGATAATGCCATGGTTTACTATATATGGCTTTTTTCCTAGGTAACTGATAAAAGCAAGGGGAAGTTACTTGTGGTGTCAGAGACACCTGCTCCTTACTGCTCCACAAAGACAGTCGGACAAATGGGGAGAAATGAAAGGGTTGAGGGGGTGGGGAGAGAAAGCTCATAAAAGCACAAGGACATGATCACATGACCCAATCTTAGTTATGTGGGATTGAGGAATCTTTTCACAAGCACAACACCTCAATACCCCTGGGGAAGAAAGCCAACAAAAATGCATAACAGTGAATGCAGCACATGCAGTTGCTTATTGACTTTTTTGTTCAAATGTAGAAAGGGCATGCAGTGTATGGTAGTGTCAGAGTGTCCTGCACATTTCTCCTCCTTTGCTCATATTATGTTCTATTACAATATGCCATGTTACTTCCAAAAGCACTATCCCTCAAGATATAGCACAGGGAAACAAATTCATTACTACCTACTTACCTAGACCAGCACTAGTAAATCTGATGTCATTAAAGAATGTACTTAGCTATTTATCAGCCAACACAATAGAACACTTGATAAAGACTATTCCTAATTACAGTAGCTGCTATGTCTAATATAGCCTATTAGCCCACCGTAGCCGGCTATTCCGGCCATTAAAGGCCTACTTCAGTGTTAAAGGCCTGAGCCAAAGGTGATGGACTTTAACAAGGGAGCAGGCCTTTAATGGCTGGTATACCCCAGGTGAGAGGGCTTTAGGGATATTAGAACATTCATTCATGAGAGAGAAGAATTTTCTTTAAATAAAACAAAGGTCTCATGGAGCTTGAGGGGATTAAACTCCCCTGGGACTCAGTGAGGCCTTTGTTTATAGCTGTTACTGTCAGAAAAACATTGGAATGTTGGCACTCCGGGCTTATGTCAGCCATTAGAAGCCCGGAGCACTCCACTGTCTTCAGTGGTGCTCCTAACATTCCAATGTTCTAATATAGCCTTAGAACCCGCCGCAGCAGGCTCTACCGGCTATTAAAGGCCCGCTCCCCGCATTGGCGAGGGCATTTAACAAGGGAAAGGGCCTTTAATAGCCGGTAGAGCCCGCTACGGCGAGTTCTAAGGCTATTAGAACATTCTGCCACTCAGGGCAGAATGTTCTATTTAAAAAAACAAATTGCTCACGGAGCCCGAGGGGATTAAAATCCCCTTGGGCTCAGTGAGGCTTTGTTCACAGCTGCTGCTGTGAACAAAGCGAACATTGGAATGTTGGCGCTGCGGGCTTTTACCGGCCAGTAAAAGCCTGCAGCACTCCATTGATTTCAATGGAGCTTCCAGCATTCCAATGTTCTAATATGAGATCATACATATATAAAACAATGCAAAGTAGACAGAACAGTTCAGATACACTCAACAGAACAAAGCACAACACAAAGCGGTTGTGCTAGATGGGCAATAATAAAGCTAAACTGCTGATCTTAAAAAGGATAACATTGGATGATAAGAAGAAGTGTGATTCACACTAAACACGGTTTAGAGATGTCGAATAGCAGACATTAGTGTCCATACACTAAATCTATCTCCCAGTCAATGCAGGTCCCACTGACAAGAGACATCAGTCAACAGTGGTGTAATCATATCAAATACACTTTCCGCAATGGGTACAAAACATTAGTAAAAAAAGGAACTGAACAGAATACCAATATACATCATTATGTGAAGATCTTAATGTGGTGTGTGTCCAAGCACTGAACCTTTTGGCAACAAACAACAGGCAACCTACATCACCACAAAACCAAAGAAATGGGGTGTATATAATATATAAAAGCCTGTAATCTAGCATGTACATACCTTGAGATAAATTGTGTTTATTTGTGCATTATTTATTTGGGACTCTACAAGAATAAAATAAGCAGGAGAAGATGTTTTGGCACTTAATGCATGGCTCTTATATGAAGTCAGTACTGCTTACTATAATAAGATTTGACGATTAAACACTCCATACAGTATCAACAGGCTTTACTGGGACAAACAGCTGGTGAGAAAAATACGTTGTGAGGACATGCAATATGGCACATATAAACATGAAAATAGTTCATGTTCATATAAATTCAACAGTAAATATAAATATATCTGCCATACGCTCTCGTGGAGTGTTTATCATTTTTATTTACAGAAGTTGAGACATCCAAGAAATGTATGTAGATTTGAAATTACTGTACTCACGACTACGGTTTGTAAGACTCATAGGGGCTTGTTCACAATCCCCTTGCACCACCGTAGCATCATTTTGTTTACTCTACAGGGGAGCAGAACAGTCTCCCACCCTGTGCAATATTTACAAACTGGTGCAATGGTACCATTGCACCAGGTTGTAAACTCTTGCACCACATAATACCTGTGCCAGGTATCATGTATGCAAGGGAGGAGATGCCCCACTAGAAGACCTACAGGAATGGTGCAGTGAAATATACAACCATCTTGGACATGTTGTGCATTCCACACACAGGCTGTCATGTGAGGCTGCCACCTACGCTAGCATGTGCTTGGAGCACTCCGTAAGGCCCAGGGGATTATTGTGTACTCTCCACAATGAAGGGCCTGTTTTAGATCTTGGTGGTCTTACCGCAAATCCGTGGCAGACCAAAAAGACATCAAGTTGATGGTGTTCTGCCTGCCATATTTAGATCTATTGTGGCTGAGCCAAACCCCGCCACAACAGAGTGCTCTTCCTAGCCGTCAGGCTGGTGGGTTCTTGCTGACACTATTTTGAGGTTACAGTCATGCAGGCTGTGTACTGGCAGCAGATTTCTGATGGAGGGAGACAGTCAATGGACCCAAAGGACATTGGCACTGGTCATGTACTAGAGGTAAGTCACACAAGCACACTGTACCTTATCCATAGTTGTCTCTCTGTACTACTCACTACACAACAATCCACATACACACATAGCCATTGCCATTCTACCACAATAAAGTACAAACATGCCAGAAACACACATTGACATACATCCATGACACAACACACACACATTGTTGACACTGCACCCACACACAACACAACCACAACTACACATGCATCTACATAAACAGCCACAGATACAAGCACAACTACACACATCATAACAACACTACACAACAACACTCACCTGAGTGTTACACATAGCAATACAACATGCACAACTACATTGATCCCACATGCAAGTGGCACACATACAAACACACACACATCACCTACTACATCCTCAACCAGCCAGTCACATTGCATGGACACATATACATACTGACTCACATACACAACTGTTAGTACAACATCACAGGTACAGGTCCCTTTGCATTGTGCACACATGAACATATTCGATGGGTGTGTATGTAACATGACTGTGGTGCCAGCCTTCATTTGCAATGAATATTGATACCACACTGACAGTTGTGTATGTGTACAATATGCGTCATGCACCAGTGTCCACCTGTGTGGGGAGCACACAACATACACTGTGTCAATGCCTGTTACCTACCTCTCAGTCCGGTGATGGAGGGGTTGTGTTTTCTCTGTGGTCCAGTGGAAGCAGTGATGGAAGGTGTTGGCTAGTGATGTCCAATCGAAAATGGATGCAGAATGAAGAAAAAAGTTAGGTTTGTACCTCATTTCCTGCCCAATCCACCAATTAAGGTGTGGAGGTCAGACCACCACAGTTGGCTTGGCAGTAAGGCACATTCAAATCTGCTTGGAGGAAAAGCTGGCTTGAGTCCTACCATCAGCCTCAATGCACAAGGCCGCCGTTGATGTGGCTGAAGATTCATGGTGGAGTCGGTTGGACTCGGGTGCTCCTTCGTCCATGGTCCCACAAAAGTTGGGTGGGCAGACTGCCAAGGAAGTGGACTTGTTTTCCGACAGAAATCTGGTGGTGGGACCATTACTGCCAAGATCTAAATCAGGTCCTAAATGTTTGCTCAAATGCTACTGAAAGATCAGTTGTAGATAGGTTGCCTCTGTTTTTGCTAGTCTGATTGCTTTTTCTAAATTATCATCATCTGCTCCTGTAGCTTTCAGAGCATGGATTTCACACACAACATAAGTGTTTGTACAGTAATGTCACAGCACTGATAACAATTCTCCGCAATATTGTTTCAGTGCATGTCTTGTATTATTCATGTCATCATTAATAGGTGTACTTGTTACTGCATTAAATTCCATGTGATAAAATGTACATTTTGTTTAAGTTTAGTTCTCTCAGCTGCTGTAACTATGTGTATATATGTGTATTGTTATTGATTAGTATAATAGTTACTAATTTGCTTACTTAACTTGTAATGGGTATTGTTTGATGTTTTAATTTACAGTTTGTCCAGGTGCTGAAATTGAAGACTTTCATTTTCAAGAAAAGAGGTCAATGTTCTATGCATTTTCCATAAAAGTGGATTTAGCCTTTCACTTGCCTATTTCTGAATGTTTGATGCTTTAAATTAGTGCTTACTGTATTTTGTGTCAGAACCTATTTGGAGGAATGCACAGCAGCCAGGGTTACTGTAACACAACAATGGTGGATGGAATCATTTGCTACTTGAATGATTTGTCACTTTTTCCTGGTGTCATCCTACAATGATTATGCAAACTGGGCCATGTACATCCCTTCCACACTCTTCAGGTTGGGAGGGCGAGTGGATAAATGCTTCTAAGAGATATAGGGGGTCATTATGACCATGGCGGTCACTAGACTGCCTGGGTCACGGTGGCGGTCGGACCGCCGTGGCCGTGACGGTCCAACTGCCACATTATGACCATGGCAGAGCTGCCACGGTCCAATTGCCGACACTACAAGGGTAATGCCAGCCTGCAGCCTGGCGGTCCAGGTAGTTGTAATCCACCATAGCAGTGCTTCTTGGGATTATGAGTCCCCATCTGCCAGCCGGTCCGATCCTGCGCTTGTTTTAAAAAAAAAACATGTTGGCAGATCCACTATGACATCCCAAATGTTTTTTTTTTAAATGTATATTTTTTTTTTTGCCCTGGGAGGGTCCGTGTGGGAACCCACCAATAGAGCAAAGAGATCAGGGTGTCCATACCCTGAACCCTTTTCTTATTTCTTACATTTTTTGGGAGTCCCAACATGGCTACTAACACTTTCTTGTTGAAGTGTGGGCAGCCAATCAGATCTATGCACAAGATCGGGAAGGGTCACGAATCCTTTGCATTCCTAGATATACAAATTTGGATTTCCTACTACTGAATGAATTTACACCAAACAATAAAAAGGGATCTTTCCAGGTGATGAGCTACCTTTCTGCCAAATTTAGTATAATTACTTTGGTTCAAGTACTATAGCTGTTCAAAATTTCCCATGAAATTAAATTAGAAACGCAACTTTTTTTCACCCCCCTCTTTCATCTCAAACACCCCACTTCATGGATCACCCCAAAACTCTCTCCAGAGAGCAGCTGATGTGACTGTCAAATTTTTGGGGACATTTTTGTGAAGATTTGTTAAGTGGCACCAAAGATATGGGCAAGAAAAAAACAGCTTTTTCCTAGGTGTGGACCGGTGAGCTCCGCTCTGCTTGCAAAGTCTGCTGAGATTTTCCAACTCCATGCTCCACTTAGAGTGTGGAGTGGAGCAGAGCATAGTTTTTTTCCTCATTTGTGCTCGCCAATGTTAAGTTGGTGAGCAAAGAAAATCTTACACCAGACCACCTCTCAGTGAGATTTCTCAATGTGGGATATCCTGGATGGTCACTACCACCTGCATTGAGAAATCTTCCATTCGCATTGAGGATGCTGCAGCTCGAGTACAAAATCTACTTTAGTGGCAGAAAAGAAGCAGCGCCCTCTTGTGCTGCTCATGGTGCCATTTGTGTTAATTTTTTAGCAGAGGAAAAACACCAGGAGCTAAACATCAGCGCAAACAGCGTGACCTAATGGACTCCGCTGCTTGCGGAACTCCGTGTGGCACGGCTAAAATTTTTGGTCACTTCGTGGAGTTCCGCGTAGCGGAACTCCACCCACACATTCTTTTTCTATAGAAACTAGGTTTTAACCATACCTACCTAGCGGCAACCACCACTAGGTAATAAGATACTATATATACATATATATATATATATATATTTATATAGGTGCATGCATATATTTCCATTTATTGTAGGAAAGCCCCCTCCTTTTTGCCCTGGTCACCTTGAAACGTTTTGGACAGATACTGGTGGTTACTGACTCTTGGCTGTACCATGACCAGGATATGCAAATTAGGCTAATTATAAATGGCAGTATCAACCTACCTAGAAGTCCCTAATATATAGTAGGGCATGTATGTTTAGGTACCCCAGCATAGGTAGCGCACCCATAGATGCACTGCTGAGGCGCTCAGTGTCATTTTAATAGCCTTCCTGGCTGCTTTTAAACTAAAGTTACATGCAAAGTCGACTGTGGAGGTAAACCTACTTCCAAAGTCTTAAACTACCTTATTTTTTACATATAAATCCCCCTAAGGTGTGCCCAAAGTTCCCCTAGGGCTGGGTGCTATGTAACTATAAATAGGGACCTTATACCCCCTTGTGAGGTAAAATAGCCAACTTTTTTTCCCTCACTGTAGTGAATGGACTCCATAGGCTAAAATGGGGGGACTTTATTTTAATAAAAGACCAATTGGAGCTAGATATTTCAAGTTTGGTATCAACCCAATTGTTATAATAAATGCAACAGCTTCCCATTGTTGAATGTAATATAACAAGTTCAGGTAAAGAGTTTTAGAACTCTACATGAAAGTTGCCAACTTCAGCTCTGTAGTGCCCTTCTCTGATTGGCCAGCCTTTGGCAGCTTGACCAGGCTTCCTTGATGAGGTGTAAAGTGGCCTGGGCTGAATACAATGAATGTGCCTGGGAAGGAGATCTGCCTCAGCAGATGGTGAAACGGAATGGAGGGAGAGCAGCCACACGGGTCTTCAAAAGAGGAAAGGACATTTGGATCAGCTCAGGACCTCCCCCACTTCCTGGAAACCCAGACAATCAAGTGCCCTCTGGTTTAGCTGAGGAGAGGGCAGGAGAAGGGTGTGTTTAGGATTCTTAGCCACATCAGTGTGTGGGCTCAGCCAGATCTAACCTCCAAAAATCACTTTCAGCCACATTGGATTTTGAAGAATGTTGCTCCCTTGGATTGATTTTTGCCACACTTCCCAGGAAGTGGTTGTCAAAGGGAAAAAGGAGCCTGCTGGGATTGGACAACCAGGGCACCCCTGCTTTCCACCCAGGAGCAAGGATAAATATGGCAGAGCTGCACCATACTTCAGATCCCTACAAGGAACAAGACAAAAAAGAAGGACTGCCCTGCTGGATCCCAGACCTGACCTGCACCTGAACACCGCACTCTGAAGGACTGCACCAGCTGCACACTTGGGCTTCACCACTAAAAGTACTTTTCCTGTCTTCGGCTGCTTTTAAAAGGGAGTTCCTGTTTGCTACAGGTACATAGGAGCTGCCCAGAGTCCCTTGCATCAAGTCCTGCAAGCAGAGCCCAGCTGACCAGCGTCCAGTGGCCACTTGAGGATTCTGAACAGGTGCATTCTGGGAACTGCAGTCCCAACTGCCAAGGAGCAACTCAGAGCTTCTGGAACATTGGATCAAGTTGTGGACACTTCAACTACCCAGAAAGGACCTCTGGAAGAAGATCCAGAAGTTTAGAGAGGTTTGGAGCAACTCCATAAGTTGAAGAGGTGCATTGTGTGAGTGGTAGTCTCAGACCTCAAGAGAGAAAGCAGAGCCTCTGGACCCTTGGCTGGTGTTGTGGACCACTTTTCTGAATCAAGAAACACTTCCTGAAAGTAAGTGTGACAGTGTTACTTCGTGGGTGGCCTGAACTCTGGACTTTGTCCCTTTTCAGTGTGACCTTTTTTTTAACCCTTTGATCACTAATTGCTTCTAAGTGCTAGAAAACATTAATTCTTTACAAATTCATATTTTTGGTTCCCCTTATCCAATTTTAGTCATTTTGGTGTCATTTTAAAGATAAAATATAATCTATTTTTATAAATTGGCGTTGGCTTTTTATTATGTTTTGTGTTTTGCTTATTTACTGTCCTGTGATTTTTAACTGCTTTACACACTTGCCTCCTAAATTAGGCCTTGTCGCTCGTTGCAAAGCAACCAAGGGTTGAGCTGGGTTTAATTTATTGATACCTAACTGGACCTAAGTGGAGCTTAGTGGCCTGTTGCTAAGTGTAGGTACTTACCTGCCCTTACCAATAACCCACTTTCCAACAGCCATCAATTGTTCTATGTTTGCAAGTTAGGAAATATTTCGAACACTTGCATGTTCCCATGCTTTGAAAAGTGGGAGAGGCAGATCTTCGCTATGGACTTAGAAAAGCTGGTCTGCCAGTTCAGGAGATATTAATCAGACGCACATAAAGAAACATGAACACCGAGTGGTAAAGTAATTTACATTTGCAATAAATAATCAATATACACCAGTTACGGGCACATGGACGATAGACTTGCTTAGTATTTTAGGGAGTATTTAGAGTAATCTGAATATGGAACATCCGTCAAAAATTAGTGGATGCCCAATACATCCTACTTAGAATGTACACATACAGTGTAAACTAAACATCAGCCTCTATAAGAATTTTATTAGACAAAAATTCCAAGGACACAGGTTTCATTAAATAAAAATAATAAATTGTTTGGAGCTACTTGAAGGCTTCAGCTGGCACTGAAATCCACAATGTTGACTGCAAATTACTCAAATAAGAATATGTTCACATCTTCAAGGTCCAGATTTGTGAAGATTTGCTGGACTGATTTTGAAGCAATGCCTCAACTTAAAGTAATTGTTTCTTGCTTAAAATTAAAACTGATGTTAAACAGTTTTCTCTCTGTCAAACCTATTGTAATCTTCAGGACAGGTTCAAGTGAACCTGTTTACTTGAGCAGAATATTGCAGGTATCTCCCAAAACATTATCGCAGCCTACCCACTGCATACCTCTACCTTCAATACTGGTGTAACTCCAATTCAGAAATGTCACATACCAGTAAAACCGGAATCAAGACAAGGTCAAGCGCTTCTGTGCATACACTAGATCCACTAAAAGTCACAGCTTATTAAGGAAATTGTTTCCAGTTAAACACTATCCACAGCACACCGATGTCCCAGCAAAAAAGAAGACACTTTGGGAAATTAGGGCCAGATGTAGCAAAATTCTTGATTGCGGCTCGCAAATTGCGAGTCAGACCGAGTCGCAAATTGCGAGTCGCAATCCAGAATGTAGGATGGTGTCCCTGACACCATCTGCGACTCGCAAGGGGGTGGCAAAGGCCCACCTCATTAATATTAATGAGGTGGGTCGCAATTTGCGACCCCCTTGTGAGTGGCGGCACTCACAGGGATGGTGGCCTGCTGGCGACAGCAGACCACCATGTCTGTGACTGCTTTTAAATAAAGCAGTTTTGTTGTTGTTGTAATGCAGCCCGTTTTCCTTAAAGGAAAACGAGATGCATTACAAAACGAAAAAATGAAACGTTATCGTTCCATTTTTTCAGAGCAGGCAGTGGTCCATAGGACCACTGCCTGCTCTGAAAAAATGTTTTTCATGCCATTCACAAAGGGGAAGGGGTCCATTCCCTTTTGCGAATGGGTTACCACCAGTGTGACACTGGTGGTAACTGAGATTGCTTTGCGACCGCATTCACGGTCACAAAGCAATACAGCATGGCGCTGAGACTCGCAATTAGGAAGGGGAACACCCCTTCCTAATTGTGACTCGCAGTCCCGTTTTGCGAGTCGCTAACCAGGTTACTGACTCGCAAAACTGGGATTGGGCATCGCGATGTGCTTTCTGCATGTCAAAAACAGCGAAATGGCGACGTGCAAAAAGTTTGGTACATCTGGCCCTAGTTACTTCAAACATGAAGCAGATCCTTTCCAGAGATGGATTTCAAGCAGTGAAGGTTGGCAGCTGCTTCATGATTCCTTCAGAGGTGCACATGAATCTCCTTCTCTATTAATCCCATCTCCAAATAGCGCACCGATACATGTGCGAAGCACTTTTGGAAACAAGTCCATGTACAGTACTAGATACAGAATCTCTGATAAGTGTCTTAAAGTGATGAATGTAATGCATGTAAAGTCGGGTAGTATTTACTCTCCAACTCTCCAAATCCCTCAGCTATTTATGCATAATTTCACATGGCAAATGGCTTCATGCAACGTACCTTTTCCACATGAAAGATAAGATTAAAGAGCAAAATAATTTTCTTTCAAATAGTATGAAGGCATTCCTGCTATATCTCTGAGGGAACGGCTGTTGTAGAAGAATATCCGTGTCAGAAAATCGACTTACATAAATAGTGTGTCTTAAATCTTTTTATACAAAAATACCCACCCACTGGAGTTAATATTGGAAGAGCTACACCCACTGGCACAAATTTTGTATAAATCATATTGATGCTGTATCATAGTCCGCTATATGTTACTTTGGAACATAGCCACATACACAAACCTCGCATTGAAGCATTTAACTGCTTGGGGATCTACAGCCGCTTTCACTTGTCAGCAGAGGGTGTCCTGCAGGGTGATTAAAACAATCCCAGTAGGGAGAGACAATTCCCTGCCTACTCTTACTGCTCCTTGAGCAAGAAGACCATCAATTGTCATGAGCTTATCAGCCAGCAGAGTCTATTTGCATATCCTAATTGGATTTACCTCAATCAAAATAAAGGTAACTAACAAAGCAGTTCGAACCTGGTTGGAAATTATATGAAATATTTAATCCTTCATAGATTCAAAATAAACAAAACAATTAACATTTATACGGACGCTTGATTTTTCGAATCGAAACTCTGCTTAAGTTTGAAACACTAATTACATTGTTGTTACTATTACAACATGACGATTTATATGTTTTTGTTAATTTCCTGGGTTACAGAAGCACACAGCTTTAAGCTGGCAGCTCGCTTTGGGATCCACTACATCAATGAGACATCCATTCTCTGTGAACATTGAAAATTATATCTAACAACCTCTTCATATCCATACATGTAAATGTACAAAGAGAATATATTTAAAGTTACCTTAGGTTAAGTTTTGTTAGAAGCACATTCCCGGGTCAGCCGGATGTCTTGACCTTTTATCACCTGCAGCAGCACAGGATGCATAACTTGTAGGGGTCATGTTACTTGAAATAGAGAGTGATAGGGAAGACATCTGTCCGGCAGGCCTCAGACCAATGCAGAGGTCTACTTAAGGATCTGGAAAGGGCAGCAGGTGAAGTTCACTACCAGGGCAGATGAGCACTGTTTACTGAATGCAATCTTGCACTTATATGATGGTAAAACCAGTTAACAGCCCTGCCACAATTTTTTTATAAAATCAGCCTCATTGTGGCTCATTTTGCTTAGTGTGGTAATCACTTTTTGATGGTTCTGTATTTCGGTTGAATCATTTTTTATGTTATTTTATGCTTTTAAAGCTAATCCCTTTATGCTGCACATTATTTTCAATGTATTGATAGTAATTGCCTCTTTGACACAAAGCGGTTACCTCCTATGTCTTTTCGGTGAGACATTGGATACGATGCTTCTAGCTCTTGTCACTGCTGTGGGTTATGGTATTGATATGCGCAACTGACTCCTTTCTACTCCAGCTTTTAGAGTGGTTAATTTATAACAGTGATAGCACCCAGTGTCAGCTTCATTAGGAGTGATTCTGGTAATCCTGATGGGACTGGTAATAGCAATGCATGTTGCAGTAGTATTGAATATAGTAGTGCTTCACAAAGGGATAAAGGGTGCTGAAAGCAGCCAAAATGACCAGGTGAATCTCTGAGTGCAGAAAAGCACTGTACCTCACCTTAAACCCAAACATCTCTAAATAGGGTTTAGTTCCAACCCCAGAAACACCAAAGCCTTTGATATCAGTAACTCCACTGGTGAGTGGAAATTACTGGCCTACATTCTACTTGAAATGGAATCAAATTCGTTGGCACATTTATTCTCAAAATTATTGTTTATAGGTCCACTCTTGCTCAAATGCAAATTCCAAATGTGCAGATTTACTAAATGTGTAGAGGTTCAACAACATCTTTTGCAAATAAAAGCCTTCTTACAAAGCTCTTAGAGAATCCTCACCACTACCCTTTAGTAATAGATTTGCAAGTGTTTTTGATGACTGCTACCAGAACATTATTGAAACTACAATGCGCACACATCAATACAGGCAACCTCTTAATATCATATTTACCAAATATACTTTATTATTTGTTTACAAACAATGCATAGAAACACTAGCGAAATTATAAGAAAATCAGACAGTTTACATTATTTAAAAAAATAACATATTGACAATAGAAATTATCTGGTCATTATAAATTCAGTGGCAGTAATTGGTAATTTCCTTCATCAGTCACTATGTAAATATGCTGGCCCAGATTTTCCAAAACCTTACTGGTGGGATATACAATCCGATGCAAATCGAGATTTATGTTGGATTGTAACCCAAAGTTACACAAAACACCTTAATGAGCTGCCTTGCGTTACTTTGCATCAAGGAGCATTCATGGAGGGTAGTATGTTGGAACCACGCATGCATTTAGCAGACATGCCTTAGCAACGTGTTCCAAACAAAAAATGCGTCTTTACAATGCATTCCTTTACTGCGCAAAGTCACCAAAACAACTTGCCTCAGGGAAAGTGCTGGACTTTGGAATAGTATAATTTTCTATTCCAACTCCAGTCTGGCAACAGTGGGGGAAGTATTGGACTTAAAGTCCAACATCAGCCCAATAACGTTTTCCTGAAGGCAAGTCATCGGGTTGTGAAGTAATGCATTGTAAAGACGCATTTGTGGTTCTGACCGTGTTGTCAAGGCACAGCGTGGTTCAAGCCACATTGTAAATGGTGTCTCCCCAATATTCTGAAGATCCTGCATTTGTAATATTTGTTTTTATTTTCAATTTAGACGTGCAAATGTACATGTTGACAACATTTACTGCTCTGCAATTGGGGTGGTGTTTGTTTTTCCTTTGCAGTTCTTTGCCCTCATTGGTTAGACATTGCAGCTGTAAAGGCACTTACTCATAAATGGTATACCTCTTCTAACCACATGGATATTCAAGATCTTAAGCATGTGTTTTTTGGTAGTCCTGCTTTGAACCCATTGAGGAAAACATGGTTGAAACATGTCTTTTTTAAACTTAATGTTCGTTCTTCCAGTATTGATTTTGATCTCTTGTTTAATCCACCAAATGAAATGTTCGGATATGGCGTTTTTAACTTCTTTAAGCCTGTGTTTGGTTTATTTTGAATCTATGTACAGCCTAGGTTTTATGTAATCTTGCTCATGATAGATAATTTTCTGGTATGATATAGCTATCTTAGTATTGTCTCAATCTTGTGTTCTTTCTATCTAATGAAATATTCTGTTTTGGCGTTTTAATTGCTTTAAATTTGTATCAGGCCTGTTTTGAATGTACGCGCAGTCTATGGTTTTGTGTAATTTTGCATGATAGCTCATTTCTTGTAGGATTTCCGATGTAGCTGTTTTAATTATGCAGTATTTCTGCTGATAGTTTTCCATGGTTTTATATATTTCATGTAACTATTTATTTTTTCTGCCTGAAGTGTATTTATGCATTGTGATATTTTATTGTGGACCTCCTAGGAGTCTCAAATCATTAATAAATTTGACTTGACTAACTTGAGATTGTAGCTGATGGACTGGATTACTGATTTATTTGGCTGATTTCCTACGGCTTAATTTTCCCGTACAAAGAACGACTACTCTTGCCATTATCTGTGAATCTCTAAACGAGGCAATGAGAGTGACCCCACCTGCACACCATAGACGAGCCTGAGCTACAGAAAAGTATGAGCAGGAATGCACGAATGCACTCTTTCTAGAAACCACAATTTTGATTGGCCTAATTTCAGATGCTGAGAATGTTAGACAGGAGAAATATGCAAAGCAGCATTATCCCTGTGCCTTGTTAGCATCATATAAATATTATATTGCATTAGATGCGTTCATTCACTTCTTGTTATGTAGCTAAGCTTATAGGTGCGCTCGGTTAAACCAGTGAATGTCGAGCTATTGACTGCAGCATCAGAGGTTGCACGAAATGAAGCGAAAACCTGCTGGGACAGTTACCTTCAACATAGCACATTCCATCGAAATTTACAGTAATAGACTCCCACTCCCTGAGTGCGTGCTGTGTTTGTTTGCAAACTAGTGTGCAATACTTAAAAGTCTGCGGTTTTATTGACATATCATTTTCCTTTCCTGTGGTTTTTAATTGAAACCCCCACTGCTTAGCCTGTCTCCTACGGCTAGAAATAATAAATAAAATAAAAGTTTGATGTTTATTCTTTATTTAGATTCTCAGAACATATGCTGAATGATTGGGGTGCATTTAACGCGCAACTGTGACCCCCTTACCCCCCGAAACGTAATGCACTTTAATTCCTTTATAGAATAATTGTTCTTTGTTTTTAATTAAATGAACAGTTATAATGTACTTCAAACGACGCCTGCAAAGGAGGGAAATAAAAGTATACACCTTTTTGCCTTGATTTTGCAATTATCACTTCCATGGCAGTCAAACTGAAATGACTTTGCTCAAAGTGCACACTGTTTGCAAGGATAATGATTCGATCATTAGGTTCACTGAAGGTAAGTCACACCATAAAACAGGGGGTCAAATTTACAACGAATTGAGTAAAAGGCAGCGCACCAAGTAAAGTTGCTGCCTGAATTGCGTCAACGGAAGAGAGCAGAGCAGCGTCACATCTGCTAAGGTGTGGCACTCTTCTGCTGTGTCCCGACCCTGGCACCCTTTTGGATCGTGGGTCCAACATGCAAGCAGAATATTGCAGCCACGGGCATTACACAGGCTCCTTCAGCCCCTGCAGTGCAAGGGAGGCACAAACCCTTTAGATGCTCCCATTCAGCTGAAGACCAATTAATATATGTCAGATATGGGAGATTTAAAGGGCCCTCATTACATTCTGCAATGGACCCAATCACTTTAGGCAATGCAACTGAGTACAACTAGGGTCGGCACAGATATGACCGAGAGGGAGTGCCTTCCAAATGTTCTGGGAAAAGCTTTGGCAATTCGCAGTATAGTTGTACAGCACCCGAAAGAAAAGGCACAGATGTCTAACCCTGAGTGAGAGCTGCGGTAGTGGGGCCTGATAAGTACAGAACAAACAAATTTCCAATAAACATGGACACGGACGGAGAACATTCCAGAACACAGCACGTATGCTATGAACTATGGCACTGATTTATACTTTTTGGTGTAAAACTGCGCTAACGCAGTTTTGCACCAAAAAGTTTAGCACCCGCTTGCGCCATTTCTGTGCAACAGCAGGGAACCATATTTATGGAATGGTGCAAGCCAGTGCAAAGGGTAGGCTAGCGTAAATAAAAATGACGTTAGTCGGGTGGAGCTGGCAGTATGGAAGAAGGGGATTTTGCACCAAAAAATGACGTTAGGCAGGTTAGAGTAAAAAAAAAAAGACTAACCAGATAAGCGTCATTTTATGGTGCTAAACCTACCATGCAACATGACTCCTGCCTTAGAAAAGGCAGGAGTCATGCCCACCACCCCAACTTCCAGCACAGGGGACAAGGGTCCCCTGCGCATGGCCACTGCACCCTGTCCCATGTATGGGGGCCCATTTCAGGGACCCCTATAGCACTTTAAAAAATAAAATTAAGGGCCACATATACAAAGATCCGGTTTTGCGACTCACAAACTGCGACTCTTAGTGACTCGCAATTTGTGAGTCGTAAAACTCGATGTACAACAGTGTACTTTACAATGTTTACGATTCCCAATGGGGTCGCAAATGAGCTACCTCATGAATATTCATGAGGTAGGTCGCAATTTATGACCCCATTCGGAATGGCCGCCCTTACAGAGATGGTGGCCAACTGGAGACAGCAGAGCACCATGCCTGTGACTGCTTTTAAATAAAGCAGTTTTATTTTTTTGAAATGCAGCCCGTTTTCCTTAAAGGAAAATGAGATGCATTTCAAAAACAAAAATGAAAAGTTTTCTTTTAAAGTTTTCCGAGCAGGCTATGGTCTGTGGGACCACTGCCTGCTCTGAAAAAATATTTTGGCTGCCATTCACAAAGGGGAAGGGGTCCCATGGGGACCCGTTCCCATTTGCGAATGGGTTAGCACCAGTTTGAAACTGGTGCTAACTGCAATTGTTTTGTGACCGCATTCACAGTCACAAAACAATACTACATCACGCTGCGACTCGCGCCCCTTCCTAATTGCGACTCGCAAACCTATTTTGTGATTTGCTAAATAGATTACCGAATCGCAAAATAGGCTCTGTACATACCAAAATGTTTTTTTCCTGTCGCAAATGGTACAATTCTGCGAATATGGCCGTTTGAAACAGGAAAAATGGTACGTACATGTGCCCCTAAATACCTACCTGTGCTTACCTAGGATGGGGTCCCCCATCCTGCACAGTCCCTCTGGTGTGGTGGGGGTGTCCCTGGGACCTGGGGAGGGCACCTGGGGCTTATTCCATGCTGTTCCACCATGGAAATAGGCCCACAGGTCCCCTAATGCCTGCCCTGACCCAGGCGTTAAAAAATGGGGCAAAGCAAGCTTTGCACCATTTTTTGACCCCTCCTCTCTCCTGTGCACCATTTTTGCACGGGAGTATAAATATGGTGTTAAGGTCATAGAGTCATTTTTTGCACGGGAACGCCTACCTTGCATCTCATTATGGCAAGGTAGGTTTCCACATCCAAAAAATTACTTTAACCCCATAAATTTGGCAATAGACGGGTCTAGCGCCAAAGTACAAATATGGAGTTAGTTTTGCACCAACTTAGAGTAAAAAAAAATTACGTGAATTCAGTGCAAGCAGATTATAAATATGCCCCTTTATTCCTATCAAACATTGACAAAGACAATAGGTTTTGGTTTAAGTGTGTTAGTGTATGTAAACTGCATTTGTGCATGCCTGTGTTTTCATTTGTTAGCACGTTAAAGCAAAGTGTGTTGATTTTGTTATTGCTTGTTTGTTTCTTCCAGGAAGCCTCTGCTGATGATGTGCCATATTCTCTGGACTTATGTTTAAAACTGTGGATGTGGCTTAATGTCTGCAAATCTTGTGGTTCCGAAGCTATTGTTTTGACAGCAGAGCCTTTCCAGTCTCTGCAAATCGAAAGCTTTGACCTACGCCCTGACTGACATTAAGCTGTCTGTCAAAATACCTCAGACCACCCACCCCAGACAAGCCACCATATTTAGGACTGGCTTTCTGACATCATTGTGTCTCATGTGGAACTGCCTTGTAAAGCCAAGCGTTATCAAACAGAAAAACAGAAAGAAACAACCACCACATACTTGGAAACGTTCCAGTGTGCCAAAGACATTTATATTTTGAATATTTCAACAGTAAACTCTTTTTTGGATGTTTATTTTTGAAAACAAAAAACTTTCCTGTGCATTGCAAATGGTGAACACGCAACAAAGCTTGAGTTACTGTGGAGCTGCTGTTTCGGTGGCGCTCATAAACACAAAAAGATTACAGCTCACTTGGCAGAGATTTGGTAAGAATGGTGTGCTGTACTACGCCAGAGCAGGACAGTACATCCCTTTGCTCACTTTTTGGAACAGAAGATGAGAGATGGGGGTTTAGCACCAAAAAATGACTTTAGGCTGGTTAGAGTAAAAAAAATGACTCTAACCAGATTAGCATCATTTTACGGTGCTAAACCTACCATGCCACATGACTCCTGCCTTAGAAAAGGCAGGAGGCATGCCCACCGCCCTAATGGCCAGCACAGGGGACAAGGGTCCCCCTGGGCATAGCCATTGCACTCTGTGCCATGTATGGGGGCCCATTTCAGGGCCCCCTATGGCACTTTAAAAAATAAAATAAAATACTTACCTGTACTTACCTGGGATGGGGTCCCTCATCCTCCGATGTCTCTCTGGTGTGGGTGGGGGTGTCCCTGGGGCCTGGGAGGGCACCTGTGAGCTTATTCCATTGTGTTCCACCATAGAAATAGGCCCACAGGTCCCCTAACGCCTGCCCTGACCCAAGCATTAAAAAATGGGGCAAAGCAAGCTTTGCACAATTTTTTGACCCCTCCTGTGCACCAATTTTGCACGGGTGTATAAATATGGCGTTAAGGCCATAGAGTAATTTTTTGCACAGGAACTCCTACCTTGCATCTCATTAAGGCAAGGTAGTTTTCCACGTCCCAAAAATGACTTTACCTCCATAAAGTATAAATATGGAGTTAGATTTGCACCGAATTAGGCCCATATTTATACTCTGTTTGCACCAGATTTGCATCATTTTTTTTACACAAATTCAACACAAACTTAACTCCATATTTATACTTTGTCGCCAGACCCGTCTAGCGCCAAAGTTATGGAGTTTGAGTCATATTTTGTACGTGAAAACCTACCTTGCGCTAATGACATGCAAGGTAGGAGTTCCCGCCAAAAAAATGACTCTAAGGCATGTGAGTCTTTTTTATCCTCCGGTGTCAGAATGACACACAGGAGGAGGCTGTCCTTAAAACATGGCGCCCAGCTAGATTTGCGCCGTTTTTTAACGCCTCGGTCAGGGCAGGCGTTAAGGGACCTGTATGTTCCTTTCCATGGCCAGAGACCATGAAAGCAGTCCACAGGTGCCCTTCCCTGCACCCAGGGACACCCCCTGCCACCTTCGCCCACCCCTGGAGGATATCCATGGATGGGGGGACCCATCCATGGTAAGTGCAGGTAAGTATAAGTTTTTTGTTTTTTTTGGTAGGATAGGGGGCCCTTACATGCCACTGTGCCCAATGGCAATACCCAGGGGACAGAAGTACTTTGCTAAGTCAGGAGTCATTTCCATGGGGATTGTGCATCAAAAAATGGCGCAAGTCAGGTTAGAGGCAATATTTTTTACTCTAACCTCACTTGCACCATTCTTTGGAGCACAACCCCCAGTCTTCCCTTCACCTCTACTGCCTGGTTACCGTCATTTATTTTGTTGCCAACCAGGCTGCAGCGCCGGCTAACGTCAATCCATAAATAAGGCACCCGGCCGGCGTGTTGGAATGGCGTTAGCCAGCGGTAAACTTTTTGACGCATATCTACCCAAGCGCTGATTTGCGTCAAAAAGTATAAATATGGGCCCTAGCGATTAAAAAAATGGCGCTAATTCAGTGCAAACAGAGTATAATCTCTTTATCTATTCTTGCTTTTCTCTCTCTCTCTCTCTCTCTCTCTCTCCCTTTCTCTCTCTCTCTCTTTCTCTATTATCATTCTATAATATCCCTCTCTCAGTCTCTTTTTCTGCTTATGCTGCAGTCATGCCTGCTGCAATGAATCCCACAGGGATGGAGAGAGATGACAGATGCCCCAGTGGGACTTCAAAAAACATGCATCAATATCTCTAGCACCACCTCAGGAGAAATGTCTGATGAGGTAAATGACCAGTAGATCCCAGGTGCTCAGTAGCGTGGTACTAAAGTGCTCAGTTAATTGGTGTTTGAAAGTTCCCAGGGGCCTTACATAATCATCAGCATACTGATGCGCGGTGTCTGTCTGATATGTTGTCCTTTTCATGTTTGAGATATCGTATGTCCACGATGATTTTTCGTGTTGTGCAATTAATTAAGGCACAGACACATACCATGGCAACGTCTACAATGTTTTAATAATTTTCAATTAAGTTCATTAATGTGTAAAGATAAAGACAATTGTTTCCTATTTGCCAGGGTCACTGTCATTATCCTAAAAGACAGTTTATGATTGATTATGGCTCTGCAGTGCCACTGTTTATTTATACGTTGTGCAATGTTTACAACAGTAACAGCACAGGGATACTTTGTTGAAATCACTGTCCCAGGCCGTGTTTTTATATGGCACAGTCATGGTAAATTTTCAACTATTTAATGATACTAACCTGGTTATATTTGCCAATAAAAAGTTACTGATTTAAACACATGAAGAAAAGCATTATCACTGTATATTATGTTGATGTCCTGGACTCAACAAGGTCCAGCATGTTTGAATGTTTCAATTAAGTAATGAATGTCTCATGTTTGTGCTCACTCTTTTTTATTGGACAATTTTGCTCTCATGCACCCTATAAAACCTTCCTAGGTTATCCTGCCTGAAACTAATGATCCTTTACTAAGGATATAGAGTACTAGTGCGACCATTTTCCACA
Organism: Pleurodeles waltl; assembly: GCF_031143425.1. Taxonomy (NCBI): domain Eukaryota; kingdom Metazoa; phylum Chordata; class Amphibia; order Caudata; family Salamandridae; genus Pleurodeles; species Pleurodeles waltl. The sequence goes on along the minus strand of NC_090451.1, from coordinate 445,635,747 downwards.
TACTATGTCTGATCTCGTAGGAATATTAAAGTTTTAAAGCTTTCCAAAACTGTGCTATTGATGTAAATTTAGATCTAGATGTCAAAAAAGGAATGCTCAATATAAAGCAAATCGACAACCTTTTGAGAGGGGAATAAAGGCTGTCAAAAGTTCTATGTTTATGATTATTTGTGACTGTTCTACTAGAAAACAGGCAAAGGGGGTATTAAGATGTACTAAAGCAGGCGGTGCACCACTAGGAGGGCAAATCCTTAAGTACAGTGAGAAACAGTCCAAAACTCCAGTAGCAGAGACGAGACAAATCTTCCATTTGATTCTTTTAATTCCAATGTAAGGTATTCACACAACTCTCATGTTCTTATTGCAGCACATGTGCAAAGAAGCGTTTCATGATTCGATGCTGGTAACAAAGAAAACGGCTGAGTACAAATTCAAAATTGGAATGTGGCAGGCATTCGAGCTAAACTGTGTCTTCCTGATTGGCAAGAATTTTTTTTATACTATGATGTATGTTTTTTGTTTTTGTTTACAGAGACATGGAAAATAAGCTCTATTGTGTTTGAAGGTTATCAGTGTTTCAATGTTCAAGCCATCCCATCGCACTCTGGTAGAGCATGGGCCGGGTTATCAATTTGGATTAGTTTGCCTTTTTGGGGTGAGGGAAGGAGAGGTTATATCTTCACACAGGGAATGTCAAGTGATCACCTTTAAGGGTGCTCCTGCCTTATAACTTGTTCATTTTTATAACAGTGATTTCATTAATGTCCCAAATCAATGTTTATTGGGCTTGTCTGAACGTATCTCAAATATTGTGCAACATTTTTTACCTAGAGGCCAGCAGATGAACATCTGCCTTACAGGTGACTTTAATGAGAAAATTTCATTTTTGGAGAGGAGGGAGGATTGTGATAGACTAAATATGGATTAGAGAGGGGAGGAGCTGGTTGAACTTCTTACCACATATGATCTGCATGATATGTTACATCCATTTGGGCCAATTAATGAATGGAAGCTTACCTATAGGGAGAGAGGCCATGCCTCCAGAACTGATCATATTTTTGTCTCCCGTAATTTAGTCAACCAGTTGGTATCAGGGAATGTGGTTGTGAGAGATTACAGGGACCATAACCTCTCGAAGCAGTTCTTAACCTCCTAGGCACGGTGATCCCCAAGATTCGTGAAGGCCTTGGCAATATAACAGCTTCCGCAGATGACCTTAGGCTCTGTTGTAAGCTATCTGAACCTCTGAACCATTTAGGCAGAGTGGTCGCTGAGAATCGGGCTATAACTATCAATTGTTTACAAGGGGGGCTGAGGGTGGGTCAATGGTTCAAAGATTTATCTCCTTTTATTCAAGGATTTACCAGTCGCTTTGTAAACCCTAAATGTCCCTCCTGCAGGTTCCACGTTGGTTTGATAGCCATTGTGCACGTGCAAATCGTTTCTTATGCAAAGCCCTTAGTGTGCACCCAAGGGATTGGGTTACCGTAGCTTCAATAAGGAAACAGTATAAAGTTGAAACGACAAGATGGTGAAATTAAATTTCATCCTCCCATTGGGATATGCTGGTAGGGTTGGCATACTCCAATAATTGTAAAATCTTCTGGAGTACCGTCCATAATATTCAGTGGATTAACAATTCATTAACTTCAACTACTTGTCATATAAGTGGGGCAGAATGGGAGGTGCATTTTGCATTAGCTTATCAAGCCCCAGAAGTGTCAATTAGTAGGCTGGCCTTGAAGAGGACTTCTGCATGGTTACAGTTATTGGTCCAAGAAGTGGTGATGGCATACAGCAGAGCAAGAGGGAAAGGCTCCATGATCCATTGATTTAAAAAAATAACATGTCTCATCTATTCATTGATTGGGAAACGTGTATCAGGGTGGATAGTTAGCAGGTGCGGGCACTTTTATTAGCACAGCGTTTAGCAGAGAGGGAGAAGGTAGAATGCAATCAACCTTCTGAGGCAGGTTATATGAACTTAGCACGAGATAGATAGCGTAATGGTTACTTTTGTGACAGGTAAAACCACAGTGGACACATTCCTTATTGTTTCGGTTCAGATTGGGAACGAGTATGTTTTTGCTCTGTTTTCCCTTGGGATATCAGTCTGGCCTGGAAAACAGGAGGTGTCCTGGTGATGAAAGTTCTAAACAAACAATGTTGCATTTTCTGTTTTTCTGTGATTTTCAAAAATTTTTTACAAGAAGGTACTTGGTGCCCTTTTTAAATTACAGGAATTTTAGGAATTGTACAAAGATATTTTTCTACCTCAGTTGTTGGATGAAGAGACCTACCAATGAGTTAGCCATAGTCTCCGTTCTGCTGTGAGATCATGCAATGCTATGCTCCCAGATTAAAGGGCTGATTGCAAGTTTGGCGGTCTGAGGACCGCCATGATGGCAGTGGCGATCTGACCGCCAACAGGCTGGTTGAGTGGACCACCATATTATGAGTTTGGGGGTGGAGGCAACAGAAGACTGCCAGCGGTCCACTGCCACCACCAGGCAGGAAAGACCACCCCCGTTGGAGACCATTTTTCCGCTGGACCTATTACGAGGTTGCACACCACCAATGTGACCGCTGCGGTCCAACCATCACAGATCAGTAGGCAAAATCAAGCAGTTTAAAGGGAGACACTGACCTGCACACAGCAATACATGTACGGAGCCAACATGAGCCATTTCAAAACATCACGTCGCTGCTACTGCTCAACGAAAGACAACAAAATCAATGTTGACATAAACAACACCAACCATAAGAACACACACCTACCTGTATTATTAACATGTATAGCAAAATTGTACAGCTACCAAACACATTATGGGAGGGTGTCAAGGTTGGCAGCAACAACTATCATTCCAGACAAACACACTGACATACTGCAAGCCAGACACCTACACATTCACAACAAGCACATTTCAGCCAGAACACACACACACACACACACTGCACGGCAATACCACATTTATATGCATGGCTACACAACACAGGATCAAGGACACTGAAGGCCACACAACATTTACACACAGCAACAATAACAACTAATGTCCATATACAAATACATTCCACAAACTCACACCCAACACTGCCCAGGGACTGGCCACATACAATACACATATGCATCCATCTGCCATGGCACACACACAGCACCACCATCAAACAACACTGCAGTCAACACACACATCACACACACTCATAGCACAATGGATGCACAATGCCATGCACAATGCACACAAAGACAAATAGACAAAAGATACAAAGTGCACCACCACAGTAATGGGAGCAGCAGGACCATACTTTGAAGGAAGCTGCATGGGGACATATCATGTTGAACAAGGCCCGAAACATCATGCACACAGCAGTTGGTCACAATTGAATATCAAGGACAAGAAATACTGATATCAATTGTCATGCACAGTCACACAATGGGGGAAGGGCAGAGTAACAAAGCACACACAACTCACACTCCATGGGACATACCCCACACCAACCAGCTGCGAGGGACAAACAGATAAATGGATATATTTGCACTCAAATGCAAAGCAAACTACACCAAATCAACACACTCCATGTCTCTGCTGACAAAACACGAGAACACCCACACCTCATGTAGACAATAGCCATATCAGGGGACAATTCATACACCATACATGCCCACATCACACATAACAAAAAGAAACACATACCACTACAAACACAACACAATGCCCTTACACAGCATCCCAGCTACATGCACATACCCATCACACAACACACACCCTAACCTCGGGGAACAACAGCACTGCACACAAACACACACACTGTAAAAAAGCAACATGGAGAAGCAAGCAACACAAACACACAACTAAAGACACACAACCAATGTAAGCCTGGAACAACAGAAACCTAGGGAAGGAAATGCACGATAAGGTGTATCCATAAAACCAACACCTGGCTGGATTTAATAATGAAGAAGTAAAATTAAATAGTCATATGTCAAAGGTCATAAGCCAGTCCAAAGTCTGTAGTCCAAAAGGCACAAACTAAGGCCCCAACTCAACTCCTGACTGCCATGTAACCTCCACAGATAGGGGCATCAAGGGGGCAGGCACCTTAGGGATTATGTGGGGGGCAGTGGAGGGGGTTTTGGGATTGGGAGGGGGGTTTGAGTTTGAGCTTTTGAGGGGGGGAGCCTTCTGGGGAGGGGTGGCTTTCTTCTTGGTGGGGGATGGGCATGGGTGCTTGCAGGGGGGGGCAGGGGAGGCCTCAAGTGGAAGGGAGGGACTTTTGGAGGGAAACTATCCTTTTGGGGGTGGCAAGGGGGCAAGCAGGGGTAAGATCAAGGGCACAAAGGAAAACTTTTTAGACATATGGGGATGGTCATCAGAAGGGGCTTGGGATTTGGAGGTTGAGGGAGTGGTTGTATGATGTGTAGGGGTGGATGTCTTCAGTGCATGTTTGTGGGGTGTGTGCTTGTATGTGGTGGTTGTCTGTTGGATGGGTGAGTGAGTGAGGGCATTTATGTGTTTTGGGTTGAGGCGGTAGTGGTGTGGGGGATGCTGTGGTGGGTGGGTGTTTGTTGGGGTGATGACTGAAGGTATGGTGGAGTTGCTGCATGGAGATATGTTTGTGATTATGGTGTCTGTGGGTGTGGGGACTGGGATGTGTGTCTGAGGGTCTGCTGGGGTGGTGTCTGTGATTAGGATGAGTGTGGTGGCTGTGTCAGTGACTGTTGTGGTGGTGTCTGTAGGTGTGCTAGATGTAATGTTTGTGATGCTGCGGGTGGGGGTATCAGGGCAAGTCGTGACTCTTGCTGTGTCTGCAGGTGGATGTAGTTTGTGTGCGTGGCAGTGCTGTGTTTTGTGGTGTTTGTGTTTGTCTGCGCTTCCCTTTGCTGTTTAGGTGAATGCCGGGAAAGGGGGAATTTTGACTGGGAAGAGGAAGATGGAAGGGGTGGTGGTCAAGGGGTGACTGGCTGCAGTCACTGTAGAGGCCAGAGCCTGAGAAGATCTCTGTAGGCAAGCCATTGCACTGTGAATACCCTCTAGGAAGGCATTAGTCTAGTGGAGTTGTGTTGCCAGGCATTCACACTGGCAGACTGGCCCACAGAGATTGACCTCAGGAGGTCAATAATCTCCTCAGTGAGGGCAGCAAGGGCAACAGGGGCTGGGGCAGAGGTGCTTGTGGCAAAAGAGATGCCCGCCCTCTTGGGTGAGTGGGCACGACCAACTGGGTGGGGAGCAACAGGGAGGGTGGTCATAGAAAAGGGGTGGTGGACACAAATGGTAATGTGGGAGTCTCCGATGGGTCCGCCACCACTAGGGAATGGCAACTGGAGGAGGAATCTGATGATGTTGATGAATGTACGGTCACTCCTGTGGCACTCCCCTGAGAGACAAAACATACCATCATGTCAAATGACCCAACGCATGAAATGACAGCAAATTGGCACCATCATGTGCCAAAACAAAACCATGCATGCCATATTGAATCACAAAGGTCACATGAGCAAATCTTGGTCTCAGATAACTATAATAGCATGGATGAAGTCTAGCTACCACACTAACTATATCAAAACTGGATGGCCACTCCACATCAAACTTGTGCCACATGCGGCCTGACACATGGAACCAGCAGACAACAATTGGAGACCGTAAGGTGTCCTAACAATTACACTACAAAAGGATGATGGACGGAGTGCTGACAATCAAACACTCACCCCCAGTCACAGATCTGGGTTTAATCCATCGTTCTTTTGCTCACCGTGCCACCCAAGTTTGGACCCAGCCATATGCAAATCAGTCTTGATGGGTTTAGGCCCAGAGCACTGTACTGGGGGTGAATGTTTGACAATGTTCAGCATTCCGTCCCTCACTTGTTGTTTTTGCATTTGTCGCCCTAAGTGGGAAGGGTATGCCCAGACGTGGGTCCCTTGCTCACTGTGCCACTGGAATCAAGCTAGCCTGACTGAAGAAGGGTGATACCCTGAAACCGGTCCCAGGATGCTTGTTTCCGGTCCAGGGAGGACCTGGCCTGGCAGTTCGGGCTGGACTGTTCCCATGAGGAACAGGGTCAAGACTGATTTGCATACGGCTGGGTCCAAACTGGAATGGATGGGCAGCAAAAAAACGATGGATTTAGGTCCAGATCACTGTACTGGGGGTGAATGTTTGACAATGTTCAGCATTCCGTCCATCACTTGTTGTTTTTGCATTTGTCGCCCTAAGTGGGAAGGGTAGGCCCAGACGTGGGTCCAGTGCTTCCCATGCCACTGGATTCAAGCTAGCCTGGCTGATGAGGGGTGAAACCCCGAAACCGGTCTCAGGATGCCTGTTTCCAGTCCAGGGACGACCTGGCCTAGCAGTTCGGGCTGGACTGTTCCCATGGGGAACAGGGTCAAGACTGATTTGCATACGGCTGGGTCCAAACTGGAATGGCATGGGCAGCAAAAAAATGATGGATTTAGGTCCAGATCACTGTACTGGGGGTGAATGTTTGACAATGTTCAGCATTCCGTCCATCACTTGTTGTTCTAACAATTACACTAATACATACTTATGCACATTTTAAACTTGCATAAATATAGGCCCTCATTACAACCTTGGCGGTTGTTTTGGCCATCGTACCGCCAACAGGCTGGCGGTACAAATCGCCATATTTTTTCCCGCCATCGTTGTCCTGGCCGTTTTAATCCGCCAGGGCAGCGCTGCCCTGGGGATTATGACTCTCCTTCCCGCTAGCCTGTCCATGGCGGTCGAGACATGACAGGAACTTGGCATGGGCAGTGCAGGGGCCTCCAGGTACAGCCCCGCCCTGCTGTGCAGACAGTGAAAAGTGACATACGACTAGAAAAAATAATTTGATTGTATTGAAAAAGAAGAGATGATGGCTTCCATATCTCAGTGTTGCTTTATTTCATCATCTCTTCTTTTTCAATACAATCGAATTATTTTTTCTAGTCGTATGTCGTTTTCTCTTTCTCTCAGCCTTGAGAAAGCCCTGGCGTATGCACCTGTGGGGCAAAACACGTGTTGGCTGACCCTCTGTTTTTTCTAAGTGACCCATCCTGTTGTATCTCAACTGGGAGTTACTTGTCTTCTGTAATAAAATTCGAATTGGAGCAACAAAGGCTTTTGTCGTAATCTCGTTCACAAAATTCACTGAACTCATGACATATTGACTTTAAAAAGGCTTTTTAAGTGGGACCTTACCTTCTCTTTATCAGTGCATTTCCTTTGGAGGATTTGGGTCCATGTCCTCTGGTCAAGCTCCCACTTTAATAAAAAGGCATTCTACACAGGAAGTTTGTGTCTTTGGACCCTCTCCTTTTTGGAGTACTTCTTTGAGGGTTCATTATAGTTTAGTCTTAGGTCCCAACTTCAAAGGGATGAGCAAACCAATTGGAAACACATGGCCTGTCTACACCAATTTGATCCCAGAAGAAATGTGACACATGACACATGCCACAGTGTCAGGGAGAGCAGTCTGTCCCTCATCTACTAAAGGTTCAAGCATGACAATTAAGTATATTCACCCCTTAAGGCTTCTGTGCTGCCCTCCAATGCCCATTCAAATCCAGTTTGGCAGCCGCCAAAATGCAGGCCATTCGGGGGGTCATGGTCCAACAGGCACTCCGTCCTCTTGGAAGGACATCACCAGCTGGGCCTCTGCAGTCTTCCGAGCCTAGTGTTTCAGGTCCTCCCACCTCTTCTGACAGTGGGCGCTCTGCCAGCTGTGGACCCTCGGGGAGCTCACCTTCTTGGCAATGGCTCTCCAAAGCCCCTTCTTCTGATGGGCATTGACCTGCATGGATGAAAATGACAAGACAGAATAATATGTCCACAAGTCCCATACAAAATGGCTCACATACATGTCAGTGCACCTAGCTACCTGTCCTGACCATCCTGTCCACCCGTGGCCTATCGCATGCATTGGACACAAGGACATGACTACAACCACTCCCCAAAAGGGTGCACTAAACACACCCCAGCTCAGGCCCTGCACTGTCCAGGTAGAAAAACAATGACTTTTGTGGGACATTAGCTACTCATATGACATTGACCAGGAACACGATGGAACACATCTCACAAAGTGGCAAGTGACAGGTAAAGCACACTGCACACAATGCACAAAAACATCCACTACCTCTAAATGTCACCCACTGCATGGAGTCATGACGTCACAGCAAGCCTTCATATAGACTCATTGTGCTTCAACCATATTGAAGGGAGTGACAGGTTGAGCACACAAAAAGGCAAGCCTGTCCATGTGTGGACATATGCAGATGCAGGCACCTGCTACTTCTGGTGGGTCTGTGTGTCACATCGACATTAAGGTATGTATACATTCACACATGTGTGTTCACCAAACCTATAGTACTGAAAAAGAAACCTGGCCATGCGTTGAACACGTTCCGCTTCATAACCACAGAGTATAATATCATAGCACATCACTCAAAAACCCCTGCATGCAGATGTGCAAAGTCCAAAATAAAAGGCACCTATACTGGACACATCAGAGCTGGATGAAAAAGATAACAGGGCTGCGGGGACAAGGGATCTGTCAAGGCTATGTGACACACATTGTCAGAGATGACATGAGCATATCAGTCACAGATTATGACCCTGCCGCTATTAAAAATCGCTTATTAATCAGTGGACATGGGCTCAAGAAGCTGCATATTGGCAGAGAGGCATGATATGGCACCCTCACATGCTGTCCAGGGATACAGGGAGTGGGCACAGTGTTACACTTATAGCAGAGAAGGGAATTGTTACCATCCCAGATGTCCAGTTTTGGGGTGAGTGATAATACACAGGCCCCCTTATCTGCAGGCTAAGCAGACTTACCTACACAATACACCATCTCCAAAAAACACACGCACCACAGTACCTCATGTAGCCTACTGCCATTTTACAATAGGTGCCAATGTGCAGAGCTGAGGGGCATAGTGAGTCATTACCTGGCTTCAGAACAACAGTCCAACAAGGCCAGATGTGGCCAGAGATCACTGTGCAAACACAGAAAGAGCTCAAATGATGGCCAACCAACACATAGAACACTCATTCAACCCTCCTGCTGTCATGCAAACACGTGACTATACATTACAAACATCTTGTGGCAAGATTAGACTGGGGATGGATGTCATGACACCTCACCTAGCCATGTGCATCAAAAGCAAGTTAGTTGAGGGAACACTCAATGCACACTCACTACATTGTCTCAGGACTACAAAACTGTCACTTGACATAAATACTTTGCCATTGACTCAATCACTAACACACACTGACAGCACCTACAGGGCTTTGAAGACACAATCATACAAACTGGGCTTATGCCAAGTATGACTAAAGCTAAAATAAGTAGAGGCAGAGATAAAACTGTGCACATGGTGCCCTTACCTGCTCCTCTGGTGCACCACAGAGCTGTCTATACAGAGGTAGGGCCTCCTCCACTGGCTTCTCCAGCTCTTTAGGTGAGAAGGCAGGGGCCCTATCACCTGTAGGAGGTGGCACAATTGCTCCAAGAGGCACTACACAACAGCTCAGACATGGGGGTGTTGCTGGCAGCAGTGTCGTCAGGAGTCAAGTGAGTTATTCAGCAGAAGATGGCAGTCACTTCTGCCACATTTGCGACTGTCACTGCGGGTGGACACTGCCATAGGCCAAAGACCACACCAGGCAGCAATATTATCCTATGGCTGTGTTTGCAGCAGTAGAATCCGCCTACCCCCAGGAGTGCTGGTCTTGTCCTGTCGTGTAGCTCAATTGTTTCCGTTATCATGTACGTATGTGGCTCTGCAGATGTGACAACATTATTGGGGGTACAGCCATCACCCACTCCCCCATACGTACACATATGTAGATAAGGAATGTGTTAGCGTTTCACAAATGCACAAGTGTTAGCCCTTGTGCGAGTTGTGCATCATGTTTACAGTGACTCACATGATATGACACATTTCATATCTGACATGTAGTATGTCAATTGCCAGGGACACATTGAGTGACTGCCTTTTTCTCTTCTTGGCCAACATAGTTACCCTAGGTGGATAAGTACTAGACACCCTCCTGTGTATGTCACTAACACACTTGCAGACCATGGAGAACAGACATGTCATTCATATGTACCACCTGGATATGCAGACAATCATGGATCTATGTCATCAGTTGGAGCCAGATCTGATGCCAGCCATACATCAATCAAATAGCATACCACCCATAGTACAACTCATGTCAGTGTTGCACTTCCTGGCCATAGGGTCCTTCCAAAACACAGTGGCCCTATCTGCTGGGATGTCCCAGCCTCTGTTCAGTTTAGTGTTGAAGGATGTTCTCTCAGCAATGTTGAAACACATGGACAGCTACATGTGTTTTCCTCAAAGGGAAGATTTTGCCCATGTGAAAGCAGAGTTATATGGTTTAGCACACATCCCACATGTTGTGGGAGCCATTGAAGGCACCCATGTAGCCCTGGTCCCACCCCATGGCAGTGAACAGGTCTATCAGAACAGGAAGAATTTCCATTCCATCAATGTCTAAGTAGTGTGTTTGGCGGACCTCAACATTTCCCAATGCTGTGCCCAGTACCCGGGGTCAGCCCATGATGCCTACATCGTGCAGAACCATGCAATTCCCCAGCTGATGACACAAGTGTACCCAGAGAGGTCCTGGCTGGTTGGTAAGTGACATATGTCATGTGTGTTTGTATGCTATGTCTGCTGCTAGTGAGACATTGCTCTCGACTGATGGATGCATACATGACACATTTCCTTACCCAAACCGTCCCTGGTTGTTGACGCCAGTGAAGAACCCAACTACGCCAGGGGAAGTTTGTTTCAACGAGACACATATAAGAACACGCTTTGTCGCAGAGGGGCCTTTTGGGCTCCTGAAGGCAGGATTCCAGAGCTTAGACAAATCAGGTGGAGCCCTCCTCTACTCACCCACAAATGTGTGTAAGATCATTGTGGCCTGCTGCATGCTCCACATTCTTTCCTTGAGGAGAAACATCCCATACATCCCTAATGAAGGGGATCTGGTAGTGCCACCGGGTGAGGATCCTGAAATACCAAATGAGGATGACAGTGATGAGGATGAAGGTGGAGACATGCGGGCAGATCTCATCTATCAGTGTTTCACTTTAGTGTAAGTATGTGATGTTCTGCGATTACTGTGACTGCAAGGGGTGCTATAGGGGTCAGGATTTTTGGAGAAGGGTATCTCTGTCACCATGATACAGGGCATCTCATGCTATGCATCATACAGGCCAGGTTTTCTGGCTACATCAGACTTGAAGATGTGCCTCTCTTGAGGGCCTCCTTTGTTTGGGGCAGTAACATTGTACTGTCAAATTTCAGGAACATCTATAGTATTCTGGACGAATTTGCAAACACATTGCAGTGATTCGCCATGTTATCAGGAATACATGGTAATTGGGCGAAGTGATGTCTTTTCCCCCTTAGCCCCGATCGCATAGTCTCACGCTATCGGGAGTGCCCATTCCTTGGCAACCCCGGACGTTTTGATACTTGAGCATTAATGTATACCCCACAACAGATGACCTATGGGATGGAAATCTCAAGAGAGCATTGTCTTCTATCCGTGCCCAAATGACCTTTTGGCAGACGCTATCACTCAATGTGATGGGGAGGATAGCACTCCTGAAAATGGTGGTCTTTTCCTGTTTGCTTTACTGTTTCTCCAATCTACCATTGTATGTCCTGTACACATTTTTCAGAGACCTGGAGTCCAGAATTAGGGAATTCATTTGGAACAAAAGCCGCTGAAGGGTGGCCCTAACTATATTATACTCACCTCTAGACAAAGGCGGGCTGGTGGCACCGACCATGAAGAACTACTACCTAGCCTCCCAGTTGCAATTAGTGGCCAAATGGCTTTCTGGGGGTTCAACTGTCAGACACGGCAGCAGAGACACAGCCCTACTCACTCTCAGAGATATTATATCTGTTCGATCCGGCCACACGTGCTAAAGTGCCGATCTTGCTCCTGATAGATGTGGCCCACCAATGTTACCGTCATAATCTGCGCCTCACCCACGTAGTTACTCCATGTGCGCCAGCACTACCTCTACTGGGCACACCTTGCGGACCATGGTACACGACTCCAGCAGACCTGGATGCCTGGCATACTGCAGACATTCACACACTGGGGGACCTACATGTTGAGGGAAAACTTACCCCATTTGACACACTGGCGGGGGAGACATACATTTTATCGGGACAATTTCTACTACATACCTCCCTGATGGCGTTGTTGTCTAGACACTGGGGGAATATATCTGAAGAACCACCAATGTATCTTCTGATACAATACCTGCATGTTATGGGATCGGGTAGCCATTTAGTACATTGGCTCACAAATGTACTCCGTACACACAATCCACAACTGTGCCTCACTACGAACTGGCTCGGAGGGTGACATGGATAGGCACTGTATGGCTGGGGAGTGGGGGGCTACCTTGCTGAGTCACGTTGACGTGTCGTGTAATGTGCGCTTCCACCTGATCCAGTTTTTCATCCTACATAGGGCGTACCTCACACCAGCAAAAATTATCAGTATTTTAAGCGCACAGATGCAGCATGCCCTCGATGAGCATTAGTGGTGGTCAATCTGCTACACATGTTATGGTCCTGTCCCTCATTAGGTACTTATTGACATGCAGTACTGGCGCAGCTGTTAGAATACATGACACACCCGCAACTGACCACATGGGAGGAGTGCATCTTAGGCCTCTTTTCCAAAGCTTAACAACATAAAGTGTTAACACGGTTTCTAGATCTAGGTCTATTGATGGCTAAGAGGCTTATCACCAAGAGGTGGAAATCTGCAGAACTCCCTTCGATAGAGGCATGGAGGAGGTCATTTGCGCTATGGGCAGAGGAAGTGGTGTTGCGGAGGGAGGATCACCTGGGGCTATGGAAATTTCCATTGGCCACTAGCTGGGATGCGATGTTGCAACAACTTCAAGGGAGGGAGTAACCATTGAAGTAGATATGGTACGTACAGTGAATACACCAACAAAGAGGTGCTGTGTTAACTGAAGGAAGTGGGCTGATGACATCCTGGCTGGGTGGCACACCGGAAACTCCCTTATTGTGTGGGTGTGGGATTGGATGCGATAAATAGCATGAGTCCTTGCAAGGCGCGCCAACATGACTCGATTGAATGGTTGAGAATACCCTTGACGGTCCTTGGCGGGTGAGAAATGGAACGGATGATCAAAAAGTGGGCACCAGTGTTTTGTTACTCTATTGTTATTATATATGAAACTCATGCCGAATCTTCTCTCTCTCATTATATGCTGTATGACACATACCTAAAGAAATGACACAATGAAGTATTAATTGCTGTATACTCCTACCAGCCCTCTAAGCGGATGACTTAAGATACAACGCAACATTTATGTCATCACTTGCTATAGAAATTGGAAAGCAAACAAAAACAGAACGATACACTCCCGATGATGTAACTTCAAAATGCATACAATAACTAATGTATATGAGATGTGTTTGGAATATTTCATTGGTAACACCAAAAAAGAAAAGAAAAAGATTCAAGCAAAAAAAAAACCATTGTACTGTCAGAGAAACAACAGAAGTTTAAAATGACTTTTGTGTCTCATGTATGCCTTTGCCTGCCTAAACTCCTTGCACGTCACTTTTTCTTTCCAGGTCTCTTCACCATGCCATCCTCATGTGGGCATTTCAGAGTTGTGTCATTGGCAGGTGGCTGTAGCTGGTCTGACATGTGAAAGGGACATGTGAAAGGGACATGGAATTGATCGAGGTACTGTATGTGGCAAATTTGGGTTGTGTGAGTTCCATGCCCAGGCTGCCTGGACAGTGGGACATGGAATTGATCCAGGTACTGTATGTCGCAAATTTGGGTTGTGTGAGTTCCATGCCCAGGCTGCCTGGGCAGTGGGAGTGCAGTTATCTGAGCTATAGAGTAAACCTGTTTGCCCTGGTATGCTGTACCAATGGTTTCATGTGTGTGATCATGTGGCCACGTAACATATCGTCCTGTGCAATCTATCCATTCTTCCTTCACATTGTGTTGATAATGATCCTGTATGCCCGGTATGAAGCTGTTGATGTGTTTCCCCGTTGCAGGCCATAGTGCCTGTGCCACAACACTGACATGGGTGTGTAACATGCCACTAGATGCCTAACCATTGTAATAGGATGTGCCTCTGACTAGGGACTGTTATACTGCCCTCTGTCTGTGTCACTGTGTCATGAGGTATGTTAAGTTGGATGGACCTTGTTTTGGTATGTGATAAGGTTCAAGCTTGTGACAACATCCACCAATCTGTGTACCTATGCGACGGGACAGGCTCTGACATGGCCCTTTCTTCTGTGTCCAAGGGAATGGTACTTTGAGATGTAGCCAGAAGCAACAATGTTTTCTCATTCTTGGCAATGACAGTCCAGACATTTTTTGTAGCCTTTGGGCTGTACAGTGTAAAAAAACATTTTGGTGTTAGTCACCACTTGTGTTGTTGTACTGCTAGTACTCCTCACGCTGACACTGTCTGTGACATATCCCTCCTTACATTACCATCTTAGGAGTACCTCATTTGCATCACATGAATTTCAAATTGAACATTCCACAATGGTGTAATATCACTATTAGGCATTGCCTGTATGCTTGTTGTGTTTATTTACATGTTCTCTGAACATAAAGGTGTAAATAAGTCAAATGGATCAGTCATGGTGGATTTAATCATCAGAGTAGCTGTCACAACATTTGAAGTCCAAAGTCCTTGAAAATGGATAGTGCTTGGAAAACAGTCGAAACAGTGTGATTCTGTGGCACACAAAGGTGCTCTATCTAGAAGAGGTCACTTCCTGGCAGTGGTTGACGTCTTGGCATCTGCCACTCCTGGATGTTTGGGTGGATATCCATGCTTGCAGGGGTGGGGGGGTTCTTCAGCTACAGATGCAGGGGTGTCTGAGGCACATCCTTCCTCTGGCAGGGCTTCCCATTCACTGGCTGCCACTGAGGTCAAAGAGGCTGACAGTAGCACAGCGTCATTATGGACAGTGTCCTGGTTATTGTAGTTGGAGGGAATGTTCGTCCTGGGATTTACAGTGATGTTACACCAAGTACTACACACAGCATACATGAGTCATCCTCTCAGGTGAGTAGACTTTCATAGTGAGTTGATGTACAAGGAAGTTAGGACAGATGCAAAGTGAACAGGGTGCTTTGCAGTGCCTGCTGACCTTGGCATTGCTGGCATTGCCTGTCCTACCCACACACTATATAGTTGATATCCCCATCAGTGAGTAAATGGCAAAGGTTGGGCAGGAGGAGAATGGTCCTAGTAACAGAGAACACAGTATTGGCTGTGTGGAGTGACATTACCAGTGCCTGCTGAGCTTCTCATTACTGCCATTGCCTGTCCTATCCACATACTATACATTTGATATCCCCATAAGTGAATACATGGCAAAGGCTGAGTAGAGGGAGAATGGTCCCAGTAGCAGAGAACATAATATTGGCTGAGTGGAGGGATATTACCAGTGCCTGCTGAGCTTATCATTACTACCATTGCCTGTCTCACCCACACACTGTACAGTTTAACTTCTCTCAGGTGGATACACTCCAATATGGAATTGACAAAGGAGGTAATTTGGACTGGGCTACATTGTTCTGGTAGTAGTGATAGTAGCGTGCTGCAAGTTGTAGTGCTGTCAATTCCTGTGCTACACCCACTGTACAGAGATGTTATTCCCTCAGGTGGGTGTATTTGTCATGTGGGAGGCCAGACACAGGTTTATGGACAGGTGGACACTGGACTGTTGAGTGGGGTGACATTGTAGGTGAGGAAAGGTGATCAGTGAACATGCATGCCAATACATTTTGGTCAGCTAATTTTGTTGTTGTGACTTACCCAACTCCATTCCCCCAGGTATTCCTGTCAAGACCTCCTCCTCCTCCTCCTTCTCCCTCCTCCCATGATGTGAACTGTGAGGGAGGAGATGGGGACCACCAACAGTCTTGTGGAATGCCAGCTGGTGCCTGACGGACATGGAACGTACCTTCCCCCTGATGTCGTTCCACCTCTTCCTGATGTCGTTCCTTGTGCTCGGGTAGCTGCCTACAGAATTCACTCTGTCAACTATTCTTTGCTACATTTCCAATTTCCTTGCAATACTAGTCTGCTGTGCTTGGGCTCCAAATAGATGTGGCTCTACTCTGATGACTTAATCCTTCATGACTCTTAACCTGTCTGTGAAACAGGGATGTTTTTTTGGTGACATGGTGGTGGTAAAGGAGTGAAGAAAAAACTAAATTGTAGGTGCTGTGTGATGAGGGGGTAATGGGGAGTAAATGGGGGTGTTGTGAGGATGTGTGATATGTGCTTTGTGAGAGATTGTGGGGTGCCTAATCCATGGTTTGGTTTGCTCTGATGTTGCTCTGGCTTCTGTGTTTGGCGTGGGAGATGCAAAGAATTGTGGTGTGTGAAGGAATGTGTTTTATAGTGTGTTTTATTTTTTGAACTTTTATTTATGCTTTTGAATAGTTGCACATACAAATATGCAATTGCAGTCATGTACAGTATATATTGACAGATATTACAAAATTATGAAATGCGGACATTGGCCTCAATGATTTAGCCTGGAATATTCCACCTACGTGTGATACCAAGGGACCGGCAACATTCACACAAATCCCAGCTATCTCGTCTCCTGTCACTCAGGGTCACCTGCCTCTGGCTCACCTGTTTCCTTGCCAATCAAATACTGCTTATAGACATCCCAATGTTTTGCAGGCCTATTTGTTGGGGGGAGCAGTTCACTATAATTGTCTGATTTTGTATTACAGTACACCATGTCTCTATACCAGTCTTTCACTGTTGGGACTGGACCCCGATCCCACCGCATAGCGATACATCTCTTGGCTAGTAGCAACCCAATTGCCAGCAACTTTCAGAATGTTTTCTGTAGCTGCCTATCCCATCCCAGGAGCACCATTAGTGGTTCAAAATCTAGTCGTTGTCAGACTATTGCTTCCAGTTTGCCGAACACTGGCTTCCAGACGAGCTGCACGCCATCGCAGGCCGAGGACATGTGCAAGAAGCCAGCCTGTTCCTCACAGCACCTAGGACAACTCTCGGTAGCTTGTAGCCCATATCTATGGAGTCTAGGGGGGTGTAGTATACTCTATTTAAGTACTCAAAGTGTATGAGGAGATGCCTGCCGTTCAGAGAAATCGTACGTGTTATGGAGCAGCAGTAGCGCCACTGATCATCAGTTATCTGTACCTCTAGCTCTCTTTGCCAATCCAGTTGCGCCGTTGATAGCTCATGAGCCTGCATCTTCTGTATTTGTATATATAAACAGGAGACCAATCGCAGAGGTTGGTCATTCAATACCACCACAGAGAGAGCCTGTACATCTGGGGTCTCCCGCATATCCTCACCTAATAGTGCAGCCATAGCATGTCTCACCCTGTGGTACTGATACCGAAGCAGCGCTGTGGGCTTGGCAGCCTGGTTCTCTATTGAGTCCCATTTCTTCATGCTGCCCTCTGCGAATAGTTCCCCCATAGTACTGATACCCAGGGTGTCCATAGCCTGTATCAATTTTCGATCCTGCCATAGTGCAAACCAAGCGCACCACTCTAACGGCACATGTGGACAGTACAGCAGGGCCAATCCCTGTCTATGTAGGTGTTTGTGCCAGGCACGTGTAACCGAGGTCAAAGACGCAAACTCTCCATAGCGTCTGTTCGGGGTATGTAATATTTTACTCTGTAGCAGGATCGGGGAGGCCAGTTCTCGCTCTATTTTCAAAAATGGAGTGTCCCCAGCTCCATGGAACCAGGCATGGGCCACCACAGCATGCACAACCATACCATAGGTCTCCAAGTCCGGAGCCCCCCTAGCCTGTATGGAAGAGTCAGAGTGCGCCAGTTCACACGCGGCTGCCTACCCACCCAGGCCAGTCTAACGAGCAATACTCTTAGTGCATTAAAATAGGCTTTCGGCAGCAACATCGGGATATTCTGGAAAAGGAACAAAAATCGAGGAAGCACCACCATTTTAATTAGTGCTATACGGCCTACCAAGGACAATGGAAGCCTGATCCATTGTTCTATATCTCTTGCTAACTTCTGGAGTGGAGCATCGAAATTATCGACCACTACTATCTTAGGGTCTGTGTGGATTTTAATACCCAAATATCTTACTGACTCTACTTCCCACTTGAGAGGGAACCCCACATCTACCTGTGTTGTCTCCGTTTGGAGAACATGACAGATTAACTCCAGTTGATCTTGAGTCCAGAGAGCACGGCATATCTAGTGATCTCTCAGAGGATTGGAGCAAAATTGTGCTGCGGATCTTTGACATATAGTAGCGTGTCATCTGCGTAAGTCAATATCACAAGCGTATAATCCCGAAAGCACAGGCCACGGTGTCCATGGTCATCTCTTAGGGCACACGCCAGGGGCTCCGCCACCAGTGCATATAGCAGGGGGAAAAGCGGACACCCCTGTCTAGTGCCTCTAGTGATCAGAAAAGCCTCCGTCACCACTCCATTGATGCAGAGCCTAGCTGATGGCTTCCCATACAATGTGGACACCAGGCGCAAAAAGATGTCCCCGACACTAAACCGCTGCAGAGCGGCCCTCATGAAACACCACTCCACTGAATTGAAAGCCTTCTCGGTGTCTAAAAAAAACACCACTGCTTTTAACTTTGGGTTGATGTTCTGCATTGTACCAAACAGCCTACGGAGATTCATAGTCAGGCTACGGCCCAGAATGAATCCTGCCTGTTCCTACTGAATCAACCATGGCAGCACCCTGGCCAGACAGTCTGCCAACATTTTAGCATAGATCTTAACATCTACATTGAGTAGCGACAGCGGACAATAGGATGAGCATTTCTCTTGGGGATTCCCTGGCTCATGCAATGTGGTCAGTATCGCTTCCCGCATCGATTGGGGGATAAGCCCCCCTTTTTATAGTGTGGTTGGTAGGTGTATTGAGTGTGTGTATGTGTGTCGGCTGTGTTGTTTTCAAATCTATCCAATGTGGTGTTGTGTATTACTGTGGGGACAGCTGTGGTTCGCAACGCCATTGGAAGACTGCCATGGCAAAACTGTCATGGCGATTTTTTACTTGCAATAGGTTCGGTGGTTAGTTGATGGGCTAGCGGTACCAGTGATCGCATCGCCTCTTTCCCATTCTTCAGGGTCCTGGATGTATCTATCCATCTATCTATCTATCTATCTATCTATCTATCTATCTATCTATCTATCTATCTATCTATCTATCTATCCATCTATCTATCTATCTATCTATCTATCTATCTATCTATCTATCTATCTATCTATCTATCTAGTGCTGTGAAGTGGCATTTTGGCATTCCACAACCAGTGAGACTTTACTGTACATATACTTTCTCTGTGACGTCCACTTAATCTCTGTGATTCAGTGGAGCTTGAGAATGCAAGTCCTTAGGTATGTCAGGTCATAACTCACAAGTACATAAGTGTGTGAAGCGAAGTCCTAAACTTTGCAAAAAAACAATAAATACACCAAATCCAAATTGTAATCAACAAGCTAAAAGGGTTTTCCTCTAAAAAAACAAATCATTGAGATCTAAGAAATGTCCAATAATTTAGCATGCACTCTTGTCTGAACAAATGAATTATCAGAAATGTGTTAGTATGGAGCACAAAACAATTTGGCATTACCCTCATGTGAATGACATACATATGCAAAATACAGATTGATTTAGCAACCATTTGCCACTCTACGGGCCTAATTTAGAAGCCCTCATGCCTCCATAGCATCATTTTTTTTTTATGCTACGATAGCGCAAAACAGTCCCCCACCCCATGTCATATTTACAAACTGATGCAATATCACCATTGTACCAGTTTGTTAACTCTTGCACCACATCATACCTGTGCGATGTATAATATATGCAAGAGAGACGTTCCCATGCAGGGAGGCCTAAAAAATGCTGCAGTGAAATCTACAAGATTTGACTGCACCATTCTTGCGTAATTTTTTAACGCCTGCTCAGGACAGGTGTTAAACTGATGCTAGGCACTTTTCAATGGACCTCCACGAGCTTTGCTGGACTAGCACCAACATTTTTTAAGCTAGTCCAGCAAAGTCCAACAACTGCAACAAAAATGATGTAGTTGTGCTAACGAGAGCCATGGTGCGCTGTATTATAAATACAGCGCTACCATGGTGTCGTTATGGGGGTGCAGGGCAACGCAAGGAAACTGGTGCATCATTGCAGTTTAACACAACCTTAGTTTTCATACACTTTTTTGAGTGACAATGAAATACATTTTGTAACTAACACACAGGGCCAGATTTACAAGAAACTGGTGCAGCGAGGTGCTGCTACAAAATCTGCAGCGCCACGCTGCACCAGTTTTGAAACGCATGGCTGTGATGTATTCGCAAGAATACAGTACAGCCCTATGTTTCCCCCTGTGCCGGCGCTAAATTAAGCTGCCTGTGCCAACGCACCATAGTGCAAGGGTGTCTGAGTTGTTGGAATTGATTGTTTATGTGCAGGAAGGTATTCCTTCCTGCACATAAACATTCTACAATGGCGATTTGGCACTTTTATGTGTGCTGAAGAATGCAGCACATATAGAAGTACCAAAGTGTCATTTTTAAATTATTGCTTATGTACAGGAAGGACACTTTCCTGCACATAAACAATCATCCATGACATTTTGCTTCTTCTATGTGTGCTGCAGAATAAAAGCATTCTTCCTCGTTTTGCGCTGCCACAGATTTATTATTTCTCGTAAATCTGGATCAGCATCAAAAGCAATGGGTGTTGCAATGGAAAGCCAACAGCAACACCCATTGTATACCACTCTGATGCAGAAACTGCATCGGAAGGGCCCATATTGAAGCCGTGGTTAGCGCCACCGGAGTGCCGGAAAAAGTGACGCTCCAGTGGCGGTAGGGCCTTGTAAATCTGGCCCACAGTGCATAGATAAGAACTTGCATAATGCCCAGGAAAAAACATATTTGGCCACATCATAGTAATGCTATTTGCTCTCTGTAATTCAAAATTGTACCATGCACTGCTCCAGTGAGATACCACAGACAAAATCTGTATTTCAAAACCACAGCACCTAAAAACGCTCTCGCATATTCAGAGTTGCATTTCGACCTCACGGGGCACCGAGTCTCTTCTTTCCATGTCCATCACAAAAAATTGCAGCTGTCAAGTAGGCTTGTAGACATTGCAGGCTCCTTCTTGCCTTTAGGATACGTGACTGCATGTCACAGCATAAATAAAGCCATCATCTGCTGCTTTTCATGGTGTCATGTTCCTTCCTGATATTTAGCAGAAAATGTATGACTAAGAACAGACCACGTTAAAAGCCCCTCCCCAAAAGAACACCCTGTTCATTGTTTGCATGCCAAATATCTAGCCTCTGCCCGGACTTTGTATTCCCAACTGCTGATCTTGCCCGTACCCCTGTTGCAAACTCCTAACCACCTTAATGCTTCTATACTAGATATCTAATCGTTTTGTCTTCTCCGATTATATGTTTCTCACATTTCATCACATTAATTCTCTGTCACTGAAGTAAAAAGGGCTCAGTCAGAACTGCCCAGCCTTTTTTCATCAACAAAATTAAAATGTTGTTAAATGTTATGTTCGTGGATAGAGCTTGTAGCTTTTTCCTGGCCTAATAGAGATTTCGATTTTTGATTAAAAGTAGATTTTAAAATAGGAAAGGTATTTCATCATTTTAAGCGAAAAGAGTTTTTATATCGTGTCACTGCAGAAACATACCAATCCAAATGTTGAACCACTCTCAATTTTCACATTATGGAGCCAGACCACGTTGGCTTCAAGACTTTACTTAAGGGTGACTTAGCTAAGGTCAAAAGTAAGATTTCAACATGTAGATAAGTTATCCTTTGTGAGTGTGCTACTGCAGTATTGAACACAGCAGTTCAGTGCTGCAGTGACAGGCCTGAAGTAAAGGTATTAAAGTCACTTATGTGGGTCTTGTAAATGTACAATGCTGACCATATGTGAAATTTAACCTTTATGCTACTGATGAACTGCCTCCATAGAAATATCGGTGCCTTACCTAAAAAAGAAAAAATGGTGTTCGCCAATGCGAAAACATGTTGGGGTTGAGAACACATGCACTAAGATCTGACGTAAAAACACTGACAATTTTGGCAAGACAATTCAGAAAGATTCTTTCAGTTACCATCTCAGCTTTTGCCAAGTGTGACATGTTTGGGTTTGGATCTAGTACATACTTCTTCCATGAAACCTTTGTTTGGAGTGCATGTTCGACAGGACATGTGTCATTAACATCGTGATCTTTTCTCTCGAATTGTGTGGAAATGTCTGCATTATTGTCATTTATCCCCTTTTCTCCGTCTTCTTCTGACACATGTATTCTGCAGTAGACTTGCCCAGTTCCTAGTATGTGTTGCTCTAAGCTGAATGGCGTTGTCTCTGCTGCAGTATTTCATTTGACATGCTGTTGGATTCCCAAGCGGACTGATTTCTTAACTTTTTTTGAATGACATGTCAAATAGAAGAAATTTGGTTATTGGTTGACTGGTGTGTGAGCCCTGGTCAAGTGGCACCCACAATCCTTGTCAGGGGAAGGCAAGGAAAAACTCGAATTAACACGTTCTCCACCCCCTGGTAGCTTGGGCCAGAGCAGTTAAGCTTAACTTAGAGGCAATGTTTGAGGTATTTGTGCAATACTTCAAACAGTAAAACAAAGAAGACACTACAAAAAAAAAAATAACATGTTAGAAAGATAGAGTAAAGTTTTTTTAAAGACCAAAACAACAAAACTCCAATAAGTAGAACCGGAGTTGTGAATTGTTAAAGAACAAAGTGTAAAATATTATCTAAAAACATAATGTGCCATCTGCAGCTATCTGGTCACAATGGACTGGGTCAAAGTCAAAAGTTCAGGCAGAATGCGATAGAGAGTCGGTCAGCTAAAGTTCCAGATTAGTACTGCTGAAGTTTTTTCTTCTCAAGTTTTGTGCCAAGATTCCTGTTCAAATTGGAGAGGGCCACAATGAGCAAGCAGAGCATCATGGGTGGCTTGCTGAATGGCACAAAGAGCAGGCCGGGCATCGTGGAGGGGCAGGATGGAACTTTGCATTGGTGGTCCCCTGTGAGCAGTGGATGCTCAGTGGGAAGAAGTGGGCTGGCAGTGTTTTATGCTGAATTTCAATGTGAGAGGTGTGGTCTTGGTGCGAATGGGTCCTTTCGCATTCACAAAGATCCCAAAAGGTCACTGAGCCACAAAAGGATCCCAGACATTGAGAGGCACCACTTTGGAGTTGGGAACATGCTGAAGCTGTGTCCAACAGCTATTTGGAAACCCTTTTATCTCCCTGAGGCTCAGATCAGGAGGCCAGTAGACTAGCTCTTAGACTCACTCTGGGGTCCTGGGTTCAAAATGAGGTTGTAGGTCCAGTTTTTCCTCCTCAGGCAAGAAAGCAGCAGGCAGCAAGTAAGCACAGCAGAGCAGAAGCGCTTTCAGAGTAGCAGTCCAACAGAGTGGCAGTCCTTTCAGCAGCACAGCAATCCTTCTTCCTGACAATGTCCACAGGTCCAGAAGTGGAATGAACAATTGGAGTCTGAGGTCCGGTATTCATACCAAGTTGTGTCTGTGAAGTGAGTGAGAATCTTCTAGAGTTTTCCCTTTGAAGTACCCAGGCATCCTGCCTTCCCTGTCCTGTCCCCAAACTAACTACAGGTTGTGTACAGCCCAATGTGTGAAGGCAGGACACAGCCTATTAAAGTGTCAGTGGTCCATCCAGGCACACCTAAGCTCCCTATTGCGTGTGGCTCTCTAGGAGGAATTCACAAAGCTCAACTGTCAGCTACACCCAGTCAATGACCCAAGTACAGGCTACAGGTACAAAGGGCCAGATGTAGCAAGCAGTTTTGCCCATTCTGTGTCTATGGGAAAATGTGTTCGTACATATGGCCCTAAATGACTAAGGCAGAAATAAGGCAGCTTTCTGAAAATGGCATTCTTAGAATTACAATTTAGAATCTGACTTCACCATAAGTTAGGATTTTAAATAGGTGTGAGTGAAATATTCCATTCCACCTGCATTTTGGCCATTCAGCATTTCTCTTTCACCCAGAGTTCTGGGCAAATTCTACCAAATACTGTGTGCTGGAATTTTCTCCCCAAGGCTCCAGGATATGTGAGCTGGTTAGTGCGAGTGAGATTTGGCATCCTCTAGCCTGATTTTCTATGCAGGCAGTCTCCAGTGTTCACACGTGGTCCTGTCAGGGGGCTGTTGTTCGAGTTGATTTGCTGCCGCTCAGGAAGATTATTTACCGGAGTGGCAGCAAAATCAACTTGAATGGCCACGTGCTCTTAGAAATTGGGTTACAGGTTGACTGAGTTGTGAACCCTGGCCAAGCAGCAAACACAGTCCTAATCAGGATAAGACACCAGCAATCCCCTAGCTAACCTGCACATGCACCCTGGTAGGTTGGCACAGAGCAGACAGGCTTAACTTGGAGACAATGTGCAAAATATTTGTGCAGAACTTCAAACAGTAAAAAAGTGAGGACACCACACAAAAGATCCTACACCCATTCAGAATAATATAGCTTAGATTAATAAATAAAACAAGACCAAAATGACAAAAATCTAAGAAGTAGAACTTGAGTTATCATTTTTTAAAGAATAAACTGTAAAACCGTGCTTAGAAACAAGTAGCGCCTTTTGAGGATATCTGGTTGCATCGGACTGGGACAAAGTCAAAAGTTCAGGCCAACTGCAATGGAGCTTGGGCCAGCTGCAGGCACCTATTTAGGCCAGCTGAACCAAAGTTCCTTAATTCCTGGTTTCAGAGCATTGCATGGTCCGAAAAACAGTTGTGTTGCTCAGTTGGGGTGATGCTTTAGTTTGTAGAAGCAGCAAGGCTGCGGTGCGAGATCCTGGTGTGTCGATATGGCAGATCCTATCAACAAGGACTGTGATGCAAAGACCAGTGCTGAGGATGCGTGGTGCAGTTGAGATGATGCATTGGTTCAAACCCATGCAATACAATCGTTCAGCATTCTCATCAATGCTCCAGTCAATGAGGGATGTGAGGACCTTGTTCTGGCGACAGTATTGTGCAGTGGCAATTCCAAAGGTGATAAGCTGGTCCCAAGATGTGAATATGCAAGTCTGTCCTTTCAGTTCTGACCCACACAGTAGAGGGTGCACCAGTTCTGTTTCACACAGCAGCAGCGATGCGTTGGTTCTCCTCCTACAGCAGAAGATGCATCAATCTGCTTGAGCAAACACCCTAGGTCCACTTCCAAATGCCCAGGACTGGGTGACACCAGTTGGCAGGACAGATTCACAGATGGCAGAACCCAGGTATAGAAGTAGTTGGTTGGAAGTCTTTTATGTCCCTGAGACTTCAGATCAGGAGGCCAGCCAACTAGCCCGTGGAGTCTCTCTGGCTTCTGGGGTGGAGAGATGCAGGTCCAGTCCTCATTCCCAGGCAAGAGGACATCAGGCACTGGTCAGCACAGCAAAGCTGGAGCTCAGCAAAACAGGCATCCAGCAGAGTGGTGGGCCTTCAGCAGCACAGCAGTGCTTCTTGCTGGCAGAGTATCTATAGGTGCAAGGAATCCCCTTCCTCCCCTCTCTTGGTTCCAAACGGGCTGTAGTGGTAATACAGTGTTGTTAAGCCCATTGTGTGTGGACAGGACACAGACTATTCAAGTGAAAGTGATGCAGTGTCCAGCTCCTCCCTCCCATACTTCCCATGATGACCTTTCAAGTCACACTTAAGCTCCTATTTTGAGCAGTTGTATGTGGGGCATACAAAAAGCCCAAGTGCCAACTACACCCAGTCATGTGACCAGAGACAGGCTGCAGACCCCAAATGGCTACCACAAGAAAACAATTTTAGGAGCTTTTACCTACCAGAACATATTCAACTAAAACTTACATTTCCTACATCTTGAATGTATTGCACCATGCCCTCAGGGCTGTCCAGTGCCTACCCTAGGGATGGCATGTGTGTTAAAGACAGATGTTTGGGCCTGGTAAAAGGTTTATTTTAGCAGGTCAACATGGCAGTTTGAAATGCACCCACAGGCTCTGCAATCTAATGCCTGAGACATGTTTAAGGGGATCCTTGAGTGGGTGGCACAATCAGCGCTGAAGCCCCACTAGTTGCATTTAATTTTCAGGCCCTGGGCACATGCAGTGCACTTTACTAGAGACTTATAAGTATATTAAATATGCCAATTGTGGATTAGCCAATATTACCATGTTTTACGGAGTGAGCACATGTGTTTTAGCACTGGTCAAGCAGTGGCAAAGTGCTCAGATTCATAGGGCCAACAAAGACTTGGATCCAGCAAAAATGGAGGAGGAGAGGCAAAAAGTCTGGATGAAGAGCATCCCAAGGCTGACAGGTCCAACTAGCTCTTGTGCAATGCATGGTGCCATTCGTACTGATTTTCAGCATTGCTCAAGCTGCTGGCACTAAATTGAAGTGCAAGTTGCATATTTTTCGCCCTTTTACAGAATTCTGGGAGTTCCGCTCAACTCTAATATTAAATTGTGATTCAAAACGCAGCAAATATGAAGTGCTTACCTATTTCCATTTGGAAGCTACACGTATAAAATAAGGTAATACCAATGTTCTCTTATGGGAGAGGTAGACCTTGCAGTAGTTCAAAACAAATGTAAGAGTTTTCCACTAACAGGACATGTAAAACATAGAAGACATGTTATACCTTTCAAATACACTGTGACCTATGCTCTGGATTGTCCAAGACCTAACTTAAGGGTGACATATGTATAAAAAGGTAAGGTTTGGACCTGTCAAAAGGTTTACTTTGCCAGGGCGACATGGTAGTTATAAACTGTACATATAGGCTGGAATGGAACGCTTGAGACATGTTCTAAAGGGTGACTTAAGTGGGTGGCACAATAAGTACTGCAGACCCACTAGGAGCATTCAATTTACAGGCCCTGGACATATGTAGGGCCACTTTACTAGGGACTTATAAGTACATTAAATATGCCAATTGGTTATAAACCAATATTACAATGTTTTAAGGTGTGAGTACACACACTTAAGAACAGGTTAACAGTGATAAAGTACATAGAGTCCTAAGATCTGCATAATGAGACCAGTAGAAATCAAGGAAGAAGACAAAATGTTTGTGGGGGGAAAAGACCACTGTATGTCCGACAGGTCTAACATGTAACATTCTATGTAATTTCCTAATTATTACTGGTCTGAAGAGACTGATGCTCCTTGCATTAGGCTTTCTGTCATTAAATATGGGATCATTAAAGTGAATTGTTGCAGCTGATCATCATTTTCTGAAAGTGTGTCCTCCTGAGTTCCTCTTGAAAGACCCTTCATTTATGTGCAATTTTTCTTGAATTCAGATATTTCCAATAGTCATAATAAGTTACACATGCACTGTTGTGGACTTGAAAAGCTGCTACAGGCGTTTCTCACAATAGCTGTGATTTGATGCATTTGTAAATGTAATTTGTCTTTTTTTTAACAGTAGTGTGGCCTTTAAGAAATGATCATTATTCTGCCTGTGGTTGCACAGGTATGGCCCACTCCAGAGCCTATAAAATAGATGGTTCTCAACAGTAGATTCTGATATGTGTCACAGGTTGTAGTTGACCTTTCAGTCCTAGACCAAGCCTTTGCCCTACTGGTTTCTGTGTTTGGTCTTGTGTAAGTCAGCTACCAGTAAGATGAGGGACAGAGTTTGTTGTATTATGACTTTGATGTATGGATGCGGTAGCTGGATTTTTATATGAGAGATTGGCTTCCTCTGAATCCTTGATTGTGTTTCTGTTGGGAAAAGAACCTTCCTTGTGTGAGATGGGCACACTTTTCTCAGTCTCAAAGTCTCTATTGGTGCCAGTGGCCATTGTATAATTGCCATTATGTGGCTTTGAAGCTTTTTGTTTCCCTGACAATTAAACACTATTTAGTATCTTATATTTGCCATAAAAAACGTATTTTGCTTAAACTGTGATCCATAGATCTTCACTGGTTGGGATTTATTTGAGTTGCATACTATAGTTGTGTTTAACAGAATTACAATGGTAATCTATACTGCTCTTTGTAATGTGGCTGGTTGGGAAGAGTAGGGAAAAGAGCAGTTAAACCTGGAAAAATATTAACTCCTGCAATATATCCTTGTGAGTGGGGATGAGTCATTATTTGACAATCCTAAGCCTCTCACTGCTTATAGATGCCTAGGCACTGGAGAGGATCATGCAGGTTATTTCATAATTGATGTCATCAGAGGCTTTTCTATATGTTATATATATATATATATATATATATATATATATATATAAATAAATCATACATCCAAATTAAAACACATTTCAGACTATGTCTAAATAGCATTATAAAATACACACTAATTAGCACTCACTATAAAAAGCCATAACTGAAATAAAAATCAACCTAAACTAAAACACTTCCAACAAAATCACTATGCAAACAAAATTAACCACTACAAATGAAGCAATCAATTTACCTAACATTATAAAAAGCACACACAAAGTAATTAATTATGACTCCAAAAACTGCAAAACCTAAAAGAAGACTAACTTATAGACTTATTAATTTTAAAATAATGAAATAAATATAATAACTAAACACTCTACTACTTTTATGCGATTTAATATAGATACAAAACAATTACTGCAACTTCAAGAAAAATCAGACTGAAGAAAACAACACAAATTAGTTACTTGGACTAAGATTAACCCCTTTGCTGCCAGGCCTTTTCCCCTCATGTGCCGAGCCTTTTTTTGGCTATTTTGGGCAGTTCCTGCTTAGGCCCTCATAACTTTTTCTCCACATAAGCTACCCATGCCAAATTTGCGTCCTTGTTTTCCACCATCCTAGGGATTCGAGAGGTACCCAGACTTTGTGGGTTCCCCTCAAGGAGACCAAGAAATTAGCCAAAATACAGCAAATATATATATATATTTTTTTAAATGGGAAAAAAAGGGCTGCAGAAGAAGGCTTGTGTTTTTTTCCATGAAAGTGGCATCCACGAAGGGTTTGCGGTGGTAAAATCACCATCTTCCCAGCTTTCAGAAACAGGCAGACTTGAATTAGAAAACCCCAGTTTTCAACACAATTTTGACATTTTACTGGGACATACCCCATTTTTTGTGCTTTCAGCCTCCTTCCAGTTAGTGACAGAAATGGGTGAGAAACCAATGCTGGATCCCAGAAAGCTAAACATTTCTGAAAAGTAGACAAAATACTGTATTCAGCAAGAGGTCATTTGTGTAGATCCCACAAGTGTTTCCTACAGACAATAACAGCGGAAATAAAAGCACATTGAGGTGAAAAAACAGCCCTTTTTCTCCACGTTTTACTCTGTAACTTTTTCCTGCGATGTCCGACTTTTGAAAGCAATATATTGTTACGTCTGCTGGACTCTTCTGGTTGCGGGGATATATAGGGCTTGTAGGTTCATCAAGAATCCTAGGTACCCAGAGCCAATAAATGAGCTGCACCTTGCAATGGGTTTTCATTCTATACCGTGTATCCAGCAATTAATTTGCTGAAATATAAAAAGTGAAAAATAGTTATCGGCTAAACCTTTGTATTTTTTAAATAGCCACAAGTAAGGTGTTGAGAAGCAGTGGTTAATTGCACATCTCTGAATTCCGGGGTGCCCATACTAGCATGTAAATAATAGGGCATTTCCCAAATAGACGTCTTTTTTACATACTGTCTTACATTTGGAAGGAAAAGATGTAGAGAAAGACAAGGGGCAATAACATTTGTTTTGCTATTCTGTGTTCCCCCAAGTCTCCCGATAAAAATGCGTGGGTCTGTTTACGACAGGAAACACAAAATGGACACATCACATTTTTACATTGAAATCTGACATGTTCTTTGCAAAGTGCCTAGCTGTAGATTTTGCCTTCTAGCTCAGCCGGCACCTAGGGAAAACTAGCAAACCTGTGCAGATTTGTAAACTAGACACGTAGGGGAATCCAAGATGGGGTGACTTGTGGGGCTCTGACCAGGTTCTGTTACCCAGAATCCTTTGCAAACCTCAAAATTTGGGCAGCAAAAACCCTCTTATTTTTGGGAAAAAAACTTCTCTGGTCTCTGGTGGGCTTTCTGCCCCCCCTTGGGGGCAGATGGGCCTTCCACAAATAGGCCAATCTGCTCCCAAGGGGTGCAGATATGGTCCACAGTAATGTGCCCCCATGAGGAGCGACCCTTACCCAAGGGATAGCCCCCCTAAAGAAAACACACACATACACACACACCAATCCCTGGTGCCTAAGTGGTTTCTACCCCCCCCCGGGCAAATCGGCCAAATAGAAATACACCAATCTGCCCCCAAGGGGAGCAGAAATGGCCTAAAATAAATTTGCGCCACCAGGGGAGTGACCCTTGCGTGATATTGGCACAAAAGGAAATCCCCAGTGCCTAGTAGTTTCTGCCCCCCTTGGATTGGCCTAACAAAAATCGTCTGATCTGCCCCCAAGTGGGGCAGAAATGGTCTAAATACAATTTGCCCCCCAGGGGAGCGACCCTTGCCTAAGGGGTCGCTCCCCACCTCTAAAAAATAAAACAAACACCCCCCCAAAAAAAATGATCCCTGGCGCCTAGAGATTTCTGCCCCCAGCAGGAATGGCCTAAAATAAATTCCCCCCCGCGGGGAGCGACCGTTGCCTAAGGGGTCGCTCCCTTTGTGTGTGAAATTGGCACAAAAACAAATCCCTGGTGCGTAGTGGTTTGGGGGCAAATTGGCCTAACAAAAATCGGCTAATCTGTCCCCAAGGAGGGCAGAAATGGTCTAAGTACAATTAGCCCCCCAGGAGAGTGACCCTTGCCTAAGGGGTCATTCCCCACCTCTAAAAAAAAAAAAAAAAAAAAAAAAAGATCCTGGCGCCTAGAGGTTTCTGCAGCCCCTGGAGGCAGATCGGCCTAATAACAACAGGCCGGTCTGCCCCCAGGGGGGGGGGGCAAAAATGGCCTAAAATAAATTTGCCCCCCACCCCCCTGGGGAACGACCCTTGCCTAAGGGGTTGTTCCCCTTGTGTGAATTCACCTTAAAAAAAAAAAAAACTCCCTGGTGTCTAGTAGTTTCTGCCCCCCTTGGGGGCAGATTGGCCTCATAAAAATAGGCTGATCTGCCCCCAAGGGGGGCAGAAATGGCCTAAATATAATTTGTCCCCCAGGGGAATGACCCTTGCCTAAGGGGTCGCTCCCCACCTCTAAAAAACAAAAAAACAAAAATTGTTTAAAAAAAAAATTATTCTGGGTGCCTAGAGGTTTCTACCCCCCCTCGGGGGGCAGATCAGCCTAATAACAATAGGCCCATCTGCCCCCAGGGGAGGCAGAAAAAGCCTTGAAAATAATTCCCCCCCTGGGGAGCGACCCTTGCCCTAGGGGTCGCTCCCCTTATGCCAATTTGTAAATATAAAATAATCCCTGGTGTCTAGTGGGCATTTCAGAAGTCGGATCGCTTCACGATCCGGCTTCTGAAATGCTCTGAGAGACTTCAAAGGGAAAGAAATTCCTTTTCTTCCCTTTGAAGCCTCTCAGGCCCCCATCACAAGATCGAGCTGAGCTTCCAGCGCGGTGGGGAAGTGGCCTCTGATGAGGTCAGCGCGCAATCACGCGCTGACATCATCAGATGTCACTGGGGTGGTCTGGGGGTCAGGGGTGGAAGGGGAAGGGCTTCCCCTTCCATCCCTGCCTTAGGGAGTTGGGAGGGAAGCCCACGGAGGGAGCGCTAGCACTCCCTCCGAGCTCCAGGCTGAGGACGTAATGGTTACATCCTCTGCACAGGAGCACTGTGCCGGTGGACATAACCATTACTTCCCCGGCACGGAAAGGGTTAAAAATTTGTACGTTGATGAAAATATTTTCTAAATGTAAACCCAACCTAAAAGAGGGAGAACCTAAACTTTCAAACCCACTAATGACCAACAAATATTTACAATAACTGTAAAACAGAAAGTAAAGTGTGCACTTTCCAGAAAGAACAGACGTGTAAGTATAAATTAGCAAGCAAAACACATGTTAATGTTAATGGTAAACAGATTACAATTTTAAACATTTACTTTATATATTATTATACTAATTTCAGAAAAATTACAGAAGGAGTAATATATGGCACATTACAGAAAGGGAAACAATTACTCGCTCATATGGGCTATACTCACAGTGAAGTAAGTCCAAGCAAAGAAACAGTGGACTAGAAATGCAGTAAATATTACTCTAATTGAGAAGGCCACTACAATGATGACATTATCACTTCATGTAAGGGACCTCCATCCATCCCCCAAATGTCACTGAAATCAAAGTAAGGCATGTACTACAAGATGTAAGAAAGGCAAGCAATAGTTCCCACAAGCCCAAAAATCTCAACCACACCAGATACCATCTACCACTTTTATCCACTTTTAAAATACTTAGTAGCACAAACTATAAAAGCCAACAGTAACACCCCTCCTGTCCCTAGATGATACCACAATATGCAAATTCCTGAACACTTAACTATGCCACATAATAAGGAGCCCTTCTTATACGATAGCCTCCTGAACAACGATAAATGTATTATAATATTTTCTACAACAACTACTTTGCTGAAACTAACAAAATGCCAAACATGGATGATGGATAGTACGTTTAAAATGTCCCAAACCATTCACTCAGATATACACCATACATGGTAAATGTCAAAACACTAATATACCATTTGTATATGACTTACTACCTAATAAACAAAATAGTACTTACTATGGGATGCTAAACCACTTTTAAATTGAAACAAACAAGTACTCCACACATAAAATATGAATAGATTTTCAACATGCCATGATTCAAACCATTCAAAAACCTTACCCATATACAGCCTTATAGAGATGGTATTGCCACTTTAATCATGCAGACATGTCCAACAATCTACACTAACTGTGGAATATAGTACAAGTTGTGTTTGATATTATGTTTAAA
Organism: Pleurodeles waltl; assembly: GCF_031143425.1. Classification (NCBI taxonomy): domain Eukaryota; kingdom Metazoa; phylum Chordata; class Amphibia; order Caudata; family Salamandridae; genus Pleurodeles; species Pleurodeles waltl. The sequence goes on along the minus strand of NC_090451.1, from coordinate 445,602,721 downwards.
AAATGATAGCACCCATGTCTCTGACATGGAGGTACCTAACCACTACCACTTGCTCATTGAAAGTCCCTTCTACCAACAAAATGAACACATGCTGTGTTTCATAATGGACCATTTTGAAGACCACTGGATTGGTAGACTGCACCTATCAGTACACAATTGCCAACCCAAATTCCAAGGTAGAACGACTTTGCCAGCACCATGGCAGAGGTAGTCAAAGTAAACAATGCAGTGGAAGGATGGCACAACACCTTCCAATCCACACTACCCAGAATGCAACCCACACTAAATAAAATCATTTCAACCCTACAAAAAGTACAAAGTTACCAAGAATTGCAAATGGAACGATCAGTAACCTAAATTAAACCTAAAGTAACCAAACAGATCAACAGGATGTATGACATGCTACAGTGTAAATTAAAACACTTTGTTAACAACAAAAGAGTGCACTACTTAGAATCAAAAATGAAAAATCTTATTATATAAAAATAAAAACTCCTACACAGCACTGAATAAACTGAAGTAAAATCCCAAACCATTGACAATAAAGTATACATGCCTAATTATTTAAAAAAATGCTATTTGTAGACATCAGTTTATAAAAATATAAAGCAATCATCACGAATTAAGTTGATGAGTAAAAAATATCACCAAGTACAAAAACATACAATATAGGTAACACTAAAAGAAGGAATTAACCCCTTCTGTACCGGGCCGTAATCGTTACGTCCACCAGCACAGTGCTAATGTGCTGAGGACGTAACCATTACGTCCACGACACTGAGCTTAGAGGGAGCACTAGCACTCCCTCTGTGGGCTTAAAGGAAGAGATGGAAAGGAAAGCCATTCCCCTTCCACCCCGACCCCGCTGATCCCCCTAGTGACGTCTGATGACATCAGCGCGCATTTCTCTTCCGATCATGTGATGGAGGCCCTGAGAATTTCCTTCCCTTTGAAGTCGCTCAGAGCATTTCAAAAGCCGGATCGTAAAGCGATCCGGCTTTTGAAATGCCCACTAGACACCAGGGATATTTAAAAAAAAAATGAAACTGGCACAAGGGGAGGCCTTTTCTGCCCACCCTGGGGGCAGAACGGCCTATTGTTGTTAGGCCGATCTGCCCCCGGGGGGTCAAAATCCACTAGGCGCCAGGGATCATTTTTTTGTTTTGTTATTTTTTTGGGTGTTTTTTTTTTGTTAAAGTTAGGGAGTGACCCCACTCACATGGGGGCAGAAACCACTAGACAACAGGGAGTTTTTTTTTTGTTGCACCAATTTCACACAAGGGGAGCAACCCCCTAGACAAGGTTCGCTCCCCGGGGGGGGCAAATTTATTTTGGGCCATTTCTGTCCCCCCTGGGGGCAGATCGGCCTATTGTTATTGGACCGATCTGCCCCCAGGGGGTGCAAAAACCAGTAGGCGCCAGGGATTGGGGTGTGTGGATGCGTGTGTTTTCTTTAGGGGGGCAGTCCCTTGGGTAAGGGTCGCTCCCCATGGGGGCACATTACTGTTGGCCATATCTGCCCCACTTCGGGCAGATGGGTCTATTTTTGGAAGGCCCATCTGCCCCCAAAGAGGGGCAGAAAGCCCACCAGAGACCAGGGAAGTTTTTTTCCCAAAAATAGGAGGGTGGGGGTATGGCCATACCCCCACCCCAAATAAATGAGGCCAAAGTTGTTCTGCCCACCAGTGGGCAGATGGGGCAATTAACCCTGATCCACACTCCGGGGGGCAGAAAGTCTACTAGATGCCAGGGAATTTAAAAAGAAACAACAAATATTGGGGTGGTGGCTACCAACCAGTATGGGCCTGGTTATGTCCCCACCCCAACTGAAGGGGGTAACAGTCTTTCAACTATCCCCCGCCCTCTAAAACATCTGATCCCACAGCAAGCAAGAAGACATTTGATTATTTTGGGTTTTGGTTTTACATTTGGGCCATGAGAGCTTGGCTAACTCTCAAAATCATCCCACTTGGAATAGTGAGGGAGGCACTTTATGGACTTTGGGACACTGCCCTGTAAAAAAAATCCACAAGACCTAGACACATCTGAAAACTAAACATCTGGGTGATTCCAGGGTGGTGTGTTTCACATGCACCCTCACCATTTTTGTAACCACAATGTCCTGCAAACCTCAAACTTTGCTGGAAATCACACATTTTTCCCACGTTTTTGTGATGGAACGTTTCGGAATCTGCAGGAATCCACAAAATTCCTACCAGCCAGCATTGTCTCATCTATACCGATAAAAATTCTGCTGCACTTGTCAGCCTAAAATTTTTTTTTTTTGCAAACTGCCCTTTTGGACCCCCTTTGGATCCCCCTCAATCAACATGTTTCTCGCTCCTCCCTTTCACAAGCACTTGGCCCACCTACACAAATGAGGTATAATTTTTACCGGGAGACTGAGGGGAACATTGGGTGGTATGAAATTTGTACCAGCGTGGTGATCCCTCAAAGAAATGTAGGAAAAATGTGTTTTTTTAGCTAAATTTGAGGTTTGCTGAGGATTCTGGGTAAGAAAACATTGGGGGATCCACGCAAGTCACACCTCACTGGACTCCCTCGCGTGTCTAGTTTTCAGAAATGTCTGGGTTTGGTAGTTTTCCCTAGAAAGCTGCTGAGCCCAGGAACAAAAACGCAGGTGCACCCCGTACAAAAACACGTAGTTTTGTATTTGATAATTTTGATGTGTCCAGATAGTGTTTTGGGGCATTTCCTTTCACGGGCAGTAGGCCCACCCACAAAAGTGAGGTACCATTTTTATTGGGAGACTTGGAGGAACGCTGGGTGGAAGGAAATTTGTGGCTCCTCTCTGATTCCAGAACTTTCTGTCACCAAAATGAGAGGAAAACATATTTTTTGTGGCCAAATTTTGAGGTTTGCAAAGGAATCTGGGTAACAGAACCTGGTCAGAGCCCCACAAGTCACCCTATCTTGGATTCCCATAGGTGTCTAGTTTTTAAAACTGTGCAGGTTTGCTAGGTTTCCCTAGGTGCCAGCTGAGCTAGAAGCCAAAACCCACAGTTAGGCACTTTGCAAAAAACAGCTCTGTTTTCTTTGTGAAAATGTGATGTGTCCATGTTGTGATTTGGGGCTTTTGCTGTCACGGGCGCTAGGCCTACCCACACAAGTGAGGTACCATTTTTATCGGGAGACTTGGGGGACGCTGGGTGGAAGGAAATTTGTGGCTCTTCTCTGATTCCAGAACTTTCTGTCACCAAAATGAGAGGAAAAAGTGTTTTTTGGCCAAATTTTGAGGTTTGCAAAGGATTCTGGGTAACAGAAACTGATCAGAGCCCCACAAGTCACCCCATCTTGGATTCCCCTAGGTGTCTAGTTTTTAAAACTGCACAGGTTTGCTAGGTTTCCCTAGGTGCCGGCTGAGCTAGAGGCCAAAATCCACAGCTAGCCACTTTGCAAAAAACAGCTCTGTTTTCTTTGTGAAAATGTGATGTGTCCACGTTGTGTTTTGGGGCATTTCCTGTCGCGGGCGCTAGGCTTACCCCCACAAGTGAGGTACAATTTTGATCGGGAGACTTGGGGGAATGCTGGGTGGAAGGAAATTTGTGGCTCTTCTCTGATTCCAGAACTTTCTGGCACCGAAATGAGAGGAAAAAGTGTTTTTGTTGGACAAATTTTGAGGTTTGCAAAGGATTCTGGGTAACAGAACCTGGTCAGAGCCCCACGAGTCACCCCATCTTGGATTCCCCTAGGTGTCTAGTTTTTTCAAAACTGTGCAGGTTTGCTAAGTTTCCCTAGGTGCCGGCTGAGCTAGAGGCCAAAATCCACAGCTAGGCACTTTGCAAAAAACAGCTTAGTTTTCTTTTTGAAAATGTGATGTGTCCACGTTGTCTTTTGGGGCTTTTGCTGTCGCGGGCGCTAGGCCTACCCCCACAAGTGAGGTACAATTTTGATCGGGAGACTTGGGGGAATGCTGGGTGGAAGGAAATTTGTGGCTCTTCTCTGATTCCAGAACTTTCTTTCACCGAAATGCGAGGAAAAATTGTTTTTTGGGCCAAATTTTGAGGTTTGCAAAGGATTCTGGGTAACAGAACTTGGTCAGAGCCCCACAAGTCACCCCATCTTGGATTCCCCTAGGTGTCTAGTTTTCAAAACTGTGCAGGTTTGATAGGTTTCCCTAGGTGCCAGCTGAGCTAGAGGCCAAAATCCACAGCTAGGCACTTTGCAAAAAACAGCTCTGTTTTCTTCGTGAAAATGTGATGTGTCCACTTTGTGTTTTGGGGCTTTTCCTGTTGCGGGTGCTAGGCCTACCCCCACAAGTGAGGTACCATTTTTATCGGGAGACTTGGGGGAATGCTGAGTGGAAGGAAATTTGTGGCTCCTCTCTGATTCCAGAACTTTCCGTCACCGTAATGAGAGGAAAAAGTGTTTTTTGTCCAAATTTTGAGGTTTGCAAAGGATTCTGGGTAACAGAACCTGGTCAGAGCCCCACAAGTCACCCCATCTTGCATTCCCCTAGGTATCTAGTTTTCAAAACTGTGCAGGTTTGCTAAGTTTCCCTAGGTGCCGGCTGAGCTAGAGGCCAAAATCCACAGCTAGGCACTTTGCAAAAAACAGCTTAGTTTTCTTTTTGAAAATGTGATGTGTCCACGTTGTGTTTTGGTGCTTTTGCTGTCACGGGCGCTAGGCCTACCCCCACAAGTGAGGTACCATTTTTATCGGGAGACTTGGGGAACGCTGGGTGGAAGGAAATTTGTGGCTCTTCTCTGATTCCAGAACTTTCTGTCACCTAAATGAGAGGAGAACGTGTTTTTTTTTTGCCAAATTTTGAGGTTTGCAAAGGATTCTGGGTAACAGAACTTGGTCAGAGCCCCATAAGTCACCCCATGTTGGATTCCCCTAGGTGTCTAGTTTTCAAAACTGTGCAGGTTTGCTAGGTTTCCCTAGGTGCCGGCTGAGCAAAAGGCCAAAATCCACAGCTAGCCAATTTGCAAAAAACAGCTCTGTTTTCTTTGTGAAAATGTGATGTGTCCATGTTGTGTTTTGGGGCTTTTGCTGTCCCGGGCACAAGGCCTACCCCCACAAATGAGGTACCATTTTTGTCAGGAGACTTAGGAGAAAGCTGGGTGGAAGGAAATTTGTGGCTCCTCTGTTATTCCAGAACTTTCTGTCACCGAAATGAGAGGAAAAACTGTTTTTGTTGTCCAAATTTTGAGGTTTGCAAAGGATTCTGGGTAACAGAACTTGGTCAGAGCCCCATAAGTCACCCCATGTTGGATTCCCCTAGGTGTCTAGTTTTTAAAACTGTGCAGGTTTGCTAGGTTTCCCTAGGTGCCGGCTGAGCTAGAGGCCAAACTCCACAGCTAGGCACTTTGCAAAAAACAGCTCTGTTTTCTTTGTGAAAATGTGATGTGTCCACGTTGTGTTTTGGGGCATTTCCTGTCGCGGGCGCTAGGCCTACCCCCACAAGTGAGCTACCATTTTTATCGGGAGACTTGGCGGAACGCTGGGTGGAAGGAAAATTGTGGCTCCTCCCTGATTCCAGAACTTTCTGTCACCGAAATGAGAGGAAAAACTGTTTTTGTTGTCCAAATTTTGAGGTTTGCAAAGGATTCTGGGTAACAGAACCTGGTCAGAGCCCCACAAGTCACCCCATCCTGGATTCCCCTAGGTGTCTAGTTTTCAAAACTGTGCAGGTTTGCTAAGTTTCCCTAGGTGGCGGCTGAGCTAGAGGGCAAAATCCACAGCTAGGCACTTTTCAAAAAACAGCTTAGTTTTCTTTTTGAAAATGTGATGTGTCCACGTTGTGTTTTGGGGGCTTTGCTGTCGCGGGCGCTAGGCCTACCCCCACAAGTGAGGTACCATTTTTATCGGGAGACTTGGGGAACGCTGGGTGGAAGGAAATTTGTGGCTCTTCTCTGATTCCAGAACTTTCTGTCACCTAAATGAGAGGAGAACGTGTATTTTTTGGCCAAATTTTGAGGTTTGCAAAGGATTCTGGGTAACAGAACTTGGTCAGAGCCCCATAAGTCACCCCATGTTGGATTCCCCTAGGTGTCTAGTTTTTAAAACTGTGCAGGTTTGCTAGGTTTCCCTAGATTCCGGCTGAGCTAGAGGCCAAAATCCACAGCTAGCCAATTTGCAAAAAACAGCTCTGTTTTCTTTGTGAAAATGTGATGTGTCCACGTTGTGTTTTGGGGCTTTTGCTGTCCCGGGCACAAGGCCTACCCCCACAAATGAGGTACCATTTTTGTCAGGAGACTTAGGAGAAAGCTAGGTAAAAGGAAATTTGTGGCTCTTCTCTGATTCCAGAACTTTCTGTCACCTAAATGAGAGGAGAACGTGTTTTTTTTTTGCCAAATTTTGAGGTTTGCAAAGGATTCTGGGTAACAGAACTTGGTCAGAGCCCCACAAGTCACTCCATCTTGGATTCCCCTAGGTCTCTAGTTTTTAAAACTGCACAGGTTTGCTAGGTTTCCCTAGGTGCCGGCTGAGCTAGAGGCCAACATCCACAGCTAGCCAATTTGCAAAAAACAGCTCTGTTTTCTTTGTGAAAATGTGATGTGTCCACGTTGTGTTTTGGGGCTTTTGCTGTCCCGGGCACAAGGCATACCCCCACAAATGAGGTACCATTTTTGTCAGGAGACTTAGGAGAAAGCTGGGTGGAAGGAAATTTGTGGCTCCTCTGTTATTCCAGAACTTTCTGTCACCGAAATGAGAGGAAAAACTGTTTTTGTTGTCCAAATTTTGAGGTTTGCAAAGGATTCTGGGTAACAGAACTTGGTCAGAGCCCCATAAGTCACCCCATGTTGGATTCCCCTAGGTGTCTAGTTTTTAAAACTGTGCAGGTTTCCTAGGTTTCCCTAGGTGCCGGCTGAGCTAGAGGCCAAACTCCACAGCTAGGCACTTTGCAAAAAACAGCTCTGTTTTCTTTGTGAAAATGTGATGTGTCCACGTTGTGTTTTGGGGCATTTCCTGTCACGGGCGCTAGGCCTACCCCCACAAGTGAGCTACCATTTTTATCGGGAGACTTGGCGGAACGCTGGGTGGAAGGAAAATTGTGGCTCCTCCCTGATTCCAGAACTTTCTGTCACCGAAATGAGAGGAAAAACTGTTTTTGTTGTCCAAATTTTGAGGTTTGCAAAGGATTCTGGGTAACAGAACCTGGTCAGAGCCCCACAAGTCACCCCATCCTGGATTCCCCTAGGTGTCTAGTTTTCAAAACTGTGCAGGTTTGCTAAGTTTCCCTAGGTGGCGGCTGAGCTAGAGGGCAAAATCCACAGCTAGGCACTTTTCAAAAAACAGCTTAGTTTTCTTTTTGAAAATGTGATGTGTCCACGTTGTGTTTTGGGGGCTTTGCTGTCGCGGGTGCTAGGCCTACCCCCACAAGTGAGGTACCATTTTTATCGGGAGACTTGGGGAACGCTGGGTGGAAGGAAATTTGTGGCTCTTCTCTGATTCCAGAACTTTCTGTCACCTAAATGAGAGGAGAACGTGTATTTTTTGGCCACATTTTGAGGTTTGCAAAGGATTCTGGGTAACAGAACTTGGTCAGAGCCCCATAAGTCACCCCATGTTGGATTCCCCTAGGTGTCTAGTTTTTAAAACTGTGCAGGTTTGCTAGGTTTCCCTAGATTCCGGCTGAGCTAGAGGCCAAAATCCACAGCTAGCCAATTTGCAAAAAACAGCTCTGTTTTCTTTGTGAAAATGTGATGTGTCCACGTTGTGTTTTGGGGCTTTTGCTGTCCCGGGCACAAGGCCTACCCCCACAAATGAGGTACCATTTTTGTCAGGAGACTTAGGAGAAAGCTAGGTAAAAGGAAATTTGTGGCTCCTCTGCTATTCCAGAACTTTCTGTCACCGAAATGAGATGAAAAGGTGTTTTTTTGGCCAAATTTTGAGGTTTGCAAAGGATTCTGGGTAACAGAACTTGGTCAGAGCCCCACAAGTCACTCCATCTTGGATTCCCCTAGGTCTCTAGTTTTTAAAACTGCACAGGTTTGCTAGGTTTCCCTAGGTGCCGGCTGAGCTAGAGGCCAACATCCACAGCTAGCCAATTTGCAAAAAACAGCTCTGTTTTCTTTGTGAAAATGTGATGTGTCCACGTTGTGTTTTGGGGCTTTTGCTGTCCCGGGCACAAGGCATACCCCCACAAATGAGGTACCATTTTTGTCAGGAGACTTAGGAGAAAGCTAGGTGGAAGGAAATTTGTGGCTCCTCTGTTATTCCAGAACTTTCTGTCACCGAAATGAGAGGAAAAGGTGTTTTTTTGGCCAAATTTTGAGGTTTGCAAAGGATTCTGGGTAACAGAACCTGGTCAGAGCCCCACAAGTCACTCCATCTTGGATTCCCCTAGGTCTCTAGTTTTTAAAACTGCACAGGTTTGCTAGGTTTCCCTAGGTGCCGGCTGAGCTAGAGGCCAAACTCCACAGCTAGCCACTTTGCAAAAAACAGCTCTGTTTTCTTTGTGAAAATGTGATGTGTCCACGTTTGGTTTTGGGGCATTTCCTGTCACGGGTGCTAGGCCTACCCCCACAAGTGAGGTACCATTTTTTTCTGCAGACTTGGGGGAACGCTGGCGGGAAGGAAATTTGTGTCTCCTCCCTGATTCCAGAACTTTCTGTCACCGAAATGAGAGGAAAAAGTGTTTTTGTTGGCCAAATTTTGAGGTTTGCAAAGGATTCTGGGTAACAGGACCTGGTCAGAGCCCCACAAGTCACCCCATCTTGGATTCCACTAGGTGTCTAGTTTTCAAAACTGTGCAGGTTTGCTAAGTTTCCCTAGGTGGCGGCTGAGCTAGAGGGCAAAATCCACAGCTAGGCACTTTGCAAAAAACAGCTTAGTTTTCTTTTTGAAAATGTGATGTCTCCACGTTGTGTTTTGGGGCTTTTGTTGTCGCGGGCACTAGGCCTACCCCCACAAGTGAGGTAACATTTGTATCAGGAGACTTGGTGGAACTCTGGGTGGAAGGAAATTTGTGGCTCTTCCTGATTCCAGAACCTTCTGTCTCCTAAATGAGAGAAAAATGTGTTTTTTGGGCCAAATTTTGAGGTTTGCAAAGGATTCTGGGTAACAGAACCTGGTCACAGCCCCATAGGTCACCCCATCTTGGATTCCCCTAGGTGTCTAGTTTTCAAAACTGTGCAGGTTTGATAGGTTTCCCTAGGTGCCAGCTGAGCTAGAGGCCAAAATCCACAGCTAGGCACTTTGCAAAAAACAGCTCTGTTTTCTTCGTGAAAATGTGATGTGTCCACGTTGTGTTTTGGGGCTTTTCCTGTTGCGGGTGCTAGGCCTACCCCCACAAGTGAGGTACCATTTTTATCGGGAGACTTGGGGGAATGCTGAGTGGGAGGAAATTTGTGGCTCCTCTCTGATTCCAGAACTTTCCGTCACCGTAATGAGAGGAAAAAGTGTTTTTTGTCCAAATTTTGAGGTTTGCAAAGGATTCTGGGTAACAGAACCTGGTCAGAGCCCCACAAGTCACCCCATCTTGCATTCCCCTAGGTATCTAGTTTTCAAAACTGTGCAGGTTTGCTAAGTTTCCCTAGGTGCCGGCTGAGCTAGAGGCCAAAATCCACAGCTAGGCACTTTGCAAAAAACAGCTTAGTTTTCTTTTTGAAAATGTGATGTGTCCACGTTGTGTTTTGGGGCTTTTGCTGTCGCGGGCGCTAGGCCTACCCCCACAAGTGAGGTACCATTTTTATCGGGAGACTTGGGGAACGCTGGGTGGAAGGAAATTTGTGGCTCCTCCCTGATTCCAGAACTTTCTGTCACCGAAATGAGAGGAAAAACTGTTTTTGTTGTCCAAATTTTGAGGTTTGCAAAGGATTCTGGGTAACAGAACCTGGTCAGAGCCCCACAAGTCACCCCATCCTGGATTCCCCTAGGTGTCTAGTTTTCAAAACTGTGCAGGTTTGCTAGGTTTCCCTAGGTGCCGGCTGAGCTAGAGGCCAAACTCCACAGCTAGGCACTTTGCAAAAAACAGCTCTGTTTTCTTTGTGAAAATGTGATTTGTCCACGTTGTGTTTTGGGGCATTTCCTGTCGCGGGCGCTAGGCCTACCCCCACAAGTGAGCTACCATTTTTATCGGGAGACTTGGCGGAACGCTGGGTGGAAGGAAAATTGTGGCTCCTCCCTGATTCCAGAACTTTCTGTCACCGAAATGAGAGGAAAAACTGTTTTTGTTGTCCAAATTTTGAGGTTTGCAAAGGATTCTGGGTAACAGAACCTGGTCAGAGCCCCACAAGTCACCCCATCCTGGATTCCCCTAGGTGTCTAGTTTTCAAAACTGTGCAGGTTTGCTAAGTTTCCCTAGTTGGCGGCTGAGCTAGAGGGCAAAATCCACAGCTAGGCACTTTGCAAAAAACAGCTTAGTTTTCTTTTTGAAAATGTGATGTGTCCACGTTGTGTTTTGGGGGCTTTGCTGTCGCGGGCGCTAGGCCTACCCCCACAAGTGAGGTACCATTTTTATCGGGAGACTTGGGGAACGCTGGGTGGAAGGAAATTTGTGGCTCTTCTCTGATTCCAGAACTTTCTGTCACCTAAATGAGAGGAGAACGTGTATTTTTTGGCCAAATTTTGAGATTTGCAAAGGATTCTGGGTAACAGAACTTGGTCAGAGCCCCATAAGTCACCCCATGTTGGATTCCCCTAGGTGTCTAGTTTTTAAAACTGTGCAGGTTTGCTAGGTTTCCCTAGATTCCGGCTGAGCTAGAGGCCAAAATCCACAGCTAGCCAATTTGCAAAAAACAGCTCTGTTTTCTTTGTGAAAATGTGATGTGTCCACGTTGTGTTTTGGGGCTTTTGCTGTCCCGGGCACAAGGCCTACCCCCACAAATGAGGTACCATTTTTGTCAGGAGACTTAGGAGAAAGCTAGGTAAAAGGAAATTTGTGGCTCCTCTGCTATTCCAGAACTTTCTGTCACCGAAATGAGAGGAAAAGGTGTTTTTTTGGCCAAATTTTGAGGTTTGCAAAGGATTCTGGGTAACAGAACTTGGTCAGAGCCCCACAAGTCACTCCATCTTGGATTCCCCTAGGTCTCTAGTTTTTAAAACTGCACAGGTTTGCTAGGTTTCCCTAGGTGCCGGCTGAGCTAGAGGCCAACATCCACAGCTAGCCAATTTGCAAAAAACAGCTCTGTTTTCTTTGTGAAAATGTGATGTGTCCACGTTGTGTTTTGGGGCTTTTGCTGTCCCGGGCACAAGGCATACCCCCATAAATGAGGTACCATTTTTGTCAGGAGACTTAGGAGAAAGCTAGGTGGAAGGAAATTTGTGGCTCCTCTGTTATTCCAGAACTTTCTGTCACCGAAATGAGAGGAAAAGGTGTTTTTTTGGCCAAATTTTGAGGTTTGCAAAGGATTCTGGGTAACAGAACCTGGTCAGAGCCCCACAAGTCACTCCATCTTGGATTCCCCTAGGTCTCTAGTTTTTAAAACTGCACAGGTTTGCTAGGTTTCCCTAGGTGCCGGCTGAGCTAGAGGCCAAACTCCACAGCTAGCCACTTTGCAAAAAACAGCTCTGTTTTCTTTGTGAAAATGTGATGTGTCCACGTTTGGTTTTGGGGCATTTCCTGTCACGGGTGCTAGGCCTACCCCCACAAGTGAGGTACCATTTTTTTCGGCAGACTTGGGGGAACGCTGGCGGGAAGGAAATTTGTGTCTCCGTCCTGATTCCAGAACTTTCTGTCACCGAAATGAGAGGAAAAAGTGTTTTTGTTGGCCAAATTTTGAGGTTTGCAAAGGATTCTGGGTAACAGGACCTGGTCAGAGCCCCACAAGTCACCCCATCTTGGATTCCACTAGGTGTCTAGTTTTCAAAACTGTGCAGGTTTTCTAAGTTTCCCTAGGTGGCGGCTGAGCTAGAGGGCAAAATCCACAGCTAGGCACTTTGCAAAAAACAGCGTAGTTTTCTTTTTGAAAATGTGATGTCTCCACGTTGTGTTTTGGGGCTTTTGTTGTCGCGGGCACTAGGCCTACCCCCACAAGTGAGGTACCATTTGTATCAGGAGACTTGGTGGAACTCTGGGTGGAAGGAAATTTGTGGCTCTTCCTGATTCCAGAACCTTCTGTCACCTAAATGAGAGAAAAATGTGTTTTTTGGGCCAAATTTTGAGGTTTGCAAAGGATTCTGGGTAACAGAACCTGGTCACAGCCCCATAGGTCACCCCATCTTGGATTCCCCTAGGTGTCTAGTTTTCAAAAATGTGCAGGTTTGCTAGGTTTCCCTAGGTGCCAGCTGAGCTAGAGGCCAAAATCCACAGCTAGGCACTTTGCAAAAAACAGCTCTGTTTTCTTTGTGAAAATGTAATGTGTCCACATTGTGTTTTGGGGCTTTTCCTGTCGCGGGCGCTAGGCCTACCCCCACAAGTGAGGTGCCATTTTTATCTGGAGACTCGCGGGGACGCTGAGTGGAAGGAAATTTGTGGCTCCTCTCTGATTCCAGAACTTTCTGTCACCGTAATGAGAGAAAAAAGTGTTTTTTGGCCAAATTTTGTTGTTTGCAAAAGATTCTGGGTAACAGAACCTGGTCAGAGCCCCACAAGTCACCCCATCTTGGATTCCCCTAGGTGTCTGGTTTTTAAAACTGCACAGGTTTGCTAGGATTCCCTAAGAGCCGGCTGAGCTAGAGGCCAAAATCCACAGCTAGCCACTTTGCAAAAACAGCTCTGTTTTTTTTGTGAAAATGTTATGTGTCCACGTTGTGTTTTGGGGCTTTTGCTGTCATGGTCGCTAGGCCTACCCCCACAAGTGAGATACCATTTGTATCGGGAGACTTGGGGGAACGCCTGGTGGAACGAAATTTGTGGCTTCTCTCTAATTCCAGAAGTTTCTGTTACCGAAATGAGAGGTAAAAGTGTTTTTTTGGGCATATTTTGAGGTTTGCAAAGGATTCTGGGTAACAGAACCAGGTCAGAGCCCCACAAGTCACCCCATCTTGGATTCCCCCAGGTGTCTGGTTTTCAGAACTGTGCAGGTTTGCTAGGTTTCCCTAGTTGCCGGCTGAGCTAGAGGCCAAAATCCACAGCTAGCCACTTTGCAAATAACAGCTCTGTTTTCTTTGTGAAAATGTGATGTGTCCATGTTGTGTTTTGGGGCAGTTCCTGTCGCGGGCGCTAGCCCTACCCACGCAAGTGAGGTGCCATTTTTATCGGAATACATGGGGGAACACAGAATAGCAAAACAAGTGTTATTGCCCCTTGTCTTTCTCTACATTTTTTCCTTCCAAATGTAAGACAGTGTGTAAAAAAGACGTCTATTTGAGAAATGTCCTGTAATTCACATGCTAGTATGGGCACCCCGGAATTCAGAGATGTGCAAATAACCACTGCTTCACAACACCTTATCTTGTGGCCATTTTGGAAATACAAAGGTTTTCTTGATATCTATTTTTCACTTTTTATATTTCAGCAAATGGATTGCTGTATACCCGGTATAGAATGAAAACCCATTGCAAGGTGCAGCTCATTTATTGTCTCTGGGTGCCTAGGGTTCTTGATGAACCTACAAGCCCTATGTATCCCCGCAACCAGAAGAGTCCAGCTGACGTAACGGTATATTGCTTTTAAAAATCTGACATCGCAGGAAAAAATTACAGAGTAAAACGTTTAGAAAAATGGCTGGTTTTTTTACCTCAATTTCAATATTCTTTAATTTCAGCTGTTATTTTCTGTAGGAAACACTTGTAGGATGTACGCAAATAACCCCTTGCTGAATTCAGGATTGTTTCTCCTTTTCAGAAATGTTTAGCTTTCTGGGATCCAGCATTGGTTTCTCACCAATTTCTGTCACGAACTGGAAGGAGGCTTAAAGCACAAAAAATAGTAAAAATAGGATATGTCCCAGTAAAATGTCAAAATTGTGTTGAAAACTGGGGTTTTCTAATTCACGTCTGCCTGTTTCTGAAAGCTGGAAAGATGGTGATTTTACCACCGCAAACCCTTTGTTAATGCCATTTCCATGGAAAAAACCATGAGCCTTCTTCTGCAGCCCTTTTTTCCCATTTTCTTTTAAAAAAAGAACATTTTTGCTGTATTTTGGCTAATTTCTTGGTCTCTTTCAGGGGAACCCACAAAGTCAGGGTACCTCTAGAATCCCTACGATGTTGGAAAAAAAGGACGCAAATTTGGCGTGGGTAGCTTATGTGAACAAAACTTTATGAGAGCCTAAGCGCGAACTGCCCCAAATAGCCAAAAATAGGCTCGGCACAGGAGCGGAAAAGGCCTGGCAGCGAAGTGGTTAAATAAAACACATACACTATATTATAATAAACTACAGTCACATCAAATACAAATTCACAAATAAATACCGTTTTCTACCCAAGAATACATAACTTAAAAATAACTCACAGCTTTGCGGCTCCGGAGCTTTCTCTGTCTTAATGTGGTCATAACTATAATCCACCAAATAATGGAAGTTCAAAAGCAGTGCAAAAAGAACCCAGCTCCACTGGAAATCCATTGAAGCAATCCAAATTCTTAGGGAGCCATAAAAAAGCCAGCAAGTATTAAAAAGAAAAATGCTCAGCAAAAACCAAACAATCAAAAGAAATCAAAAAAATATTGGTTTGCTAGAAACTAAAATGATTTCCTCTAAAAAGTGAAACACAACAGTCAAATGTCCGCTTACAAAAAATAGTTAGTACCCACCCACACAAAGCTTAAAACATAACAATAAAGGCACATAAATGCACAAATATAACAAAATATACTTTATAACAATAGTATATTACTAACAAATACAACCTATGCTTAACAAAAACAACTAGTCAAAATATCACAAAAAACTACTTATTAACTTTCCACAAAATATGAAACAGCAATGTAACAACAATTTACTACCACTCCCTACATCCTGTCTACCCCCAAAACCCTACACAATCTTAAAAATGTCGTACCTGTTCCGACGAATTGCAGCATCTTTCCACAACCTTTTTCCTAGAAAATGAACCAATAACGAGACAAATAGACTGCAAAAAATAAGTTTGCAGATCAAAAATGGCTGCAAAACCAAAATAAAACAAAACTATTTGCCTACTGAAGACAATAGGAATTAAATATAAAAATGTATATGAAATGTTAAAAAATATTGAAATGTGTAAAAAAATCTCAACCATGTAAAAAAGTTATAAAAATATTAACCATTTATGTATAGCCTAAAATAACTAATACTAGCAAAACAAAAACAAAAGTCTTATTTAAAATATATTTAAAACATTTTTTTTCAAATGTATGTGAAATAACTCTCTCAATGTACAAAAAACATGTTAACACAAATGAAAAAAAATTAAATATGTATGCAATAACAAATATATTCATACACATTCAATAAAGAAGTAAAACATACAAAGTGTGTTGCATACCTTTATTATACTAAACTACGTGTATGTGAAAATGAAATACTACCAACAACATGAACTATTTTGGATATATTTTTGGACACTATTGGGGAGTTACATTTCTTATTTCCACACCAATCTAAACCATTTCAGGGAAAGTGTTGAACACTAACTGGGTTACAATTACTATTCCTACTCCAATGTGACATAATTTAGGGAAGGTTATTGACAATAAACATGTTGATCAGTAAAAGGGTGAAATTTCTATATATTACCAGAATAAAATGTGAACAGTATATGCAAAATAAACAAAGCTATACTTAAAATTACATTTTACCTAGTAAATATTTAGCATTCTATAAAATCTAAAACTTTCAATACAAACTAAATATTCATAGATTAGACAATATATTTAACAATATATAAATTAAGTTATCTATTGAAATCAATAATATGTTTCCAATTAATTATCATAAAATTGAGATAAAAATATTACTGATTATTATAAAGGTAATACAGTATATATGCATTCTACAACATGTAACATCTAAAATTTAATTCGTAAACACATAAGTATATAAAATAAGTTCACAATGGTCTAATATTACAAAGTAAATACCTGTTTGTACATAATTAAAAAATAATAAACTAATTAAAAAAATTATGTCACAGCACTCAATATTATTATGTTACTAAATATATAATTATTTGAACACCTATTATTTACATTTGCAATTCAACATATAAAGGCACATATGCATTAATACATCTACAAAAAACAAATATTTCAAGGATGTCCTTTACAAAAAAAGATACAATTAAACCAAAAATTTAAACATACCTGTTTTAAAATAAACACGATTTCTTATGTGACAAACTTAATAAAAATTACAAATCAATAAATATTCTATTACATCCAAACAAATATCCCAATCTTTGATAATAAACTACATAAAACTAAAAGGTAATTTACATTCCAAAATTATATATATGACGTGGTCTCCCCTGTCTTTTTTGCCTCTGCTTCCTATGTTTTGACCGTTTGCTGGACTCTGTTTTTGCTGGTTTTGGTACTAGGGACACTTTACCACTGCTGACAATTGCTAAAGTGCAAGTGCTCCCTGTGTAAATTGTATGTGTAATTGGCTTTTCCAAGATTGCCATATTTGATTTACTACCAAGTCCTTACTAAAGTGCACTAGGGCCTGTAAATCAAATTCTACTAGTGGGCTGCAGCACTGGTTGTGCCACCCAATGCAGCAGCATTTCACAGGCATCTTGGCTGGGTGTCAAAATCATCGTGACTGCACGGGTCCAAGGTGACCTGTCTGGAAAATCGACGCATCGCTCTCTTGTGGAAGAGAAAAATGACGCATCGCCTACCCAACCGGAGAAGAAACAACGCATGGCCTCACTAGAGTAGACACATCGCTGACTTTTCTGATGCATGATCGCCAAGCAGCTTTATTTTTGGCGCAAATCAGGTACGTTGTGTAAAAACAACGCTTCCATTGTTTTCTATGGAGTAGGGCTCTTTTTACTTTAAAAATTCATAACCTTACTTGTGTATGTTGGATTTTTGTCATTCTGGTCTTGGTTGATTTAGATAAATATTGGCTATCTTTATAAATTGGTGTGGTGTCAATTTTGTAGTGTTTTCACTGTATTACAGTGTGTATTGGTTCAAGTACTTTACACATTGCCTTTGAGATAAACCTGGATGCTTGTGCCAAGGGGGTGAGCAAGGGTTATGCTAAGTGTGTAACTCTATTGCCCTAACTAGAGTAAGAGTCCCTTATTGAACAGAGTGCAAACCGGCTGCCAACCATACATGAAAAATCTTCACACCAAACCTGTTCTGCAGGAGGCAGTACCTAGAATATGGAAATAGGGGTTTTCATGATTGGGTGATGAAAGTTCTCCCCTCTTTGAAGCAGGCCCCTAGGCTAATGTCCATCTGGAAATGGACAAAGTGATAGACAGATCTGTCTTCCACTGGCAGTGACAAGAAGTGGGCACGCTATGTGAGGAAATAGCAATGGAATGAACACCATGGTGCCTGGTCCTTGCTTCTGTCCCTATTAATATTTGGGCCATATAACATGGTATATTTGCCTGATCCAATACAGCAGTTGCTCAGGACTCAGCTATTCCCTGCACTGATTATGATGCTCAATGGATTGGAGCTCTTCATTGGTGAGAAGGCGTGAGACACTGTAACCCAAAGTAATTACAAAAATACCTGTCCTTGATTGCTCAGCACTTCAGCCAACAGCATGCAACCAGAGGTTAAGAAGCTCAAGCCTGTGTGTATTAAGCTTGATTTTTGACAGAAAGTTAATGCATGTACTGAGTATGGGGCATTGGAAAATGGTTTGGCAATGTATGAAATTTGCTCATGACAGAAGTTACATATAAAACAGAGATATTGAAATATTTCTCTAAATTTTACACTGATCCTATCGAGGCAAGAATGCATTCTAGTGCTTCTGACTTTAGTACTGTGCTATCTTAGTGCCAAGGAGAAGAACTCATTTATACAGTGTTCTGTTGTTTATCATTGATGGGACTTGTCTCATTCTGTTTGGAAATTTGAGCAAATGTGAGCTGGCAATGCGTTGCCAACTTTTTCTCTGTATAAAAAAGAGTACTTCTTGTGGTGTATTTGTGGCAGAATGGGAAAGTCTAGTAATTACAGTTCTTACAGTTCTAAAAATTGTCAAGCGTGTTGAACACAATCATGATTCCTGATGTAGGATCCTGTGTGACTAGCTGGTTCATGCTGACCAGAGAGTCCTAGCTTCATAGATTGTAAGGCTTCCTTCAACAATGCCTTGTGCACTGCTTGTGGCTCTACATTATGGGTATCCCCATGACACTGCATTCTAGAGTTTGAACCTCACTTCCTGGCTCTGCTTTTTAGGTTGTAATTTTAACTCCCTGTCTTGCCTTCCAGAGCGTGAGACTCACATTGGTTTCTCTTCAGAAAAATCTTTAAAATCAATACATAAAAGACATCTAAAACAATCATCAGTGTTTAGCATCAGATCACAATTAATATTAGGCTCTGTTATGAGGCACTACTTTACAGGCTTGGTCGTGGTAAACAATATTGTTGTAAAAGCCTTTCATTGTAATGGCATTTTTGTTATAACACCTTAGTTGTAAAGGCCTCTCGTGGTTTGGTTTTTGTGATAAAGTCTGTTTATCCTTTACAGAGGTAAGGTGTATTTTCAAGGACCATTCTGTCCAGAGTGTTAGATGCATCTTCTATTTACGCAAATTTGGTGGAAAACTAACTCCATATTTATACTTTGGCGCTAGACCCATCGAGCATCAAAGTTATGGAGTTAAAGTCATTTTTTGGACGTGGAAACCTACCTTGCGTCAACGAGATGCTATGTTGTCGTTCCCGTGCAAAAAATGACTCTATGGCCTTAGCGCCATATTTATCACTGTCATCATGCACGGGGGAGGAGGGGTCAAATAATGCTGCAAATCTTGCTTTGCACCATTATTTAAAGCTTGGGTCAGGGCAGGCGTTAGGGGACCTGTGGGCCTATTTCCATGGTGGAACATCGTGGAATAAGGCCACAGGTGCCCTCCCCAGACCCCAGCGACACCCCCACCAGAGGGACAGCGAAGGATGGGGGACCCCATCCCAGGTAAGTATAGGTAAGTACAGGTAAGTATTTTTTTTTTTTTTTTTTTTCAAAGTGCCATTGAAGGCCCTGAAATGGGCACTCCTACATGGCACTGGGTACAATGGCCATGCCCAGGGGACACTGGTCACCTGTGCTGGCCATTCGGGTGGTGGGCATGACTCCTGTCTTTTCTAAGACAAGAGTCATGTAGTATAGGTGGTTTTGCATCAGAAAATGATGCTAGGTTGGTTAGAGTCTTTTTTTTTACTGGAACCTGCCTAACATCATTTTTTGGTGCAAAACTCCCTTCTCCCATACCGGCTCCTCCCACCTGGCTAACGTCATTTTCTTTTAACGCTAGCCCACCCTTTGCGCCGGCTTGCACCATTCCATAAATATGGTGCCCAGCTGGTGCACAGGAATGGTGCAAGACGGTGCAAAACTTTTTGATGCAAAACTACATTAGTGCAGTTTTGCACCAAAAAGTATAAATATGCCCCTTAGATTATTGGCTGAGATTCAGCCACAGACTACCTGCCTCTGACTCTCTGTTTCTGCATCTAGAGTACCAGAGTCACTTCCATTGACACTGTCTGAGAGTATCATACTCACAGCCTTTGACACAGCTCTCTAGAGCGAGAGACTCATCCCTCAACACAGATTTACAGGATGAGAGACAGCTTCATAATCGTACTATAATTTGGAGTGCCATGCACCCTCTCTTTTACTCTTCCTACCAGAATATCAAGCTCACTTCTTGCTTTGACACTATCTTCCAAAGATTGAAGCATTGGCCCAGTGTCTGTTCTGTGAGAGAATGAGGCTTATTTACAATGGCATTTCAAGGTCACTCACTGAGCCAAGTACTTCCTGCCGGGAGACTCATTCACTGTGACACTGCCTAATAGCCTGCGAGACTGATTCCCTTCTTCAGTTCAGAATAACTTATGGCTACCCTGTCTTGCAGAGTGAGACTTTTTTAAAGTGACATTTTACAGTGTGAGAAACTCACTACCTATGACATTGCCGTCAAATTGTCAACTTGCCTGGCCTAAAATTCTCTACAGTTCTCATTGCTATAATTTTTTATTTATTTAGACAAAGTCCCTCATTACAACCCTGGCGGTCTTTGACCAGGGTTGTTTTGGCGATTGTACCGCCAACAGGCCGGCGGTACAAATCGCCATATTCTGACTGCGGCGGTAGCGCCGCGGTCGCACTGCCAGGACCGGCGGTTTACAGCCATCGTTGTCCCGGCGGTTATTATCCACCAGGGCAGCGCTGCTTGCAGCGCTGCCCTGGGGATTATAACTCCCCTTTCCGCTAGCCTGTCCATGGCGGTGAGAGACCGCCATGGAAAGGCTGGCGGGAAGGGGAGTTGCAGGGTCCCTGAACTGCCCATCCACTTGGCGTGGGCAGTGCAGGGGCCCCCAAGCACAGCCCCAGCTGCACCCGTCGCACAGCCGCAAAACCGCCAGCTCTATTAGGAGCTGGCTGGAATGTTATGGCATTCTCTGTTTCTGCCCGCCGGCCCAGCTGGGATGCGGTAAGGTTTTAATGAGGGCCAAAATCTTAATGCGCATAGGCATTACAACAATGTATGTTTATCTTTCATTCATCACCAGGTCCCGGAAAGAGAGGACAGTCTCTACAATGAGTCCGAGTGAGGGAGAATTTAAGATCACATGACACTCAGGTGGAATGTCCTGATAAAAGCCATTCATCCTTGCAGTGTTGAAATCTCAGTGCTTATGGATGGCACAGAAGAAAAAAAGAACAGTTGCCTGCTTGAGGACAATTGTTCGTAAGACTTTCTTTAAATCCTTGGACAAAGAATAGGTTGCCTTATTATATGTGATTGATTGATGTATGGCAATTCAGCAAATCAGTCAAAGGCAGTTCCTTCACTCACACAACCTTTTGACAAGCTCTTCAACAGATTGGTTGCTGGGGGCAGTTCACACATCCTTTTGTTTACTCTGGAATTGAAGTTTCTTGATATTCATACTGAGCACCTACAAATGAATTAAATATTAGCTGCAAGGTACCCCTAGGTTCCTTATTTGATTAATTTGAAGACTAATTTCTTTGAGAGCCCTAGCTCTGGCCCTTCCTTGACCATAACATATTCTAATTGACCTCCATATAAAAACAAGTATCTTATTTGTCAATTTAATGTCACGTTCGTTAATTAAAACCCTAGTTTCATTTGTAATCCTAGAAGCCTTGGAGTCCCCTTTAAACGAATAATTATTGTCTGAAGCTATCAAAAGTAGGAGTGAAATGGTATATGTGGAAAATGTCAAAATAAATCAGCAAACCTAAACATTTGGATGAACACATGGTCTGATGATTGGTTGAATGAATAGACAAATACAAAGGCTAATGAAGGAATGACGAATGGGAAGCATGTGGATAGACTGATAGATAGGATGATTTGTGAGTGTAGAAATGGCTTAGGGCCTCAATATGAGTTTTGTGGTCTATCGACTGCCATGGAGGCGGCAGCAGTCCGACCGCCATTGGGATGGCAGTTGGACTGCCAGATTACAAATCACGCTGGCCTATGGGGGAAATACCACCGGTGTCCCACCTGCACTGCCAGGGAGCACAGACCACTGCTGTCACAAGACAGCACAAACAGGCCGGTGGAGCTTGTGTTGCTGCCAGAAACATTATGAGGTTGCACACCATTAATGTGACCATGGCGGTCCAACCAACACATCTCAGCAGGTGAAAACAGCTGTTGATGCAATGGACTGTAACTACACAAACCTACCTGTGTCATTATGCTCAACAACAAATCGTTGTGCAGTCATCCACATTATGTGGGGTCACTCTAAAGCAGTGGTTCCCAACCTGGGGGTCCGTAAAGCCTCCTCGGGGGGTCTGCGACTGCTTAGAAAATTAAATAATATTAACAGATTAGGAACCCAGCTTTCAGTAATGACTGATTAGGGGGTCCACGGATTCCAATAATGATTCATTGGGCGTCCCCGAGTTCCAGTAGTGATAGAGTGGGGGTCCACAGAAGTCAAAAGGTTGGGAACCATTGCTCTAGAGGTACCAAGTACACATCTCATTGTGTACACAGTCAGAATCATAAATAAAGATGGACACATTCACAGTCACAATACACCCCAATTGGGCAGGTCACTCACACTGCACTGCAACACTACACAAAAGCACACGTCCACTCATCTCAGGCACAGATATAGTGAATGCTACAGAACATTGTCTCACACAACACCAATATCACACCAGCATCACATATACAAATACAACTCACACAGATACATTCCTCATAGGCCACGGCTCATTGTTACATACAACATACCTACGTATGGATGTGTCATAGAACACAAACACCACTCCCATGAAACAGCCTTGCAATGTACACATGCATCACCCTCATCACAGCACAATGGAAGGGCAATGGCATGCACAATAGACAGAAAGACAAATATACAAAGATCACTTTGTAAACAATAACCACACAAAAGGGATGAGGGCATCTGAAACACTCAGGGAAAGATGCTGCACTGGAACACATATCACTTTGCACATTCCCCTTAAACAACATTTGCACAAGAAATGGCCCCACATTTGTCTCAGGGACAAACAATACTAGACCTAAATCGCATGCCTATATGCACAATGTGGAAGTGCAAGTCAACAAAGCACAGACAACTCCAACTGCATGAGACGTACCTCTACAGGAATTAGCTGCAAGGTACACACAGCTAAATGTAGCACAACCGAACACCCTCCATGTCTGCACAAACAAATAAATTAGATGAATACACAATTCATATCAGGGGGACATGTCTAACACCATCAATGCTCACATTGGGCAACACAAGATGAAATACTTATCATAACAAACAGTACACAATGCCATGACACCACCATTGCATTTACCCCCACATTTACCCTCACATTTCCATGCAGTCAACATATACCCTTATCTTGGGGGACACCAGCATTGCCCACAAAGTCAGATAATGCAACCAAAAGCAAATGGATCAGCAAGCAGGCTGAAACACACACAACTGTAGGCACACAACACAAATTAAACAGGAACAACATTATGGTAGTAAAGCTATTTCAGGACAAATGTGTACCAAAACAACAAATATTTGGGTTTATTAATGGTAAACCTTCAAAGTCCAAGGCCATTGGCCAGTTCATTGTCTAATTCACAGGCACTTGACTCCTAACTGCCATGGAGCCTCCACAGGAAGGGGCATCAAAGGGGTAAGCAGGCACCTCAGGGTTTATCCTTGAGGGGGTGGGTTGGATTTGGGTGGGGGTGGTTTGGTCTTTGGTTTGGGAAGGGTAGCTTGTTTTTTGGGAGGGGTTGGCTTCTTCTGGGGGGGAGAGTTATGGGTGATTGAAGGGGGGAGGGGAGGCCTTGGAGGTGGAAGGCAGGGGCTGGGAGCTGGGTGGATGCTTCTTGGGTTTGGGACGGGGATGGAGGGAATAGGGGAAATGTCAAAGTCAAACAAAAAGCATTTCTTAGGGACACAGAGATGGTGAGCAGAAGGGGGTCGGGATTTGGAGGTCAAGTGAGTGGTTGTCTGCTGAGTCAGTGTGGGTGTCATGGGTGCCTACTTCTGGAAGGTATGCTTGTGTTTGGTGGGTGTCTGTTGAGTGGGTGAGTGAGTGCTTTTGTGTGTCTTGGGGGGCTTGGAGGTGGAGGTGCTGGGGGATGGAGTGGTGAATGTGTGTGTGTTTGTTGGGATGGTGACTGTGGGTATGCTGGATGTGGAGGATGTCTGTGTCTGTAGCTGTATCTGCAGGTATGGTACTTGTGGTCGATGTCTGCAGGTCTGCTGGGGTGGTGTCTGCGGGTATGATAGGTGTGGTGCATGTTTCACTGACTGTTGATGTGGTGCCTGTGGGTATGCTGGATGTTGTGTGTGTAATGCTGGGGGCAGTGGGGGTATCTAGGGAAATGGTGACTGTTGTTGTATATATGTGTGACTGTTGTTTGACAGTGTGCCGGTGTGTTTTGTGACGCTTGTGTTTTTGTGAGCTCCTCTTGTGTATTGATGTGGATGTGTGCAGATCTGTCTGCATGCTTTGAGAAGGTAGGAGAAGGGGGAATTTGGTTTGGAAAGAGGGAGGTGGAGGGGGCATGGGAGGTGGGGGGAGACTGGTAACTGAGGAGGCCAGACCCTGAAAATATCTCTGTAGCCCAGCCACTGAAACATGAATGCCTTCTAGAAATGCTTTGTTCTGTTGTAGTTGAGTTGCCAATCCCTGGATGGCATTCACAATGGCTGACAGACCCACAGAGATACTTCTCAGGAGGTCTATAGCCTGCTCACTGAGGGCTGCAGGGGTAACAGGGGCTGAATTGGGGATGCCAGTGGTAAAGGAGGCGCCCACCCTCTTGGGTGAGGGGGTACAGCAAATTGGATGGGGAGCAACAGGGAGGGTGGTGTTAGAATGGGGGGTGGCAGACAAGGATAGTACAGGGGGATGCCAGATGGGTCAGACACAACTATGGAGTGTCCAAAGGAGGAAGAATGCAATGATTATGTCCCGTCACCCCCATGGCACTCCCTTCACCCTCCAGAACACTGGGTCCCTTTGAGTCCGTTGTATCTTGAACTGAAGTCCCATGGCCAGATGTTTCCCTGCTCAGGTGTGCCTTGTCTCCTTCACCTGCCGGTGTGGATGCTGCAAATACAAAGAGAAATAGAGTCATCACATGTCCATGATTACACTTGAACAACAGCTCTAAATACCATACATTACCATGATGTCAAGTACACTCTAGTAACAGACTCCTTCTAAGTGGCTCATACATTTGCCATACCATACTACATGCATGCCATATGAACTGTCGACAGTTGCTCACAGGAAACTCTGGATCATAGACAACCACAATTGCATGGCTGAAGTTGTACAGTCATAATACCCATTCAACAAGTAGGAGACACCATCACCCGCAAATCCTTGCCACATGGAGCAGACCTCAGTCACCTGTTGGCATACAATAATAGGCCAATGTCAAATGTATTTCTACAGATCCCACAAAGGGTGATGCACACATCAATTGTCACTTATATAATGACCCAACCATGAGAAACCATGCTATGTAGATGACAAAAGTACAATATCCTGGAAAACCTATCAACAATGCACACTTCACCAAGTGATGTGTGGTCCCAATAGAGTCATGGAGATAGTATTAGTTTTACACTATAGGCCACACATGTGGCATGGAAATGAACACTGTAGACATCATGTGCAATATGTGAGGGAGAAATGTCCCCAAAATACACAACACAATGATTCAGCAAGCCCCAGGGTAATCACCACTTAATGTCTGGCACCCCTAACAATGACATTCTCTGCATCAGTAGAAGCCATTAGTCCTTTGTATGTTGCAAAGGCCCTGAGGTTTTCAAGTACTTGTTGAAGGCCCACAATATGTTGCCCAATGGAAAGCTACACCACTATCTCCATTTTGGTCCTACAAACCCAGAAGTGTGCGGATGGATGGATGTACCGAAACACATGTGATTCCAACATTACTGCAAGTCACTCCATGATGCTGGACAATAGTCATGGCACCATTACAAATGTGTAGTGCACTTTTCCACATGATGCCACATCAAAGGCATAGATATTCACACTGTGACTCTACAAACTAGGCCTACCTGCCATGTCCCTCATTGCTACTACAGTTGTACATGCCAAATGACATGCTTTGATGGGTGAGGTTATATGTGAGCCAATGGTGACACACTCTTGTATGTGGCACAACATGAAATGTACCCCCAAAAGAGAAAGGGACACATGCTGACATGTAGGCACAAGGAATGTTGGTACATAAATCATGTCAATGGACATTCCCCACTTACCAAGGGAAAGTATTGACCCATAGCTGCATCCAAAGAACAATGTAAGCCCTGTCACATGTATGTTGGACATCTTCACATTACAGACTGCAGTGATGCACCAGCACTCATCATATGCTGAAGACAACTAGCTTCTTTGAGGCAGATGCCTATTTACACATTCACCCAGACACGTGGCAGAGGAAAGTTATCCATCTCCTACTTACCTTTGGCCTGGAACATTTAAGAGCAGTGGTCGGTTGCTTATCAATTACATACACTACAACAACAAACAGTACTTGATTGATCAATGTACCTAGCCATATGTCGTCCCTGCAGAGCAAGCAGTCTGTGGATTCCACCCAGGTATGTCCTAGGTCCTTGGGCAAATATCCAAGCCACATCAGTATGACCCACATGGCATGACTACACAAATAATCACTCATCTACTATGTGACACCTGGCTCATTCCTAATTGTTAGGGGAAGCTGTCAGAACCTAATTCATCCACTTGGCAATGAGACAGACAGGAATATGCCCTGTACTCACCCCCTTGGGGCTTCTGTGCTGCCCTCAAATGACCATCAAGCTCTAGATAGGCCAGTGCCAGAATGCGGGCCATTAGGGTTCATGGTCTGACGGTCACCCCGACCACATTGGGAGGACATCCCCAGCTGGACCTCTGCAATCTTCCAGGACCAGCATCACAGGTCCTCCTACCTTTTTTTTGCCGTGGGAGCTCCACTGGCTGCGGACCCCCAAGGTCTGCACCTTCTTGGTGATGGGTCTCCACAATCCCTTATTTGATGGGCATTGACCTGCATGGATGCAAAAGACAAATCAAGAGATCATGATCACATGTCTCATCACAAATGGTTGAGTCACATCATGTCAGTAACATCAAGCTAGAACGTTAGTATTTGTCAATACTCCCCAAGTGTGACAGATGCAAGCCAATAAGTACAGGGACATGACTACAGACATACATTTCTCCATCTGGAGACTAACCCACTACCCTGCTCAGGCCCTACAATAATTAAGCAAGCTTACTGACATCATGTGGGCCATGCTCTAGCAACCTGACTGAGATCTGAGCTACTATGAGACATATCACACCTATGTGGCTTCCGAAGGGTAAACTCCTTAGGCATGAATGGACCCACACATCCACACTCTGTGAGAATGACTCTCTGCATAAGTCCTTACAGGCAACTGTTAGAGTACAAACTCTAGAATTATAAATGGGTAACAATGAATGAACTGGCATGGTGGGTACAGAAAGTGTCTTCCCTGTCCACGTGTAGATATATGAATTAACAAATGCAGACTCATGCCACTTCAGGGGTTGGGGTTCTGTGGTATGTACCTATACCACATAACACTCCTTTAGACTTATGTGTCCATCCTATAGAGATGGCATCCAACAGACAACTGAATTCATTGTACTGTTTCTGGTATGTGACCAAACTACAGAATTACATATCATGGCTTCCAAGGAATCCACATACTGTGCATTGTGGGACTGTATTTCATGTAATAAGCCCATACAGAACACAAATAACCTGTGGGAAGGAAGGTGCCAACAGGGCTGTGGGAGCAAAGGACCTGTCATGAGTCAAAGATACACATTGACAATGATGCCAAGTGCACATATGGACTAGCTTAATCCCATACCTGTTTGTCCATTCCAAGTCTAATCATAGAAATGAGGTATTCTGGGTAGGATCCTACACCAGAGCCTCATATTGCCACATGAATGGAGCAGCTAAGGTACAAGGAGTGGCCACAGTGCCATAGTTGCATAGGCACAGTGACTTCACCCCAACCTAGATGAAGACCCATACTGGGAGATACATTTGTTAGGCCATGGTCTCTACAAGCTGAGCAGACTGACCCTACATGACACTCCATTCCCATCAGTTCAAAGCATGACAGTACATCTGGTAGCCAACAGCTATTGGCATGTGGTGTGTGGCAACCTGAACGGCAGATTGATACACAACATGCCTTCCAAACAACAGTTTAGCAAGGGCAGATGTGTTTAGAGATCTTAGTGGCACCATGCACATTGCTCACATTACTCTCAACTGACTCATACAACATGCATACTCAGCTCATGCTGTCATGCACATACATGTTGTCTGACATTTACAACAGTCATGAAGAAGGAGATGTCAGTAGATGGCAGTAATGTCTCCTCACCTACTTAAGTGCATCCAACACAAGGAGGAGCTAGGAACCCTAAAACCTCACACAACACAAAGTGACCGAACTATACATATAGCACTGCCACCGATACCTGCACATTGTTCACCCTATTGATGCCACATAGACAGGCACATGAGCAGTCAACCTGGCACACATGGCCACATTCCAGCCTGTGAGGAGGGAAAGGATTGTGAGGTACAAAGACAACTGTGCACAATGAAGTACTTACCTGCTTCTCTGGTGCACAATAGAGCTGTTTATACAGGGGTAGCACCTCATCTAGTAGCCTCTCGAGCTCCTCTGAGGAGAAGGCAGGGGCTCTATCACCTGCAGGCCGTGGCATAGTTGCTTCCAGAGGCGGTACAGGGCAGCTCAGGTCATCAAGGTCTTTCTGGAATCAGTTTCAGGAGTCAAGTGAATAAACCTGCAGAATATGGTGGTCACATCTGCCATGTACATGATCGTCACCCCTGGCGGACACAGCCATTGGCTTCAGTTGGTGGTCTTGTGCAGTTCCTAATGTCCAGTGGAGTAGGTCAAGCAGCCGCCATTTTAGAGGCATAAAATGTGGTGTGCTTCACAAACTGCGTCACACCTCTGTTTTGAGCTCACAAACATGCTTATCCTGTCTTGTCATGTAGGCCCTACTACTCAAACAGCTGTATGTTGCAGAGCACAGATGGCATTTAACAGAGGGGCACAGTCCACCCTCGTCGACCCTCTTTTTTGCAGTCAGGATATCTAGTCACATTTTGAGGGACAATTGTGAGGCACATTTTTGAGCTTGGTCCAGACACACGTGGTGGACACATGTGTGGAAAACCATGTGGGTCACATGCTACACTTGTGTTCTATATAGCTGGGATTTGTCCTGGGTGTCACGTCTATCCCTTCTGAATGCCTTGTCACATTATATCATTGACATGCATCATGTATGCTACTGTGGGCACAATAGCTGGTGTTAAAACTCATGTCTTGTTGTACATAGGTACACAGGGACGGGGAGGATGCGACAACCACTTGTCTTCTGTCCACTGCCATGTCTTCAGACCATGGAAGAATGACACATAATACTCCTGTATCATCTGAATAGGCAAACAATAGTGAACTTATGCCGCAAGCTGGAGCCAGATCTGATGCCAGCTATTAGTTATCCAACCAGATTACGACCCATTGTACAAGTTATTTCATTATTGTACTTCCTAGCCACAGGGTCCTTCCAACAAACAGTTGCCCTGTCAACTGGCATGTCCCAACATATGTTCAGTCGAGTGTTGAAGGATGTCCTTTCAGGATGTCCTTTCAGCAATGTTGAAACACCTGGACAGCTACATCCAGTTTCCCCGACATCAGGATTTAGACCACTTGAAGGCTGACTTTTATGGTTCTGCATACATTCTACATGTGGTGGGGACCATTGATTGCACACATGTTGTTCCACCGCATGCCCTTGAACAAGTATACCACAACAGAAAGAATTTCCATTCCATCAACGTTCAAGATGTCTGTTTGGCGGATCTATGCATTTCACAGGTCTGTGCCTGTTATCTGGGTTCAGCCCATGATTTCTTCATAATGCTGAACAGCACTATACTCCAGCTGATGTCAAAACTATACCCAGAGAGGGCCTGGCTAGTTGGTAAGTCACATCTGTCCTGTTTGTATATGTACAATGTCAGGTGCTACAATCCTGAAAAGAAGAACTCATTGTTGCCCATATGTCTCATTCATTAACAAGAGGCTCTGCATATCCAAAACGTCCTTGGTTGTTTACGTCAATAAGGAATCCAACTATGCCAGGGGAAGTCTGCTTCAATGAGGCCCATGAAAGAACAAGGTGGGTAGTGGAGAGAGTTTTTGGGCTCCTGAAGGCCAGATGTAGGTGTCTGGACCAGAATCGTGGAGACCTCCTCTACTCACCCAGGAAAGTGTGTCAGATCCCTTGGCATGCTGCATGCTCCACAGCATCGCCCTGCAGAGCAGTATCCTATACATCCCAAAGGAGGAGGAGCCTGCAGTGCCACCGGATAAGACTCATAAAATACCAAGTGAGGATGATAGTGGTGAAGAAGAAGGAGCTGACTTGCAGGAAGATCTCATCAACTTGTCATGATTATAAGTTAGTCATGTGATGTGATGACTGTGACTGCACAAAGAACCGTAGTTGTTAGAATGTGTTTAGTAGAGTTTTTTTGGCAACAACTAGGGAGCTAATACTCTGCACCATTCAGCCAAAGAGTGCCTGAAGGTTTAACCTGTGACATATCCCCACCTTGATTTAGCTAGTTTTTTGTGTCAGTCTCATAGCAATAAGTTTCCTTTCCAGATGATTGCCATAGGATTTGTGTAATAGGTATTTTTCAAGCCTATACTTTCTGTTTTGTCTTTGTACAAGCAGCTTCACCATGACATCTTCATGTTGGAATTTCTGAATTTTGACATTGGCAGGTATCTGAAGAAGTTCTGACATATGAGGTGGACATGGATTGTTCCAGGTAATATACTGTAGACCACATATTTGGGGTGAATGAGGTCTGTGCCAAGGCAACTTGAACTGTGTTTGGATGGAAGGCAGAAGTGCACACAGGACTTGTTTAGTGTGCTGTGTTGGGTCAATTGCATCATGTGTGATCATGTGGGCATGAAATATGTTGTCATCATATACAAGCGCGGCATTTACCCTTCTGTATGGGCTAAACACTCTTCTTGTATGACCTGTATCTAGCTGTAGATGTGTTTCATCATTGTAGGCCACAGTGCCTGTGCCACAACACTGACATATGTTTGTGTCATACCACCATGGTCATTGGATTATGATGGACCTGTGATCAGGGTCTGGTGTACTGCCCTCTGTCTGCACCTTGGTATATGTTATGTTGGATTTCTTTAGTTTGGTATGTGATGAGGCTCAAGCTGGTGACTCCATTCACTTTTCTTGAATATGAGTCAGCCAGTTTTTGCTCTGACAGTCCAGACATTTCAAAAGCCTATGTGCTGTACAGCGGAATAAAATGTTTGGTGTGATCAGACAAGTGTAGCAATGTGTATGTGTGTTGGTAGTAATCCTTACCAGGACAATTTACCTGTAATATATCCCCCTTTCATTAACATATTGTGTCTTTCTCATTTGCTTCACATGGTCTTATATCTCTGCACAGCTATATGTGGAACAGAAGCAAGCAGACACTGACTGTGATAGGTGGATTTATTGAGAAATGGTACTTAAAATAATACCTGTGCACGGTTGAAAAGAACAGTGAAGGATGCAGTCATAGTGGATGAAATCATTGTAGTAGATGCCACACCATTGAAAGTCCAAAGTCCAGTGTACTCCTCCCATTTCAAATGGAAGGTGGTTGAAGAACAGTCAACATAGTGAATATGTGGCACACAAAGGAGGTCATTGAGGAAGAGGTCACTTGCTGGCAGTGTTGGGTGTGTTGCCATCCGCACCTCCTGGAGTCTTTGCTGGATGTCCCTGCTTATGTGGGGGGGGATCTGCTGCTACACAGGCAGAGGTGTGTGGGTAGGTTCTTCCCCTGACAGACTCTCCCTTTCAGTAGCTGGCATTGATGAAGGGCCTGGTGTAGATGTGCCAAAGGAAGGGGTAGAATGTTGTTGACGATCCCTGATCAGGGTAGTATTAAAGTCCCTCAACACACCTATTAGGGAAGCCATGTTGGGATTGTGGGCCTCCCACTGTTCACACATATCGCTATGGATGTCCCTCTGCAGCTGCTTGATCTCCCTGAATTCTGCAAGTACCTGGTCCATCACCCCTGAGGACTCCTGATAGACCCTCAAGATGTGGCTGATAGCGTCCTGGCCAGGAGCATCCCCAGTGTCCTCACCCCACTGGCCCACAGCATCCCTCCCATGCACCCTCTCCCCACTGCCTGTGCCCTTGCCACAGAATGCCCCCTCCAATTAGTTCCAGGACCAACATTTTCTGAGGTGTTCTGCTGCTGCCCAGGATCGCGGACTAGGGGCACAAGATGGTAGACACTGTCCTTGAAACACAGGTTGGGGGGTGAATGGCTGCCTGTGATGTTGAGGCAACTGGGTTGGGAGGTGTTGTTTTGGCCAAAGTAAGACTCACTGTTGGGATCTGACTTGGCTGTCCAGATGGGCCAGAACTATCCTCCATGTCCAGATGTCCAGGACTGTCTTTATCACTGAGGGCTTTATCCAGGTGTAGTGGCAGCCTCCTCCATGGACTCTGTGTGGCCTGTGGCAGCTGTAGACGTGAAACATCCAATGTTACTGGTTGTATTATGTCATCTACCTCCAAAAGTTTACAATTACATTTTGCAAAGACCTTGTACATTGTTGCTTTGCAGGATATCCTATTGTGACAGGTACTCATGCTACTGGTTGCAGTAACCTGACATTTGTGAAGCATGCCAATTCCATTTAGGTCAAGCAGCTGCTGAAATGTGCAGGTCATTAGCATTGGAAGGATGGGTTGAGAATGCCATCTTGCCACCAGTGCAGGCAAAACAGTATATAGGCAAGATTTGGCATTGACCATTTTCAGACCTAGTTGATTTTAAAGCAGGCAGTCCCAGGACTTTGTTGTATATGTGATTGGAGTGATCATGTGACCAGTGTTTTGAGAATATGTCTGCTCCCAATACCATTCTGGTGATGCATCTTGATGCCTTTGGGATCCTTGTTTTGGACACTCGGTAAGGTGTCCTTCCTGTCCTCAATAGATTCATCTTGGGTCAGTAGGTCAAGATGGAGATAGGTAGGAGCATGATCTGTATCTTGGTCCCTCCTAGGTGAGTAAACTTCAATTGAGAGTTAGCAGGCAAGGGATTTTGTACAAGTGATCACTGTTCTGGTGTTTAGAGTCACAGTGCCTCCTTGGAGTTCCAGTCAGGTCATTCTCACTACTCCCCAATACTTGACAAATGTTCTCCCCCAGGTGAGTAAATTTCATTTGAGAGTTCACTAAGAGATGCACTGGAGAAAGTGAGCACTGGGCTGGTGATTGGAGTTAGAGAAACAGGTCATTTTGGGCTTTGCAGTCAGGTCACTCCCTCTACTTCCCAACACTTGACAATTGGTATTCTCCCAGGTTGATGAACTTCATTTGAGAGTTCACTAACAGATGCATTGGGGCAAGTGCACACTGAGCTGGTGGTTGGAGTCACAGTAACAGGCCCTCCTGGGAGTTGCAGTCATGTCACTGTCTGTACTATACACACTATACACACGTTATCCTCCCAGGTGAGTACACTTCAATTGAGAGTTAACAAACAAAAGTATTTGGACAAGTAAACACTGGGCTTGTATTTAAAATTGGAGAGGCAAATCCTCCTTGCCTTGGCAGTCATGTCACTCCCTCTATTTCATACATTTGAGAAATGTCATCCCCCAGGTAAGTATTCTTCTTGTGTGAGTTCACAAACATGTTTTTTGGAGAAGAGGAGACAGGAGTTGTGTTTGGAGTGACAGTAAGAGAGCCTCCTGGGAGTTGCAGTCATGTACAACACAGACCATACTAATGGTTACCTCCCAGGTTAGTACACTTCAATTGAAATTTAAGAGGGGTTTTACGAGAAGAGAACACTGTTATTGTGTTTGGATTTAGAGAAACAGTGCCTCCTGGGAGTTGCAGTCAGATCATTCTCACTACACCTCGAGCCTTGACAAATCTTACTCCCCCAGGTGAGTAAACTTCATTAGGGACTTCACAAACAGTGGTCTTTGGAGAAGTAAACACTGTGTTGGTGTTTGGAGTTACAGATACAGTGCCTGCTGTGGGTTGCAATCATTCCACTCTCTCTAGTCCACACACTTTACCAATGTTC
The DNA here is from genome assembly GCF_031143425.1 of Pleurodeles waltl. Lineage (NCBI taxonomy): Eukaryota > Metazoa > Chordata > Amphibia > Caudata > Salamandridae > Pleurodeles > Pleurodeles waltl. The sequence goes on along the minus strand of NC_090451.1, from coordinate 445,568,899 downwards.
TCCCCTTTAGTGAGTACACTTTAATTGAGAGCTCACTAACAGATGCATTTGGGCAAGTGAAGACTACGCTGGTCATTGGAGTTAGAGAAACAGGGCCTGCGAAGAGTTGCAGTCAGGTCACTTACTCTACTTCCCAAAACTTGATAAATGGTAGCCCGTCACATGAGTAAAAGTCATTTGTGAGTTTAAAAACATTGGTTTTTGGAGAAGGAAACACTGAGCTGAATTCTGGAGTTACAGAAACAGAGCCTGCTGGAAGTTGCAGTCATGTCACTTACTATAGTACACACACTATACAATGTTGTCCTCCCAGGTGAGTACACTACAACTGGGAGTTAACAAAAAAGGGTATTTGGAGGAGGAAACAATGTGCTAAAGTTTGGAGTTACAGAAACAGGGCCTGTTGGGAGTTGCAGTCATGTCCCTCACTATAATACACACACTATACAAATGTTGTCCTCCCAGGTGAGTATACCACAATTAAGAGTTAACAAAGAAGGGTATTTGGTAAAGGAAAGACTATGCTGGTGGTTTGAGTAACAGTAACAGGGCCTGCTGGGAGTTCTAGTCATATCAGTCCATGTACTACACACACTTAACAAACATTATCCACCCAGTTTGGTACACTTCAGTTGGGAGTTTCAAACAAGGGTATTTGGTGAATGAAACCCTAGTCTGTAGAACAGTGCCTGCTGGGAACAGTAGTCATGTAATTCCATGTACTACACACTCTATACACAAATGGTATCCCCCAGGTGAGTACACTTCAAACGTGAGATGTCATACAGGGGCCTTTGGACCGGTGGTCACTGGGCTGGTGGGCGGAATGACAGTAAAGTTGGCAAGAAGTGAGTATGCATGACAATTAATTTTAGTGACATACCAAACTCTACTTCCCCCGGTATTCTTGTCAAGCCCTCAGGGTGCAGGATGGCAAAGACCTCCTCCCAGTGAAAGAGATGGAATGGGACACTGGGAGTGCCAACCCCAGTCTCTTGGCCTGCAGCTGGTGCCTGGAGACCAGGGAATAGACCTTGCCCCTGAGGTCATTCCACCTCTTCCTGATGTCCCCCTTTGTGTGCAAGGAGATGCCTACAACATTCATTCTGTCAACTATCCTGTCCCATATTTCCATTTTCCTACTGAGAGGAGTGTGTTGGAAGTGTGCTCCAAACAACTGTGCCTCCACTCCTATGATTTCATCCACCATGACTCTTAACTCATCTTCTGAAAAAGGGGGATTTTTGGAACATGACATGATGCAAAAAAAAAAGGAACACAACCAAGTGGCAGTGACTTACTAAAGAGGGGAAGTGCAAAAGGGTGTGACTGGACAAAACTGTAAGCATGGTGTTGTATGGGAGGGTGGAAAAAAAGGCGCCTAGTATCTGTGCAGTGTGGTAAAATGTTGCTCCATCTTTCTGGGTCTTGCTGTGAAAATTCAGAGGATTGTGGTGTGAGGAGGGGTGTGTTTCATAATGCCTTTTGCAGGTGTGTCCAGTGGGGCAATGTGTGTCAGCTGTATTGTTTTCAAAGCCATCCAATGTGCGGTTGTGTATGACTTTGGTGACCGCAAACCTCCGTGGTTTGGGCCACCATTGGCTGACCACCATGGGTGCCTGCCACTGAGACTTTGGGCTTGTAATGCAGTCAGTGATTGGTCACGGTGCTGTCGGGGCTGGAGGTCGGACTGCCTATTTGTAGGCCTCCGTACCACTGCTAGTCTGCCTTTTTTGCTTGGCGGTCGGCAATCCTGCCTGTATGACTCGTAATAGGATAGTCAGAAAAACCTCCAACACAGCCATCTTTTTAGGACCACCAACATGACAGTCTAGCAGCCCGACCGCTAAACTCATAATGAGGGCTTTAGTCTTGATGGAATCTCCTGTGTTATTTTTCTGAAAAAAAACTGTGGGGGCAGATCTTTCTTTCATATTTATAGATCCATAAATCCATCGTTCTGGAACAATTCTACATTTATTGCTTTGTAGCATTCAGGATTGCCTTCTTTCGCTTATATGCATGTGCATTTTATAAATATGCACATCATAGCGGGGCTGCCATGGTTCTCATGTTGGAGGCAGCTTTCTCCTCCATCTTCCACCTCCTGCTTATCCATGCCCTCATTTATCCATCTACCCATATGTGTGTCTAGACAATCACCTACTCACCAATCCAGGCAATTGCGTAATTATCCAGCCACACACTCATCCATGTGTTCACTTAGAACTTTAGTCACCCATTATTCATTATCACATGTATACATTAACATCAACAAACTTACCAATCTCTGCAGAAGCACTATCAGATAAAAGGCAGCCAGGCCCAGAGACATTCCCAAAGCTTGTTTCTATTTTGCAATAACTCTATTTCTGTGCCTTTTTTTCTTCTGTCACCTTTCTTTCATGTCCAGCTTCCCTGGGAGTGGGTGAGCAGGTCATCACTTAATTCTGCAGGCGGGTGCTGAGTACCCACTCCTGGAAAGTACATTTTTAGAAATTCACACATAGTAAGTCTAAGAGGGCTCTAGTTGTAAAGGATGCCTTCTTAATAGGTAGATCTAGTTAGACCAGTGTTGTCACTTTCAGTTATCCAGGGCTGGGCAGACTCTGGGTCTCTTCAAACTTGTAGTGGCAGTCAGATTGCCGCACTCCTGATGGTCCGACCACCAGATTACGATCCTGGAAGTTGGACTGCCAGGAGACCACCACTGCCATTAGGATCAAGGATCCCGATGGGGTGACGGAGGTCGAAGTTGTGGTCAGCCTCGACTGTACCCATGGCAGCACCGCTGTGCTAATCTCGACTTAACTTTCCGCCAGACTTTTCATGGTGTTGCACCCCCATGGAAAGGCTTTGTGGAAAATCAGTGCTGGGGGCCATAGGGATGCCCATGAACTGCCCACAACCATGTCATGGACAGTGCAGGGGCCCCTCTGCCAGCACCCTCGGAATGCACACTGTCTGCTGTGCAGACAGTGCACATTCCAAGTGTGCTAGGATGCCACAGTACAGTTTCTTCTGGACTGACTGGCAGAAACATCGCAATATGACGTTTCTGCTGGTCAGCTCAATGGAAACATTGTAATACAATGGGGGATGAGGCCGACAGCTTGTCAGCGGGCTCATCCTCGTGGCTTTGCTGGGTCAATGGTTAGATGTCCAAAGTCGTAATGCGACCCTATTTTGCCAGTCTGGCATTCTGCTGATAGGTTGTAATCAGGAGGTTTCTCTAAAGTGAATTGGAAATATATTCAATAACTCACAGCGTGTAATATACTCAGAATACGTATGCAGAGAAGTGCCATTTCATCCAGGAGCATAATGGATATGAAGAGGAAACACTAGTGACCAAAGGGTATAGCAATAAAATGAGTCATTGGAAATAAATAGATTTTGGGTAATTTATTGTGTCTTCACTGTTTGTGTTTTATGGTAACTGATGCAACCAATAACTCAATGTACATACCAAATGAATCCATAGTGTACCATTGTTCTTGTGTGTATTACAGACACTTTAGTCACGGCCTGCTGTAGGGTTGAGGTGGTTTGAACATTTTTAAAAGAGCCAATTTTTGTTTCAGGTCCAGCCCTACTGTCATCCATTGTCTACTTAAAGTATCAGAAATTCTCTTGGCAAATACCAAAAATGCTCTACAAGAGTGTTGTTAAATACGTATTTTAACAACAATTGTCAAAGCCAGTAGATCTGGTGATGGCTGACAGTCTTTTGGATTACAATTCTTTTCCTTTTTACTCTTTTTATAATTCTTCATTACAAAAACTTAAAAGATTGGATGTGCGCACCCACAGGCAGCTGAACTAGAAAGTTTTTCTAATAAATGCTTACAAAAACAATCCAAGATGGATGCCTATGCATGAGTAAATGTGGGCAAGCAAAGGTAGTCAGCTATCTTTTAGTCTTTTTCTAACACAATTTTACAGTCACATTCAAAGATGATCACCCTTGCAGGAAGTTGTGAACATTTGGTAACCTAACATCAATCAGATAAAAACAATATCTAACACTTCCAGTGTCTGTGAAGAACATTGCACACTGCAAGCAGCAGTGAGACCAGTAGCAGCGTCATGCTGTACCCTAGTAGAAATAGATAAACACACACTGGCGCAAGAATCCAAGCACCCCAGAGGACTACTTTTTTTTAGCAACTCTGCACTTTTCAGGATTCTGTCACTCACAGTGATGGGGTGAGGGGGGCCAATAGTTTAAATGGGCTGACCCATTCCCCTCTGCTGTATGCTATGGTGTGAGAAAGAATGATGTAAATGATTGAAAGTACCGTTGAATAAGTAGAGATTTTCTTATATTATTTTATTTTATACAAAAATAAGCAATCATAAAGATGCATCCTATTACAAAAGTCAAAAATGCCAATAATAGCATGTTTATAGCATTAATTTGCAAGTTGCTTGGCCACTAAGGGATTCTGTACCAGGGAGTCCTCCATTGCTGGAACAAAAAACTATATGAGTCAGGCTCTTCACTTGTCCGACTCTTGAACAAAGACTAAGGGCCATATTTACTAAGTAGTGGCGCACTGTGGCTGTGCACTAAATTTGGCAGGAATGCAGGGATGCCCCGTATTAATAATATATGGTGCATCCCTGTGTTTTCCCTTGCACTGGGACTAAAGTTAGCTGCCTAATGCCAATGCAGCGTTGCTGACACTGATTGTTTAGGTGCAGGAAGGGACATCTTCCTGCACATAAACAATCATTAATGGTGTTTTGGTCTTCCTTGTATGCTGAAGAATGCAGCACACATTTGAAAAGCGAAAAGGAGGTGAAAAAATAACTTTTTTTCTCGTTGTGCCATACTAACGCCATCCCTGGGGTGGTGTTGGCTTTGGGTGCTGCCTCAGGTTTCCGAATCCTTGTAAATATGGGGCAGCATCAAAATACAATGGGTGTTGCAGAAGAATGCCCACAGCAATATCCACTGCACGCCCCTTTCAAGCAAAGTGATGTGTGTAAAAGGGCTTAATGCCATTTTGTAAATATTGGGCAGGGCATTGCACCATCGGAACGTCCGTAAAAGTGACATTCCGGTGGCGCAATGCGCTTGTAAATGAGGGCCTTAAATTTGCATCATGATTGATGAAAACATTCATTGCGTTGAGGGTCCCAGAGGCAGGATTATTGGACATCGATCTGTCCAACAAACTAATAATCAATCACGACCTACAAAGAAGTTAGCCAGTTACAAATCTGAGCAGAAGCTGATGGGTTTACAATTGCAATCGCTGTGTTTAAGTTTTATTCAGACATTGCTCCAAGTCTTCGTAAGAGGTCACTCTATAAGGTTAAATTCTAAGTCAAAACACGTTTTCATTGAAATGTATAATTACGAGAACAAAGATGCTGTTTGAAGAAATGTTAAGAACACGCATAGCCAAACCTCCTTAATTTCCCAAAGGCTTATATTGTTATGCACAACCTTTGATTTGAGGTGAGAGAAAAACTAAGGTCATTCATGCCAAATTCATCGATAAACATAATGCAACTCCATTGGTATTTCACATATAAATCTTGCAGTAATAATTCTTACACACTAACAAGTATATTTAAAAGCTAGCTATATTGAATTATAGTCAAACATTACCTACTTTCCAAGGAATAAAAACAAGGAAGGCGACAATGCAATGTTTACAGAGAGAAAATGATGTGCTTATCTGTCACCAGGCAGCAATATTTCTTGCATATCCGAGAACATCATTAACCATGTGTAACTTTTAGTATTACAGTCTTAAAGATTATAGCATTGAAATATGTTTCCTGAAGTTGTCCATGACATATCAAACTACACTGTTAAACAAGGTGTAATTTAAATGCTTGGAAAGGGAAACGATAAACAATAATGGTTTATGTTGTGCATTCAGTGTGTTCTGCTTTACCAAAGGTGATCCCATGCTACAGGCAAAAGTGTTATTCTGCATCCAATCAACTCATTATTCACGTTCATTATTGTGATACTATTGTATTGTATGAATTACAAAATAAAGTTAAATGGCTCTATTAATATTGTTTGCTATTTCTAGTTTTTGTAGGTTATATATGTCTTTTATTTGACAGTTATGGTATTTTAATTGGAATGTTTTCGTTGTGCTTCCACTTTTTTGTAAAACTATCTAACGTTAAGCGTTAAGCGCTGTACAAGCACCTTATTACAAGTGCTGCATTACATCTGCAGGGAGATATCAGGCTGGATTTGATAATTCTGGCTCTTATGTTCCTATGAGTTCAAAGGCGATTACGAGTTGAACTCCCAGGGTTGGGGGATAATTTGCAAGGCACAGAAGTGCAAGGCCATTTTTCATAGATTTTCTCCTATTCCATGTTTAAACAGATATTTACCTTCTGCTTTGGGAAGGTGGTAAATACATGCATCAGGGTGTCACACACTCACCTGGTCCCAACCTCAGAGATGATACTGTAGCCGATGCCGGACCACGTACCCCTCTCAGGGATGGAACTCCTAAATCGTCCCAAAGGGCAAGTGGGTTAGAACAAAATAAGAAAAAAGAGAGAGATTGATTTGTGGTACAGGACCTGCTCCACAATGATACAATACTGCATAACAGGATGTGTCACTCCTGAGACCTTCTCGGCATGCAAGGGTGGTTGTTTACTGAACCAGCACCTCTGGTTTCAGGAAGACGCAATACACTAGGAAGAACATACACTAGCAAGCCTCCACATTATTCAAAATGCATTGCTTCAGTAACCAATACTTACATATCTCTTCAAATTCATAGCATGAGAGTAGAATAATCAAGTTCTTGGATAAAAATCTTGGAGCCTCTCAAGGAAGAACTTGAATTACTGATTGGAGCCTCTGACACTCCCAGAGTAAACTCAGTACATAGGTTGGAGTTACTGACACTACAAAGGTTGTAGTTAGAGACACTCCCAAGGTACACTAGAAACAAGGTTACACTTGAAACAAGGTTGGAGTTACTGGCACTCCAAAGGGTGTACTTGAAACATGGGTTGGAGTCATTGGAACTTCCAAGACTGCGCTAGGTACATAGGTTTGGGCTACTGACACTCTCAAGGTTACACTCAGTACATAGGTTGGAATTACTGACACTCCCAAGATTACACTCGGTACATAGATTGGAGTTACTGACACTACCAAGGTATTCTAGAAACACAGATTGGAGGTTACAAGGTTCATACAGATATCAATCGCTTCTAAAAGAAAATTCTTCTGGACACGTCTGTTCAATAGAAAAACACAGAAGATCTCTAGTCCATGAGCAAAAACAGTTCAAACTCCAAGGATGGAGGGAGTGTCTAGAGTAAAACAAGCAAGGAGCGCTGGAGGAAAATTATGGAGAAGGAACTGAAGACAAGTCTTGAGTCTTGAAGAGGCTTATAGTCAGGGCGTCTTACTACTATAAGAGGATTTGTGTGCACTAACCTGATTGGAAAGTACTTAGCCTTGTCTAGCACTTTAACTGGAATCTGAAGATGGCAGGAGGCTCAGTGCGACAAGCTCAAGAGGAGGTGGAATCGTAGTGGATGAAAGAGGACACTAGGGGCCAGATGTAGCAAGCATTTTGCATGGTGCAAACTGCGAAAATCGCAGTTTGCGCCATGCAAAATGCTAATCGTGATGCTCTTTCACAATTTGCGAGTCGGTACCGACTCGCAAATTGTGAATGCGACTCGCAAATAGGAAGGGGTGTCCCCTTCCTATTTGCGACTCGCATTGCTATGCTAAATTGCTTTGTGACCGCGAATGCGATCGCAAAGCAATTCGCAGTTACCACCAGTGTCACACTGGTGGTAACCCATTCGCAAAAGGGAATGGGTCCCCATGGGACCCCTTCCCCTTTGTGAATGTTGCCCAAAATGTTTTTTCAGAGCAGGCAGTGGTCCAAAGGACCACTGCCTACTCTGAAAAAACAAAAACAAATGGTTTCGTTATTTTTTTATTTTGCACTCATTTTCCTTTAAGGAAAACGGGCTGCAAAATAAATAAAAAAAACTGCTTTATTTAAAAAGCAGTCACAGACATGGAGGTCTGCTGTCTTCAGCAGGCCACCATCCCTGTGAGTGCAGGGACTCGCTATGGGGTCGCAAAATGTGACCCACCTCATTAATATTAATGAGGTGGTTCTTTGCGACCCCATAGCGAATCGCAGACGGTGTCTGAGACACCGTTCTGCATCCGATTTTGCGAATCAGAAATTGCGAGTCACACAGACTCGCAATTTCCGATTCGCAAAATCGGAACTTCCTACATCTGGCCCTAGAAGTGTTGCAGAAGCCAGGGTCATCGGATTATCAGGAAGGATTGGAAGACTAGAGCACAGGAAGTTCTGTGCAACTGAGGAGGTGAGTGCAGGTACAAAGCTTGCACAGGACAGGAATGAGGCCAAGTGCTGATGCGGGCCCAAGGGAGTATTTATGCTGGAATAAAAAACTGTTCCAGAAGACACATGTCCCACATGGAAGTGTGGAATATTCCAGTGAAACTGGGGAAGATCACATGTTACATACAAAGGATATGAGGCCTTGCAGGTGGCAGTTGAAAATGATAATTGTCAGCAATAAACAAGTACAACAGAACGGAACCGAAAGTGAATGATGGTACAACTCACTGGTTCACAGTGGAAGCCTAGCTATCCTAAATAGACAAGAGACAACCTTCAGGTGCAAAACAGACTAAACTTGCATAGCAACAGAACAGGAGGGTCAATGGCTCAAGCTTCCTGGGAAGGGAACCATGGAGAGTTTGAGACTGAAATGCACCACAAAGGAAGGATCGCTTGGCGTACTCTTGGCAGGGAGGTGCCACGAGAGGAGGGTGACATGAGCCAGTAAGTAAAAGTCACTGTATATAGGGCACAAGATGGAGTTGTTACACTGGGTTGGTGGGGGAGGGCAATTTAGGTTGAAAAAGCTGTAGACTCTACGGGGGAGCTTTTTCGGTTCCCCTATTGTGCTGGAATGGGTGAGTGAGGGGCAGGCTGTGACTCTGCCTGCAGCTCTAACACTCCCAACAGTGGTTTCACATGGTGCCAATTTGCACTCAGTAAACTCAGAATCTTGTTTACAGAAAACAGTCAGCTCAGGTTTGCCCAACCGAATATCACCAACACTGGGATGATGCACCAAGAAATTCAAAACAAGGACTTAAGTTAGGTCACTAGTTCATGTATTTCAATTTAACATTGTGTATGCATGCACAAGTAAGGTAAGTGTTTGTTTCTTTCATTTTCCTTTTGTTGCATGTGTAACAGCTAAAAAAACTTCTGTGACAAAGAGAATATTGAGGCCCGTATTTATACTTTTTGACGCTAAACTGCGCTAACGCAGTTTAGCGTCAAAAGATTTTGCGCCGGCTAACGCCATTCTGAAGCGCCATGCGGGCGCCGTATTTATTGAATGGCGTTAGCCGGCGCAAGCAGACCGGCGCTGCCTGGTGTGCGTGGAAAAAAACCACGTACACCAGGCAGCGCCGGCGTAGGGAAAAATGGCGTTAGGGCGTCTTAAAAATGGCGCAAGTCAGGTTGACGCTAAAAAATCATCTTAACCCGATTTGCGCCATTTTAAACGACGCCCAGACGCCATTTACATGACTCCTGTCTTAGTAAAGACAGGAGTCATGCCCCCTTGCCCAATGGCCATGCCCAGGGGACTTTTGTCCCCTGGGCATGGTCATTGGGCATAGTGGCATGTAGGGGGGCACAAATAAGGCCCCCCTATGCCACCCAAAAAAAATAAAAAAATAAATGTATACTTACCTGAACTTACCTGAATGTCCCTGGGATGGGTCCCTCCATCCTTGGGTGTCCTCCTGGGGTGGGCAAGGGTGGCAGGGGGGGTCCCTGGGGGCAGGGGAGGGCACCTGTGGGCTCATTTTGAGCCCACAGGCCCCTTAACGCCTACCCTGACCCAGGCGTTAAAAAGTGGGGCAAATGCGGGGTTTTTTGACCCGACCACTCCCGGGCGTGATTTTTGCCCGGGAGTATAAATACGACGCATTTGCGTTGCCGTCATTTTTTTAGACGGGAACGCCTTCCTTGCATCTCATTAACGCAAGGAAGGCGTTCACGCAAAAAAATGACGCTATTTGCCCATATTTTGGCGCTAGACGCGTCTAACGCCAAAGTATAAATATGGCGTTAGTTTTGCGCCGAATTTGCGTCGAAAAAAACGACGCTAATTCGGCCAAACGGAGTATAAATATGCCCCTGAATCTTGGTCTTTGTGTGTTTCTGTTTTCACAAAACGTAACTGACTGTACAATTCACAAACCCCCCTGAAGAAGGATACATAGGTGGTCATTATGACATTGGTGGTGACTGTTAAAGGGGTGGTAGTACCGCCAACAGGCTGGCGGTAATTACTGCCAAATTATGACCATGGCGGTGATAACTCCCATAGAGAGCCAAAGTACCACACCATCCACCAGGGCTCAAACACCATGCACCACGACGGTGGCCATCAGCAGCCAGGCAGAAGACAAGGTACCGCCCACCACATTATGACAGTGCACACCACCACAATTTCAGGGGTGGCACCACAAAACATCATTCATATGTCAATACTTCCAATGACACACATGTGAGACAGTCCAACTGACCATTACTCTAACTATTGATATTTCCCGTGTGGCTGTAGCATGAAGGCATTCAAGTCCTTTGCATCTCATCTTACTGTCACCTATGGCTTGTCCTTCTACAGATGTTGGTGATATGACAACGGTGTCCTGATATGTTTACCACAGGCAGCTACAGGTCATTATTTGTATGTTATCACAGTGTTCAGATCATTTGCACTAGATGTGACTGTTCCAATAAATGCACATTTTCAACACATAAAATGGTGTCACTCAAATTGTTTTCAAGGTTGTTTATTGTAGTGCAAATAATTGTATGTAAAGTGCAATGGAATGGGGTGATGGTAGAGGAAAGACCAGGGAATTGTTCCAGTCTGTTTGTAGCACAGTTCCAGTGTCCAAGGGGCCATAGGAAGGGGAGCAAAGGCAGTTCAAATTGGACAAGGTGAGAGGGTGCTACACAAGGGGGACACTCAGGAAAGTCTCATTTCCTGGCGGTGGTCTTGGTCTTGGCAAGTGTCTCTGGCTTCTGTCTGGTTCGCATTGAACATTTTTGGGGTGGTTTACCTTCTGCAGGGGGAGGGGTGCTGGGGGCCTGTTGGTCCTTTGGCGGGGCCTCCTGCCCACTAGCTGCAGCGGAAGTGGAGGGCTGGTCAATAGACTGGCTTGTGGTAGGGGCCAGTTGGTGTGCTGTCGATTCCCTCATGATGTTGGCCATGTCTGCCAGCATCCCTGCTATGGAGATCTTGGTGGTGTTGAGAGCCTGCAAGTCCTCCCTGATCTCCTGATGGTGTTCCTTCTGCAGCCGCTTCTTCTTCTTCATGTTGTTAAGGATCTGGCCCATCGTGTCCTGGGATTGTTGGTAGGCCCCCAGGACAGTGGTGAGGGCCTCCTGGAGAGTCAGTTCCCTGGGCCTGTCCTCCCCCTGGTGCACAGCGATCCTCCCAGTGTCCCTGTTGCCTTGTGGCTGTGACCCCTGAATGTTGTGCCCACTACCATTGACCCCAGGTCTCTGATTGGCTTGGGTGTGAGGTGTGAACCGGGGTCCCTGTACAGGTGGGCACACTGCTGATTGTCGTGTCCTGGGGACAGAGGTGTGGGGACGCTGGGTGGGTGCTATGGTGTTGGATACTGATGGGGAAGGCTCTGTGGTTGACTGGGAGTGGGCTGGGTTGACCGAATGACCTTTGGTCCCTGATTGGACAGGTAGTTCATTCACATCCTGAAGCCCAGAGTTACTGTCATCACTGGGGGTATCTACTGTTGGGGGACTGGTTAGTCGTGGCACCTCCTATCCGCTGAGATTGGCTGGGGCACCTGTGGGGATGTAAGTGATGTATTATGCATCACGTCTGTGACATATTGTACATCCCTAGCTTCTCCTCTATCGTTGCTGTTGCCCTGCCACCTTTGTGTATGGTGATGTATTGTGGGATTGTTAGTTCTCCATGCTGTGCATGCTTTGGTGATGGGTGTACATGCAGGGCTGGGTGGGCTGTCCATGCATTGGTATAGCATTCAGGGCTCGGCATTAACGTTAGTCATATGTGTAGGTGCACCGTGTGGGGTGCAGTAGAGTGATGGGAGTGAGGGTGAGGGTGTGAGATGGCATGCAGGTATGGGCGGTGATAAGGAGTAAATGTTGACTCACCAGTGTGCAGTCCTCCGGCAACTCCAGTGAGTCGCTCAGGATGCAGTAATGCCAACACTTGCTCCTCCCATGCTGTGAGTTGTGGCGGAGGAGGTGGGGGTCCACCGCCAGTCCTCTGTATACAAAGCTGGTGCCTTGCTGCCACGGACAAACCTTCCCCCGTAGGTCATTCCACCACTTTCTGATGTCGTCCCTTGTACGTGGATGTTCGGCTTTCACCCTGTCTACGATTCTCCGCTATAGCTCAATCTTCCTGGCAATGGATGTTTGCTGCATACAGCTGTGGCTCTACCCTGATTATTTCCCCCACCAAGACCTGCAACTCCTCATCTGTGAAACGGGGGTGCCTTCGTGGGGACATGGGTGTTGTGTGATGTGTAAGTGTGTGAGTGGGTACTGTGGTTGGGTGTGCGAAGTGGGGTGCGCGAAGGATGTATGGGTGTGTTTGTCTAGTTGTCGCAGTGGTCTTGATGTCAGTCTAGTGGCAATAATTTGTATTCATAAAGAGTTGTGGGTGATGTGGGTGTGTGTTTTATAGTGCTGCGTGTGTGTGTGTGTGGTGTGTGTATGAGTGTCTGGTGTATTGGCCAATGTTGATTAGTTTAATATTTGGGTGTCCATTCTGAGCGTGCTCGTGTGTACCACCAATGGTTAACCGCCATTGAATGTCTGCCGTGGTGATTTGTGGGTCATGATGTGGTGGGTGAAGATTCAGGTGAGTTAGTGCTTGTGTGTTTTGCTATGCATCCAAGGGAATGAACTTTTGAGAGTTTTGACTGGCAAGCTCATTCATGCTCATTCATGCTGCAGACCAAATGGAAGAAAAATAGAACAATGTCATTTGTTAAACTACAAGAGTGCCGCCAAGGGTCAGTATATATTCATGTTCTAATAAAAACACAGTTGTAGGTAATAAATTAATTATTTATAACAATGTAAACTTTTATACAGTGTTCATATTTGAAATCTGATTGTTACAACATTGATCACTATAAATTTAAGACACACTTAGAGTAAACTTAGGTAAAGGTAATGTCAGATTTAATATTTTAAAATTCAAAAGAGGATTTTGGGCCTGATTTAGATCTTGCCAGTATTACCGCCAAGTCGTTTCGGCGGTGGGGCAGAAAAGACTGCCACATCGGTGGTCTCCCGTTCGCCATATTTAGATATATTGCTAGTGAACTGCAGACCGCCACAACGGAACGTACTCTGTCGTGCCAGGGGCATCCCGAAGCTGAAGTGGCAGACTCCAATGTCGGCGATTAGCACTCCATCACCAACTTGACAGCAGCATGGTGCCAAGCCTATTTAGATCTCACAGTCATGCTGACGGTGTGTAAGCGGTGGGCCCATGATGGCAGGAGTTTGTGGCTGTACATGTCCAGTATTGTACCATGGCTGTGGCCATTGGTTGAATACTAGTAGCCCACACCTGTTGCAAATCAGACAATTGTGAACACCTGCAAAACAAACTAAAAAACACGTTCCATTTCAAACCATGAGCCTTTGCCAATACACTGCAGCAGAAAATTTGGATGCACAGATTTTCACACAAGAGGCAGTTTTTTTTAACCTTTTTTGTTCCTCCATCATTTCTGGGCACTCCTTTTTTGGTAGTTAATCACAATGGCAGGGAGAGAAAATCCGTGTTTCACAGAGGGAGAGTTGGCTGTCAATGTGGATGACATCATTAGAGTAGAGCCAAAAGTGTTTGGAATACCAGTCCAAAATAATCCTATTTCCCAGAAAAGGCAAATGTGGTTCAGAATAGATGATGGGGTGAATGCAGCAGCCAGCAACCCGCACACACAGGAGGAGATGAGGAAGAGGTAGAATAACCTGCAGGGTAAAGGTTTGGTCACTGGTCTCCAAGCATCATCTGGAATCCCAGAGGACTGATGGTGGTTCTCCTCTCCCCCCATTACAACCCTCTCTCTGGGAGGAGAAGGTCTTGAAAATCCTCCATCTTGAAGGCAAGGCTTGACTGGAATTCCTGGTTGAGTGCAGACTGGTAAGTTAGACCTTTGTATGTCTCACTAATCACCAGTGGAGTCCTGTCCTTAAGATAGACTTTTAGAATACTGCAACAACCTTAGCAACACAGAAATAGCTAATTTTGACTAAACAATAAATGTTGTGCCATACAAATTATTAGCAGCAAGGGTGTAGCGTTCCTCCTAACAGAAGGTTAAATGAATAGTCAGATGGTATGTGGTTCTCCAAGGATCATCCCTTGCATAGGCTCTTCCCATTAGTGTCTATCAATGTATGCTGTTGTGCAACCAAACACCGGTTCACAATGATATCAATTTTCACAGGAGATTGTGGTGTACATAAGTTGTTTTTTCTCCTAGTCACATGATATCCATATGTGTGTACCAGTTGCAAATGTGTTTTCATCTCTAAAACAGCCATTGGAAGTGGTATGCAGACGTTATTTTGCAGGCAAGCTTTGTCCATGGTGTTAACAGATGTCTACAACTACAATGATGCTATGTTTCTGGATCTGACAATCAAACGTGGAATGTAATGTTGTAACACTGTCCTTTACTCCCATATACACACATCTCAAACACTGTTGTGACCCAGTGGTTTGGTGCACATTTCAAGGGTACAGGCTAGTGGAGGTAGCAGTTATGGGAGGGACTCTGTAGGTCAACCAAGTGAGGCTACTGGGGTTTTCGTGAGCCAGACCACCCTTCACCAAGCCTTGGGATCAGTACAACAGTTACAAGAAGTGATGGGTCGGGTCGTAACTAAGCTCTGGGACATTAAGCAGGTGCAGAGGGAAAACAATGAGGAGATGCAAAACATCAATTCCAAGTTGTGCTCCTTGACTGGGGTGATGTACAACATATACCAGATCAAGTGAAAAGGCTTTTCCTGATCCATCTGCCCCTGCCTCTGGTCCCTCAACATCTGGGAAAACTACAATTCCATCAGCCACATACAGGGAGGCCCTGCCACAAGAGGAGCCTCCTCAGAGGGGACAGCCATCTGGACTACAAGCAGAAGATGGCAAGACCAACACCATCAATTCCAAGAGATGCTGAACCTCATCTCCTCCTTGTGTGTGTACCATTCACCCTGTGAAATGTTCCATGGACACATGTACTTTTTCTGAGGACTGTAGTATTTTGGACATTAGACTTCAAACTGTTTTGGGCTCCACTATCCTGTTTCCATCCATCATGATTTTTTGTTCAATGGATATTATTTGCTTCACAACACACTTGTTTTTGTTTCTTCACAATAAATCTAACAGACTCTTGTTTGATTATTTGTGGTGCTTCCTTTCCCATGTTCATCTTCCAACATTATGTTGGGAACACTATAGAACAATCATGTCAGAAACAAAAGTTCTGATTACAGAGAGGAAATGTGTTTAAAATGTGATTCAAAGCTAACAAGCTCTACTGAGAATGTATACCAATTTTAAAAACAAGTCTACGTAGAACTAGATTCTGGGCAACAAAAAACAGTTCTAGCCCCAATATTTGTGCCATTCTGGGTTAAACACTCCACTACCTTGATACCATGGAGGAAAGGGAATATGCAATGGGAACAGATTAAATAGGCAAACTATCACTGGTGCATGACCTCAGTTGGAGCCATAAATCATGCCCTCACAACAGGAATCATAGACCAATAACACCAATGGTCTACATAATGGCAGTGACAACATTTGAGGCCACATGTCTAGTACAGAACACTATGGCAATATATGGTAAGATTGCACATTCATCATTCAGTAGTGTGCTAACAGAAAGTTCTATCACTAATGATGAAACACATCAACAGCTATTTCCTCTGTTGAAGATGTAGCCAATGTGAAGGGAGAATAGTATGCTAGGGCTTCACATACACGTGTGGTTTGAGGCACACAAGTAGCACCTGTTGCCTTGATGGCAGCATCACACAGGAAATATGTCAAATACAATCTTCAGAACTTCCATGCCATCAGAGTGCAAGTTGTCCTTCAAAAAGGTTTAGCCATCCCAAGTCGGTGTCTCTCCCAGAATCAACACATGTTCAGTTTGTACTTCCAAACAGAAAGATATCACAGCAAATGTCACAACCTTGAAATGTCCAAATGAAGATGGCATTATGAAGGACCCTGAAAGAGAATAATAAGGGAAAATCATTTTTACCACATAGAAAATGTAAGTCAATTGACAAGTCAAGAGGACTTACATACTTAGTACAAGCACATTTCATCTACTTCAATGACCACATAACCCAAAATAGGGAGTACCTGATCCACTACCATCTTTGCCTTGAACTTTCCTACACTGACCATTCCCAAAATATATACCATAACAGACAGATATGTACCCTATAGCCCAAATTGTACTACCATTGTAGCATTGCATTTGTAAAGGTAATCTCACACTCAGATAAAAAAGTGGACAATCACATATTGATGTAAGTCAACTCAGTCTTCTTCACCACTGTCACCTTCATAGGTCAATCCAACTTCCTCACCAGGGGTCTTATCACGGTCTCCCTCCTCTGCAATCATAGGGACGTCTCTCCTCAGGGAATGTTATGGAGAATACAGCAAGCAACCATGATTTTGCACACCTTATTGGGTGAGTAGAGGAAGATTCCACCATTCTTGTCCAGGAACCCTAGCCTTCAGAAGCCCAAAAACCTGGTCCACTGTCCTCCGTGTTCTTCCATGGGCCTAATTGAAGTGTACTTTTCATGGTGTTGTTGGATTCCTCAGAGGTGCCAATAACCACAGTCAATTTGGATATGCTCAGTCTCCTACACAGAAGCAACACATCTACAGATTACTATCATATCAACCCATTGTACTTTCCTAAACTAGGATTCAGACAAAAATCTACAAGTCATGTGGTACTTTCCAACAAGTCAGGCCCTCTGTGGTCCAAGTTGTGAAATCTGCATGGGTATATTGCTATTCTGTAGTATGAATGAATCATGTGTTGACTCAGAGAAGAGGGCACACACACTTGAAATGTACAAGTCTGGTAAGCAGACAACTTGCACATTGATGGATTGAAAGTTCTTCTAATTGTGGTAGACCTGTTGTCTATTGTGTGGTGGCACCAAGACAATATGTATGCCATCTATTGGTCCAAACACACATGGTATTCCACCCAAAGCATAAAATGCTTCCTTCAGTGAGGCCAAATCCTGTGGATACAGGAATTGGATGCAGCTGTTGAGATTCTTAATCAGGGAAGCAAGGACTTCTTGAAGTACACCACTGAAGGTTGGCTGGGACATGACCCCAGATACTGCCACAGTGTAGGGAAATGTGCCAGTGGCTACAAAATGCAGTATTGCCATTAGTTTTACTATTAGTGTTAATGGCTGTTGGATTCAAATGGTGAGGCAGGAGCACAGGCTCCAACTGCTGACACAAATCCAGATAGTTTGCCTATTTAGACGATATTGCTTGATGACTTCCCTTCACTCCATGTTGGCAAGGTCTGGAAATGGCTAGAACCCTGGGGCTGTCACCTCCTACCTATGGCTGGGTTTAGGCACCTGTAAATATGAAAAAGAAAATGTCAGATTAAATAATCAAACATTCCTTTTAATGTCAAAGCACATCTGACTTCTGGGTAACAGTAGTAATCTCATTGGGTACTACATGTACAGACATTGGCATCAAATATTTGGCCCACTAAGATATAAACTGACACATATTTTTAACTTCTTCCTCATTATGTACTAGTAATTCACTTGCCCTGTATTATTTTTACCAATTAATTTTTACATTTGTTTTCAAATACCTTCAACGGGGAGGGTAGTACTTCCCCTGCTGCACTATCATTGAGAAGCAGTGATGTGCTCATTTGTTCATGTCATCTCTTGCCAAGAAAGGTGCCATTCATATCTGATTGTTAGAAATGCACTTGCCTCCATTTTGAGCGCTAGTGAAAAAAAAAAAAAAAAGCACTGCTAAAGACCCTAAAATGCCGGCTGCCTGACCTTGCCGTCGGTATATTCATTGCCGTCAGTAGAAGCTGGTCGCGTAGTAACTGGTAACCTCCATGACAGGCCCAGCCATAAACTAACGTGCATGATGGCTACTCACAAAAGCCACTGGCTGTTTCTATCTCTGTCACAGATTGCATCCGCCGGATACTTGTAGTCTGTGTTATGTAAAAAGAATCACTTGCTTCCTAACACTGCAACAATCAAGATCTCCTCAAGTTTTGCTGGTCTTACTGACCTTTGGGAGCCAGGATGCCAGGCAACACAGGCTACAGGTCCCCTGCCTTCTCTCCTAAGGAGCTGGAGCTCCTTGCCAGGGAAGTTCTGTTCCTGTACAGCCAACTCTACAGGACCCCAGAGGAACAGGTACATGTCTGGTTGGGAAATGTCTGACTGAGAAACCTCTTCCTTTATGGTTCACAGAATATTTGTTTCTTTTTTAGTAATGTGGGTAGTGTTGTGCTTTGAGTTGACAGAATGATGTATCTAGGTCAGATTTTTTTGACCAATGGCTGAGTTTTCTGTGCATCCCAAAGTTAAGCCAAATGACAGTAGATATTGTAATGTGTGTTTATGTCACACACAAATCCTAATTCCTCACACAAACTGCTGGCCACAGACTGACAGTAAACAGTGTACCAGTTGTATGACTGACAACATACAGCCAATGTTGAAAGGAGAGTAATTTGTTTGAAAAATATAGAGGGTCTGGAGTTGTCTGACTCTGAACTGTCACATGGGAGTCCAAAACATATTGTGCAGAGAATTATCCAAAAGATAAGTTGGGCAGTCCTCCCAGTGATCCAGGTGGGTACCCCACACCCTGAGACCCCCCTAATGGCCCACATCCATGCTGTGGCTTACCTGCAGATTGATGAGCAGTTGAGGGACCAACAGCAACAACAAGGCGGTGTCATCTTTTTAAGACATTGTGGTTTCACCTCTTTACTTTCCAACTATTTGTATCCAACAACTGCGAGAAAGACACACACCCAAAGCCCATGATGCTTTCTGGAGGTATAAGTTGGTCAGACTGCGTCTGATGCTCTGTGTGGTGGCTTGATTTGTGCTGCATCATTCCACTTGGTTACCCATCCCAAGGTAATTATTGTTGTGGGCAGACACATGGCTGCATGAAAAGAAAGAGATTGACAGCATTTTCACAATTACATGAGGGACAGTTTCTCAAAACATGCCCCAGGTCACGATTGGGTTAGATGTGATGGTACATCACTAATGTGTGTAGTTAACGTAGACTTCCTTACTGGTGAGTGTGGCAAACTGCACAATTGTGAAGCAGCTGCTATATCAGACTTGACATTGCTAAATTGGTGCTATGACAATGGGAGAAAGAGCATCTGCACTGTCTGGATATTCTGTGTACAGTGATATCATTCATTATTTAACACATTTTTGAAAGCAGTTTCTCCAGCAAACATATGATACTTTATGTTGACAGTAACTGGTGGATTTTAGTCCTAGGCCTCTCACAGATGTGCATGTAGGCCAGTCTGTGATTGGCAACATGAATTTATTTATCAAATTGTATTGTAAATAACCAACAGGAATGTGTCCACATTGGTGATAGTTTTGTGCATCCCACATACTACATTTTGGTGTCCTTAGTACTGCCCAAAGGGGAAGTTGATGATGGAGAGCAATGTGATCTTGAAAGAGACATTTGCATATAGAAGGTAACTTCATATAGATGTTGTGGTACCCCATTTTGGCCAGACAATTTCCATCCAAAAACTCTACCCTTTGGGAGAAGTGAACCAATTTGTGATCTGTACTGCAGTGGTTCAGAGATGTAGCCAGGCCTATGTGTTTACTCATGCTGTTGGAACCCTATGTTATGGTGTGAACTACAAGTCTATGAGTGACAAAAGCATACATGATGTGGGAGCGGAGATGGGGGATAGCTAAACTTTTTGCTAATGTTGTGTCATGTACACTGATGTCCAATTGTATTCTCACAAATGCACTATTACTGTTGTATAATTTGTTCAGCACCAACTGGGCAAGGCAAAGGTGAGAGCAGCCACATCATTTGTGATGAAGCTGGTCAGTGGGGATCAGGTGCTGAGACCACCAACACTGAGGGACCCAGTAGCACGGAGGGTGAGGGGACTGGCCAGGAGGCCATGAGTGATTCAACATCTTCCTCAAAAGCCTCCAATGAAGATCACTCCCAAGTGGGAACATATCGTGGAGAGACTTTGACACCTGCATCTTTGTCCATCCCCTGCATTCCCAGCTCCACCTCCCTCTTGCTCCCCCTCCCAGTTTGCCATAGCTGCCCCCCTAAAAAGGGCAGCATCACTTTTGCTGCTAGTACCTCTGCTCTTGCCCTCGTGCCTCAGGCTGTGATCAGTGAGGAAGCTATGGATCTATGAAGAATGAACTCTGTAGGCCAGACAGCACTACTGAATGCCATCCAGGGACTGGCTATCCAGAACACCCAGATGCTGGCTTACCTGAATGGCATTCATGGTGCCCTACCTGGTCTACAGCGGTCATTTCAGGGTCTGGCCTCTTCATTGGCTGCAGCCTCCCAACCACCCCAACCTCATGCTCAGACTCTCACCTCTTCCTCACCCAACTCCCTCTGCCCATCCCTTTCCAAAGCACACACAAACATATGCACACATCTCAACAGCCACAAGCAGCACATCCCAACACAAACTCAGCAAGAAACATAAGCACAGACACACACATGCACACACCACACACTACCATAGTCACACCTCCAGTCAGTACACCCACCACTACACAACCACACATACACCCTGACAGACACGACACCCACCACTAGAGCCACACCGACAGAAACCACCAGCACACCCCAGACACACCACCAGTCACCACACATTCATGCAGAGCACACCCATAGACACCACAGCAATGTACACCACAACCACAGCAGACACATCCACACACACACATACTCAGCCCAAACACCCACACTCACCCACCTGACAATTAGTCAAAACCACAAACCTAAAGATGCAGTACATACACCAGGTGCCTTCTCTCTGTCCAATGGGCCTGCTCTCTGTCCCATGGGTGCCCCTTCCAGAGGAGGTCTATATTGGCAGTGACTTTAGGAGGCAAGTGATAGGCCTGAAAGCCACTGTGGCCCACATGGGAATAGACATTTCCAATGTAAATATGTTGAGGAAACTCAACATTCTGTAATATAATGTATTTTGTGGAGTCCTTTGCCCTGACCTTATTATTTTCTTGTTACTGATAGTTTGCTGATGATGTTATCCAGTTCATATTTAAATCGATTGATCCAGGCTCCATTGCAAGTTCTTGGTTTAGCGTTGTAGAAAAACCTCATCTTTAGTATGAATTTCTTCACAGTTGGCAAGAATGGAGATCACATTTACAACTACACAATTTGTCACACTAAAATTGTTATGGAAGGCTAGGCAGATATCTTGGCATGGGGCCATTGGCCTGTTGGAGATTTGATCATGCAATAAATCAACATACTACCTAGAAATGGAGGGTGCTGGTAGAGTTACACAACCCAAAGTGGCCAAAGTAGAAGAAGATGAAGAAGGTGGTGCACTAGTCTTCCCTCCTCCAAATATGTGGAAACTAAGCCCTGCTGTTCGTTGTCTGCATTCAGCATCAATAAGCTTTAGCTGGATAGAAATTAAGGTCACCACCAAAGTACTCAAGCCTTACCCCTCTAGGTAAGTAATTTTAGATGGGACTGTCAAGAGAAGTGCAAAGTGCTATCAAATATGTGTCCAGCAAGAGAAGCCATACCACCAAATCATAAAGTGGTTGTTTATACAATGGGAAACTAGCAAAATTTTTGAACATGACAGCTTCCCATTTTCGTAAGTGGAAACAGATATGTTTCTAAACTTTGTGGAGACCATTTGTATGAAACGGAAGGTTTCAAACTGGGACATTTTTTTTAATGTTGCTTCACCATAGCATCCTAGTAAAATGTTGGGATTGGTTGCTAGAACAACGTAAGAAAGTGTTGTGCACATTACTTGCTTCTATAGGCAAAACAAATGGTCAGCCCAGACTGAAGAAGACTTGACTGAGGTGAGAGGAGGAAGCTAAAAAACATTTGTTATCATTATTAGATTTGTTGAACATGAGTACAGAAGAAAGATGTGATTCTACTTTATTTCTAGATGGTTCACAGGCATTCCCATGCGGTTACATGGTTTTCCACACAAAGCCCTATTTACTAATATACAGAGATGGGGCAATGCATCAAAAGCTTACACCTCCTCAAGGTAGAAGCAAAAATTGAGAAAATGTTTCTATTCTTCAATCATTTTTGACTTTCAAGTGTGTGCAACTGTATTCCACACAGAAAAAGTGAGAAACATTTTAAACTGTGTTTGAGCATTGTACTTTGCACTGAAAGGGTGACCCACCCAGTAAGGAGCCTACGCTAATCGGTATGGTGCAAAGGTGTGTGTGGGGTGCTAGGCAGCAAGAAAGAGCACAGACTAAGGGAATGATAGCAGCAGTGCCATATCCTACTTGATATGGTGCTCCTTTGCTCTCTCACTTTCATGCAATGCAGTGCAGCAAGTTTGATTGCAGCTCTGCTTGATATATTATTAAAAATGCCCCTACAGTTTGAAAAATGAGTGTACCTGAGATATAATTCTAATAAAATCCTGCAAAAGTAGAAATCTAGTGGCACTAATTTCATATATGTTTGATGCACATGTTGTGCAGATTGATTTTGCAAAGAAGAAATGGGTCATTTTCACAAAATGACTGCCAAGTGCCTCCTTCTGAAATTCTTGGCTTATGAGAAGCAACTTGGTTCTGTGGCAGAGCCATGGTTTTGATAACATAGCTATTTACATTGTTCTATTAAAAATGTTTATGATCTAGTGATGTAAGAATGTGTTACATAACCACAAATATGTAATTGATGTTGTTCTCACAGAACCTCCCTACAAATTGTTTGAAATAACCGTCAATACTGAAAAAGTGCCTGAAATGAAAGAACCATGAGCATTGGTAAGCCTTCATCATGGTAAACTCACTAGACATTTATTTTTAGAGGGCTGTTAAAACATTTACAGTCATCTGTGGCACAAACTATAATAGCAGGAATGCACTAGAACTGTGTGTGAGATTTATGTATACTGTAAACTACCATATTTTCATGTTACCTGTGAATAGAATAGTTTAAGGTGCAGTTTTAGCTGCTTAAAAGTGGGCTGGTTTTTAGTCTACGAGCATACACTTTTTTCAAATAAAAAAATTGGGCACAAAGAGCCTTATTCATAATATGATATTTAAAAACCATGGCAGTCCTAATCTAAAGCCTGAATTGTCAATAAATGCTACATTAAGGAAAGGTGTGAGCTAAGATGTAAAGTGGTGCAGGTTGATAAGTTGCAGTGTGCTGTTTTTGTCCCAGTAGGGGGCAGTGAAAAACTGTGTAATTGGAGTGGGATAACATCCTTGGCTCGTGGAGGTTTGTGGAACTCATTATTGAACCCGTATCTCTTCAAAGTATAAGTCCTTCCACATGTCCACCTTGTTCGTTCATTTATCTGTACCCTCATCAGCCATGTTGACTACCCCTTCATACTGTTTGTGCCAATTTTCAGCCGTGTCTGCTATGAGTGGTCTCCTGGATGAATCATACTTCACTTAAGATCAGAACCAATAAAAACAAAATATAGGTGGCTAACGGTAGAAATAATCTTCCCTTTGGACCCTTTGATTGGTGGTCTTCTCAAGTTAGATTAGCTCCCACCCCTGTGTTGGTAGCACCCAACCTCAGCATTTACGTTGCTCAATACCCTTCTCTTTCCTCTCCAATAAACAAAATATGGTCCTTCTGCTTCTTACAAATTCAGCTTCTTTGCTGACTCATGTAGAGTATCTCACATGTTTATTGCTGCGTGGTTGTACAGGTTGCTATCCTTAGCAACTTACATTGCTGCAATCTTTGTCTCCATGATCAAATCTACAAATACATGTTCTGTGGACCTAACTTGCTGCAATGTGGCTGATCTTTAATCTTTTGATTCTTGGTAATCAAACTAATTATTTTCTAATCACCATGATTTGTGCTCTGAGTTTACTTCAAGACTCGTCTAACTAAGGGGCATATTTACGAGACCTGAGAGTTGCTGGTGTGTTACTTTTTATGACACACAGACAGCAGATAGTACGGGCCCATATCTAAACGGCTGAGCAAAGGCACTTTGTGTGTTTTTCTTAGACTTGTAGATATGGTGTAAGGCCATACAGTGC
Organism: Pleurodeles waltl; assembly: GCF_031143425.1. Lineage (NCBI taxonomy): Eukaryota > Metazoa > Chordata > Amphibia > Caudata > Salamandridae > Pleurodeles > Pleurodeles waltl. Next base: position 445,544,411 of record NC_090451.1, on the reverse strand, counting down.
AAGTCATTGGGTTGCCTTACATTGGATCAGGGAGGCATTCCACGGGCATTGTATACCATGGGCATTGCAGTGGGTGCTCCCATGCAACACCAGGGGTTTTGACGCATTCCCAGCATTTACACACCTTGACATTTAGCGCATACTTCTCTCCTGCAGTGTGGGGCACTGGTATGGCCAGCTATGGGGCTAGGACTCTTAGGCATAGAACCCAACACCAGGAGGGGGCATTAGAAGGAACATTTTCTCCCCGTAATCCAATGCCAGGAGGGGGTCCAGAGGAGAAGCATACTTTTCTTCCACAGTGCGGGCCAGGCAAAGAGCAGGCCTGTCAGAGCCTGGAGCAGGATGAGCTGGGCCACTTCCCTTGATCCTGAATATTCTATGGCCTTGCTGATATTATTAAAAGCAAGAGGTAGTTTACTTGTTCACAAATATGGGATGGAGAAAGACTATGGCTTCTAAAACAAGTAAAGGGAAAGAGACTGGGACAACAGTCTCCATTGCTGCTAGACCTGGCATCCTTAGGGTGGTCTTATCCCAGACTTTCTATCTTTCTCCTCCTGTTTTTCAGTGTATCTTTTAGTTAGCCCTAGGAATCTGAGTGCTTTCCTACTGCCAACCAGTGCTACAGTGCATGTGCTCCTCCCCTAAACATGGTAACATTGGTGTGTCCTTTATTGGCATATATAATTTATTTGTCAGTCCCTTGTAAGGCAGATTACCATATAACCAGAGCCAGTAAATTAAATGCTAAAAGTGGGCCAGCAGCACTGATTGTGCCACTCACTTAAGTAGCCCTGTAAACATGTTTCAGAATTGTCACTGCTCAGCCTGAGTGTGCAGTTTCACTTCCACTTTGACTTGGCATTTAAAACCTCTTGCCAGAACCTAAACTCACCTTTTATTATATGTAAATCACCCCCTAAGGTCTGCCCTAGGTAGACCAGAGGGCAGGGTGTTATGTAAGTAAAAGACAGGACATGTAATATTAAGGGGCATATTTATACTCTGTTAGCGCCGGATTTGCGTCCTTTTTTTGACGCAAATCCGACGCAAAACTAACTCCATATTTATACTTTGGCGTTAGACCCGTCTAGCGCCAAAGATCTTGGAGTTTGCATCATTTTTTAGCGTGGACACCTTCCTTGCGTTAATGATATGCAAGGTAGGCGTTCCCGTCTAAAAAATGACTCCGAGGCATGTGCGCCGCATTTACACTCCCGGGCAAAAATGACGCCCGGGAGTGGGCGGGTCAAAAAAAATGACGTCCAGCCGCTTTTGCGTCATTTTTTAACACCTGGTCAGGGCAGGCGTTAAGGGACCTGTGGGCTCGGAAGGAGCCCAGAGGTGCCCTCCCATGCCCCCAGGGATACCCCCTGCCACCCTTGCCCACCCTAGGAGGACGCCCAGGGATGGAGGGACCCATTCCAGGGAACTGAAGGTAAGTTCAGGTAAGTATTATTATTTATTTTTTTTGGGTGGCATAGGAGGGCCTGATTTGTGCCCCCCTACATGCCACTATGCCCAATGACCATGCCCAGGGGACATAAGTCCCCTGGGCATGGCCATTGGGCAAGGGGGCATGACTCCTGTCTTTGCTAAGACAGGAGTCCTTTAAATGGGGGTTGGGAGTAAAAAAAAATGGCGCTAATCGGGTTGAGGCGAAAATTTTGCCTCAGCCTGACTTGCCCCATTTTTTGGCACCCAAGCTCCATTTTTCCCTACGCCGGCGCTGCCTGGTGTAAGTCATTTTTTTTACACACACCAGGCAGCTCCGCCGGCTAACGTCATTCCATAAATAAGGCGCCCGCATGGGGCTTTGGAATGGCGTTAGCCGGCGTTAAATTTTTTGACGCACAACTGCGTTGGCGCAGTTGTGCACCAAACAGTATAAATACGGCACTAAGTTTTATATTTCCAGATAATGAAAGACTCTCACTGTTGTTTTTTATTACTGTGAGGTCTACTCCTCTCATAGGTTTGCACTAGTAATTCCTCAACGTAACCTGTAATTCCTGATCAGAAAGGAGTAATTTCATCATCTTTCATATCACTGGAACGATAATGATAAATCCTACTTAATGATAAATTTTTAGACTTTTAGAAAGTGGTAATTTCTCATCTCTTACTCCTCTGTGTGCCTTGCAGTCAGTCTCTAATACAAGTCTGGGCTATGTGACAGCTAAGCCTTGTGTGTTTCCCCCCAGCCAGCCCAAACACCGGAAAGGTGGGTGTTGACAAAGGACTAATCTGCATTCATCTGCATTTTTATGGGCCTTCTGGGCTAGAAGGGTGGGGGGAGAACTCACACTTACACTTCAATAGGAAAGCACCTGTCTCCACACAAAGGGCTGATTACCCCCTACTGGATCCAGGGATAGGCTAAAAGGGGGACCTATGCACTTCAAGGAGTTGCTTTAAAGTCACCTCCACTGCAAAGGCACTTTTTGGTAAAGTATTAGGGCTCTGACCCCCCTGAAATCAGATCACTACTTGACTTGGGAAGAACTTGGCTGGAGTAAAGACTGCTGTGCTCTAAGGATTGCCACTCTGCCTGGACTGACTGTTCCAAGGAACTGCTTCTCTACATTGCTGAGCTGCCCTGCTGCCTGCTGATCTCTGCCATGGTAAGGATAAGGACTGGACCCATCTAGCTGACCCTTAGTGTCTCCAAGGGCTTGCTGGCTTGCTCCCTGTTTTTCAGCAGTCTCAGGGATATCAAGGACTGCTTGCAACTCTTATGCTGCTGTACTCTGCCATCTGCCATCTGTGAGTCCTACCTTTGCCTGGTGTGCCCCTATCCAGTCCTGGGCTTTGGAAGTGGGTTCTGCAGCCTGCCTACCCTTCATTGCGGTCGGCTTGAAATTGGGATTCACATCAATCCCTCACGACCTCAAGTAACCTTTTGCCGCTGGTGACTTCTAAGCACTACTTTAGATTTAATCTTTAAAAATTCATATCTCTACTTCTACTTATTACATTATTGTCATTTTAGTCTTATTTTACTCAGATAATTTTTTTTTAAACCAACATGAGTTCCTTCCTGTTGTATTTTCATTGTGTTACTGTTTGTGTGTGTTGCACAAATACTTTACACATTGCCTCCTAAGTTAAGCCTGCCTGTTCCATACCAAGCTACCAGAGGGTGAGCACAGGTTAATTTAAGGGGTGTATCTGATTTGCCCTGACTAGGATTATGGTACCTACATACACAAGTCGCCATTGCTAACTATCTAAGCTCTGTTATTGGTGGAATAACTCTCGAATTAGAGAATGTGGAACAAAGGATTGACACAGTTCTAAAGGAGTCTTGTCCTCTCCCTTTAGAGCCAATAATTTGAAAAAATTGAAAGTGAGACTGACAGTCCAATTCCAGGGATACTATTGGGGGGATGTCAGCTTCTATAACTCTCCTCTCCCAAAATTCAATTGTGATTACAACAATGATATAGAAAAAAGTAACTCAAGACTGCTTACTCCCTCATCATACAAATAGTAGAGAAAAGACGGGGTGAGCAGATTGACTAAAAGGCCTTAAATGGTCAAATATCAAAGAATTCACAATCATGTATGGCAGGAGCAGATGAGAAGTATAGAAATACTGAGACTGCTGGTGGCATAATACTTAATGGCATCAAAGGACAAGTTCTTGAACTGTGTAGCCATTTTTTCCAAAGAGTAGAATTAATGATGATTTTTTCCAAAAAAAGGAATGCAAGTTACAGATCAATCGCTGACTAGGATTAGTCTTGTTAAATCGAGCTTTAAGTTGGTCACAGGATGAATTTGCCATTCTGAGACCTTACCTCTGCATCTATTCTTCAAGAGAACTCCCACTAATGCAAATACTGAGCGAAATTCACTGCAAGAGTGGGCTCAATATAGTCCTTCCCAATTTGACTGTTATCCTGAGCCCCCATGTGAATCTCAGATGGGGAAACCCAGCTATCCATGTTGTAAAGACATTTTGCATTTACCTCCAAACTTTACTCCTTACGTTGTTATTCTGGAACGCGTTCCAGCAGTTTCCCGTGAATTGAAGGAGGATAGTCAAACTTTTAAAACACAAGATAGTTGCACTGGCTAGGATTGAAATTGGGTTGTTGTGAAGATCTCCATAAGGAGATTCTCTTAGCCAGAAGAGTGGGCTGGATTAGTGCACATAAGAATAGAAAGATTCATGGCTAGAAAGGCATTCTTTAAGAATACAAAGGGAATAAATATTCCTATAGAGAATGTGAATAGAATGATAGCCAAACTTTTAGAGGAAAATAAAACACTCTAGCAGGAAATTAAAGAACTGAATTTACCTGAGCCTACAAAAAAGGATTACGCTATTTTGAAAAATGTGATACGGAAACACTAGGATGAAATAAAGCAACCGAAAGCTAGAAAGTTGAAGAAGGATGAGACTGATTACAACAGTGGAAGGGTTTTTACTTTCACTAAGCATTTTGATCACTTGAAAAGAAAACATGATTGGACTGATAGCCACGGGACTCTTCAGCAGGTAGTGGGGTTTCCAACTTCTCTAACAATCTACCTAGTAGTGGGAATGAAGATGTGGGGGAATGACCGTCCAACACTAATCCAAGTAATGAGAGTACTTCTGTAAAGGAGGTGATTCCCACAAGATTGGGAAACAGAGAAATGAACTTCAGATCAAGGGAGAAAGAAACACCAAGGTCAGAATGGGTACCAGAGAAAAAGGGACAACATGGAGAAAGAAGGACTATGCAAACCTGATCATGGAAGAAAACTTAAGTGGGGGTTCACTGGAGGATGTAACTCAGGATGCAAATGAAATAAACTTATTGGATGTAACTTTAACTACGTATATGGTTTCAGTGCTTAAATGTGGTTTGAATTTTTATCCTACATAACGATGTAATCCACTTGAAGTAAAAATTGATCTCTACAAATTTGTCTGACTTTTTAAGTTAAAAAAGTTTTTTTACTATGCAGCCGCAAAAGACAGGGACTGTCACAGAATTCCCTATCCTTAGCAATTTGACAATACAAGATTTACATGACACTAAGGGCCAGATGTAGCAAAGGGTTTTACCCATTCTGTGTCTATGGGAAAATGTGTTTGTGCATATGGCCCTAACTTCCTTCTGCTCTTGATGGATCATGAGGAAGATCCTTATAGATTGAGTAAGGCAGTGACCGATTTGTAGCTTAGTACAGATTTAAGTATTGAGAATGAATTTAAACCTCAATCCAGGTGTACTCCACAATTGACGTCTGGTAACAGTATTGAATTGTTAAGTAAGTCTGTTAATCTTGATTGAACAGTGCGCTTTGAAACTATACAATAGAGAAGTGATTGCACAAAACCACAGACAAAAGTAGGAATATTGTCGTAATGAATAAAAAGCATTATAACAGTGAGGTGCACTCTCAGCTTGGTGTTGCTGCTCATTAGAAAAGACTAGCTACAAACTCCATACTAGATACAACTAGACTGATCAATGAGAAACTTAGGATATGGCAGGACTTGAGGTTACTTAGTGAAGAAGAATACTATTTCCTGTTGATTGATCATCCACATTACCCATGTTTATATACCTCACCTAAGGTACACAAGAACCTACATTTTCTTCCTGGGAGACTGATAGTGGCCGCTATAGGGGGCCAACAGAGAGGTTATCACAATATGTTGATGTTTTTCTAAGCACTTTTGTTACTAACTTCCTGTCCCATATTTAGGACACTATACATATGTGCAACTTACTGAATGATGTATTGTGGGAACCAGGTATGACTCAGGTGACCTTGGATGTGGTCTCTTTATACAGGAACATCTCACACAACTTGGTTATTAAGGCACTGAAACACTTTCTCAATATGCAACCCTTTGAATACTTGGAACATGCCAAGATTCTTTTTTGAGATGACCATACTTATTCTTGAAAACAACGTTTTCCTATTTAACGCACAAGGTACAGAGAGCTACTAGGCACTGCGATGGGTTCCAGGCTTGCTCCATCCTTTGTGAATCCATTTATGGCATGGTTTGAGGTGGAGTGGATTTGGGCCATAAAGGAGTTAAATTAATAGACTATGGCCCTCATTACAACATTGGCGGTAAAAGCTGCTTACCGCCGTGCAGAAGACCGCCAACACACCGCCGCGGCCGTGGAATTCCCCCACAGCTATTATGACCCACATTTCGGAATCCGCCAAAATTCAGACACCCACACAAGTCCACCACACCAAAGGTCAGTGATAAACATGGCGAAAACAAAACCTCCACCGGCACGCCAACAGAAATACGCCCACACTATCACGACACACGAATCCACGCAGCGGTCTTTCAACTGTGGTATTCCATTGGCGGTACACACCGCCGCATTCAAAATACACATACTCTTACAAAACACTACCACATTGGACAATTCGAAATACACACACCTGATACACATACACACACCACTCCCACACACCCATTACAATATAAAACACACACCCACATCACCCACAAACACCTACTACCAAATATTCCGAAAGAAGGCCAGAGAGAGACAGCACCAGCAAGAACAACAGCATCCAGAGGCACACAACACCATCACCCACGGAACTTCCACGCACCTCACACAACACACCACTACATATCAGCACACTTATCACCACACACTCCACCCCACACATCACCTACACCACCCCATGGCACGGCAAAGACACCCCAGGTTCTCAGAGGAGGAGCTCAGGGTCATGGTGGAGGAAATTGTCCGGGTAGAGCCACAGCTATGCGGATCACAGATGCAGCACACCTCAATTGCAAGGAAGATGGAGCTATGGTGAAGAATAGTGGTCAGGGTCAACGCAGTGGGACAGCACCCAAGAAATTGGGAGGACATCAGGAAGAGGTGGAACGACCTACGGGGGAAGGTGCGTTCCGTGGTCTCAAGACACCACCTGGCGGTTCAGCGGACTGGCGGCAGAACCCCACCTCCTCCCCCACAACTAACAACATGGGAAGAGTAGGTCTTGGCGATTCTGCATCCTGAGGGCCTCGCAGGAGTAGGTGGAGCAATGGACTCTGGTAAGACAAATCTTAACTATTACATCCCCCACCCTACCTGCATGCCAGCACATTCCCCCACCCTCACCCCCAGCACTCCAACTCCTCACATATGTCCCAACATCACAAACCACCCATCCCAACACCAAGCCCTGCATGCAACAACAAAGCATGGACACCCATCACTAAAGCATGCTGTTAGAAATGGGGTTTTTGGTTGGCAGTCAGGTTAGCCTCTGTCCAAGCAAGAACCCTCACTCTTGTCAGGGTAAGTCACACACAATCCAAATTATCCTGTGCCCACCCTCTGGTAGCTTGGCACTGAGCAGTCAGGCTTAACTTAGAAGGCAATGTGTAAAGTATTTGTGCAATAAATCATACAATAACACAATATAGCACCACAAAAATACACCACACAGTGTTTAGAAAAATATATAATATTTATCTGGATAACTGTAGGTCAAAACGAATAAAGATGCAATGTGAAATTGTAGAGATATCACTGAAAAGTGATATTAAGTGTCTTAAGTCTTTAAAAAGCAAACAAAGTCTCTTTCAAGCACAAAGTACCTGGTTTAAAGTGGAAAATCTCCGCCAAGGGCCGCAGAAGAAGAGATACGTGGCAAAATGGTGTGTGCGTCGATTTCTCCCCTGCACACACGGACTTGCATCATTATTTTTCACGCGGGGGAGTCGTGCGTCGTTTTCCGGCACGCGGACAGTCTCTTTCTGTGGTTCGCGGGATTACCAGATGTCCCGGGGTCTGTGCGTGGATTCTTTGGCTTGTTTTCCTGCTGCGCGTCGTTCCGGGAGGCTGTGCGTGGAATTTTGCGTTCTCACAGCAGGCGTCGCGTCGATTTCCCCTCTTGAAGTCAGGCGGCGTTCTCCTTGCGAGGCCGTGCGTCGAAGTTCCGGTCGCCCCAAAGGCATCGTGTCGATCAGCCTCGGTGTGCGGCAATTTTCTCACCGCGGAGCAAGCTGTGCTGCGGAAGTTTAGGCGCACGAAGAGTCCAAATGAAAAAGAGAAGTCTTTTTGGTCCTGAGACTTCAGGGAACAGGAGGCAAGCTCTATCCAAGCCCTTGGAGAACACTTTTACAGCCAGACAAGAGTTCAGCAAGGCAGCAGGCAAACAGCAAGGCAGCAGTCCTTTGCAGAAAGCAGACAGGTGAGTCCTTTGAGCAGCCAGGCAGTTCTCCTTGGCAGGATGTAGTTTCTGGTTCAGGTTTCTTCTCCAGCAAGTGTCTGAGGTGGTAGGGCAGAGGTCCTGTTTTATACCCAAATGTGCCTTTGAAGTGGGGGAGACTTCAAAGAGTGGCTTAGAAGTGCACCAGGTCCCCTTTCAGTTTAATCCTGCCTGCCAGGGTCCCAGTAGGGGGTGTGGCATTCCTTTGTGTCAGAGCAGGCCCTCCACCCTCCCAGCCCAGGAACACCCATTCAAAATGCAGATGTATGCAAGTGAGGCTGAGAACCCTGTGTTTGGGGGGTGTCTGAGAGAATGCACAAGGAGCTGTCAACTAAACCTAGCCAGACGTGGATTGTAAGGCACAGAAATATTTAAATGCAGAGAAATGCTCACTTTCTAAAAGTGGCATTTCTAGAATAGTAATATTAAATCCAACTTCACCAGTCAGCAGGATTTTGTATTACCATTCTGGCCATACTAAATATGACCTTCCTTCTCCCTTCAGATCAGCAGCTGCCACTTCAACAATGTGTGAGGGCAGCCCCAATGTTAGCCTATGAAGGGAGCAGGCCTCACAGTAGTGTAAAAACTAATTTAGGAGTTTTACACTACCAGGACATGTAAACTACACAGGTACATGTCCTGCCTTTTACCCACACAGCACCCTGCTCTAGGGGTTACCTAGGGCACACATTAGAGGTGAATTATGTGTAGAAAAAGGGGAGCTTGAGGCTGGGCAAGTACTTTTAAATGCCAAGTCGAAGTGGCAGTGAAACTGCACACACAGGCCTTGCAATGGCAGGCCTGGGACAAGGTAAAGGGGCAACTTGAGTGGGTGGCACAACCAGTGCTGCAGGCCCACTAGTCCAATTGGGTATGATCCAAAGTTACCATGTTTAAAGGGAGAGAGCATATGCACTTTAGCACTGGTTAGCAGTGATAAAGTGCGCAGAGTCTAAGAGCCAGCAAAAACAGAGTCCAAAAAGTGGAGGGAGGCAGGCAAAAAGTTAGGGGTGACCACCCTAAAGCATGTCAGGTCTAACATGGGTCCCCCCCAGCTGAAAGTGGGGAGAGCTACCCGACCTCCCTGGAGATCTCATCGCTAAGGGGGAAGTATCTGGAGACACCATCAGCGTTGGCGTGGTCAACCCCTGGGCGATGCTCCACCGTAAAGTCCATCCCCTGTAGGGAAATGGACCACCTCAAGAGTTTTGGATTCTCACCCCTCATCTGCATGAGCCACCTGAGGGGCCTGTGGTCTGTCTGAACCAGGAAGTGAGTCACAAACAGGTAGGGTCTTAGATTCTTCAGTGCCCAGACCACAGCAAATGCTTCTCTCTCAATAGCACTCCACCTTTGTTCCCGTGGTAATAGTCTCCTGCTAATAAAGACTACTGGTTGGTCTGAGCCCTCCTCATTTAGCTGTGCTAGAACAGCCCCTATGCCATGCTCTGGAGCGTCGGTTTGCACAATAAATTCCTGGGAGTAGTCAGGGGCCTTGAGCACGGGGGCCATGCACATGGCTTCCTTCAGAGAATCAAAGGCTTTTTGACAAGCCTCTGTCCAGTTCACCAACCTGGGTTGTTTCTTGGAAGTGAGTGCTGTCAAGGGGGATACAATGGTACCATAACCCTTGATGAATCTGCAGTAGTTTCCAGTGAGGCCCAAAAAGGCTCTCACCTCGGTCTGTGTTCTAGGTGGTTGCCAGGCCTTGATAGTCTCAATCTTGGCCTGGAGTGGCTGCACCTTGCCACCACCTACTAGGTGTCCCAAGTACACCACGGAACCCTGCCCAATCTGGCACTTACTAGCTTTGATAGTCAGGCCTGCCTGTTGCAGAGCCTGAAGCACCTCCTTGAGGTGGAGCAGGTGTTCCTCCCAGCTGGAACTGTAGACAGCTATGTTGTCCAGGTAAGCTGCACAGAAGGCATCTTTACCAGCTAGGATCCCGTTAACCAACCGTTGGAAGGTAGCAGGGGCATTTTTCAGCCCAAATGGCATCACCCGGAATTGGTAATGGCCATCAAGGGTGGAAAATGCTGATCTTTCTTTAGCCCCCTCAGTCAGGCCGATCTGCCAGTACCCTGAAGTAAGATCGAACGTACTCAGGAACTTGGCAGCGCCTAGCCTGTCAACGAGCTCATCAGCTCGGGGGATGGGGTGAGCATCAGTCCGGGTAACTGAGTTGAGACCCCGGTAGTCCACACAGAATCAGAGTTCTGGCTTCGCACCTGGGACAGTAGCCTTAGGAACCAATACCACAGGGCTGGCCCAGGGACTACTGGATTTCTCAATAACACCTAAAGTCAACATCTTGGAGACGCCTCCTTGATGCTGGCCTTCACCTTATCCAACAACCTGTACATTTTGTTCTTCACAGGGGGACTGTCACCTGTGTCAATGTCATGAACACAGAGGTGGGTTAGTCCAGGAGTAAGGGAGAACAAGGGGGAGAACTGCTCTAACAGCTCATAGCAGTCCCCTCTCTGGGTTAGAGTCAGGGAGTCAGAGAGAATGACACCCCCCACTGACCCATCCCCTTCTTTGACAGCGAGGAGGTCGGGAGAGGTTCACTCTCCTCTTCCATGCCCTCATCTGTGACCAGGAGCATACTGACCTCAGACCTCTCAAAGTGAGGTTTGAGCCAGTTGTGATGGAGGACCCTTAGGGGGTGCCTAGGGGTCTTGAGGTCCACTAGGTAAGTGGCCTCCCCTTTACACTCCTTGATCTCAAAGGGGCCAGTCCAGCAGTCCTGGAGAGCCCTGGGCTCTACTGGCTCCATCACCCAAACTTTGTCTCCAGGTGAGAACTCAACTAGAGTGGCCTTCTGGTCATACCACTCCTTCATCACCTCTTGACTGGCCTCTGGGTTACTCTGGGCCTGCTTCCAGAAGCGTTGGGTTTGGTTGCGGAGGGCCAGCTTGTAGCTGACCACATCCTGGGGAGGTGACTTGGGAGCTTTCTCCCAGCCCTCCTTAACAATGCTTAGGGGTCCCCTGACAGGGTGACCATGGAGAAGCTCAAAGTGGCTGAACCCCATCCCTTTCTGGGGCACCTCTCTGTAAGCAAACAACAGGCAGGGTAAGAGGACGTCCCACTTATGCCTCATGGCATCAGTCAGGCCACCAATTATGCCTTTCAGGGTCTGGTTGAATCTCTCAACAAGCCCATTGGATTGAGGATGATAAGGGGTGGTAAACCGGTAGGTCACCCCACACTCATCCCACATGGAGTTCATGTATGCAGACATGAAGTTTGTGCCCCTGTCAGACACGACCTCTTTAGGGAATCCCACACGGGTAAATATTCCCAACAGGGCTCTGGTCACCACCGGTGCAGTCACTGTTCTCAGAGGGATTGCCTCTAGATAGCGGGTGGCATGGTCCACCAAAACCAGGATAAACCTGTTGCCCAAGGCAGTTTTGGGGTCCAAGGGACCAACAATGTCGATGCACACCCTTTCAAAGGGGGTGCCAACGACTGGGAGTGGGAGTAGGGGAGCTTTAAGCCGTTTCCCTGTCTTCCCACTAGCCTGGCAGGTGGGGCAAGCTCTGCAGAAGTTATCTGAGGGTGTCCGCATTCTGGGCCAATAAAAGTGGGTGTCAAGCCTGTTAAAGGTCTTGTCTTGGCCCAGGTGTCCTGCCAGGGGGATGTTGTGAGCCAGGCCCAGAAGGAAGTTCCGGTAACACTGGGGGACCACCAGCACACGGGGTACCCCAGGACCTGGAACCTTACGCTCACTGTAAAGGAGTTCATTCTCCCAGTAAATATGGTGAGTGCCAGAGGCGTCACCTGCTGCTTGGGCTGTGGCCTGTTTCCTCAGACCCTCAAGGGTGGGGCATTCCTTCTGCGCCTTGCAGAATGCTGCCCTGGTTGCCCCCCCCTCTACTTGCCAGCCAGCAAGTTCAGGTAGGTTACCCAGGTCAGCTATGTCCTCCCCAGTCGGCTCAGGGGCCTCCTCCTCCTCAGGGGCCTCGTCCACCACCGTGGGAAAATTGGAGGCGGGTTTCCCGCGCCTCTTGCCCTTCCTCTTGGCAGCTGTCTGGGCCATCTTTCCAGGCTCCAGACGCCCTTGACTCCCTTCCCGGGCAGCCATGGACCGTGTGGTCATGCAGACCCACTCAGGTAACCCTAACATCTCCAGGTGAGATCTGAGCTCTACTTCTTTCCAAGCAGTATGCTCAAGATCATTGCCTAGCAGACAATCTACAGGCATGGCAGAACTCACAGCTACTTTCAGAGTACCAGAGACCCCCCCACTCAAAGGGAACCAGAGCCACCGGTAGGTGACTCTCACGATTGTCAGCGACTATGACCTGGTGGAATGTATTAGGGACTATCTGCTCTGTTGACACCAGCTGACTCTTGATAGTAGTCATACTGGCTCCTGTGTCACGCTCAGCCTCCACCTTCTGCCTGTACTTGGAAGAATTTCGGGGCATGTGGGCTTTGGGCACCATTTCTCTTTCTCCCAGGGACAGTAGGGAAATCTCTACCTGCTCCCCAAAGCTATCTGGGTCCATCTCCCCCCTGAGCGCTACACTAGTCAACCCAGGTGTCTGTCCGGTAGTGGGTGGTGCCCTCTTTGAGCACTGGGGGTCGCCTTTATAGTGACCATACTGGTAACACTCCATGCATTTGGGGTTGGATTTCCCTGATTTATCATCTGTCCCTGGCTTTTTCCCAAATCTGGAAAAGGAATGGTTGCCACCCCCTCCCTGGGAATTCTTTTGGGGGCCTTTTGAGAGTTCCTTATCTGTAAGTTTATCTCCCCCCTCTTTCTTCTGTTGGGAACCCTGACCACATTTGTGGGTGTCCCCCCCGGGTACCTTTTTGGACACTGGTGCTAACCCAGAGGTCCGCCTCCTCAGCAAGCTTCCTGGGATTAGTCAGCTTACTATCTACCAAGTTCTGGCGCAACTCTGTAAAAGTAGTATTGAGCATATGCTCTCTCATAATCAAGTCACATAACCCTTTATAATCATCTACTTTGTTGCCCCGCACCCATCCATTCAGTGCCTTACTGGAAAAGTCAAAGAAATCTACCCATGTTTGTGTGGATTGTTTGGTGCTGTCCCTGAACCTCTGACGGTATCCCTCAGGGGTCAGCCCAAACTTGGCAAGTAAAGTGGCTTTCTGAAGTGGGTATGTGTTTTGATCAGGTTGTTCCAATGTGAGAAGTGTGTCCCTCCCCAATGGTGGCACATAACCCCACATAGCTGTACCCCATTGCCCTTCAGGAACCTCATGAGCCCTTAGTGCAACTTCATAAGCAGCTAACCATTTATCTATGTCATCTCCCACCACAAAACTGGGCACCACATTTTTGGGTATACGAACCTTCTTTTCTCCAGCAGATCCTGTCTGTATGCTGCCACCATTATTGCTGGATTCAGACTGTCTCGCCTTGATCTCCAGCTCCTTGAGACTCAGTTCATGAGCCAACAATAGTTTCTTTTCAGCCAAAGCTCTCTCAGCTGCAGCTTCAGCTCTTTCAGCTTCCACCTGTTTGGCTGCTCTTTCAGCCTTCCTTTCCTCTTGTTGGGCCTCAATTTTCAGTTTTGCCATTTGCAATTGGAACTCCCTTTCTTCTCCCCTTTCCTCTGCGGTCAGGCTTTGCTCAGATACACTGCTCCCTGGTCTGGAAGGGGGCACAATTGCAGTGGTAACATTACCCACTGATGGAAATAAATCCTCTGAGAGGCCATTTTCTGGTTCCTCTTCCTCATCACTTTCCTCTAAATGGGCTTCTGCCCAGGCCCTCAGCGACACTTGAAAGTCCTCCTTTTTGGAGGCCCCTTGGGTGGCTACTCTCATCACCCTGCAGAACCCTTTTAGCTGTTTAACAGTATATGTCTCCAACAGGGCTAGGTCCAAATCTCCTACTTGAGACCCAGCCAAAGACATGTTGAGTGAGGGTTTAGTTTTTGAAAATTGTCAGGAAAAACGAATTTGCAAAAAGAGATAAAAATCAAGTTGACCTTCAACTGTGGGTAGGTAGTGAAATACTTAGCTACTGTATGTCACTGCACAAATACAAGTTCTATCCCACCGCTGCCACTAATGTTAGAAATGGGGTTTTTGGTTGGCAGTCAGGTTACCCTCTGTCCAAGCAAGAACTCTCACTCTAGTAAGGGTAAGTCACACACAATCCAACTTATCCTGTGCCCACCCTCTGGTAGCTTGGCACTGAGCAGTCAGGCTTAACTTAGAAGGCAAAGTGTAAAGTATTTGTGCAATAAATCATACAATAACACAATATAGCACCACAAAAATACACCACACAGTGTTTAGAAAAATATATAATATTTATCTGGATAATTGCAGGTCAAAACGAATAAAGACGCAATGTGAAATTGTAGAGATATCACTGAAAAGTGATATTAAGGTGGTCATTACAACCCTGGCGGACGGTATTAAAGGTGCGGTAATACCGCAAACAGGCCGGCGGACCAAAAAAGGAAATCATGACCCTGGTGGAAACCGCCAATTAAGACAGCCACTTTAACACCCCGCCCGCCAAGGCAGTACAGACAAGCAGCGCGGCGGTCAATGCCAACAGACAGGCGGAAGACAATGTACCGCAAATAGTATCACAACCCGCCAATCCGCCACCTTTTCCGGGGCGGATTCACTGTGGATAAAAATACGGCGGAAACAGTTCTTGCAATGGGAAAACGCTCACCTGAACACATCCCACGAGGAAGGAGGACTCCATGGATCCGGAATTACAAATCCTACCGGCCCTTGTATTCCTACTCATCTACGAAGAGCAACGCCGGCGCCGGCGAAGACAACGGTGAGTTCTGCACCTACGACATAGGGGAGGGGGGAGGCAAAAGTCAGGGACACACACACGAAACACCCCCACCCCCACCCTCACCCACTACAACACACACACCAATGCATTCACAAACATCACGGTAACAACCCATAACCCCCCCGGAAGAATGCAAACACAAAACAAAATCAGTTCAAACATTGTAATGTTTCAATATACATGTCTCAAATATATACAGAAATATGATAAAATCATTCAAAAGTATATACATTACGAGAAGCAGTGCAGATATGCACATATCAATGTCCGTGCACCACTAGTCCAAAAATGCATGGGCGAGGCCCACAAAAGATACCTGTCCACAAACGGAGAGAACACTGCCGGGGCATCAGAGAGAAATACAACAGGCACCTCAGGGGGAAGGGAAGGGGAGGCACCTCAGCCGGATGAGTGCAAAGGCAGATCCACAACGAGGCTCCCTGCCCATTGATGTATCCTGGGGAGTGCAAAGCCACAGTCTCACAAGTCTCTACAGTGGGTGGTTTGCCCACTGTACCATCCTGGGGAGTACAAAGCCACAGTCTCACAAGTCTCTACAGTGGGTGGTTTGCCCACTGTACCATCCTGGGGAGTGTAAAGCCAGAGTCTCACAAGTCTCTACAGTGGGTGGTTTGCCCACTGTACCATCCTGGGGAGTGCAAAGCCACCGTCTTGCAAGTAGATAACAGCCACCACTGGTTCTGGAGGGGGACTGGTGCCCAGACTGGATTAGTCTCCCCATGACAGTTCCTGTCCCGTCACTGTCCCAGCTGCACATGAGATAACAATGCTTGATGTGGCGGTCTTTTCCTTCTTCAGCGGTGCATGCCCAGTTCAGCGGTGCTTTACCATGGCGGTCTCTGGACTGTTCAGCGGTGCTTAGCCATGGCGGTTCTGGACCGTTCAGCGGTGCTTTGCCATGGCGGTTCTGGACTGTTCAGCGGTGCTTTGCCATGGCGGTCACTGGACTGTTCAGCGGTGCTTTGCCATGGTGGTTCTGGACTGTTCAGTGGTGCTTTGCCATGGCGGTCTCTGGACTGTTCAGCGGTGCTTAGCCATGGCGGTTCTGGACTGTTCACCGGTGCTTTGCCATGGCGATTCTGGACTGTTCAGCGGTGCTTTGCCATGGCGGTCTCTGGACTGTTCAGCGGTGCTTTGCCATGGCGGTCTCTGGACTGTTCAGCGGTGCTTTGCCATGGCGGTTCTGGACTGTTCAGCGGTGCTTAGCCATGGCGGGCTCTGGACTGGGCATTGGTGTGTGCATGCCCAGTTCAGCGGTGCTTTGCCATGGCGGTCTCTGGACTGTTCAGCGGTGCTTAGCCATGGCGGTTCTGGACTGTTCAGCAGTGCTTTGCCATGGCGGTTCTGGACTGTTCAGCGGTGCTTTGCCATGGTGGTTCTGGACTGTTCAGCAGTGCTTTGCCATGGCGGTTCTGGACTGTTCAGCGGTGCTTTGCCATGGTGGTTCTGGACTGTTCAGCGGTGCTTTGCCATGGCGGTTCTGGACTGTTCAGCGGTGCTTTGCCATGGTGGTTCTGGACTGTTCAGCGGTGCTTTGCCATGGCGTTTCTGGACTGTTCAGCGGTGCTTTGCCATGGCGGTCTCTGGACTGTTCAGCGGTGCTTAGCCATGGCGGTTCTGGACTGTTCACCGGTGCTTTGCCATGGCGGTTCTGGACTGTTTAGCAGTGCTTTGCCATGGCGGTCTCTGGACTGTTCAGCGGTGCTTTGCCATGGCGGTCTCTGGACTGTTCAGCGGTGCTTTGCCATGGCGGTTCTGGACTGTTCAGCGTTGCTTAGCCATGGTGGGCTCTGGACTGGGCATTGGTGTGTGGCATGACGTTCTCTGGACTGGGCATTGGTGTGTGGCAGGACGTTCTCTGGAGTGGACACTGGTGTGTGGCATGATGTTCTCTGGACTGGACATTGGTGTGTGGCATGACGTTCTCTGGACTGGACATTGGTGTGTGGCATGACGGTCCCTCATTGCCCAGCGGGGCTGTGGCTGCCGGGGCCCTCCTGGGCACCGACTCCAGCAGTGGCGGTGGTCTCCTGACCAGTGACGATCCTTGTGCCCTCCTGGGCAATGACTCTGGCGGTGATCTCCTGAACACTGACGATACTTGGGCCCTCCTGGGCACTGACTCCGGCGGTGGTCTCCTGACCAGTGACGATACTTGTGCCCTCCTGGGCACTGACTCCAGCGGTGGCGGTGGTTTCCTGACCAGTGACGATACTTGGGCCCTCCTGGGCAATGACTCTGGCGGTGGTCTCCTGACCAGTGACGATACTTGGGCCCTCCTGGGCAATGACTCTGGCGGTGGTCTCCTGACCAGAGACGATACTTGGGCCCTCCTGGGCACTGACTCCGGCAGTGGCGGTGGTCTCCTGATCAGTGACGATACTTGGGCCCTCCTGGGCAATGACTCTGGCGGTGGTCTCCTGACCAGTGACGATACTTGGGCCCTCCTGGGCAATGACTGTGGCGGTGGCGGTGGTCTCCTGACCAGTGACGATACTTGGGCCCTCCTGGGCAATGACTCCGGCGGTGGTCTCCTGACCAGTGACGATACTTGGGCCCTCCTGGCCAATGACTCTGGCGGTGGTCTCCTGACCAGTGACGATACTTGAGCCCTCCTGTGCAATGACTCTGGCGGTGGTCTCCTGATCAGTGACGATACTTGGGCCCTCCTGGGCAATGACTCCGGCGGTGTCGGTGGTCTCCGGACCAGTGACGACGGTGCTGGCGGTGGCGTCCCGGCCGCCGGGAAGGATGCCGCCCTTCTCTGCCGTGATGCTCACACCAGGCTGTGCAGACTTCTTCCGGCCCTTCCCCACCTTTGGAGGAGTCACAGCTGACTCTGCTATCCCCCTGGGACCCCTGTGAGTTGTTTTGCCTCCAGGAGTCTTCACACGGTCCTGTTGGCCACTTTCCAATTTCAGAGCCTTTACAGGGGGTGGACTGGCAGTGCCTTGGCTCCGTGTCACACTGCCTGCCCTGGTGGCCGGTGCACTCCACAGACCTTGAACAAGCACCACTGGTACAGGAGGCTTTTTGGCTGAGGCGCTACGACGGGACGGATGAAGTGGAGGGGGGGGCAAAAAGGTCAACTTTACAGAGGGACAGTTTCTGACAAACACTGGGATGGGTAGCTGGAGGGGGTCTGGGAGTGGAGGAAGAGGAGGTGGTTGTAGGAGGTGTCACTTTAGGTGTTTTGGGTGCAGGTACTGGAGGCTGTTGTGAGGTGGATGGCTGTTGGGTGGGTGTGTGCCTGCGTTTGTGTACTTTGGGAGGGGGCGTCACAGACACACTGGGAGAGGACACAGGGGACGTGTAAATGGGAGTGGAGGTGGTGAGTGCAGGTGAGCGGGGTGTGGTGCTGGGTGTTCTGGTGCGAGTCCTGGTGCATGTAGATGTAGTGCATGCATGTGAGAGTGTAGACGAGACTGGGAGGGAGGAGGGAGATGACGAGGAGGGGGACACAGTGGAGGCAGTGGATGTTGCTGTGTCTGCATGTGGGTGATGCTTGTGTGTGTGCCTGTGGGTTGTGTGGTGCCTATGTTTGCCTGAGCTACTTTTGTGTGTTGAGGTGTGTGCATGCTGGTCTGATGGTGTGCTTGGGATAGGCTGGGGTACAGGAGATTGGGTCTGGGTGGAGGAGGTTGAAGGGGGGAGGCTAGACACAGGGACAATGGCTGCCATCAGTGCTAAGGCCAGAGATTGCAGGGTTCGCTGAAGGACAGCCTGACCAGAATGAATGCCCTCCAGGAATGCATTACCGTGTTGCAACTCCCTTTCTACACCCTGGATGGCATTTACAATGGTAGACTGCCCAACAGTGAGGGACCTGAGGAGGTCAATGGCCTCCTCACTGAGGGCAGCAGGGGTGACTGGGGCAGGGCCTGAGGTGCCTTGGGCGAAGGTGATGCCCACCCTTCTGGGTGAGCGGGCACGGGGTAAACGCTGAGGGACTGCTGGGAGGGCGGTGCTGGTAGGGGAGGTGGCGGCTGTACCTGGAGAAGTGGGGCGCACAGATGGTGCTGCCACCACAAGGGAGCCCCCATCGGCGGACGAGTCTGTGACGCTGGTTGGTGATCCGGTGGCCGACGTGAAGCTCCCCTCGCCCTCCGTCCCACTGGTGCATTCTGAGTCTGTGATGTGGCCCTCCATGGCCATGTGGGATGCAGTTCCCTTGTGCTCCGGTGCCACTGTACCTCCGCCTGATGATGCTGATGCACAAAAGAACAGGGAGACTACAAAAGGGGGGGGGAGACAGAAGAAGGACAGGTTGAGTACATGGCATACCGCTACCGTTGGCGGACAATACAGACACAGCAGCCCCCTGCACTACGCTGTGCTCCTGGCCTCTACAGATGCAATTTCTGGGATCTGGCCTACATGGCTATGGTGGACTTCTGCACACATGGATGCCACAGGGGCATGTATACCTGTACTTGGCACTCTACTGCGTGGGGTAGAGTGCCACATGGCCTGCATTACGGAGGGGCCTAGCCTATGTATTTCTGCCTGGCCTAGGTACAACCACAGGCCTCCTCCCCCACACAGACCCCTCCACTGCGCGCAAAGTCCGCAGAATGAGAGTGTACTCACCCCCTTGTGTCTGCTGTAATGGCCTAAAGCGCCCATCCAACTCAGGGTAGGCCACTGCCAGGATCCGGAACATCAGGGGGGGTCATGGTGCGACGGGCACCCCTCCCACGTTGGGAGGCCATCCCCAGCTGAGCCTCCGCTGTCTTCTTGCTCCAGCGGCAAATGTCCTCCCATCTTTTCAGGCAGTGGGTGCCCCGTCTCTGGTGGACCTCCAGGGTCCGGACGTCCTTGGCGATGGCACGCCAAATGTCCTTCTTCTGGTGGGCGCTGACCTACATGACATGCACAAGGGAAGAATAGAAGTCATTACCAACTGCACCGTCGATGTGAGTGTCCCCCCTCCCTACCCTAGCCATGTGGCACATTCATTCACATGCATTAATGTTCCCTGAACTCTGCCCCCTTCCCTCTTACAACCAGCCCTCTCCACCCAGGCCTAGCCCATACAACGTGCTACCTGTGCACTAACCTGTTGGTCTGGAGGACCGTAGAGTAGCGTGTACTGGGGGAGGACCCCGTCTACTAGTTTCTCCAACTCCTGAGCAGTGAAGGCTGGGGCCCTTTCCCCAGACGCAGCAGCCATCGTCGCTTCCAGACCGAGGGCACAGCAGCACGTGCAGTGTAGGTCCTCTCCTGTCGAAGATCAGGTATCTAGTGATTGAACAGATAGAAAATGGCGGTGAAATCCGCAGTGGTGCGTATCATCACCGGCGGCGCACTTGTTCATTGGCTCCTGGGACCCATAGGGTCCAATGTTAGCCAATGCAGCATTGCGCCGCGGTCTACGACCGCCTACTGCAACGCTGTGCAGCGGCAACGCAGTCACCCCACAATCCCATTGTCCCAGTTTAGAGGTCAGGCAGCCGCCATTTCAGGGGCCCACATGGCTTCATTTACTTCTACGTCACACATAGCTAGGCCTACACTCAACACACATACAGGAAGGGTTTTGTGTTTGGTGTCGTGTTCTGTGTAACTATGGGTACATACCTGGTAAATAGTTGACTCTGTGGTCGCTGTTGTCCTTCCTAGGCACCGTCATTTGGGACAATTGAGAAGATGGCGGAATCCTCCGGTGTACCGACCGCTGGTGGACCTGTTGACAATGGAGGAGCAACATTTAATCGTCACCTACAGGTTTGACCGTGCCACTATCCAGGAACTATGTACCCAGTTGGAGCCAGACCTGATTTCACCAATCTGCCATCCCACTGGAATCCCCCTTGACGTGCAGGTGCTGTCAGTGCTCCATTTCCTTGCAAGTGGCTCTTTTCAGACAACTGTAGCCATGGCATCAGGGATGTCCCAGCCTATGTTTTCCAACGTGTTGTCCAGAGTGTTGTCTGCCCTGCTGAAACACGTAAGGAGATACATCATTTTCCCTGAGGTGGAAGATTTGGCTACAGTGAAAGGTGACTTCTATGCCCTTGGACATATCCCCAACATCATAGGTGCCATTGATGGGACCCATGTAGCTCTGGTCCCCCCCTACAGGAGTGAACAGGTGTCCAGGAACCGGAAGAGTTATCGTTCCATGAATGTACAGATGGTATGTTTGGCAGACCAGTGCATCTCCCAGGTAAATGCTATGTTCCCTGGCTCAGTGCATGACACCTGCATTCTACGGAATAGCAGCATCCCTGATATGATGGGTGAACTCCAGAGGCACTGTGTGTGGCTATTAGGGGACTCTGGTTACCCCAACCTGTACTGGCTATTAACCCCAGTGAGGAATACCAGGGCAGAGGAACGCTACAATGAGGCCCATGGGCGGACTAGGAGGGTGATTGAACTCACCTTCGGCCTCCTGAAGGCCAGGTTCAGGTGCCTCCATATGACAGGTGGTTCCCTATTCTACTCACCGAAGAAGGTGTGCCAGATCATCATCACCTGCTCGATGCTTCACAATCTTGCTTTGCGACGCCAGGTGCCTTTTCTGCAGGAAGATGGTCCAGTTGGCGGTGTTGTGGCAGCTGTGGAGCCTGTGGAGCCTCTGGACAGTGATGAGGAGGAAGCTGAGGAAGAAGACAACGACAACAGGGAGTCAGTCATACAGCAATATTTCCAGTGACACACAGGTGAGATCATTTTCATTTTTACAATTACATTCACTGTCACACGTCTTCCTCTATCCTGTGTGTAATTTCATAGGATTATTTGGTAACTGAGTTGTTCCTTTACATTACGGTTTCACAGGTGTGCTTACCAACGTGTGTCATCTGCATGCATCTTTCAAGGACTTGTGATGTGTTACATAGGTATGTTGGCTTTACAACTAGAAACGCATTTTGACTCTGTCATTGATAATACAATTTACCAAATCATAGACTGACTCAACATTGTTTTGTGGTTCAAGGGTGTTTATTGAAGTGCTCAAAATTGGAGGGGGGTTGTAAAATGGTGATGGGTGATGGTGGAGGAATGTCCATGGCAGAGTCCAGTCTATTAGTCTCACAGGTGCACTGGCCATATGGGCAAAGGAAGTGGAGATGGGGCAGTTTAAGTATGGACAGGGTAACAAAGTGGGACAGTGGGAGGACAATCAGGGTGGTCTCATTTCCTGGCGGGGGACATGCCATCTTGCTCTGTCCTGTTCCTGGATCTCAGGGACCGCTTGCGTGGTGGTTGTCCGTCTGCAGGGGGTGGGGTGCTGGTGTGGTGGTCCTGTGGTGGGGCGTCCTGTCCACTAGCGCCGGCGGAGGTGATGGGCAGTTCATCGTCCATGCTAGTGTCAGGTGTTACCAGAGGGTGGAAGGTCAGTGTTGGGCTGTGCCTGTGCGAGGGGAACCGACTGTCCCGAGGCCCACGATGGTCCGGGCTGGTCATCAGGATCCAGTAGGGCAGAGCTGCTATCGTCAATTTGGGCCTCTTCTGTGGGTGGAGTGGAGTTGTCTGGACCCTCTGGTGTGGTGACGGTCCTTCGTGATCCTGCAGGGGCATAAGAGCATGATTATTGCATGTGTGTGTGTCATGGTGTGCAATGGGTGGGTGAGCGTTTACCCCAGTGCAAGCATTTCTGAGTGGGGGCTTGTGTGATGATGGTTAGGGGTTGTTATGGGTATGTGCAGTGAGCATGCTTTAGTGATGGGTGTCCATGCTTAGTTGTGTCATGCAGGGCATGGTGTTGGGATGTGTGGATTGTGTTCTTAGTATATTAGTGAGGAGTTTGGGTGATTGGGGAGGGTGTGAGGGTGGGGGTGTGTGATAACATGCAGGTAGGGTGGGGGATATGATAGTTACGAATTGACTTACCAGTGTCCATTCCTCCACCGACTCCTCCGAGGCCCTCTGGATGCATGATGATCAAGACTTGCTCCTCCCATGTTGTTAGTTGTGGGGGAGGAGGTGAGGGTCCGCCGCCAGTCCGCTGAACCGCGATGTTGTGCCTGGAACGCACCTTCCGCCGTAGGTCGTTCCACCTCTTCCTGATGTCCTCCCGATTTCTTGGATGCTGTCCCACAGCGTTGACCCTGTCCACGATTCTTCGCCATAGCTCCATCTTCCTGGCTATGGATGTGTGCTGCACCTGTGAGCCAAATAGCTGTGGCTCTACCCGTAGGATTTCCTCCACCATGACCCTCAGCTCCCCCTCGGAAAAGCGGGGGTGTCTTTGGCGTGACATGGGGTGGTGTGTGTGATGTGTGGGGCGGTGTGAGTGTTGATATGTGTGGTGATGTGTATTGGTGTGTGGTGTTTTGTGCGTGGATGTTGTGTGGGTGATGGTGTTGTGTGCCTCTGTGTGGTGGGATTGTCTATTCTGTGCTGTCTCTCTGGCCTTTGTGAATACATTTTGGTCGTAGGGGTTTGTGGGTGATGTGGGTTTGTGTTTTATATAGTGTTGGGTGTGTGGGAGTGGTGTTTGTATGTGCATCAGGTGTGTGTATTTGGAATTGTCCTATGTGGCGGTGTTTTGGAGATGTGTGTGTATTTTGAGCGCGGCGGTGTGTACCGCCAATGGAATACCGCGGTTGATAGACCGCCGCGTGGATTCGTGGGTCGTAATAGCATGGGCGTGTTTCTGTTGGCGTGGAGGTGGAGGTTTTGTTTTCGCCAGTTTATCACTGACCTTTGGTGTGGCGGACTTGTGTGGGTGTCTGAATTTCGCCGGGTTCAGAGATGTGGGTCATAATAGCTGTGGCGGAATTCCGCGGCCGCGGAGGTGTATTGGCGATCTTCTGCACGGCGGTAAGCGGCTTTTACCGCCAATGTTGTAATGACCCCCTAAGTGTCTTAAGTCTTTAAAAAGCAAACAAAGTCTCTTTCAAGCACAAAGTACCTGGTTTAAAGTGGAAAATCTCCGCCAAGGGCCGCAGAAGAAGAGATACGTGGAAAAATGGTGTGTGCGTCGATTTCTCCCCTGCACACACGGACTTGCGTCGTTATTTTTCACGCGGGAAAGTCATGTTTCGTTTTCCGGCACGCGAACAGTCTCTTTCTGTGATTGGCAGGATTACCAGATGTCCCGGGGTCTGTGCGTGGATTCTTCGGCTTGTTTTCCGGCTGCACGTCGTTCCGGGAGGCTGTGCGTGGAATTTTCGTTCTCACGGCAGGCATCGCGTCGATTTCTCCTCTGGAAGTTAGACGGCGTTGTCCTTGCGAGGCCGTGCGTCAAAGTTCCGGTCGCCCCGAAGGCGTCGCGTCGATCAGCGTCAGTGTGCAGCGATTTTCTCACCGCGGAGCAAGCTGTGCATCGAAATTTTCAGTGCACGAAGAGTCCATATGAAAAAGAGAAGGCTTTTTGGTCCTGAGACTTCAGGGAACAGGAGGCAAGCTCTATCCAAGCCCTTGGAGAGCACTTTTACAGCCAGACAAGAGTTCAGCAAGGCAGCAGGCCAACAGCAAGGCAGCAGTCCTTTGTAGAAAGCAGACAGGTGAGTCCTTTGATCAGCCAGGCAGTTCTCTTTGGCAAGATGTAGTTTCTGGTTCAGGTTTCTTCTCCAGCAAGTGTCTGAGGTGGTAGGGCAGAGGCCCTGTTTTATACCCAAATGTGCCTTTGAAGTGGGGGAGACTTCAAAGAGTGGCTAAGAAGTGCACAAGGTCCCCTTTCAGTTCAATCCTGTCTACCAGGGTCCCACTCCTGGGTGTGGCAGTCCTTTGTGTGAGGGCAGGCCCTCCACCCTCCCAGCCCAAGAAGACCCGTTCAAAATGCAGATGTATGCAAGTGAGGCTGAGTACCCTGTGTTTGGGGTGTGTCTGAGTGAATGCACAAGGGGCTGTCAACTGAACCTAGCCAGACGTGGATTGTAAGGCACAGAAAGATTTAAGTGCAGAGAAATGCTCACTTTCTAAAAGTGGCATTTCTAGAATAGTAATATTAAATCCAACTTCACCAGTCAGCAGGATTTTGTATTACCATTCTGGCCATACTAAATATGACCTTCCTTCTCCCTTCAGATCAGCAGCTGCCACTTCAACAATGTGTGAGGGCAGCCCCAATGTTAGCCTATGAAGGGAGCAGGACTCACAGTAGTGTAAAAACGAATTTAGGAGTTTTACACTGCCAGGAAATGTAAACTACACAGGTACATGTCCTGCCTTTTACCCACACAGCACCCTGCTCTAGGGGTTATCTAGGGCACACATTAGAGGTGACATATGTGCAGAAAAAGGGGAGCTTGAGGCTTGGCAAGTACTTTTAAATGCAAAGTCGAAGTGGCAGTGAAACTGCACACACAGGCCTTGCAATGGCAGGCCTGGGACAAGGTAAAGGGGCAACTTGAGTGGGTGGCACAACCAGTGCTGCAGGCCCACTAGTCCAATTGGGTATGATCCAAAGTGACCATGTTTAAAGGGAGAGAGCATATGCACTTTAGCACTGGTTAGCAGTGATAAAGTGCGCAGAGTCTAAGAGCCAGCAAAAACAGAGTCCAAAAAGTGGAGGGAGGCAGGCAAAAAGTTAGGGGTGACCACCCTAAAGCATGTCATGTCTAACACATGCCCACTGCACATACCCATACAACCCCCTAAACCATCATCACACAAGGTCCCACACAGGAATGCAAGCACTGGGGTACACGGTCACCCACCCATTGCACACCATGACACACACAGATGTAATAACCATCCTTTTATACCCCTGCAGGACCCCTACCCAACGCCACCGGACAGGAGGGTCCACGCATGTCCACTCCACCAACAGAAGAGGCCCACAGTAATGACAGCACCTCTGTCCAACTGGATCTAGATGACCAGCCCGGCCCAACGGGGACCTCTGGACAGTCGGTTCCCCTCACCCAGTCACAGGCCACCACAGACCTTCAACCCTCTGGAAACACCAGCACAGCACCCACCCAGCGGGCCCATACCCCGTCCCCAGGACACGTCAATCAGCTGTGTGTCCACCACTACAGGGAACCCAGACTAACCCACCACCCCAACAACAACAGGGACCTGGGGGCAGTGGTAGTGGGCACACGGTCCAGGGGACGGAGGCCCAGGAACAAAGGGGAACTGGGAGGGCTGCTGTGCGACAGGATGCGGACAGGCCAAGGGAACCCACTCTCCACGAGGCCCTCTCCTCCATCATGGGAGCCTACCACCACTCCCAGGAGACGATGGCAATGGTACTGGCCAAGTTTCAGGAGACCCAGCACCTGCAGGAGGAACAGTATATGGGCTTCACGGAGGAACTCACAACCATCAGCTCCACCCTGGGCACCATCGTAGGGGTGCTGAAGGAACTTGTCAACACCAGGAGGGACACTGTGGCACCACAAGGGGCCCATGACACTAGCATGGACGATGAACTGCCCACCACCTCCGCCGGCGCTAGTGGACAGGACGCCCGCCACAGGACCACCACACCAGCACCCCACCCCCTGCAGAGGGAGAACCACCCCGCAAACGGTCCCTGAGATCCAGGAACAAGACAGAGCTTGATGCCAAGACGCCCGGCAAGAAATGAGACCACCCTGATTGTCATCCTACTGTCCCACTTTGTCACCCTGTCCATACTTAAACTGCCCCAGCTCCACTTCCTATGCCCATATGGGCAATGCACCTGTGAGACTAATAGACTGGGCTCTGCCATGGACATTCCTCCACCATCACCCCTGACCATTTTACAACCCCCTCCAATATTGAGCACTTAAATAAACACACTTAATGCACAAAACAATCTGGAGTCTGTCTGTGCTTTCGAAATAGTGTATGAGCAATTACAGTGACAAAATGCTCTTTCAATTGCAATGTCAACATACCTATGTCACACAGCTCTAGTCCATGAGGAATCTAAGCAGATGTCACACAGTGGGACCCACATCTGTGAAATTGTAAGGGAAAGTGACAACTCAGTGACCATACACTGGGTGAAAACGACAGACAGTAGAGAGGTAGTACTGTGAAAGTACATGTAGTAGGCAGGTCTGTACTCTTACCTTTGTTTAACTGGAAATATTGCTGGATCACTGAGTCCCTGTTGTTCGTGTCTTCTTCCTCTGCTTCCTCGTCTTCACTGTCCACGGGCTCCACAGCTGCCACAACACCGACATCTGGACCATCCTCCTGCAGAAAAGGCACCTGTCGATGCAAAGCCAAGTTGTGAAGCATACAGCAGGCCACAATGATCTGGCACACCTTGTTTGGTGAGTAGAATAGGGATCCACCTGTCATATGGAGGCACTGGAACCTGGCCTTCAGGAGGCCAAAGGTCCGCTCGATCACCCTCCTAGTTCGCCCATGAGCCTCATTGTAGCGTTCCTCTGCCCTTGTCCTGGGATTCCTCACTGGGGTCAGTAGCCATGACAGGTTGGGGGTAACCAGAGTCACCTGCAAATGGCGAGGGACAACTGTTAGATACGCACTAACCTGGAGGGATGTCCCCAGACCCAGACAACCATTCCCACTGTCTTGCTTCCAGGTGCTCATCTAATAGCCACACACGGTGCCTCTGGAGTTGACCCATCACATAAGGGATGCTGCTATTCGGCAGGATGTAGGCGTCATGCACTGAGCCAGGGAACAGTCATGTGAGATGTACTGGTCTGCCAAACATACCATCTGAACATTCATCGAATGATAACTCTTCCAGTTTCTGTACACCTGTTCACTCCTGTGGGGGGGACCAAAGCCACATGGGTCCCATCAATGGAACCTATGATGTTGGGGATGTGTCCCAGGGCATAGAAATCACCTTTCACTGTAGGCAAATCCTCCACCTGAGGAAAAACGATGTAGCTCCGCATGTGTTTCAGAAGGGCAGACAACAATCTGGACAATACGTTGGAAAACATAGGCTGGGACATCCCTGATGCTATGGCCACTGTTGTTTGAAAAGACCCACTTGCAAGGAAATGGAGCACTGACAGCACCTGCACTTGAGGGGGGATTCCTGTGGGATGGCAGATTGCTGACATCAGGTCTGGCTCCAACTGGGTACACAGTTCCTGGATTGTGGCACGGTCAAGCCTGTATGTGATAATCAGATTTCGCTCCTCCATTGTCGACAGGTCCACAAACGGTCGGTACTCCGGAGGATGCCGCCATCTCCTCACATGTCCCAGCAGACGGTGCCTATGAAGGACAACAGCGAGCAGAGAGTCAAACAACTCAGAGGTACGTACCCACAGTTTACACAGAACACCATTCATACACAAAAGGTGGCCTGTATGTGTGTTGAGTCTAGGCCTAGGTATGTGTGACGCAGTTGGAAATGAAGCCATGTGGGCCCCTGAAATGGCGGCTGCCTGACCTCTAAAGTGGGACAATGGGATGTGAGGTAACTGCACTGGCGTTTGACACCGTCGCGGTAGGCGGTCGAAGATGCTGCATTGGTTAACATTGGACCCTATGGGTCCCAGGAGCCAATGACGATGTACGCCGGCGGAGACGGTACGCACCGCCGCGGACGTGACCGCCATTTTCTATCTGTTCAATCACTCAATACCTGATCTTCGACAGGAGAGGACCTACACTGCAAGTGCTGCTGTGACCTCGGTCTGGAAGAGACAATGGCTCGAGTGTCTGGGGAAAGGGCCCCTGCCTTCACATCTGAGGAGTTGGAGAAACTCGTGGATGGGGTCCTCCCCAGTACACGCTACTCTACGGTCCTCCAGACAAACAGGTAAGTACACAGGGAGCATGTTGTATGGGCTATGCCTGTGTGGAGAGAGCTGGATGTAAGAAGGAAGGGGGGAGAGTGCTGCGTGCATGAAAGACGGTGAATGCATGTGCCACATGGCAAGGGTAGGGATGGGGGCCAATCAGTTTGACGGTGCAGTTGGTAATAACTTCTCTTTTTCCCCTGTACATTTCATGTAGGTCAGCGCCCACCAGAAAAAAGATATTTGGCGTGCCATCGCCAAGGATGTCCGGACCCTGGGGGTCTACCACAGATGGAGCACCCACAGCTGGAAAAGATGGGAGGACATTTGCCGCTGGAGCAAGAAGACGGTGGAGGCTCAGCTGGGGATGGCCTCCCAACGTGGGAGGGGTGCCCGTCACACCATGACCCCCCTGATGTTCAGGATCCTGGCAGTGGCCTACCCGCAGTTGGATGGGCGCTTGAGGGCATCACAGCAGCCACAAGGGGGTGAGTACACTCTCATTCTGCTGACTTTGCGCACAGTGGAGGTGTCTGGGTGGGGGAGGTGGGCTGTGGGTTTCCCTAGGCCAGGGCGAGTTCCGTAGGCAAGGCCCCTCCATAAAGCAGGCCATGTGGCACCCCACCCCACCTCTGTAGAGTGACAACTAAACCTAGTCATGCCCCTGTGTCATCTATGTGTGCAGATGTCGTCCATAGCCTTGTAGGCCATTTCCCAGGAATTGAACAGTGGAGCCCAAGAGCGCGCCGTAGTGCAGGGGGCTTCTGTGTCTGCTGTGTCCGCCAACGGTAGCGGTAATGCATGCACTCAACGTGTCTTTTTTCTGTCATCCCCCCCTTTTTGTGGTCTCCCTGTTCTTGTGTGCATTAGCATCATCAGGCAGAGGAGCAGTGGCACCGGAGCACCAGGGGGCTGCATCCCACATGGCCATCGAGGGCCACACTACGGAATCGGACTTCACCAGTGGGACGGAGGGCGAGGGGAGCTCCACGGCAGGGGCAGGAGCTGACACCAGTGACACGGACTCGTCCTCTGATAGGAGCTCCCTTGTGGTGGTGGCAACATCTGTGCCACCCCCATCTACAGGTACAGCCGCCACCCCCCCTTCCAGCACCGCCATCCCAGCAGCCCCTCAGCCTTCACCATGTGCCCGCTCACCCGGGAGGGTGGGCATCACCTTCGCCCCATGCACCTCAGGCCCTGCCCCAGTCACCCCTGCTGCCCTCAGTGAGGAGGCCATTGACCTCCTCAGGTCCCTCACTGTTGGGCAGTTTACCATTTTGAATGCCATCCAGGGTGTAGAAAGGCAGTTGCAACAAACAAATGCATTCCTGGAGGGCATTCATTCTGGTCAGGCGGCCCTTCAGCAAGCTTTTCAGACTCTGGCCTCAGAACTGATGGCAGCCATTGTCCCTGTCTTTAGCCTCCCCCCTCCAACTTCCTCCACCCCGACCCAATCCCCTGTACCTCAGCCTATCCCAAGCACACCTACAGACCAGCATGCACACACGTCAACACACAAGGGAAGCTCAGGAAAACATAAGCACCACACATTCCACAGGCACTCATGCAAGCATCACACACATGCAGACACACCAACATCCACTGCCTCCACTGTGTCCCCCTCCTTCTCGTCTCCCTCCTCCCTCTCAGTCTTGTCTACACTCACACCTGCATGCACTACCTCTACAGCCACTATGTCCCTCTCCAGCACACCCACCACCACACCCCGCTCACGTGCAGTCACCACCCCCACTACCATTCACACGTCCCCTTTGTCCTCTCCCAGTGTGTCTGTGATGCCCCCTCCCAAGATACACAGGCACACACCCACCCAACAGCCATCCACCTCACGACAGCCTCCAGCGCATGCACCTTCACCCAAAGTCACCAAACGTAAACCTCCTACAACCACCACCTCTTCCTCCACTACCAAACCCCCTCCAGCTACCCGTCCCAGTGTGTCCCAAAAACTTTTCCTGTCCAACCTTGACCTCTTTCCCACACCTCCCCCACCCCGTCCGTCTCATACGTACCGAACTAGCACCTCAGCCACAACATCTCCGGGACCAGTGGTGCCTGCAGTCACCGGAATCTGGAGTGCACCGGCCACCAGGGCAGCCAGTGTGGCACGGAGCCACAGCACAGATAGTCCCCGATCTGTGAAGCATCAGAAGTTGGCCAGTGCCCGGCGGGAAAGGGGGAAGACTCCAGCCACCAAAGCCGCTCCCACGGGTCCTGGTGGGAGTGTGGAGTCAGCTGTGACACCTTCCAAGGTGGGGAAGGGCCACAAGAAACCCGGCAAGTCTCGGAAGAGCAGCACGGCGGAGAAAACCGCCATCATCCCCGCTGCCCAGGAGGCCACCTCCAGCACAAGCACAGCTGCCTATGACAGGCCCGCCAGCACAAGCCCAGCTGCTCAGGACAGGACCGCCAGCACAAGCTCAGCTGCCCAGGACAGGACCGCCAGCACAAGCCAAGCTGCCCAGGACAGGACCACCAGCACAAGCCCAGCTGCCCAGGACAGGCCTGCTAGCACAAGCCCAGCTGCCCAGGACAGGCCCGCCAGCACAAGCCCAGCTGCCCAGGACAGGCCCGCCAGCACAAGCCCAGCTGCCCAGGACAGGACCGCCAGCACAAGCCCAGCTGCCCAGGAGGGGCCCGCCAGCACCAACCTACCTGCCCAGGAGGCCACCGCCAGCACAAGCCCTGCTGGGCCATGAAGGACCGCCAGCACAAGCCCCGTTGGGCCATGAAGGACCGCCAGCAAAAGCCCCGCTGGGCCATGAAGGACCGCCAGCAACCGCTAGCACAAGCCCCGCTGGGCCATGAAGAACCGCCAGCAAAAGCCCCGCTGGGCCATGAAGGACCGCCAGCACAAGCCCCGCTGGGCCATGAAGGACCGCCAGCAAAAGCCCCGCTGGGCCATGAAGGACCGCCAGCAGCTGAGTCCCTGCAATGGAGACCGCCGCCTCAAGCACCACTGAACAGGGCACCGCCATGTCAAGCACCGCTGCACAGGGCACCGCCATCTCAAGCACTGCTGCACAGGGCACCGCCATCTCAAGCACCGCAGAACAGGGCACCGCCGTCTCAAGCACTGCTGCACAGGGCACTGCCATCTCAAGCAACGCTGAACAGGGCACCGCTGAACAGGGCACCACCGTCTCAAGCACCGCTGAACAGGGCACCGCCGTCTCAAGCACCGCTGCACAGGGCACCGCCATCTGAAGCACCGCTGCACAGGACACCGCCGTCTCAAGCACTGCTGAACAGGGCACTGCCATCTCAAACACCGCTGAACAGGGCACCACTGTCTCAAGCAACGCTGGCCCATGAGCGCCAAGGGCACTGACACTACTGAGTCCGTCACGGGCAGAATGAAGCACTCTGGGCACCAAGCCCCCTCCAGAACCAGTGGAGACTGTCATCCACTACCTCTTTCCTTAGCAGGATGAAGCACTCTGGGCACCATGCCCCCTCCAGAACCAGTGGAGACTGTTATCCACTTGAGAGACTGTGGCTTTGCACTCCCCAGGATATGGCAGTGGGCAAACCACCCACTGTAGAGACTTGTGAGACTGTGGCTTTGCACTCCCCAGGATATGGCAGTGGGCAACCCACCCACTGTAGAGACTTGAGAGACTGTGGCTGTGCACTCCCCAGGATTGAACAGTGGGCAAACCACCCACTGTAGAGACTTGTGAGACTGTGGCTTTGCACTCCCCAGGATATGGCAGTGGGCAACCCACCCACTGTAGAGATTTGAGAGACTGTGGCTTTGCACTCCCCAGGATGGAACAGTGGGCATGTGCCCCACTCGTGGATTTGGCGTCGTGCACTCAAGCGGCTGAGGTGCCCCCCCTTTCCCTCCCCCTGAGGTGCCTGTTTAGTTGCTCTCTGATGCCCCTGCAGTGTTCTCTCCATCATGGTCGGGGATCTTGTGTGGGCCTCACCCATACCATGTGGTCCCAGTGTTCCACGGACTTTCTTAGAGCACTACCTGGACTACTATGCTTGGTATATATTTTGTACATGGTGTATATATGTATTTCTGCCTACTTGCTTTTAATATATTACAATGGTTACACTCATTTTCTATTGTCTTTGCATTCTTCCGGGGGGTTTGGGGGGTATAACTGTGATGTATTGATTTGCATTAGTGTGTGTGTTGTAGTGGGTGAGGGTGGGGGTGTTGCATGTGTATGTCACTGTTTTTTCCCTCCCCCCTCCCCTGTGTCGTAGGTGCAGTACTCACTGTGGTCTTCGCCACTGGCGTTCGTGCTCTTGGTAGAGGAGCAGGAAGACTATTGCAAGGAGAATTGGGAGTGCCGGATCCATGGCGTCCTCGTTCCTCGTGGGGTGTGTAGAGGTGAACGTTTTTCCTTCGGGATTCCTGTTTCCGCCGTGTTTTATATCCGCGGTGAATCTGCCCCGGAAAAGGTGGCGGATTGGCCTGTCATAATAGTGTGGGTGGTACATTGTCTCCCGCCTGTCTGTTGGCGGTGACCGCCGCTCTGTTTGTTTGTACCGCTGTGGCGGTTGGAGTGTTAAAGTGGCTGTCTTTGCTGGAGGTTTCCGCCACGGTCGTAATTGCAATTTTTTTACCGCTGGCCTGTTGGCGGTCTTACCACCGCTTTAACACCGATTGCCAGGGTTGTAATGACCACCTATATCTGCTACTGGGCAAGGTACATAGGTGACTGTTTTATGATTTGGACAGGGGACATACAGTTGTTTAAAGGCTTTTTGACTTACTTGAATATGAATTATTGTTGCATGCCCTTTGCCTTTTAGTACAGTCAGGAATGTATGGTATTCCTGGATATAAAACTATTTGTCAGAAACATGAACATTTGCAGTAGAATGCATAGGAAAAAGACTTCTTGTAATTCTTTTTTACATGCTACGTGTTCTCACCCGAAAACACAAATAATTGCCATCCCTTATGGTGAAATGTTAAAATCATGTTAGAAACTGTAGTGTGGATGTTGAATTTGATAGAGCTCTATTGGATAAGGAACAAAGGTTTCTGAATAGGGGATTTGACAAGATTGTAGTACACAAGTCTAAAATACATACTTGCTGTCTTACACAGGAGTCTATGCTTAAAATGAAACAGAAGACTGTGGACAATAAGCCAGATAAGATATGTCTTGTCACAAACATTTATCATGACTCTGGCAAGCTTTACAGTAGCTTAAAAAAATTGTATTTTTGGACAGGTCTTTACTTCCCTACTTATCACCAACTCCCATGATAACTTTTAGGAGGGGTGTGACATTAGCTAACATGATCAGTCTCAGTTATCCGCAAGTATTATTACAAAAGGATTGGCCTACTGTCCACAACAGAGGGTTCTATGAATTGGGACATTGTAATGTTTGCAAATAGGCACTGAACAAAATAATATGTTTTCATTAAAATGATACTGGTGAATTTTTCATATCTAAACATATTGACTGTGATACCAACTATGTGGTTAATGTTATTGTCTGCCAATGTAAGAAATTCTATGTTAGAAGCACGATTAGGCCTCTCTGTGAAAGAATGGCCGAGCACTTTCAAGCGCTGAAACAGAATGATTTGAAAAATCCGATTTTCTTCAATACCCTTGATTGTGCAACTTGAAATGTGCATCACAACTTTAAATTCCATGGGATTGAACACATTAAAAGAGATGTTAGGGTTGGCAATCGTGAACTTCAGCTCAGGCGATGAGAGGCAACCCAGATAATGAAAACGAGAACAGTGGATTTCGTGTTGAATATTGATAATGAACTCTGATATTTTTTAGGGGATAAATATGTATCATAATTTGTGCATTTCAATTAGTAACATTTATGTATGATGTGGATTGTAAATATTCTCTGTCCTTGATGTTAATTTGACTGTGTGACTCTAGGGGGATGTTGTATGGATTCCATACATTTCTATGGTTACCAATTGATGTATTATTATCCCTGATAAGTGTGATGATACAACATTATCATAGATACTTTTCAGTTACCACTCCTTTTTCACTTGTGGTATCTCACTGTTATTTGACCTGATTATTTCTTGAATTTCTACTTTTCTTTTCTGTCTATGCCCGCTTCCGCATTACTTAAATTTTTTGGACTTTTTGGCTACTGGTTAATGTGATGCACAAATGCACACAGTGCCTGGTAATTGAAATATGGATGCCCTTGCATTAATATGAGGGTGTACATGGTTGATACTGATGCCAGTATGTTGGATTATTTACTGGTGAGTCAAACATGGTAGTACACCTTGCACTTTCTGTGTTGGATATACCTTTATTGACTGATTTGATCTTGTTTGATTGGCCCACTGCTCCAGAATTTAAAAGCGAACAGGATTTGGAATTGTTTTACTTTTCTTGTTAGCATATTGACGATGCAGGTGGGACTCAGTGGTTTTTGATAGTCACATGATTATGTTCTTGGGAACAAGCAACTTATTGACTGTATTATAACAAAAGTCTCCTTTATATAGTCTTTGCTGGACTACGCGTTATTTGGACAATTATGATATGGGTTACCCAGAACAAGTATTTCTGGGTTACATGTGATTATTGTTCATTGGTATTTCTTTTTTATGTTTTCTTTCTTGACCAGTTCACTAGTACTGGTTCATTTATTCACACTATTACACATAGGGCCTATAGTTGTGGCACACATTACAAGCTGGTTGGTGTAATATGGGTAATGCCACTGAAGTTGCTTCGCAAGTATATATAGGACTTCCAATATGGCACTTATTGTGTACGCGATATTGCCGCATGGAGTACTCTCCGGTACCTGATGACTTATGCGTAGTAAATAGAGGAACATTCTCTTTGATTAATAGTATTTGTATCAACTTGATGATTGACAACACATATTAGTACATCTTGTATGTACATGGGATTATTGTTGCTCAGTATATTTATCCATAATGCACTTGGTTTTGGAGATATGTTCTTAGAGTTGCGGATCCACTAGTGGTTGACAACATGATGGTGCGCTGCAACAGGAAGGGGTTGCCCCAGTAATTATGGTACAATTGACTCATTTATATGGAGTTATTTGGATGCATTGATAAGGGTTACAATTTGTTACATGAAATTATTGAACTGCTGTTTTTTATGGTTATAATGTTATTTTGGGTGACAGTGGTGCCTTGATTGAGTCTTATTGTATTTCCTTTTGTTTTGATTCATATTTATCTTTTAACAGGAAACATTTTGGATACAGAAACTGTTTCAGGTCCTTATGATTTTGCATTGGATATTTCTTTCTTGTTGCTATAATTCAGGTTACTAACATACGTTTTCTTTGGTCTCTTTCTATGCTCCACTTAATCTTTTTATGTGCACTGGGACATGGAGGATGTATCCTTGGGGGTCTATTGCATGCTCTGTTTTTACTTTTGTATCCTCACACATGACAACGTCACTTCTTAAGGGACTTTGAGCAATCGCTTAGGTTATGCTGATGAGACCTCACCTATCTATTTAGGAAGTATCTTTTGACACCTTATAGTGGTTGATGGTGGATGTACTCTGTACTTTTTTAGTGACAATATGTTTGTTTTTATTTTGTTAATTAGAGCCCTGAGGAAGTTGAAGGTCTACTTGTCTTATGATGAAACATGTGTTGACTGTTATTGTGCTGTCTTGTAATTATATTAATGCTGTATGAACTATATGGTGAACTTGATCATTCTTTGCTGAATTTGTAATTACATCAACACTGTATGAACCATATATGGTGGATCCTGAAGTGAAGGCCCTTCTTGGCTACTCTTGCGAATTCATCAACGCTGTATAAACTACATAACGGATCTGAAATTAAGTGACTTGATACCTGTTGACTTTTGGAATTGGACAATTGCCTTATTTTATAACTTTTGAGCGCTCCAAACTCCCATTGTATTATTCATATATTAACCCCTAAGTGTAGGGTTTATGTTTAATGTTGTTTGGTAACCAACTCCAGGTTCTTGAGCACCACTTCAATGTTACACATTATCCTGGTACACACATCCTGGATATTATTGGTGAACACCTTAGTTTGAGCCTGGGTAGCTTATCTTGTAGTGTGCCTTTTTTACAATGTATGTCTTGTTTGATTGCGAACTGAGGCAATATCCAGACTCATCCACTGGGGTATTTCAACAGGCGACTACTTGTGATGCTTAATACACCTCTATCTCTTGAACAGGGACAGGAAAGGCAGTTGAGATTTCAAAGCAGCTTCAATGTTGCTTTAAGTCCCTAAATGGATTTAACCCAAGCAATTGACAGCTATACTCAACAAAACTTGATCAATGTTGTGTTCTATGCAAGAGGTCTCTACAACAAATATTGTGCCAGAGGTTCCTTATTCTGTTACTTATATATTGGAAATCTCTCTGCCTGCCTTTTCTCCTTCACTTGACACAGATTTGACTCTTGTCTATTGAAACATTGCAGGTGATGGATCGAACATTGCTAACCTTGACTGGTTATACTTTGTCAGCAATTATGACAGTATTTGTTTCCAGGAGTCATGGATCATAGATGACTTTCACATTGATGGTTTAGATTATTTCTTTCAGGATGCTATCCCTTATACAGTTGGGAGACCAAATGGAGGACTTGTCACCTTTGTTTCAGTGAAATCTACTTTGATCTGAACTAAAGAAGTTAAGTCCTTGCCACACTTCCTCTTCCTTGTCTTCCTGGCAATTGCAATATTTTGCTGATTAATTTTTTTAAATCTTTTTAACTGCAATTCCCGCCAGGTGATAGATCAATGTTATGTCTTTATGTAGGAGGCTGGCCTGGCTTGAAGTGGGCACCAAGGGGTACTTACACTCTGTACCAGGTCCAGTTATCCCTTATTAGTATAGAAGAGGTGTTTCTAGCAGCTTAGGCTGATAGAAGGTAGCTATAGCAGAGCAGCTTAGGCTGAACTAGGAGACATGCAAAGCTCCTACTATACCACTGGTGTCATATGCACAATATCATAAGAAAACACAATACACAGATATACTAAAAATAAAGGTACTTTATTTTTATGACAATATGCCAAAAGTATCTCAGTGAGTACCCTCAGTATGAGGATGCCAAATATACACAAGATATATGTACACAATACCAAAAATATGCAGTAATAACAAAAGGAAGTATTGCAAGCAGTGTATAGTTACAATAGATTGCAATAGGAGCACATAGGTATAGGGGCAACACAAACTATAAACTCCAAAAGTGGAATGCGAATAACGTATGGACCCCAAACCTATGTGAGCTCGTAGAGGGTCGCGGGGACTGTAAGAAAACAGTGAGGGTTAGAAAAATAGCCCACCCCAAGACCCTGAAAAGTAGGTGTAAAGTGCACCTATATTCCCCAGAAAGCACAGAAGTCGTGATAGGGGAATTCTGCAAGGAAGACCAACACCAGCAATGCAACCAAAGTGGATTTCCAGACGAGAGTACCTGTGGAACAAGGGGACCAAGTCCAAGAGTCGCGACAAAGTTGAGATTGGGCAGATGCCCAGGAAATGCCAGCTGAGGGTGCAAAGAAGCTGCCACCAGATGGTAGAAGCTGTGGATTCTGCAAGAACGAAGAGGGCTAGAAACTTCCCCTTTAGAGGATGGATGTCCCACGTCGTGAAGAAGCTTGCAGAGGTATTCCCACGCAGAAAGACTGCAAACAAGCCTTGCTAGCTGCAAGGGTTGCAGTTAGGGTTTTTGGATGCTGCTGTGGCCCAGGGGGGACCAGGATGTCGCCAATTATGTGAGGAGACAGAGGGGGCACCCAGCAAGATAGGGAGCCCTCACAGAAGCAGGCAGCACCCGCAGAAGTGCCAGAACAGGCACTACGAAGAAGAGTGAACTGGGGCTCACCTGAAGTCACAAAAGGAGATCCCACGACGCCGGAGGACAACTCAGGAGGTTGTGCACTGCAGGTTAGAGTGTTGGGGACCCAGGCTTGGCTGTGCACAAAGGAAATCCTGGAAGAGTGCACAGGAGCCGGAGCAGCTGCAAATCACGTGGTACCCAGCAATGCAGTCTAGCATGGGGAGGCAAGGACTTACCTCCACCAAACTTGGACTGAAGAGTCACTGGACTGTGGGAGTCACTTGGACAGAGTTGCTGAGTTCCAGGGACCACGCTCGTCATGCTGAGAGGGGACCCAGCGGACCGGTGATGCAGTCTTTTGTTGCCTGCGGTTGCAGGGGGAAGATTCCGTCGACCCACGGGAGATTTCTTCGAAGCTTCTAGTGCGGATAGGAGGCAGACTACCCCCACAGCATGCACCACCAGGAAAACAGTCGAGAAGGCGGCAGGATCAGCGATACAAGGTTGCAGTAGTCATCTTTGCTACTTTGTTGCAGTTTTGCAGGCGTCCTGAGCAGTCAGCGGTCGATTCCTTGGCAGAAGGTGAAGAGAGAGATGCAGAGGAACTCTGATGAGCTCTTGCATTCGTTATCTAAAGAATTCCCAAAAGCAGAGACCCTAAATAGCCAGAAAAGGAGGTTTGGCTACCTAGGAAGGAGGATAGGCTAGCAACACAGGTAAGAGCCTATCAGAAGGAGTCTCTGACGTCACCTGCTGGCACTGGCCACTCAGAGCAGTCCAGTGTGCCAGCAGCACCTCTGTTTCCAAGATGGCAGAGGTCTGGAGCACACTGGAGGAGCTCTGGGCACCTTCCCTGGGAGGTGCAGGTCAGGGGAGTGGTCACTCCCCTTTCCTTTGTCCAGTTTCACGCCAGAGCAGGGCTGGGGGATCCCTGAACCGGTGTAGACTGGCTTATGCAGAGATGGGCACCATCTGTGCCCATCAAAGCATTTCCAGAGGCTGGGGGAGGCTACTCCTCCCCAGCCCTGACACCTTTTTCCAAAGGGATAGGGTGTAACACCCTCTCTCTGAGGAAGTCCTTTGTTCTGCCTTCCTGGGCCAAGCCTGGCTGGACCCCAGGAGGGCAGAAACCTGTCTGAGGGGTTGGCAGCAGCAGCAGCTGCAGTGAAACCCCGGGAAAGGTAGTTTGGCAGTACCCGGGTCTGTGCTAGAGACTGAGGGGATCATGGAATTGTCTCCCCAATGCCATTGGGGTGACAATTCCATGATCTTAGACATGTTACATGGCCATGTTCGGAGTTACCATTGTGACGCTGTACATAGGTAGTGACCTATGTGTTATGCACGCGTGTAATGGTGTCCCCGCACTCACAAAGTCCGGGGAATTTGCCCTGAACAATGTGGGGGCACCTTGGCTAGTGCCAGGGTGCCCACACACTAAGTAACTTAGCACCTAACCTTTACCAGGTAAAGGTTAGACATATAGGTGACTTATAAGTTACTTAAGTGTAGTGGTCAATGGCTGTGAAATAACGTGGACGTTATTTCACTCAGGCTGCAGTGGCAGGCCTGTGTAAGAATTGTCAGAGCTCCCTATGGGTGGCAAAAGAAATGCTGCAGCCCATAGGGATCTCCTGGAACCCCAATACCCTGGGTACCTCAGTACCATATACTAGGGAATTATAAGGGTGTTCCAGTATGCCAATGTGAATTGGTGAAATTGGTCACTAGCCTGTTAGTGACAATTTGTAAAGAGAGAGCATAACCACTGAGGTTCTGGTTAGCAGAGCCTCAGTGAGACAGTTAGGCATCACACAGGGAACACATACATATAGGTCACAAACTTATGAGCACTGGGGTCCTGGCTAGCAAGGTCCCAGTGACACATAACAAACATACTGAAAACATAGCGTTTTCACTATGAGCACTGGGCCCTGGCTAGCAGGATCCCAGTGAGACAGTGAAAACACCCTGACATATACTCACAAACAGGCCAAAAGTGGGGGTAACAAGGCTAGAAAGAGGCTACTTTCTCACACTTTATTAGAGAAATTATGTACAAATAATTTGCATACTACTTTTGAAAATGGGCAGGGCACATTAATATTTCAGGATGTGAGTTTAATGGCTAATGGGTTTGTGTTTGTAAAATTCAGAGAAATAATGAGATAACTAATTGTAAACATTTGGTTGATTATAAGACCTTAAACAGGCTTATAATGAAATATGATTTAATGTTTTTAAATACAAAGTCTGATAGGGAGGAAAGTCAAATCCCCACATTTTATAGAAACTTGAATTAATTTTGTCCTGGTTTCAACAGATCTCTGTTGCTTTTAAAATAATCAGCAATTGTTCTAGTCATCATAATGCCCTTGCTTCTTCTTGGACTATACCTGTGAAAACAGCTGACACCTCAAGGAAGTCCCATGGGACTGAATATTCTAAACATAAAGACATAAGGATAAAATGGGATAACATTGGCCCAGTTGCTTTTATTAGACAATTAATTGCAGAAAATGAGGAACCTGTTTCATCTTGTGTATCCTTTGAGACCCATCCATGCTGTATGCAAGAAGGCTTCAAAAGGATTTGTACTGCACCTTTAACTATGCTAACTTCTGCCATAGCCCCATCTGAGGCTATGCCATATAGAAGTCTGCACTTCAATCATGTCCATGATCCCCTAAAAGATAAAGAATGCACATTGTTTGTGCAAAAACATATTGGAGGTATGCAAGGAAATAAGCCATAAGGCATAGGAGGGTGTTTCAGAGGGTGGGAAGACTGGGTTAGC
This sequence comes from Pleurodeles waltl, assembly GCF_031143425.1. Classification (NCBI taxonomy): domain Eukaryota; kingdom Metazoa; phylum Chordata; class Amphibia; order Caudata; family Salamandridae; genus Pleurodeles; species Pleurodeles waltl. The sequence continues at coordinate 445,503,102 of NC_090451.1, read as the reverse complement.
ACAAGATCCTGGGAGGTGGCAAATTGTCCTTTTTTCTCAGACCACATTTCTCATAGAGTGGAGGCTCTAATTCCTGCTAAATGCTGGGGGAATCATTACCTATAGGGAAATGGACTCTAGATATAGAGGGAAATGGACCTTCACTTACTAAAGAGCAACAAGCCTTCTGCAGCTCAATAGGGATTGAGGAAGTGGCCTGGTCATTTCAAAAGAGTATGTCAAGAAAAGCCTTCGGCAACAATGGTGTCCCTGTGGACATTTTTAAATCAAATATTTGTTTTTGGACCCCCTCATAACTAATGTATTGAGGGCTGCAGTAATGGACCCTCTCTCAGGGCCCTGGTGTGTTGCGATTATAGTCCCCATTTAAAGGAAGATGGGCAATAGTTCCCATAGTTGGTATCAACCCATATCATTAATTGATTCTAGCTCTAAACATTTAGGATAAATTCTTCTGTCTGACATACAAGCATGGGCAGATGAAAATAGCATTTTATAGGAAGTGCACTTTAATTTCTACCCTGAGATTGGTATAGTGGAACAATGTTTTATTTGTTGTCTGCTAGTTGTAAATTTGTTTTAGCAAAAGACAGGGTTCTTCACCTGGCTTTTATGGATCTTTCTAATGGTTTTGATGTAGTAAGCTGCACTAAATTATGGGATGTAATGGAACATTTGTGGATGAAAAAAAAAAAAAATGTCTGTTTTTCAATATCAGGTAAATCCACTGCCCCCCTCAATTAGGACAAATAGAGGCATTTGGAAAGGGTGCATTTTGGCCCACTTTCTCTTCTTGCTTTAGATAAATAGTATTAGCATTTTTTTGTTGGAAATTGAAAAGATATGTCTAGAATTGGGAAATGTTTAATCCCCATCCTATTGTACACTGGTGATGCAATCAGAGCAGCCAATGTGCTTTAGCTTCTGTTTGACTTATTTTTGCCCTTCATAGACTACTAGTATCTAAAGGTCAATCTTAACAAATTGCTTGTTATGACCTGTGGGCCTGCTAAGAAAAAAATTAAGGGCCTGATTTAGAGTTTGGCGGATGGGGTTACTCTGTCACATAACCAACAGATATCCTGTCCACCATATTACAATCCCATTCTATCCTTTGGGAATCGCAATACAGCGGATGAGATATCTGTCACATTTGTGACTGAGTAACCCGTTCGACAAACTCTAAATCAGACCTTTAGTCTCATTGGCTGGGGGTGTCCAGCTAGATAAAAATAAGAGCTTTTATATTCTGGGAATTGTATTTAATTTTAATTTGTCACTTTTCTGGACCTGTCTCTGTCATAGACAACTGAGTCTATTTTCTAGGTTTGCACACAGTTTATGTTAAAAGCCAGCAAATGAATTAGTAGATATTTATAAAAGCAAGTGCATCCCAGTAGGGTCTTCTAGATTTGATTGCTGGGGTTGCAGTAACTTGGATACACTCCAAGCACTAAAACCAGTTTTGCTTGTAGATTACTGTTGATGCCTAGGAGAACTGTGTCCTTCATTTGGCATTAAGAGTTAGGCTTAACCTATTTGGAAGATATAATTGACCTTGCTCCACTGATTTTATGGATCAACAGTTGGTGAGAGCTAGAAGCTGGACTGGTGAGACCTTTCTGTGAGGAATCTTTATCCCTTGATGACTTATTTGTGTATGTAAACAATATTTCAGTTGCTGTTTGTATCAAAATTGTTTACAAATATCCACAAGACATAACCCTTGACTGCAAAGATATGGATAAGCAGCTATATCGGGAATACCATATAGCCCAGTGAAGGGGAAAGACTGTTACATTGCCAACTATAAATGGGCATTCTCCCAGTTGCATATCTCCAGGGTTAGAACCTTATCTAAGCCTCATAACAAATCCTACTTATCGTTTTTATCTGGCTTTATTAAGGTTCGGCACAGTGCACTTTTTAGTAGCTTTTTTCTTACAAGAAACATCCTCCTGGAACCTGCCTCTAGCCATTCTATAATGTCTGCACTCCATGCACATCTCACTTTATGTTGTTTTGCAATTTAAGTTCTGCACCACAATGTTTTTATCTTGCTCCTAATTTGTGCCAAGTGAATATTAGGCATTATAATCCTGTGATGACGGTTTAACAGTAAAGACACCAGTTATTTCATATGCAATTTTGAACTTTGTAAGAAGTGCTTTTAAACTTAGGAAACACTAGGAATTATTGGCCCTGATCAGTGCAAAATATTTATAGAACATCTGTATGTATTTTGTTCCAATCTAAGTCCAAATTCTTTTGAGGACTTTTAGCATAAAGAATAATTGCTATGTTACGTACGTTTTCTCTGTACTATGTACTTTGGACAATGTATTTGTAATCATTTTAATTATTATTTATATTTTGTTATTCTCTGTTTTTTATTACCCTGAACACAATGTGAAGAATGTGAATGTATATTGTATTTTATTCCTTTGTGGCTTTTCAGCCGAATAATTAATATTGACTGACTGAGACCGAGGCCCAAATTTATTGGGGTTTGGCACCTTCCTGCGCTGCCCTGCATCAAAGTTATGAAACAGGAATGTGCCATATCTATAGCATATGGCACATTCCTGTCTTTTCCCCTGCACTGGTGCCGTTTTGGCAGCTTAGCACCAATGCAGGCATCTTTGCTTTTGTGCAGGAAGGGGCACCTTTGTGAATAAAATCAATCTTGGGAGGCTTTTTCCTCTTTCAATGTGTGCCTACAAATGCAGAAAAAGGAAAAAACAAGGAGAAATATGGATATGTATCCTTCTTGTGCCTCCTCAGGGGATGCCTAAGGTTTTGGCACATCCTCAATCTTACAGGCTCTTGTAAATCTGGGGATGCATCAAAATCCATGGATGTTGTATGGGAAAACCCACCTCAACGCCCATGGAACACCTTCCTGGGGAAGAGTAAGACAAAGCAGCGATTTGCGCTGCCTGCCTTACTCCATATCTAAGAGGCCATTCAAAGCCATGCAAAGTGGCTTTGCATGGCCTTATAGATATGGTTGAGAGGTTTGCGCCACCGCTGCTACACCAAAAGTGATGCAACAGTGGCACAAGCCTCTCACAAATATGCCCAATGGGAAATGAGGGGAACATGGTGCAGTATCTGAGTTCCCCGCCGGTGAAACGCGAGACGAGACACCCGTATGCAATGCAGGTTTATTGTGCTGGCTTGCACAGCGGGGTTCGACGGCTCAACTAGGAGGCGTTTGCGGCTCACACGGGACCACAACCTGGTGTTGAGCTGCCCTGGAGCTCCGCAAGGGCCGCAGAGTAGCAGTGCACACCAACTCCAGGGGATGGACAGCAGAGTCAGCACAAGCAGGATGTTTTGAGAAGCAGTCACAGGAGTGGATGGTGAGGTCAGAAAAGCTGGGAAATCGGCTGTGGTGGACAGAGAAGTGGTATGCAGCCAAGAGGTGTGAAAGGTGGCTCACGCTGGGACAAAGGCTGGGGGAAAACAGGATGTGGTAGGCTGCTATCGGATAAAGTCAGTTTAATGAGAGAACATACCTGGAGAAGTGAAAAGGGGCAAGCTCGACAAATGCAGCAGTCTCAGTTCAGAAGTGAAGTTGTGCAAGTTGTGCATGAGAATACACTGAGTAAAAATAGTAAAAATGGTATAACTTCCAAATTTAAGATTACTCCCTCATTCAATCAATCAATCAATCAAATAATTTCTTAAGCGCACTATTCACCCATTAGGGTCTCATGGCGCTAGGGTCCTCATTGAGGACATACTTTAAGGCATTACCATTGGTGACGAATGCTAGCACCCCAAATGTAATGGAGCATGTATTAAATAAGAGGGCCCTCAATTTTCAAGAGATGAAGAACATAGAGGGGAGCGATACTAGGGAGAGAGCACACTTGGCTTCAGGGAATTTGGGAGGTAACCCTGAGGTTGAAGTTGCTCAGCTGAGCGGTGGTGCGACATGTACTCCTGTAACAGCCACCACCAGGTTATCAGCACCACCGGGACCCTCTCTGGAAGTCCTCGACTCAACAAATAGCATGGCCTTTTACGCACCTGCATTTGAAACTATGCTATCATCTCTATCAGAGGACATCAAAAAGGGTTTTGCGGAGGCCATTAAAAGTAGTGACAGTGATTAATGAAGGGCTAATCTGTACATTGATGTGTGATGGCCAGGAAACCCATGAGCGCTCTTAAAAAGGACTAAAATCATTCCTTTATGTCGGGGGTTCTCCTGGGGGCAGTGGAGATAGGCCATCGGAGGGACGGAGTGGTGAGCATGTGGGAGAAAACAAAGAAAAAAACCTCACTCACCTCGATTACTTTTGCAATTTATTAGATGGTTGGCCAGGGAGACAGCAATAGACTAATTCAAATTATGTACTTCAAACAAAAGGAGGGGATAGGAGGATTAATGGTCCAGTGTATATCCTCCAAAGAACCTAGTAATAGAATATGATACACTGTTCCAAAGAAATAGGGAGAAGGAATAAAAGAGTCCTGATCATCAGGAGCAAGAGTCCTCACACACCATACTCGGTGTCATGCTTCATCATCGGACAGCTCCTCGTCAGACCGGCGCTACAATGTCTGACGGGCACCCCCCGAAGGGGGGCTCTTTGCCGGAGATCTTTTGTTTGTCGATGATGCCGCGGAGCCAAGTATGGGTCCGTGGGGAAAGAAAACACAAGAGTAAAGAATAAAATTGGCTCAGGACCCTCACTAATTATTTTATTCTTTGATGTTGGGAGATGGCCAAGATAAAAAAATGGCAAGGGAGTGGAAATCGAGATAATGCTCAAACACTCACGCAAGACAATCGAATGGAGGAAGTCGGTAATTATCCGAAATTCCTTATAATGCGGTCGACATGTTTCGCGTCTCTTATGGTCCCAAAAGGATCCTCTGACGCTTCTTCAGGACCTATTAAATTATTGGACTTCTTCAATTGAAACCAAGGTGAAAAAAATATATATAGACTCACAATATACGTAGGCCTCATTCGGGAACGGAGCCTGAGGGTAGGTGCTGTGTCAGGACACCGACTCACAGTCCTGGAATGTTAACTGCTTGCGTACTAAAGGGGGGAGTAGTAACATCTTTCAGTACTTGAGGGACTCCCCAGTGCATATACTAATCTTGCAAGAGACTAATTTTACTAGAGCAGAATCCACTGAACTGTTTAAGTCCCAAAAATGGGTTCAGTGTTTGCTTCCACAGGACATAATTTTAACACTGAGGGGGTTGCGATTTTGATCAAACAACAGGTTACTGTAGTGATAATGGAGGTGTTATAAGATAAATCAGGGAGAAGGATCATAGCAAATTACAAATATATGGTAGGAGACTCACGATGGTGGGGCATTATGGGCTAAAGTGTGACGAGATAGAGCCACTCACAATGGTCTTCTCTCATCTTTTGAATTTCTCTGACCCAGTTGTTATGAATGACGATTTTAACGTGGTCCTGGACAGTAAATTAGATTAAACAATGAAGTGTATATCTATAGGCACTCCAAAATCACAGCAATATCCTAGAGGGATGATGAGGGAATTTTGGCTGTGTGATCTGTGGAGGCAGAAAGCTGGTGCAAAGAAGGGTTTTTCCTATAATAACAAGAAATATGGACATGTCTCCCGGATTGATTATTTTTTAGTGGATCAGATGCTGTGTGATTAAGTCGAGGGTATTGCATATCTAGCAGCACACCTGTCTGACCACGCAGCTGTAGTTCTGAAAATTGGTGTCTTGCAGGAAACAGGAAATAGGAGGTGGACACTTGATCGTAAGTTATTGTTGGATACCGAGGTTATATCTCAACTCCGCAAAGAAACAGAGGAGTTTTTTAAGACTAACTTGGGGTCCGCTCCTATATCTGTGGTGTGGGACACTTGTAAGGCGGTGATGAGAGGCAAAATTGTAAGTTTTTCTTCCTAAAGGAATAAATAGTATAGGATTGAGATAAGCTGTTTAGAAGCAGAAATGTTAAAATCTGAGGGTCAACTGAGGAGAAGTACAGGGGAAGAAGACCAGTCCAGTTTGGAGAGTAGGATAAGTCAACTGAAGCAACAGATTGAGGAGGTACTACAGGCTAGGATCACCAAGCAGATTAGCGCGTTTAGAGTATGGGGAAAGTGCCGGGAAAAGAGGGAACAAGTACGGAATTACATCAAGGAAATTGCATTGGGTCATGGTGAGAGCCTTACTGACAGTGCAAATTTTGGGAAAGCTTTTCATAGGTTTTTTACTCACTTATAGACGAAAGAGATGGTGGTGCCTGAGGAAGACATGGGAGCCTGGTTGGGGAGAGATACTCTACCCACACTATCTTTGGAAGAGCAGGATCTCCTGAACAAACCTATTTCACAGGTGGAGATAAGAGCAGTTTTGAAAGAGAGTAAAGGGGGAAAGCTGCAGGTCTGGATGGTATCCCCATGGAACTTTATAGAGTCTTGGGGAATCAATATTGCCTGAAATCTCGGATATATATACAGTGATATTTGAAGAAGGGCAGTTGTTACCAGCCTCTTGGAATTAAGCGACCATAACATTGATTCTGAAGTCAGAAAGAGTTTGATCCAATGTGAGCCCTACAGGCCAATATCATTGCTGAATAGTGCCAAAAAGCTATTTGTTAAAATTCTGGTGAGAAGGTTAAGTGGAGTGGTAAACGGCTTAACACATTCAGACCAGATAGGGTTCATCAGAAGTAGATTCTTACATGAATTGACGTTCAACCTGATTGGGGCAATAGACTTGTCCACCACTTTCCATGCCCCATTGGGTGAGATGACCTAGGATGCAACTAAAGCCTTCAATAGAGTTAACTAGGGGTACCTGAACACGATTCTTAAACATTATAATATGGGTGAGAAAATCTGTGAGTCTGATCTATTGTGTTCCTTAGACCAGGATCCTGGTAAACGGAACTTTAACAATGGATTTCAGGATAACCAGAAGCACTAGGCCAGGTTGGCCCCACACCCAACCTTTATAGCAAACCTTTTGCCAGGAAGATTAGGCAGAATCTGGTAATATCCCCCTTTTGATGCATTGGTCGGAGAAAAAAGTCACCCTATATGCGGATGATCTTGTAGTGTATACTTCGGATTTGACAAAAGCTCTCCCCTAGTACTGGCAATAGCAGAAAAGTTTGGTAAAATTTCCTGATATCAGGTTAATCCTGGGAAAACTGAGATAATGCTTTGGAACCTGCAGAGGGACTGCTGGCAGAAAAGAAGTGAAATGAGTTACCTAGGTATTCAGATTGTACAGGACATTGAACAGATGGCAGTGGTAAATCAAAAAAAAAGTTCTGGGATGGTGTAGCAAGTCAATGCAGGGGTGGGTATATCTTCTTTTGACATTATTAGGAAGAGTCAGTCTGGTAAAAATGGTGATTGTGCCCAAGCTGAACTTCCTATAACTCTATCCATTAGAAATAAATAAAGTTTATTTAGATAGATTTCATGAAGCTATACATTCATGTATATGGGTGTATAATGGTCCTAGGATCATGTGGAAAAAGTTACGCAGTAGGAAAGAGAAAGGGGGTATCACCTTCCCCGACCTGCAATATTATGCGTGGGCAGACCATCTTAAAAACGTAAGGATGCTTTTCACCTCCCCAGACTCTTCGGCTATTGGAAGTTTGTTTAGGGCTATGGTGGGTGCTTCAAAAGGGGCAGCAAAGCATTTCCTATTGAAATTTGGGGATCCAAAACTTTTCAAAAAGATAAAACTGAAGGTGAAGGTGCTACAAGATCTGGCTAAGGCCTAGTGCATGTTAAGACAGGCAATGAAGGCAGATTACTATAGTCAATGTGCCTGCATTTGGGAATCCCCAGGAACCCCTTAGTGTCTTGATGATGTTTTAGCCGTGTCGATAAGGATGGCAGTCATAGAGTATTGGGGGATCTCTTTAGGGCTGGATCCCTGCTTCCCTGGGAAGAACTATTGGAACTATCAGGAGGGAATCTTGCTAGACTGAAGTATATTCAGTTGAAAGGCTGGTCATAGGGGATCCATGGTAACTTGGGATCAACAAACCATCTGGAGGGTAAACTAATGAGAAACCCCCCAAAGTCCAAGGAAGTATCGGTCTGGTATTGGAAGATCTTAGATATATAGGATGGACAATTTAAACTGCTGGAAGTCCTTTCAGGAAGAAAGCATGCCTCAAGAGCACCTAAAAAAATGGTGGCAGGCCTTGATGCGCACTCTGTTTGACATAGTGAAATCTGCCTCATTAAGGAGGAATCATCTTTTTTCTTTACGTAGAGCTTATCTGTCCCCTCATAGGCTCTCGAAAATGATGAAAGTGGGAGTGGTTAAATGCGCTAAATGTGGTATGTGGAATGCAACTGATGTACACATGTTTATGGAATGACCAGAAGTCTATCCGTTCTGGGAGCAGGTGAGCAAAACTGTTTCGAGTATGATGAGGCAAGACATTCTGGTAAGTCTCCCCTTAATTATTTTTGGGTTACCTCAGGAGTCTGGTGAGAGGAGCAGGATGGTGAAGAATTTCCTCTTGTACTCTGCTTTATTGGCCAGAAGCTAAATCTGTCAAAAATGGTTGGGAGTGGCACCCCCCATGCACAATGACTGGCTGAGCGCCCTCCTTCACACCTCGAAATTAGATATGGCAGTGGGAATTTCCAAAAAAAGAAAAACATTCTGGGTACCATTGATAGAGTGGAGGGTGAGTCAGTGGCAAGCTATAATTAGGTTAGGTTCTCCATTCTTTCCAATGATTACACACCACTCCTACTCTCCAGCCTGATGGTCAATCAGTTTACCTTAGAGGGCTAAGTGAGAGATACTCTGCCTCCTGGTATTGGCCACCTTCATATCAGAAATGGAGTGAAAAGCTCAAGCTCGGAGATGGCCTGAGTCTGAGGTGAATGAGGACAAAAAAAAATATGCCCATGGATACATACCTTTTTGACAAACATCAATTTAATTTAAGAATCATGCTCTAGTAACTTAGAGCCAGATGTAGTAAACTGTTTGCATGGTGTAAACTGCGAAAATCGCAGTTTGCGCCATGCAAACAGCCTTCTGCGATGCACATTCACAATTTTTGAGTCGGTACCGACTCGCAAATTGTGAATGCGACTCGCAAATAGGAAGGGGTGTTCCCTTCCTATTTGCGACTCGCATCGCAATGCAGAATTGCTTTGTGACTGCGAATGCGGTCGCAAAGCAATTCGCAGTTACCACCAGTATCACACTGGTGGTAACTCATTCGCTTTCCCCTAGGGACCCCTTCCCCTTTGTGAATGTTGCCCAAAAGGTTTTTTCAGAGCAGGCAGTGGTCCAATGGACCACTGCCTACTCTGAACAAACAAAACCAAATGGTTTCGTTATTTCTTTTATTTTGCAACTCGTTTTCCTTTAAGGAAAACGGGCTGCAAAATAAATTAAAAAAACTGCTTTATTTAAAAAGTAGTCACAGACATGGAGGTCTGCTGACTTCAGCAGGCCACCATCCCTGTGAGTGCAGGGACTCGCTAAGGGGTCGCAAAATGCGACCCACCTCATTAATATTTATGAGGTGGGTCTTTGCGACCCCATAGCGAGTCGCAGACGGTGTCTGAGACACCGTTCTGCATCCGCATTTGCAATTCGGAAATTGAGAGTCGCACAGACTCGCAATTTCCGAATCGCAAATGCGGAAGTTGCTACATCTGGCCCCTAGTAACAAACACAAAAACATAAAATATCTTTTGAGAGATCAGGAGAAATTAATTTCCTTGATCAGGAGAAATTAATTTCCTTAACTATGATGATCTGTTCTCATGTGGCTTACCTGACCTTCCATGCAGAAATGCTATAGTATCAAACAATCAGAGCCACAATGATCAAAGGAAGAGGTCAGCCAGGAGTAATTGAGAAAAGAAATGTGGAACTGTGACAAGGAGTTGGAGGAACAGGAAGCAGGTTAAGAAAGAAAAGAGGAATGCAGTTAGAGCAGTTTCTATTTCTCATGGTAAACTTAATATTATAAGTATCACATACATTAGGGATCACTGTGTGTCACTTGCTACCCCTAGCCGGTCTTGTGTAACCCCCAACCATTAATCTTGTTACCTGTAGTCTGAGCGGTTAGGGAAGCGGTAACTGGGGAAACCCTTAGGAGGAGTTCTGCAATACCTATGTAGTTTCTAAATTTCTCTCTCCTTGCATTTCTGGTTCCCCAATAACAAATCTGTAGCTCACAGGGAGCTCTGTGCTGTCTTAAACATGACTGCAGGTTAATCAAAGTGAGAGTGTGGAAGACGTGATATTATGCACTAATGTATCTTGATGTCTTATTGGGTATATGAAAAGCTATACAAATGCAAATATAATATTATACCTTACACCCTTTGACCCACAATAGTACAACTGGCATGTCCCCTTGCTCTCCTTAGCTCAGCTCATAGTTCCAAGTCGTTAAATGATATCACTTCCAGGTGCTAAGCTTGATGCTTTTGGGTGTATTATTCCAATACTCCTCTTAGGGCGGTAAACCACAGTTAAATTAACCTTTAGGTTAACCACAGAAAACAATATTCTCATTCAGTCCATATTAATAGACATCGGCAACACAATCACCAGACACCTAAGTGTGAAGTTTATTAATGTGTTTTATTTTTAGTCAGAAATTACTTTGTTTCAAAAGAATTAAGATGTGTCTAGTATCCAAAGTCATTGCGAGTGGCATATACAAAAAGTAGCCTTACTCCTAAACCATTCCTACTTCGCTGAATATTTTGTTCAAAGTAAATAAAACACATTAAACAAATAGTGGGCACATGTGACTGAATCCGTCCAACTTTTGTTACAACCTATGTACAGTGGTAGCTTATATAAAGAAAATGAGATTCCATGCCATGTCCGTTTTTGTAAAACCATAGGATTTTCCACAATTATTTTACACTGTGAATTATTCAACAAATACGCATGAATAATTAATACCCAAGTATGACAAAAGCTATCACAGCATGCTGCCTACAGGAATGTATTCAGCAGATGCGGATTATTGATTTTGAGCAGCAATTTTGAAAATTAGTTACCCAAGTGCAATAAGCAATGCAATTTATATAAGAGGTGCGCATATGAATAAATAATTACACATGAAATGAATAATGTTGTTGGATAAATATATGATACCTATTTCAGCAAATTCTAATTTGTCAAATGCCAAAGTACCCTTGAAAGTAAAACTTACCCACTGAGGTGATCTTCGAAAGGTCGAATGTTTGCTGAGAGGAATTGGGAAAACTTGATATTTTTACCACTGCTAGAACGTTACATCTTTCAAAAGCCTCTCTGCTAAAAGATATGAAGCAACCCAAAACATTTTTTGCTTCTATTTGCATTTCTTCGTGCTCCAGTATAAGAAAAATATACTCTACTATTACGTTCACAGACTCATATTCCAGATCATAAGGTAGTGGTAAAGAAATGAGTTCGTGTAAAGTTAGCACTGCGCAAAATAGCCAGAGTCACCCTGTGCAGAATCAAGGTGTTCCAAAACCTTCGAGTTTTTACGTTTTCTCTGCTTTATTTATATCTTATTTATATTAATTCCATAAGGTGTTGCCTACCATCTGTAATATAACCTCGCGCTATATGGGCCACTAAAAGGGAAATCTATAACTTCCGCCCTAAGGTAACTATAAATCGTGCCCTTGCCCTGCACAGTTTTCTTATTAATAATGTTATTGCAAACATTGCACTGATATCAAAGATGCCATACAAGATCTCATCAATTACATAATATGTGGGGTCATTAGCTGTGCATGGGGAAGGCACGAGTTATAATTACCTTAGGGTGCGAGTTATAGTTACTTGAAAGAAATCTAACTATAACTGCTGAATTTCCATGGTTTTGTACCAATAAATTCAGAACCTAAATATAACATTCCTGTAACCATTATTTTGTTCAGTGAATTTCTATGTTTTTTTAACTTAAAGTAATTTGGATTGCTATACTTTATTCTAACCCCTGCCGTGCACTGCCTTTGCCTGTGTACAGGGCAGGTTGACCACAGGGCCTGTCTCTGACAGTGCATGTGTAAGAGGATGCGTGTGTGGGTCTGAAAGTGGGTGTGTGAGTCCATGAGAGGGTCTGAGTGGTTGCATGAGTGCATGAGTGAGTGAATGGATTAGTGTGTGAATGAGTCTGTGGTTTTTCTTTCAAATTTTTCCATAACTGAGAACATTTTGCAAATAAGTCACAGAAATGTATGATTTTTCACGAATATCACATGGCGTGATGCAAAATTACAATAAACCTATAATATGCCCCTAAAAACACCTATATCACACCTGTGGGGTCAGGATACCTTCACCATGACCCTTATGCCACTTTCAATTTGAATGTTCACCCCTGGGGACCGTGTCCCATGAAATAAAATGGCAGTCACAACTTTCCAGTCAGCCTATTGCAACACTTCTTTTCGCACGTGTATTCATGAAAGTTTGTACATTTTGTGAAATATTCCCATCCAGAGATATACAAATGTATTTGCCCTTACCTACTGAATGGATTTACACAAATAAAACAAATAACAAAAAGCACAATCTGCATACCAGCAGCTAGCTTTCTGCCAAATCTGGAGTAATTCCATCCAATGGTTGGGGATGTAGACATGTTGGCAGGTCCAATGGGAATTACCATGGGAAAAGCAATGTTTTTGAGGCCCCCTTTTCTAAGCCCCCGCTTGACGGATCACCCTGAAACTTCCCATGCACAACACGGATCCCTGGGTACTTTTTTTGAAAATTTTGTGAAGATTCATCAAACGGTGCCAAAGATATAGGCAAGTCAAAAAAATATTTTTCTATGGAAACGTGGTCCTAACTACAACTACCTAGTGGAGGCTGCCACTAGGCAATATATATATATATATATATATATATATATATATATATATATATATATATATATATACTTGCAACTGGTCGGCGATGCTGTGGCGCACCTGAATGTCAGTGGTGCTGTTGTGCCGGCTCACCACCACTGCATTTATTTCCTCACTTTCGCCTCAATATATGGCAAAGAGGACAGCACTCCAAATTTCAGCCAATACAATCCTTTATTCTGCGACCACAATGGAAGGCGTTTCGGCACTCTTGTGCCTTTCTCAAGATAAGAGGCGCCATATTGTCTCCTTCTATTTAAACATACACACGAATAAACACAAAAAAAAGGGAGCACACTGCCTCACGCTCCAGCATAAAATAGCCCCAGTGCCTCATGGTAAATACAGTCATTTGATTTAAAGATAGAGACATTTTTCAAAAAGTCTTTCACCTTAAGTAGGTGCAGCGAGTGCCGTATCTCTGGACATGTGTTTCTGGCTTTCGGTCGTCATCAGCAGAGAGAAAATAAATCGGAAAGGGTTGCTTGAAATGCCGCCGAACGTCTTACACAGGTTTTTCTACCACTCAGCAGACGAACAGGTGCCTCACCAAAAGCTCGTCAGCTCGTAGGCTCACGGGAGCAGTCAATTAGCCTCACACTCCAGCATAAAATAGCCCCAGTGCATCATGGTAAATGCAGTCATTTGATTTAAAGATAGAGACATTTTTCAAAAAGTATTTCACCTTAAGTAGGTGCAGTGAGTGCCGTATCTCTGGACACGTGTTTCTGGCTTTCCGCCGTCATCAGCAGAGAGAAAATAAATCTGAATAAACACCCCCAGTCAGCTCTTGGATCACAGTGTCCTTGGTAACCAGCAAAGCCACACAACACTTTTGTTTACATTTCATCAAACAAATTCACATAAAAATCATAAACACATAAAGATCATACAACTCACTTTACAAAGGGCTCGTATACAATTGCACCTTGACTGCACCACCGGTTATTTACTAAACAGACACCCCTCCTGGTCCAACAAGATGGCAATCTGTGAGACAGGCCGATGTAATGGGGCACACACATGATCCATGTTTGTCTATGGCACAAAATCAGCATTAAGGATCCAGACAACAATACAGTTGGGCACTCAGTGCTCGGGGTACAGGTGTCTCATCATCCCAACATATGGACTGAAAAAGACAGCATGCACAGTGTTTTTGGTTAGAACGCCAGGAATCGCTGAAGGTGCTGCATTTGACATGAAACTCATTGCCACCTAGACATGGAAAAACTAAAATGCAAGAGTGAATGCCAAATGTTGCACTCTATCATTATTCGTACATTTTGGCTCCTTTGCAAATGATATTTGTTTAATTATATGTCCAGGATTAACTTTAAAACTTTCTTCTAAAATGCCCTCTACATCGCAGTATGAATTGATATATTTGGCTTGCTTGCCATGTTTGACACCACAAATATTTTTTATGATACCATGAAAAACACTTTTGAATTGAATATCAGTTAATGATGGTTGTGCCCTCATGCCTCCCCTACATTTTTTTAGCTTTTATTAGACCTGTCAGCCTTAGGTGGTCTTCAGCCAAGCTTTTGGCCTGAATGCTTCTAATTTAGCTGACTTTGTTTTTGTAGGCCTTAAGATGCTGTTCACTTTACCACTGCAAATCAGTGCTATAGTACTTGTGCTCACTCCCTTAAACATTACTTAATTGGTACGTAACTAATTAGTATATTTACTTTACCTATAAGTCCCTAGTAAAGAGCACTACATGTGCCCAGGGCCTGTCAATTAAATGCTACTAGGGGGGTTGCAGCATTGACTGTGCCACCCACTTAAGTAGCCCTGTAAAAATGTCCCAGCAAATGCCATTGCAGCCTGAACGCTGTGTCACACTGCCATGTCAACTTGGCATTTAAAACCCCTTGCCAAGCCTTAAAAGTCCCTTTTATTACATATAAGTGACCCCTACGCACTAGGTTGCCCAGGGTAGGGTGCTATTTAATTAAAAAGGAGGGGGTGTACCATTCAGTTTTACATGTCCTGGTAGTGAATATCTCCCAAATTGGTTTTTTCACTACTGTGAGGCCTACCCCTCTCATAGGATAACATTAGGGATTGCTTATTATATTTTGTAAGCTGTAGTTTCTGATTGAGAGGAGATAGATCTGTCATGTTTAGTACCTCTGGAATTGTAAGGATAAATTCTTTTTAATGGTAAAATCAGATCACAATTTTGAAACTGCCACTTTCAGAAAGTTGGTATTTTCCTGCTCTTAGCCCTGCGTGCCTGCATCCTGTCTCTGACCAATTTTCCAGGGTGGGTGAAAGCTGGGCTTTCTGTATTTCCACTGGGCAGCCACACATAATGGGTGCTTAGGTGTGACTTTATGGTCCCTGATGGGACATCAGGACAGGATGGTGGGGGAGCAGGCCCCAGCCCCACACTTACACTTGACTAGGCTGTGTCCTGTCCCCACACAAAGGGCTGCATAGCGGCCTATTGGGAATCTGGAGCTAGGATAGGAAGAGAGGACCTCTGTACACTTCAAAGACTTCTTTGAAGCCTCCTCGACTTCAAAGGCACCACTGGGTATAAGAACTGGATCTCAGACCCTACCACTGCACTACACTTCTGGACCTGTGGACACTCTGCCAGAAAGGTCTGCTGTGTTGCTGAAGGATTGCCACTCTGCTGGATTGCTTCTCTGGAAAAAACTGCTTTCTTGCTGTGCCCACCTGCTTCCTGATATCCTCCTTGTTTGGGTGGGAAGGACTGGACCCTCATCATTTGAACCCAGCACCTAGAGTGACTCAAATCACCAGCCGAATTGTCTCCTATTTTCTGAACCCTCAAGGGCATGAAAGACTTCCATCTCATCGGTTCCTGCACCTGGACTCTGCCAGTTGTGAGTTTGCCCTGCCAAGTGCTGCCCATCCAGTCCTGGACCCTTGAAAGTGGGCCTAAAGTGCATATTCAGCAGAATCCACGCATTGATGTTGAAGTAGAGCGCCAAACCAGCACATTGCCATCAACATGGGCCCAGAACCAGCGCATCGCCTCCAATGTGGACGCATCAGTGCCTTTGCGACGATCAACCCCAAAGCATCACTGGTTTTGTGAGGATCAACACCCCTGCATCGCTTGGACTGTGTGCATTGCTGTTGATGCATCACCATTGTTGCACGACTTGAGCTCACGCATCCCCCTAGCTGTGTGAACCATCAGTGTCTCAGCATCTCCTCTCCACTCCCAATTTGATCTTCAATGATGACTCAACACAGGTACTTTTCAGTGGGTCAAGTCTGACCCCTGTAGTAAGTCTTTGCTGAATCGCATTTGACCTGAACCTTTGACTTTGCCCCATTTTAGTGCGACCAGGTATGCCTGGTTGGCTCTTTATGCTTTTAAGCGCTGTTTTGCAGTTTATTCTTTCAAAGTTTATAACTCAAGTTCCACTTATTGTATTTTTGTCATTTTGGTCTTATTTATTTATTAAATGAAGCTCTATTTTTCTAACCAGTTTTGGTATCTTTCTGTGTGGTCTTTTCACTGTTTCACTGTTTGAAGTGTTGACCAAATACTTCACACATTGTCTCTTAGGTTGAGCCTGACTGCTCTGTGCCAAGCTACCAGGGGGTGAGCGCAGGTTAATTTAGGGTGTGTTTGTGTCTTACCCTGACTAGGATTGTGGTTCCCGCCTGGAAACGGTGCCTATCTCTGCTAATCAAAAACCCCATTTCTAACAGCTTGTTTGCATTTTTTGTAATGGAATAAATGTGAAAAAAATGTTGACATTATTGGGGAGGGGGTTTAATGCAGTACGGGGCACTGCTTGAAAATGTTTTAAGACCATTGCTTTAAAAGATAGGATAGGCTAAGGATTTACCCTTTGCTTAAGTGCCATAGATATAGGCATTGTTTTTGCCAAAGTTGATTTTACTGACCCAATTTTGTTTCATTGGAAATCCACAGATGTTTCCTCCCTTTGACCCTGGTTCCTGAGCAAATTCTACTTCTACTGGGAAAATATATTTCAGTTTGAAATATTCACAAAACCTAAATTCGTATTGAGTCCTGATTTAGCAACCAACTTAGGAACAGAAGGAAACTTACCACTACTACAGTGCTATGCAGTAGAATGGTTTACATCTCCTCTAATGATAAACAAAAAAGCAATAATATATTTTTTTTTAAACTTTAAATGTACATATAGGCCACAATAATGTAATCTATGAAATCTACAATCAATACAATGTACAGCACTTTTACATAAATTACATTAATTCTGCCTTGCCACAACAAAATTGATTCTGCTTTATTTTAATTAGTAGATTGGTTTTTAGTTCACATTGTCTCTTGCTTTGTTACTGACCTTCTTGTAGTGATATAAGAGGACAAACATTGCTTCCCGTCATTTTTTATACCTGTAGTTCTAGAATGGCAGTCACTGAAACCTCAGTACAATTTTATGGTAACTTCCATGCCAAATTCTGTGCACGGATTGCCAAAATACTACACAAATACAGGCCCATATTTATACTTTTTGACGCAAAACTGCGCCAACGCAGTTTTGCGTCAAAAAAATTAGCGCCGGCTAACGCCATTCTGAAGCACCATGCGGGCGCCGTATTTATTGAATGACGTTAGCCGGCGTTAGCCGGCGTTAGCCGCCGGCGCCGTCTGGTGTGCGTTAAAAAAAACGACGTACACCAGGCAGCGTCGGCGTAGGGGGATATGGGGCTTGGGCGTCAAGAAATGGGGCAAGTCAGGTTGAGGCAATTTTTTCGCCTCAACCCGATTTGCGCCATTTTTTACGACTCCCAACCCCCATAGAAATGACTCCTGTCTTAGCAAAGACAGGAGTCATGCCCCCTTGCCCAATGGCCATGCTCAGGGGACTTATGTCCCCTGGGCATGGTCATTGGGCATAGTGGCATGTAGGGGGGCACAAATCAGGCCCCCCTATGCCACAAAATTATTTAAAAAAAAAACTTACCTGAACTTACCTTAATGTCCCTGGGATGGGTCCCTCCAGCCTTGGGTGTCCTCCTGGGGTGGGCAAGGGTGACAGGGGGGGTCCCTGGGGGCATGGGAGGGCACCTCTGGGCTCCTTCAGAGCCCACAGGTCCCTTAATGCCTGCCTTTTGCAGGCGCTAAAAAACGGCGCAAAAGCGGCCGTATGTCATTTTTTTGACCCGCCCACTCCCGGGCGTGATTTTTGCCCGGGAGTATAAATCTGACGCACATGCCTCGGAGTCGATTTTTTAGACGGGAATGCCTACCTTGCATATAATTAACGCAAAGTAGGTGTCCACGCTAAAAAATGACGCTAACTCCATGGACTTTGGCGCTAGACGCGTCTAACGCCAAAGTATAAATATGGAGTTAGTTTTGCGTCGAAATTGCATCAAAAAAACTACGCAATTCCGGCGCAAACGGAGTATAAATATGCCCCACAGTATCTGGACTCGAGGTGGCACCTTAGAAGAAGGTGTTACGAATGTTTATAAAAGGGCAGCAGATTCGGCAGTTTCACACGAGATTCTGTATGAATGATGTCAGTGAAGCACGCCATTGAAGACGGCAATCATGTTGAATGAGTGCAACTGACTGAAGAACTGACATGACAAGTATTTAATTTGACCACTACCATTATACAATATAAAATACAAAGCGTGAGAAGTACCGTGGCGGCAAAACCAATGTGGTTAGCACAGGCCACGTGCCCAGTTTACTGTTGGACTTGATTTCAGAGCTGGATTAGCTCTAAATATATATAAGCCTTCTTTGAACAAAGTTCCCTAGTGCATTTTTCAATCACGAGAAGAACAAGGGATGAAATATTGGCGCTGTTGTCACTGGCAATACAATATCATTGCTTAATCGAGCAGTCATGTTAGCAATAAAGCATAACACGTCACGCTTTAAAAACAATAAAAATCATATTTTTCGTGAACAGTTTAGGAACAATATGGTAATGGTTACAAAAAGTGATGGGAAAAATACGTGTTCTGTTTAATTGTTCTGTGACAGAGCTATGTTATACATCCGTATTTCGTAAACTATGTGTGTTTATATTTAATGTATATGTTCATTGATAAAAGTAAAAGAAGGGGTACCCTCTTTTATCGAAAACTGAAAAAACTAAAATAGACGACATTAATAAGTGAGTTGGTGTGCATCTCTTTTTCGTGATACATTCCCCCAAAATTCTATTGGTCAATCAATACACCCCACCATTGGTAACCTATCAAATTATACATTAAGTAATGCATTTTGTCATTTTTGATACACTCCTAATTTCTAATTGGTCTTCATAATTGACGTATTTTCGTAGGTGGCTCATCCGGGATTACTTCATCAACTTTGCACGTATCAGGTCAAAAGTTCTCTTCTTCTCGCTTCATCGTCCTTGGAAGTGTCCATTAATGTTTCAAAGTTTATATCTGTTATACTAGAAGCTACTAACATGCGGATGGGAGAATCGGGGGATGTTGCGAACTAGTGAAGAAAACAACAATCGCTGGGTCATGGTCTTTTGCAAGTCAGTACACTGAAGAGACAGAAAAATACACTTTAATATGAGAGCTACACAGTTTTGCTTGACTCACGCTAACTTAAGATATATTATTCTAACAAATGCAGTCTTTATGCGTTTTAATGTGCACAGCTTTGGCAATCTATGAACGATTACTTCTTACAGTTGACATTAGTTCATACACATGAAAATCCTTTACGTTAATGAATATGTTTCAATGAATATTTTATTTAATGCAGCATTGTTAATCATAAGCATTTTACGTCTATAATATGTAATATCACAACTACGCTCTCTTAGTCCCTCCTCTGATGACGCTCGTCATCACAAAAATCTTTTGATCTTAATTTTTCACCTTGCGCATAATACGCATTTCAACATCCTGCCCTTTATGTGAGATTTCCCATATTTCATTGAACATTTTCTCTCTTTCACTTTCTTCGTTTCTTTTGGTTCTTTTAGTCCAATTTCTTTTCACTTTATCATTAATTTTGCGTATTCCCCATAATCCCAATAAACAAATCAGAACAATTAATAAACCCATCATAATTTTTGCAAGTTCCCCATTCCAAATGTTGGTAAACCAGCTTCCCACTCGGGCAATTCCTTACCCAAATTTCTCCCAAACACCAGGTTCTTTTAGATCCTTCAAATCTGTACTCTCTCTAGTAAGGTTAGTAAGCATGTTTCTAATTTTCTTACTGTTATCTGGTATGAATGAACAGCAATGACGTTCATTAAGCATTTTGCACACACCTCCACTCTTTGCTAAAAGAATGTCTAAAGCAAGCCGGTTTTGAAGAGTCATAGCTCTTTCTGCAGCAAGTTCAGTATCCATCAGAAGTATAGCTCCTGTAAAATTTGTCAGCATGTTATCCACAATAGTAGACAACTTTTGAATTTTCATAGAATTTAGAATAACCCCTACTGAAGGGATTATAGCTCCAAATATGTCACCAATGACAGCCGCCACTGCTTCTCGTTTTTGTCTGGTATGTTGTAATTCAGACGCTTTAGGTATTTGTTTTAAGTCATCAATCTGGTAAATCTTTGGGAATACTATTCCCAAATAACATGTCCCATACCATCCCTTAGGGAGACGGTAATATGCATTCAACCCACAGATGTAATATATTTCAGGAATCGCTGGGTCTTGTCCATTTAACATAAAGGTCCATTTGCTCTGAAACAGAAACACATGCCTACATTCACTCGTTCCCACAAACAAATTATCTTGATCAGATTTCGGGCTATATACACAAAGTCTACCTACATGTAATGCATCTATAGCTAATTTGCCTCGTGTTTTGATTGCAGTATAAGCGTAATCATTTGCATAAGTGCGTTTTTCTAAACCTTTTTCTAATCTTTCTTTTAGCGCTTTGCGTCTATCATCTGTGTGATCTAAAAAACTTTTCTCTACAGGAGATAGTAAGCAGGTCAAATTATTGTGATGTGCATAAGCAGTTCCAAATGTTAGTGTTGGCTCAAAGAATCCTCTAACTATTTTAATATCATGCTCTTTAGCTAACTTATTTAAGAATTCAATAACAGGCACAAAAGAAAACACAACATCTAAATTTGAATAAAAGTATTGCACATGCTCTTGATCATAAAATCTTGTTAATAGCAAGCTACAGCTTATTCCATACGTAAGAGGGAGGCTGTGATAAGTAACTCCCTCCTGCACAGATGAAGGAATTTTAGTACATACATAACAGTCTTTCGCATCCATAGTTTCCACATACTCGTTTAGTAAGCGATAGAAAACATTAGTAGAAAGTTCCCCTTTTGCATTAGTTCCCTCATGCAGAAGCCTTGCGTCTTGCTCGAATTTCTCCCATAGTGATAGTTTATTAGTTGTAGTAGTAGTCTCAGGTTTTGAAGTTGCATTAATAGTTTCACTCACTCTCCATGGCATCCCTACAATCACTCCCACAATCATTATTGCACATACAACACCTATCATAAGTCCTAACCAACCACACAGTTTACTTCCTTTGCTACTATAAGCCATGTTTGTATAGAATCAGAATAGCAGATTAACAATCAACTTTGAGAAGCAAAACTCTTTCTGCGTATTTTACAGCGTCTTCACTCACTCCAGGACCTTTTTTCCGTCAATTCAGGTTAGCATCTTGTCGTAGTCAGGTTTCTCTAAGTCAAATTCAGGTTTAGCGTCACTTTCCGGTATTTTTTCTTTTTTTTTTCTTAAGACTCTTTATTATTATTTTTCTTCTTCAGCTTTCGCAATTTCAATCTTTATCTCAGTTTCCCTGTTGTATATTTTTTCTTTCAGGTACCGTAGTATTGGCCTGGTATTTCTCGATCAAAACAGAATGCTAAGAATTCTTGTTGCCATTCAGAGGTTGTAGCATATGCCAATTCAGGACCTGTATATCTTCTGTTTGCTATTCTCTTTCTTTTTAATCTTCGTTCTCCTTGTTGTTCTCCTTCACTCAGATCGTCTGCTTGTGAGGTGTCGCTTTCCTCTATTATTGTCTCGTTTGCTATTTCTCTTATTCTAAGGTGTGATTTGTCTGGCCAATTGTCACCTCTGTGTGTCTTGCTTTGGCGTTTCCCTTCAGTACCTTGGACAGCACCCTCCTCTTGTGATATGGTGTTTTCTCCTGATAGGCTTGCAACTTGTTCAGGAGACTCTGATTCGTTTCGATTTGGAATTCACCACTTCTCTGTCTCTGTTGTCTTCTGGTTCGATACTGTATTCAGGCTCTGAATTGTATTCGTCTGCTTCTGGGAGAACCTCTCCTTGCCTTTCTTCTCCTGCTGCCTCCACTGAGATTGGCACTCCGTCACCTCTCTCGAACTCACTGATAGTTTGAGGGACAAGGCTGTTCTCAGCGGGCTCTCCTGTAGTCTCAGATCTTTCTTGACTGATTTCTGACTCTGAGACTTCTCCTCCTGAAGTTGCTGTACCGGAATTTTCAGATTCCTCTTCAACAGGACACGTTACCCTTTTTGTATGGCTGGCATGTATCCAGTTGGGAACCCCGGCACACTTCACAGCAGTAGTGGTCGTTAATATCACTTGATATGGCCCCTTCCAACGCGGCTCAAGACACGATTTTCTCACGTGCTTCTTGACAACCACCCAATCTCCAGCTTGCAGAGAGTGTCCTGGTTCGCCGATTGGTGGTAACGTATTAGCTTCCACCTGGTGAGAGAAAGAGCGAATCACGTCAGCCAAACTTTTGCAGTAATCCAACACCATATCATCTGTAATATTCACTAGTGCATTTGCAGGTACCGCTGGTAACCTCATTGCTCTGCCCATGAGGATTTCATGGGGGGACAGTCCCGTTTTCTTATCTGGCGTGTTTCTCATAGACATCAGCACTAGAGGTAATGCATCTGGCCATTTCATGTTTGTTGCTGCACACATTTTTGCTATTCTTGATTTTAAAGTACCATTCATCTGTTCGACTAGTCCTGATGCTTCAGGGCGATAGCTACAATGCAGCTTTTGTTCAATGTTGAGTGCGGCACACAGAAGTTTAATCACCTCATTGTCGAAGTGTCTTCCCCTATCTGATTCTATAGAAACCGGAAACCCGAACCTTGGTATTAATTCCCTGAGTAGTAGTTTTGCAACTGTAAGACTGTCATTCCTACGAGTAGGATATGCCTCAATCCAATGACTGAAAACACACACAATCACTAACACATACTTCAAACCTCCGCAAAAAACAGGCATTTCAATGAAATCAATTTGTATTTTATTAAATGGACCTCCAGCTCTCCCAATGTGGCTCAAGTTACCACGGTTCCTTTTCCAGCGTTCATCTGTTGACAGATGACGCACCTGTGACAAGTAATTTCTGCGGCATGTCTGAATTTTGGATTGAACCAATCAATCTTAAAGGATCTAATCATGGCATCTCTTCCTAAATGTGCCTGCCCATGGTATAATTGGGCAAATTGTGACAGAAGACTGTTTGGCAAAACCAGTTTTCCCTCTTCTGAAACCCATATATCATCTGCTCTTTGTACACACTGCATTTTCTGCCAGGAACGTTTTTCTTCTTTACTAGCGTGGCTTTGTAATGTCTTTAATTCATCTAAGGTATCAACTACTCGTAATTCTAGGCTTAAGGTTGTGTCATTCTCAGGTTGTGGTAACAGTTCCCACTGCTCTTTAAATGATATACAGTTTAATGCACAAAATCTGGCAACTTGGTCTGCATAACCATTCCCCATTGACACAAAGTCTTGTGATCTGGTGTGAGCATTGCACTTCACCACGGCAATTTCAAGAGGCAACTGAATCGCATGTAACAAATCTCTTATTTGTTCTCCATTTTTCACTGGTGAACCAGAGGATGTCATGAAACCCCTCTGTGACCAGAGTTGACCAAAATCATGTACAATTCCAAATCCGTATCTGCTGTCAGTATAGATTGTGACTTTCAAATTTACGGCAGCATGGCATGCTTTTTTGAGAGCTATTAATTCTGCCACCTGTGCAGAAAATACTTTCTCGAGCCAAGAGGCCTCGACAATGCCAGATATGGTACATACTGCATAACCAGCTCTCAATGTTCCTGTTGAATCTCTTAGACAGGACCCATCAACGAACATAATGCAATCATTTTCCTTTAACTGGGTATCCTGTATATCTGGACGAGGTTTGGTACAGAGCTCAGTCACCTCCAGACAATCATGCTCAAATTCTTCCCCATCTTTGAATTCTGTATTCTCATTGGGAAGTAGAGTTGCCCGGGTTCAGCACAGTGCATCTTTTCAATATAACATTGGGTGACCCCAGAATAATCGTCTCATATTTGGTAAGTCGTGCATTTGTCATGTGTTGTGTCTTAGTTCGGGTCAACAGAATTTCAACAGAATGTGGAACCAATACTGTCAAAGGGTATCCCATGACTATGCCCTCACATTGTGAAAGGCTCTGACCAACTGCTGCAGCTGCTCGCAAACAACCCGGTAAGGCTGCTGCGACAGGGTCCAAAGTAGCTGAAAAATATGCTACAGGGCGATTTGCATCTCCGTGGACCTGTGTTAAAACAGACAAAGAACAAGCATCACGTTCATGACAAAACAACAGAAATGGTTTCTCATAATCAGGCATTCCTAATGCTGGAGCCCTGCACGTGCACTCTTTCAGCTCTAAGAATGACTCAAGCTCTTCTTTTGTCAAAGTGATTGTGTATGGTTCATCCTTAACTTCTTTTCCTGTCAGTTTTATTAAGGGCTTTGAAATGATTGAAAAGTTGGGTATCCACTGGTGACAGTAGCCCACCATTCCCAAGAACATCCTGACATCTTTCTTTGTTGTTTGGGGGATTCATTTGTAAAACAGCTGTTATTCTTTCTTTTGATATTCTTCGGGACCCTTTCTCAATCAGATGCCCCAAATATTTCACTTCTTTTTGACAGTACTGCAGCTTTTTAGGTGACACCTTATGTCCGTTCTTCCCTAAATGATTCAACAGTGCAATGGTATCATATTTACAACTGTCTCTGGTTTTGGATGCAATCAACAAATCATCAATGTATTGCACAAGAGTCGAATTGAAAGGCAGTACAAGAGGTTCCAAATCCTTCTTCAATATCTGATTGAAGATGGATGGTGACTCAGAAAACCCCTGAGGAATTCTGCACCAACTGTACACCTTATCCAGGAATTTGAAACTGAACAAAAACTGGCTGTCTTCGTGAAGTGGTATCGAGAAAAATGCTTGTGATAGGTCTACTACAGTAAACCATTCAGCATCACAAGGAACCTGGAACATTATTACAGCTGGGTTGGGAACCACAGGGCAGCATTTTATCACAATTTTGTTTATTTTTCTCAAGTCCTGCACAATTCGAACCTTTCCACAGGGCTTCCTCAAACCCATAATAGGAGAGTTACACGGACTACTCAGGACTTCTTTCAAGACTCCCTGTCTGAGAAAATCTGCAATTATCTGTGTCACTTCAATAAGGACATCCTGAGTCATGTGGTATTGTGGCACTTGCGGGAACACTGCATTTGGCTTTATCTGCACCTTGACTGGACCTACTCCCTTGATTAATCCGACCTCTTTTCCAGTCAGATCCCACACCTTCTCTGTTACTGATCCTTGTAGGTCAGCAGGTAGATTGATCAAGGTAAACACTGGGAATAGAGTAATTAGAGGGTAATCTTCATTCATCTCTCCTCCTTCTTCTATGAGTTGTCCCTCATCTCCCTCATCATCACTGTTTGTCTGTACCTCTATTCCACCATTGGAACAGGTAATCGAACATTTGGTTTTGCATAATAAGTCTCTTCCTAATAAAGATACTGGGCTTGAGTCGCATATAACAAATCTATGCAGGCCCTGAAAATTTCCGATTTCAACCTGCACTGGGTCAGTGATTGGATTAGTCAGGTACTGGTGAGCCACACCGACCACTCGTATGGTGCGCCCCGAGAGAGGTAATATCGGTACTTCTGCACTGCGAACCGTAGAGCGTGTAGCTCCTGTGTCGACTAAAAATGAAACTTTGTAGCCCATTACTTTTCCCTCCACATATGGGCCTCTCTGGTCTACCTCTAGAAATGCTGCAAGTCTGCACTCTTCACTATCTGAGCTGTCATCTGACCAATTGTCATTCATATCTTTTTCACCTCTTAATGGGAATTGTTGTACAGTGTTGTTTTGGTTTGTTACCTGGCCTGTGACCTGCTGAGGAAACGTCACCTGTTGCTGTCCCATCGGAGCTAGGGGTAACTGCATTTGCTGTCTAGGCACCATAGGGATCTGCTGTTGTATTGGTTGTGCTGACACTGTTTGGAAACGCGGCATTTGTATTTGCTGCATGGGTTGCACCCCTGACATTTGCACCAAATTATTTTGATAATTCTGATTCTGGTGTCTCATTCTTGGACCTCGTGAATTTTGTTGTGTACCGGCATTAATACTCTGCTGAACCGTACCATCCTGCATCATATTCGGACAATCCCGTTTCCAATGCCCCACGCCCCCGCACGCATGACATGGTGACATCTTTTTCACTCCTTGACCATCATTTTGAATAACGACATTATTCATGTCCGAACCACGGTTCACAAACCCTCGACCTCTACCTCTCGGCTGTGCCTGAAACACATCATTTAATTGCGGTTGTTGCTGTATCATTTGCTGAACACCATTTCCCTGTATTCCAGCCTGTGCAGCCCTTATCTGCATCACCATCACTTTCTCCTTCAACTTTTTCTGCTTCAACTCAATTTCGTCACTACAGTATTTTGCATACTGTAATACTTCATCAATCGGTTTAGCTTGCCAACAAATCAAATGATTTTTAATAATTTGGCTGACCTCTGGTCTCAGCCCCTCGACGAATCTGAACACAAGATGATTCATGTCCTTCGGTTCAATTGTTTCAGTACCACTGTAATGTTTGAATGCCTTCAACAACCTTTCATAATATGCATGTATTGACTCTTTAACCTCTTGAGAGGTCCGGTCGATTTTCTGCCAATCAGTCACCTTTGGCGACACCTTTTGTTTCAAAAACTCAATTACTTTATGATAATATTTCATCACCTCTTCAGAAGGTGCTCCAGTCACTTTATCCCTTGCCGGTACCTTTGTGGGCCAATCTACCCCTCTCTTGCACTCGAGCCACAAGTCTGGCGGAACAATAATCTCAAACAAGGTATTTAAATGTTCCCAGAGACATTTCGCAAGCTTCACGAATCTATCTGTCTGTTGATACCACTCAATCGTTTTTTCTCTTAACCTGGGATAATCATTCGTAAAGGACAAAATGTCTCCCCTGGACCAAGGCACATGCACCAAGACACCACCAGCTGTTTCTCTCATAGGTAGGATTTTCACTGTGTTTAAGTTAGGTGTGACTGTTGTTTCATTAGATCCCGGGCTATCTCTTTTTCCCTTATCTCTTTTCTTTGCCCACCGGCCTTCCCATTTCTCTAGTGCTCCCCAAATTTGTGCACTTTGCAGCAACTCTTTCAAGTGTGTCTTCATGCCTGCAGATCTCATGTGTTCAAAATCTTTTGTGTCAAAATCTAATCTGTAGCTTCGTTTCAAATGTTTCGTGTTTCCAATGTCGATATTGTATTTGTCTGCCAAATTCGTTAATTTCTGGTGTACTTTGCCTACCTCTTTGGTAATCTTAGGATATAAGTACCTTAATTCTGCCTCAGTGTAAGATTCCAACCTATTTACTCCCATTGTTCCATCCACTAATTCAGCAGCTTCTGCTCCTAGTCGTACTAGATTCAGGTATTCATCTTGTTTTTCTTTTTCAGGTTCGACTGTAGTCACTGTAGTCTTTTGTGAAGTGCAAGTTTTCTCTAACCACTCATTTAACTGTTGTACTGTAAAACCCTGCAGTGAAATGTTCCCTGCATGTATCATTGGAGTGTATGAGGTATTTGTACTCATAGTTTAGGGAGTCAGGACTCCCAATCCTGCTTGTCGTATTGCCTCAAGAGGTGCCCCTATTGGACTGATGTCCATTAAGGGTCTTGATTGTTTGCAAACCTGTCCTCCCTGGGCCATTATTTGTGGAGTTCTAATAGGCCCTCCTCTTATCGCTTCATGAGTCATAACCCCTTGTTCGCATGTCCCTGTTTTCTCCTGTGCATATAATGGTACTGGGGGACCAACAGTAATAGGTAGCGATATAGCGGCAGGTGTCTGGCCTGATCCCAAGCTTCGTGGAGCGGCGACACCATAGGTCTGCTCTAATGTCCCTGGTGCAGGTTCTTTCAAAGGACCTGCTACAGGGTTATACCCAGGTGTCAGTTGTGGCGGTTGTGACACTAACTGTGGAGTTGACTCAATCTGTATTAACCTAGGCTTTGTATATATCGGGTTCGGTGGCACCACGAAGTTCGTAGTAGTCTCGAGTACTGGGACATCGGGGTAAATTCTTTTTATCTGCTGTGAAGGCTGCAACTGTATCGGCGAGTCTGGTGCAGTGGGTACACTGACACCATTCTGTATCAAAGCTGTATCGCTAGTCTGCACCGTATC
Organism: Pleurodeles waltl; assembly: GCF_031143425.1. Lineage (NCBI taxonomy): Eukaryota > Metazoa > Chordata > Amphibia > Caudata > Salamandridae > Pleurodeles > Pleurodeles waltl. The sequence goes on along the minus strand of NC_090451.1, from coordinate 445,474,688 downwards.
AGTAACGCTCTTCTCCTTCGTCTGGTTCCCAGGATCGAAGCTAGTACTTGGAGCACTGTCGTTCACCGCATACGGTGGCGGACGATCATGTAACAATCTATCCATAAACGCCTCATCATCTGAATCATCCTCTTCTTCCCAGGACCTTTTGTTCTCTTTGAATTTGCCTGAATCTCTGTTAGTTTTGTAAAGAAGCTTTCTTTCCCTGTGTCTCCTCTCCCTGTGTTATTGCCGGAAACAGCTTTAACCCATCTACTATTCCTCGTCTCCACATTTTGTTCTCATTATCCCACCTAGCCTCTGCATAGGATTTTTCTGCTCTTGTCATTCTTCTGTGAAATCTTTCTTGTCTATGCTTAAGAGCCATCAGGTCCCAAATCGCCAAAGCCTCATATTGTGCCGGTCTTGGAGGTGGTTTCTGCGTACTTAACATCCACCTCAAATTTTCTAACACTTTTAGATTAAATGTTCCATGTTCCGGAAACGCTAGACACCCCTCTTTCTCTGTTAATTTGCGCCATTGTTTTATCCATAAACATGGTGCAACACCCTTTTCCTCCATAACCGTATAAGCTGGTGTACCCTCAGGTGGTGTAGGTTCCCCATCAGTTGCAACAATATACACATCTCCTTTCAAAGCGCTTTTGAATGCCCTAACAAAATTCATTTTTATTTTGTATTTAATCAAGAAAACGGCTTAGTTCCCAGGACACTCTTCACCTACCCTTTGCTCAACCTATTGCCTCCCACGGACGGCAGCCAATCCGTGCGCGACCCCTCTCGGCATCTGACCTATCTCAGCGCGGCACCACTGACGTCACACTCACACATACTGCAGCTGACAAAGTCTTGCGGCTTGTCCACACCTCACTAACTCCTTACAACTCATACAAACTAATGCAAATTATTGCCAGCACTTAAATGACAACACAAATCTGCCGGTTTACTACAGGAAGGGTAACACATTCGCTTCAGAACTTTACAGAGATTTCCCTTGAAGCCTCGGCCGCTACTCTCTCCTTCTCAGTTCCCTCATACGCAAGCAGAATTCGACCTGCAAATCCTACTCTCGACTTGTCAATGACTCCTTCTAGTGCACTTTAGAACTTGTCAAATCTCCATCGAAGGTTTCACACATGCATCATAACTCGAAACTTGACTTGTCAACCACGCCCGATTGACCTACTAAACCGCACAGATTACAACATAAACCATATTTAACATCATACTCCGGAGTCTTAGACCTCAATAGGCCCGTATACAACAACCAACCACATAGATAATTTTGAGCAATAAGCGCTGCATTCACATGAAGTACGCCGACTTCCCTACTCTCAAACTATGGAGTACGCCCACTCCTTTTAAACAACACTTAATTTGGCCTAATCGCACTCAAATATTCACAAACACCTGCAAGATGCATAAGATTTAGTAAGCGCAAAGACCCTAATCACACATACTATGGCGCCGAGAACATTCCCAACTCATTTAGGCAGGCTCCGAGATCCCGGGAAAGCCATGGCGAATCTAGTAACTCATCATCTCTCCAAATTGCATTATCACAGAAAAACAAATTAAACAATGAAACTCCGTCCTAGGGCCCCCAAGGGCCAAACCGTACTCTGCTACCAGAACTGTTAACGCGTCCGTCTATGTTAGTTTATACACATCAGGACTCGTTTTAGGCCGATGAATCTTTGGGCCCAGTGGTGAGCCACCGTAGGACGAGATAACTGATCAAAATATCAATCAATATGTCAATAACATTGTCAACATCCAACACCAAAATATATCTTGCTTTAGGCATTAATAAACATTCGGCGCAACCATGACCTTTCAGTCATGAATAACCACACCTAAATGAGGTTTTATGAGTTTTATTCCCTATTGATTACAATCTAATAGCAAATGCATCAATCTCAAAACCAAGAAGCATACAAGCATAGTCACAAGATGACAACCATAATAAGCTTTCAATAATGCAAAGATCAGTAGCATAGACAATCAAATGGATATAAGCAAATCGAAATACATCGAACTTTCTAAGATACTAGTTCAGCATAGCATCACATCAGTCACGTCAGTTTGTCAGTCAGAATGAATACCTCGTCTAACCTCTAATTAGCATTAGCATGTTGGGCGTCATGCAAAACAATTTTGAACACCAATTTGGAAACCATCTAACTAAGGTCTCTAATCAAAAACATACAGCAGTTGGTACCTAGAAAGAAAAGGCATATAAATGAATTTCCAGTAGCAACATTATAATTACCCTCCTCAAAATAGGTCAGCATACAGGATCAGTCTTCGTCTTCAGGACATCAGTTAGATTAATGTCAGTCTATCTAAGTTTAAGGCAAGGGGGACACTCTCCTCATAAGGAGAAAAGTGTAAGGGGCAGTCTATGAGCAAGGATGGTTTGTCTAAGTCTCAAGTCACAAAATAGAGTGACAGAGTTTTGGGATGCAATCAATATCATTCCCTACATAATGATGTTTGTCTCCTGTGTCATGGGTTTTTATCTCTTTTTCGTGATACATTCCCCCAAAATTCTATTGGTCAGTCAATACACCCCACCATTGGTAACCTATCAAATTATACATTAAGTAATGCATTTTGTCATTTTTGATACACTCCTAATTTCTAATTGGTCTTCATAATTGACGTATTTTCGTAGGTGGCTCATCCGGGATTACTTCATCAACTTTGCACGTATCAGGTCAAAAGTTCTCTTCTTCTCGCTTCATCGTCCTTGGAAGTGTCCATTAATGTTTCAAAGTTTATATCTGTTATACTAGAAGCTACTAACATGCGGATGGGAGAATCGGGGGATGTTGCGAACTAGTGAAGAAAAGAACAATCGCTGGGTCATGGTCTTTTGCAAGTCAGTACACTGAAAAGACAGAAAAATACGCTTTAATATGAGAGCTACACAGCTTTGCTTGACTCACGCTAACTTAAGATATATGATTCTAACGAATGCAGTCTTTATGCGTTTTAATGTGCACAGCTTTGGCAATCTATGAACGATTACTTCTTACAGTTGACATTAGTTCATACACATGAAAATCCTTTACGTTAATGAATATGTTTCAATGAATATTTTATTTAATGCAGCATTGTTAATCATAAGCATTTTACGTCTATAATATGTAATATCAAAACTACGCTCTCTCAATATACTTGACTGAATACAAAAGAAGATAGATTGTTGAATGAGTGACATTGTAAGGGAATGAAAGCTGCATGAGCGAGTAAGAATGAGTTGAGTTTTACGAACTGATAAATGGCCATGAGTGGATGAATGAATATGAGTGAGGGTGAACAGGTAGGTGAGTGAGAGTTTGAGTACAAAAAATTGAGTGTGTGGATGGGTGGAAGGATAACCTTCTGAATATGAATGTATACATGAACATTTTTTAATGAGAGTGGGGAGAACATGGATGTCTAGGTAGATGGATAGCTTAAAATGAGAAGATTAATTAATTCAAATGTGGGATGGCAGATTACTAGAAGGAATGCAGATGAATGGATTGTAACAGGTGTGAGGATGGAAGTGTGCATGAAAGACTCTGATGAATACATGGATGATTGGCAAAATGAGGGCAAAGATGGATGCATGGCTTATAGATATATTGAGTGTTAGACTTGGCATCCTGGGCGTGGTCTCCACTAACGTTTTGCCTCTGTTCCCCAGGTTGTTGATGTGTGCTGGATGTTGTTTTTGATACTCTGGGCACTTCACCACTGCTATTCAGTGCTAAAGTGCAAGTGCTATGATGTAAAATGTGTGTGTAATTGGCTTTCAGTGATTGGCATATTTGATTTACTATTAAGTCCTTAGGACAGTGCACTAGAGGTGCCTAGGGCCCGCAAATCAAATGCAGCACTGGTTGTGCCACCCACATGAGTAGCCCTGTAATCATATCTCAGACCTGCCACTGCAGTGTCTGTGTGTGCAGTTTTGACCTACCAATTCGACTTGACAAATGTACCCACTTGCCAGGCCTTAACCTTTCCTTTTTAAACATGTAAAGACACCTAAGGTAGGCCCTAGGTAACCCCATGGGCAGGGTGCAGTGTATGTTAAAGGTGGGACAAGTACTTATGTGTTTTACATGTCCTGATAGTGAAATACTGCCAAATTTGTTTTTTTAACTGTTACAATGCCTATCTCTCTCATAGGTTAACATGGAGGCTGCCTTTAAATGTTATTACAGCGCAGGTTCCCTTTGGGAGCAGATGGAAATAGGGAGTTTAGTGTCTCTGAGCTCACAATTTAACAATACATCTTTTAGTGAAGTTGGTTTTTAGATTTTGTGTTTGAAAATGACACTTTTGGAAAGTAGGCATTTTCTTGCTTAAACTGTTCTATGACTGCCTGTTTTTGGATTTCCTGTCTGGGTCAGTTTGACAGTTGGGCTGTTCGCACCTCTGTCTAGACAGTGACACAAATGGGGTTGGGGCATAGCTTGCATATCCTGATGAGCCATCTATGCTGTAAGTGAGGGAGGAGTGGTCACTCATACCTAAATGGGCTGTGCCTGCCCTCACACAATGCAGTCTCCAATGTCCAGGTGTTTGGCTGGGGCCTGGCCTTAGACAAAAAAAGATCTTACAGACGCTTGAGACTTTACTTTGAAGTTTGCCAACTTCAAAGGCAGAAAGGGGTATACGTATTAGACCCAAAACCCCAAACTTTAGAATACTTCAAGGATTCAAGAGGAACCTCTGCCTGGAGAAGAGCTGAAGAGCTGAGGAAAAGTGCTGCCCCTGACTGTGACTGTGCTGGATTGGGCTATCCTGAAGTTGATGCTTCTGCCAGGGCAAGGGGACAGAGACTGGACTTTGTTGCATTCCTGCTTGAGAAGTGACTCCAAGGACTTGGAGTAGAGATTGCCTCCTGTTTTCAAGCCTCAGGGACAGCAAAGGGTTCACCAACGAGGCCTGGCTCTAGTTGCTGTGGCCTCTAGCTTGCCAGAGGGTGCCATTCCAGTTCCTGGACCCCTCGAAGTGAATTTCTGGAGGAAAACCTGTCTAACGATGCCAGAGGCTGCAGTGCAACTTCGCAAATGATGCCACTGCCGGAACCGCGACGTGCTTGCACCGAGGCCGTGGACCTCGCTGAGTGCGACGAATCCAACGACCCTGTGAGCTGACGCTGCTAATCTGGAATTATGACGCCACCTGCCTGAGGCAGTGGACCTTATAGAAGTCCGATGACCCTATAGGCCAGGCATCGCTGAAGCCGCTGATCCCGCCCAACTTTGTTGACACCGGAGTGTCGTAAGTCCAACGTCCGTGATGACCCGATGCCATCACAGCACCTGAGGCCCTGTGACATCATTGCGACCTCAAGGTTGCTGCACAGCATTCTGACTCCACATGTCTTCGCATCTGCCGGAACCCAGGGACGGAATTCGCATCTGACGCTGCTTCACCTTCTTCACCCTGTAGTGAGTACCCGACGCTGCTGCATGATGCTGCTGTCCTTCTGCCCTGTGGCACTGGAACCGACACCACAACAGATCCAGTGACGACGCTCTCTCTGACTCCGTGCACCTGCCTGTTTTCTACTTGTTTCTTAAGGTACTGTACCTGGGGGTCGAATGAATCCATAAATGCGCCATTGCCATCACATTGAATTAAACGACTCCGTCACAATGCTGCATAATACCAACTTGCAGTATTCGTGCCTCAAGGCAATGTTTTCATGCTTTTAAGTGCTAAATTATTACTTTTAACTGTATATCATGGATTTGGTCTTGTTTATTTAGATAATAATATAATTACTATTTTTCTAAACCTGTGTTGTGTCATTTTGTAGTGGTTCACTGTATTACTGTGTGTGTTTGTACAAATACTTCACAATGTCTCTGAGTTAAGCCTACCTGCTCATGCTAAGCTATCAAGTGGGTGAGTGGGGGTTAACTGAGTGTGAATCTCCTTTACCCTGACTAAAGTGAGGATCTTTGCTTGGACAGGGGGTAACCTGACAGCAAACCTAAGACCCCATTTATAAAATTGATGATTTAATATGAGTGAGTATGAATGCATGAATCAACAAGATTGGGATTGTTGTGGGAGTGTGGGTGCCAGAAAGGGCTTGGATGGGTGATGAGTGGAAGATAATTAGTGTGGGGATGGATAAGGACACTTAAGAGGGTGATAAAGAGATTGATGAGTCAAGGTGTGAGTCTTGAATGTTACCTGAATGAGTGTGTGGATGGATGTATACAGGTATAGCTGAGCATGAAGGTGTGCATGTGTGATTTAGTAAGATAGAATGATGGACAGATGAGGGTGTGAAGAAGGATGAATAAATACATAAGACTACAAAGCTGCCCATATGCTTATATGAGCATGCTCATGGATTGATCAATGAATTAGGATGTAAGTAAGAAATACACAGAAACAATGAATATCTGAAAAGAGTTGATTAACAGGTGAATGGATAAATGTGTGTGAAGAAAGGATCCGATCATTTTAAGACTCAGGCTCCAATTTATAAAATGTGATTTGTAATCTGAGTTGCTCAAAGTATGATTGCCAAAACTCTCTTAGGAAAGAATGACATGCTATTTGTTTACAGAAGGAACTGAACTTTCAGTTCATCCATTGACGTAGCACAATATTACTGATGGTTTCCTTATGCAGGTACAAGACAAATGGTTGAAATCTGTATATTCACTTACCACTGTTATAGCACATGTTTTTATGAGAGTTTAGGTTTTGGGGGATCAATTTCTGAAGGATCATATATGTTTAATCTACCTCCTTTTAATTGGTAAACAATAATACTGCACACCTACACATATACTTGGGGTAACAGTAGCAGCACACAACAATCTGCATTTCACCCTTGTATCCACCTGAAGTAGCATGGATAAACTCCCCGTTTGGTGGCACAGTGGGAGCCCACCAGGATATGAGTCAGGGTTGCAATGCTTTTGAAGTGAGTAACACCCCCATTTTATTCCTATCAGAATGACTATGCAAATATTGCAAAAACCCTTCATTGTCTATATATGTCTTCTGATGTGTATTAACAGTTGTGTTAATGGACCTGCAGCAAGACACAGATCTAGCAGAAGTAGTTGGGAATAACATTGCTGTCATGGCCTTTGTTCCAGTTGTCTGCATGTCTTATGTTAGTAGAACACATCTAGATTAGAACGTGGTTGCTTCAGCTGTGCCATGAGTGGCTAGGTCAGGCATCTTGGTAACTACATTATATCAGGAGAAAACACTGCCACTTGTGAAGATGTGGTGATGTCAGTGTATTGTACATATTTGTGTAGGATATTATATCTGATAGCTTTGCCCTCCTCCTCCATATCTTTGGAGGTGGGGCTATTCCTCCTCTACACGCTCCTGGGCAATGTCATCTGACACAGAAATGTACAAATATTTGAGATTATGAGATGGCCATAATCTTTTGCTGACCTATGTTGATAAAAGAACATATTCACATTTTACAACATGGGTTGACATGATATTAGGATAATAAAATAGTGTTACATACTCAGCAATTCTTGATTAATAGTACAACTACATTTTATCAGTGAGGTGAATGACTGTGTTAGCAGATGGTCAAGGACTGCACCATGTGGGATATAATAACAGCATCAATCTTAGTTATGTTCTTATCACCACTTTGTTTTTGTATATGTTTACTATATTTATTTTGTTTGATGTCTTAAGTTGTTAATCTCAAAGGGGTACGTCCATTTTTTATTTCTAAATAGTAATTTCTCATGATACAGATGAGAAGTATACAACATGGTTGACATACATGGTTGTGAGTGGCATTGTCTAATGGCATGTGAGGCCACAAACATTCAATGTCTAATGTGTTACTGTTACAATATGGTGTCTCCTTACAATGTTCACTGTCCCCTCCAGTCTCAATTCCACAAGCAAGTCCTTCTAGTTTTGTTGATTGTCCTGTCTCCCTTGGAGGCTCAAGGTCGAATTCTGATTCAGGACTTCCTACATTGGCTAAGGAGCCACGATGTGCCTCACTCTCCTCTTCAGGTCATTGAAACACTTCTTAACATATCCCACCATATGCACGATTGAGCAAACCTTCTAGATACTTACTGGGACATTCTGCCATAATTGAGTTCTCATCTTTCTACTTGTCTAGGTCATGTGTTGACCCATTTTGCATAGTTCCTTCATCAAGACCTTGTATGCTAGAACCTCAAGCACCCTTTTAGAAGATGCAATTTTATGATCTCTCTCAAAAGCCATCTTTTTGCTATATTCATCTGTGTTTTGCTGAATGGTGGAATCTGTAGGTGAATGGTGATGGATTTTATTTTAGACCCGCATTTTCTATTAGTCAAATTTGTCTCACTGGGGTGTTAGAAAGGTCTTGGTGGTACTTCTCTGGAAAGAAGCCTCAATGCATGACCTAAGAAGGTAGCCAATCATTAACCACAAAGCATGATTCATTGTGGTTACATTACACTGATGAGTTTCATGTTCATGCCTCTTTTTGGTGCATGTCAATTAATTCCAGGTCAATAAAAACATGGCATGGCATCTGAAGTTTTCAATTGCTTTTCCGGGTTCGGTAAATCTTGTAAACTTGTTTTTCAGGGTCCAGTAAATCTGATAACGCAATACTCCATCAAAATTAATAATTCCACATATCACACCTGGATTAACAGTTCAGTGTTAGTTTTTTAAGACAAAGATTTAACATTCCTGGTCACCCCATAATATTACCCATTTTTACTAAACCTAGGTTTATTCTCCCATGCCCAACTACCTCTGTGGATAGAGGAGAGGTTGTCAGCCCTTAATTCATACAGAAAATGCCTTCTTAATCTCTATAAACTCTCAAAGGTATACTGCTCATCCATCTATCATTAAAAGAGAGGAGGCATTGTCCATTACTGATAACCATCTCAAACAAATTGTCCATTTTACCGAAGTAGAAGAGTCTGTTTGGGGGCGCTTGCTAACAAAATTATTACAACCTGTTCTGACTACAACTCCCTGCTGGGACTAGTCACAAGTCAAACGGAGCTTATTATTGCCTCTTGGGTACCGTGAATGGTAAACTAACAAATATAGTCAAGGAAACCCCTTCACAACTGAGTCAGTCCCAACTCATTTGATAAAGAAATAAACCTTCCCTACTTTCCCATTCCAGAATCCTGTGTAAGGTCACTATCTTACAATTGCAAGCCTTCTTGGAATCCAAAAAATGTCTGGAGCAATTGCAGCCAGAATTTGATGTCAGTATTTGCAGAGATTGTGCTAGTAGCACTGTTTGAGAACCTTCTAGCCCCTCTGAACTAAGAAGATACATCCCTGCTTGCACTTCGAATGTGTGAGCAGCATTTCACACTGAGGAATTCACACTCCTAATTTCAAGGCTTATGGCCTGATTTAGAGTTTGGCAGATGGGTTACTCTGTCACAAACATGGCGGATACCCTGTTAGCTGTATTACGATTCCCATAGGATATAATGGGTTTGTAATACTGCAGACGGGATATCTGTCACGTTTGTGACGGAGTAGCCCCATCTGCCACACTCCAAATCAGGCCCTAAGTATGAGGGTGTCGTATGACATTGTACACAAAGAGTCAACCTTGTCCCATATTATCCCGCAGCGATGGAGATGAACAGCTGTGTGCCCAGTGTTCAACAATCCCTTCCCTGTGGTATCACCTTTTGATTAAGTGCTTGCTTTCAATCATCAGGATGAGAGACCTGCAGTTTTATTCCGAACCGGATGACAAGCAAAGGTATCTGGACTTCCAAACCCTACAAAGCCATTTGGGGTCCCTTGCGGCAAAGGTGCCCTATTTGGATACATCTTCCTCAAATACTTTTTAAGGTTTGCGCCACTGGAAGAGTTTGAACATATAAAAAGTAAGGGCCTGATTTAGAGTTTGGCAGACCTTTGTGGTGGATATCCCATCCGAAGTATTAGGATTCACATAGGATATAATGGAATCATAATACTGCAGATGGGATATCTGTCAGGTTTGTAACTGAGAAACTCCATCTGACAAACTGTAGATCAGGCCCTAAGTCAGAAAGTAAAATATTTGACTGGAACAAACAAGCTTGATGTTTCCAACCCGAGATCCAGTGTGATAGGTCTAAAATCGTGCTTAGGTCAAGGTCTAGTTCATGCATAAACTATTATTGTTTCTTAGTGCTAAAATAGCTACGGTTTATTGATGGATTGAAAATATAAATTTCTTCCTCAAAACATAAAACAATCATCAAAAACACATCATTAAACCAATGACGATTTAATCCCAACAAATAGATAAAACCCAATAATTCCATCATGTGCAACAGTAAAACACTAAGAGGCATATTTAAGAAAAGTGGCGCTGCAACTAGTGCAGCACCATTTTCCATGCTCCCCTTAGCGCCCCCCCTACCACCCTGTGTGCACCGTATCTGTGATACAGTGCACCATGGTGCAGGGTAGAGGGCAATAGCATCATTTTTATTGACGCTACTGATGTACTCTGCAGGAGTAGCACCAAAATATTGGCGCTACTCCTGCAGAGTACATATAGGCCCATTATAAATAATGGAAGCCCCCTTTTAATGCCTGCTCTGAGCAGGCATTACAAGTGCCATAAAAAATGACGCAAGGAAATCTTTTAGATTTCCTTGCACCATTATTTAAGCCACCCTAACAGAGGAATGCCACCTTTGCATACATAATGTAGCGCAAAGGGTTACAAAGTGGCACAATGCATGCATTGCTCTACTTTTAAATATGGAGCAAGGATTTTGGCCTCATGGGTCACATTGGCAAAACTGATGCTAATGTGGTGCAAGGTTGCGCTAGGGGCATATTTATGAGCCCCTAGAGCCAATGGAGTGTCACTTTTTGTGACTCTCCGGTGGCGGAATGACCTGCGCCGTATTTACAAGGTGGCGGTACCCCACTTTTCGTGGCTTAATGCCACCTTGTAAATATGGCCCCTTCACATGCAGCTCTTTGCATTCTGCAGTAGGCATAGGAACAGCAAAATGCCAGACATGATTGTTTATGTGTGGGAAGGTGCCCCTTCCTTCACATAAACAAGCATTTTAAAATGATGCTTGGCACTTCTGTGTGCTGCATTCTGCATCACACACAGAAGTACCAAATCACCACTAGTGATTGTTTATGTGCAGGAAGGGACACCTTCCCACACATAAACAATCAAACCCCTCAAAGCAGACATCCTTGTACGATGGTGCAAGGATGCCTGCATTGGTGCTAGACAGGTCAATTTATTGCCAGCGCAGGGGACAACACAGGAGTGCGCAATATTCAATTAAGTATGGCGCCTCCCTGCGTTGTGAAAAAGAGAGAGTGCGGCGCTGCCAATTTTGGTGCAACGTCGAGCTCCATCATTTTCCATTAAATGTGGGCCTAAATCTTTGCTAAAATACCTTCATAAGTGGTCATAGCACACATATAAATTTCAAAGCAAATTAACAAATTGTTTCTAATAAGCCAAGCCACATAAAGGAATCTGGATACAGCCACTACAACAAGAGCCAAAGAATCACTTTGGCAGATCCTGAGGGCATGCATTGGTTAGGCCCGAAAGCTGACATGGAGGGACAATCCACCTGACTCCAGGATTGGTGTGTTTTGGACAGAAAAACAACAAATGTTCCTCCATTTCCTGCAGGAGCATAGATGATTGACTCCAAGTGGATGCCTAGTGGACTCCATACTGAAGGGTAAGCAGTGACTGGAAGAATCCCATACCTAAACTGCAAAAACGATGAACGAGCATGCACAGGTCACATGTAATTTAAAAATGTTACTGCTGTGGACACGGATTTGTGCTGTAAAAAATGTCTTGTCAGGCAACCTGTGTGGCTTGGCAATTAATGCTGGGCAACAGTTCACTCCCAATATGTAGATTTAACCACTGCACCCACAATAGCCGGGATATGTGATGGGTCTTCCCAAAAACTGGCTAGGCCTAACGCATACCTTGTTTTTTTTTTTCTTAATAGGCCAGACACTTGATCTTCTTTCCACATTGTGGTATAATGATCTCAGTCAGCCCTTTCTAAAGGGGAGAAGTTCTTCAGTGACCCAAATATGCACCCAGTAGAGTAAAAGCCTTAGGGCGTCTAACTCAGAGACAGGGTTAAGGTCAAGGACAAGTATTAAAGGAACATAATGTGTCCCCCCCTAGACCAGTTAGGGCTCTGACCAAATTGTTTTCACTAGTATCCAAAGTATCTGTATGGCAATATCCCCATAATTCAGCACTATATAATGCTGATCTGCTTGCTTGGGTCTTGTAGATCTCCATTGCAGGAAGGATTGGGAACATGAGGCCTTTTAAGCAAACTTGAGGATTGCCCCTGCTCTATGATTTTACAAATGCACACTTCTGAGGATCTGTGGGACCTAGGAGCCAGAATCTGCTAAACAAATCCCCAAGTAATCAAATTCCCTAGCCCTTTCTAGTACTTCTCTTCCCAGGTTTACAGTACCTGTCACCCTTTTCTTCTTGGAATAAGTTATTAGCTTTGTTTTGGAAGCACTGATAGCAAGACCATGTATGCACAAGGTTTGGAGACCCACCCTAGTTTTAGACAATGAAAGAGTATCAACAGCAATAAAAGAACCAGAACTTTCTGCCTTGCAAGATTGGAGGAATCATAGACACAATTAGTCACAAACATGACACAGTTGCTGACATAAAGGTGGAAAAGAGTGGGAGCCCCCCTAAACAAAAGTCCCTTAATACTGGCTGCGTCAATGGAGATGCGGGGAGCAGAGGACACAAGGCGCCACTGTGGGTTCCGCAGCAGAGGAGATGCATTGATTTTCCCCATGCAGTCAAGGAGATGCATGCATTTTTTTTCACCACGCAGAAGTCAATCACCACTGCAGAGGAGATGCGTTGATTTTATCCACACTGTAGGGGAGATGCAGTGAAGTCTCTCCCCTCAGCAGCAGTGATGCAGTGGCTCCGAACTGTGGCTGTTCCAAAGGCTATGTGCCAGTTCTGGCCTTGCAGCAGCATTGATGCGTCTTAGTTGATCCCCACAGTAGGGGTGATGTGCTGTTTCTGATCCACGCAACAGGGGTGATGTACAGGTTTTGTCTCTCACAACAGCATTGATGCATCAGTTCTTGTTGGAGCAGCACTTTGTAGCCACTTCCAAGGGCCCAGGATTGGATTGACGCCACTTGACAGGGCAAGACTCACAGTTGGCATTGCTGTAACATGGTAGTTGAAAGTATTTTCTGTCCCTGAGACTTCAGAAAAAACCAAAGGGAAGCCAACAAGCCCTTGGAGTCACTTTCGTTCTGGGTTGAAGAGATGCAGGTCCAGTCCTTCTCACTATCAGGAAAGGAGGGCAGCAGGTCAGCACAGCAGAGCAGGAGTCCAGCAGTTGTTCTGCATTTGAAGTGGGGACACAGGAGGCAGGCCTGAGCCATGCTTAAAGTGCTACTAGAGTGAGTGGTACCATCAGTGCTGCAGTCCTACTAGTAGAATTTAATTTACAGGCCCTGGACACAGGAAGTGCACTTTACTGGGGACTCAAAGGTTCAAAGGTAAATTAAAAATGCCAATTGTGGAAAAGCCAATGTTATCATCCTTTAAGCAGAGAGGAGGTAAGAAGGCAAAAAGTCAGGGGAAACACTTCCAAACTGAAATTGGCTGGGCTATTCCTTCTTGCCACATCACACTCTAGCACAATTCTCCTCATGAAGGCACATGATAATGTTCAGCAAATTACTAGGAATCCCCATCCCAGATAGGACTTTCCGTAACTTCTTTCTCTGTACCATGTCAGTCGAAGGTAGCACGAAGAACAATGGTTACTACATAAAGCACCCTCTTCTAATATCTACAGACTTCCACTTAACCAAAAGGAAGTAGAAGACCTGATCAATTGAACCCATCTTAGATCTAAACCCTGCCTGGAAATTAGACAGAATATGGTTTTCATTGATCCAATCCAAAAGTCTCTCCTGGACTTGTTTGCAGAAAACCTTTTGTAGATTATTCAAAAGGCTATTTGGGTGGTAATTAGTTTGGGTGCTTAGGATTCCCTTCTTGAAAATGGTGACAATCTCTGCCACTTTCCAAGTGGTGGGAATTACTGCACTAATGCACTTGCGTTTGTGACTGTATGAATGTAAGGAACCCATATATGTAGGTCAGTTTAGCAGGTCAGCTGGGATCTTGTCTAATACAGGAGCTTTTCCTTGCTTTAGCAAAGCTCCTACATAAGCAGTCTCTGCTAGGGTGAAAACTAAAGGAATAAAGGATTATTCAAATGTAATATCTCCCTCCATGCTAGTGGAGGCCAAAGCAGTTGCGTGTGGACAGGAATAAAGGTTTCCAAAATCGATGACCCACTCACAGGGCAAAATGGATGTCTCAGCTGCCTTTTCTGGATTTCTACTGCTTAGACATACTAATTGCCAACATTTATTTTTGTTGTTTTTAGAAGAGGAATCTAGATGGTTGATCCATTTATGCACATGCTTACAGCTTTGGCTTGCTTAACTTTGTTCCAATATTGTGCTGTACATGTCCTTATCTCCTGGTTAGCTCCTTTACTGATTGCTCCAAAGAGATTTTTTGTTGCCTCACTGCAAGGCTGTGTAACCCACCCTTTCTTGGGACCCTTTACTGGAGCGCTTGTTAGCTCTTTGAGCCCATTAAATAATCTAGAGTGCTTGGCTACGTTCATTTGGTTGTCCCCCCAATTGCCGAACATAAACTCCATTTATAAAACAACAACTGCGTACATACCTGAAAATACCTCGGGAAAAGAGCACACCCCCTCCAATTATTATTTGTGACCTCCAATTGTTGATTATGTGGCCAAAAAAAGGGGGTGAAACATGGGTGACCAACTGCTCCATAGTTAAAACTAGGGGATTACGGTTGCTCTTATCCTTCTCAAGCACTTTCATATCTTTCATCAGCCTCCATAGTCTAACATCTAAAATTATGTAATCATGAAGCTTGCATATAGCCCTCTTCTAAACCTGTGAACAGGGTTAGCATCCATTGGAGAGTGATCATTGGAGGCTTGCAATCCATGGGCTAAGGTGAGGTCTACCATTTGGAGAGCAGCCCTTGTAAGGTTTCTCTTCACTGGAGAAGTTAATTCAGGGATTTTCCACACTAAGTCCTCCTCATGACACAAATCCTCTGTTACACCATTGGGTTCCTATGTAAGATTTAAGTCACCTGCTACGATAATATAATGGGACACTGAGTGGTGGACCAAAATCTCATCCAACAGATGGAGAGGGTGATTCTTACAAATTACCAATACTCTGAATATATATGTTGATTAAAAAGAGAGAAGTGCTCTTGGAGAAGGAAACTGTTAGGCCTTGGATATCTGGTGAACCTGCAGGGAGTTACACTACAGAACAAGAAAGTGTAGTGTTCACCCAGACAAGCAACCCAGCAGATGAGCACCCTGCTAAGAACTTGATTGAAGGGACAGAAAAACTCTTGACACTGCTCTCTACATGTTTAATGTCCCATGTTTCCTGGAATGGATAGATTGTGTGGTTGGCAAAGAATTGGCCCAATGCAGGCTCACTGAGCTTTGGCTTGATTCCAGTAATATTCCAGCTAGCAACAGCTATGGAGTTGAATTACAAACTAGCAGAGAAAGTACAAATTCCTGATAAAACCTGTGACTGCTTAATAGTAATCATATATTGGACCTTGTTCTCAACAACTGGGTGATGACAGCTAGTAATCGCAAACTGTCAACTATAGAATTGGGAACACAATCAAGGGCTGTCAATGGTTGAGATCTAGAAAGATGAGTGAGAGAGTTAAGAGGAACTAACATTAAAGGCACTGGCACTAGGATACCAGGTACATGGACAGAAGAAGACAAGGTAGCTAAAGAGCTATGTCCAACATGCCGTCAACCTCAGGAATAGTTGAAGGTGCAGGTGGTGGTTCACCCTGTCATTGCTGGGGATCAATTATCTAGATATGTGTGTCAGGGACACAGACCTTGGCTGCAAATGGCAGTAGAAAAACCCAATGAGAGAAGAGAGATATCGGAACAAGGCTCACTAAAAGAGTGGCGATTGGCCAGTTATTTCTCCACAATGGCATAGGGCCTGAAAATAACACTCACCCAGTCGCCCAAAAATATTTTACCAAGGGTCCAACCCATCCTATCCTTCAAACTATCAATATATTTGGAGTGTGCAAGTATGGGAAGTGGGCAATAATTTGTAACTAGTGAAGAACCTTATTTTTGAGGTTGACAAAAGACTCCATAGTGTTGGGTGGCAAGCAAAGCTTATTTGATAATACAATGACATAAGGAGAAGCCTCTGAGTGGAAGGTTACTTGAAATGGGATTATATTTTTTGTAGATTTATAACCCATTGCCACTGCTGGTCCTGCCCTGGTACTTCCCCTGACTCCTCTCTGACAGACCCATTTTCTTCCCAAGGGTTCAGTATTACCAGTAATGCATTGCTGCTTTGCCACCCTATCCAGTATGCACTTTTACATAAAGTTGATGTTACCCTCCCTGGTAATGGAGGGGCTGGTAGAGATAATTTCTACTGGGCCATAGGTAACAGGTGAAGGTAGATTTGGAGGCTGCCCTTACAAATTTAGCTTGCATAGTTTTGCCTCAATTACGACTAACTACTCATAGATTGGCTTTAGTTCAACTTCCATTATATCAACAGCTTCATCACACAAATCCCCCATTACATTTGCAAATTTGTCTTTGTCACGGCCAGCAGAATCCCTACGAAAGCTATTGGGGGTTAAACGTGGATGGTTGTATTTGGCACACACTTCAATCCTCTTTCATTTCGCTTCTTGGCTATTGGCTGTAGAACTTGCCAATTCGAATTGTGACTCCAAAGGCACAATAGGCACTAAAGAAGGAGTTTTAAAAAAAGGACTGGAGGGATCTGCTCCCAAAGTGATAGGAGCTTCAGGAGTATGTTGGAATAGAAGGGGCTGGGTGCATAGGGAAAGAAGAAGGGATAGACAATGCTAGACTAGTTTGATTTATTTGTTTAGGACCACACGCTAAAGAAATCCATCCAAAGAGGTACCAGACTGAGGTTTGGATGAGTTTGCAGTTTGCTTATGCCATTGTGTGGTCTAATAGAGTTCTAAAAGTAGAGTGGAATAAAAATACAAACCAGTAGGAATGTGGATCCTGATGAAAGAGTGGTGGCCCAGCCGAGCCTCTTCCAGGAGATGACAGGTGAAGATAGGCCCGCTCTTCGCCTGCTCTTTACCTGGGCTGCGCCTGGGCACACCTCCTGTGTGTCCCATGCAATGGTGTCTCTCCTCACGCTGAAGGGGCTTTTGCTGGCTACCCTGCCTTCTCCTTGGCATGGGGCCAGCAAAGGATTATGGGCAATGGAGTGCCCCAGTCTCCTACAACGCACCTCAATGCTTTTTGGCACTCTAATAGCTTAAAATTTAGCAATTCATATAGTGTGTTTGCCTTATTGGATTTTTCTTGGTTTGGTGCCATTTTGTTTATATCATTTTACTCTTCCAAAATCAGTTTGGGATTTTTATTTTTTGGTGTTTTAATTATTTTACTGTTTTCATACTGCATAAATGCTTTACATATTGCCCTAAATTAAGTTTGTCTCTTTCCATGCCATAGCTACCAGGGATTTAAACTCAGGTTCATTTAGTGACTTTATTGTTATTATACCTTCAGGTGGCAGCAAAGTAAGTTAAACAATAATCTGCATTCTAAAAAAGGTTTAACCATGAGACAGATCAGGTAGCTGCAAGTGGTCATTCATACATATCAGACATATTTCTTTAACAGCATAAGAACAGGACTATATATGCCCTACATTTTCTGCCTGTAGCCAAACAAAACAATTTTCAGCTACCTCGTTTTGTGTTTAGATGTCTGGAAGACAGCCCCATCATACCTGAGGGATAAGATTTCATGTTATCATTCAATGCAGTCTTTAACAGTCTGCTGGTTTTGAATAACCCAGATCAAAGTTGCATTGGAAAGGGGGCCAAATGGTTCTCCAGTCTGGAGCAACAAATATCGAAATCTCTGCATGAAATAATCAAACTTCAACGCATGTACTGGGTTTCAGGAACACTGTAAAACGTTATTTTTTACCAAACGATTCCATTATATAGATGTTGTTTGTTAAAGATTTTTTCATCAGTTAAGTTTAGGATTCTTACTCCATATTGGCAAATAGTTTTGTGGATTACTATTAATAAAATACTGAAACAGGTACATAAATGAATGAATAAATAAATACTAAACAAATACATTGATTTTTAGAATGCATAATATCACCTAATCATCATGTGTATTTCACGAAACAAATGCAAAATGTTATTCTCCGTGATACTGTTCTTCCAAATCCTTGATTTCTAAATATTTGTGTGTAACTGCATTTCCCAAATTAATATAATATTGACCTTTTAACAAACATGGCGAGTTTATGATAGTATGGTTTCTGGATAATATTTTCTCCGGATATATTTTATATTCACAAAAACGTTTCTTTCAAAAATGAAACGAGTGAAGCATCAGCTATGATGCGTCTACTTCATAAACTTCGTATTGAAAGGTATGCATTGTAAATCACAACCAATGCCATGTTTGAATGATCTTCACAGATATAATCAAAAATGTGACAATACAATCTTTCCAGACCTTGATACCACATTGGTAAAACATGATGTTACAATTCACACAAACAGTTTACTGACATGCTAAATAGAAAGAAACATATTCACTTCTCGACGAGTTCTTATTACCTTGAAAACTGCAACTATGTAATGGATATAGTTTAATAAAACAACTTTCTCTATATTTATGCACGGCATTTGAAAGCAAGAAAATGTGTTTAAGCTAGGGAGTGCAAAGTAAAAATGCTAACAAAACATAGCAGGAGACAGAACAATTAAACATTTCAAGGAAAGCGAAATATCTTCTTCAATCACAGTTTTAGAAAACAAGTAAGCACATTATGCTTTATTATACCTCCTTAATGGTGGGTTCTTGCTAGTTTTCATTACCAATTGCCATTCATTTAGGCAGTCTAAAGGAAAAATGGTAAATTAGCAGTAAAGGTTTCCTTTTCATGAGTTTCCACTCTTCTTCCGATCTACTCTAACTTGATCATTGAGGAATGTGGGAAACGTAGTTCTATGGCCTGGGCTGAGTTCACTGGAAATTTGCAAAGACTCCACTAAGGTCAATATTAATCAATAATTACTGGAAAGAGTCTGCATTAAAATAATCCTAAAACATAGTGGCCATCTCTTTGCAGAAGAGTGTGGGGCCTTTTTCCATTAAATTATAAGTTGGAGACATTTAAGTTATTATGTGCATTCCATACAAAAATGTCATAAATTACATTACTAAAAAAACGAATGTTTTCAGGCAACCTTGAAGGTGACCTAAAACATATTCCATATTTTACAGTCTGCTACGATACTAACCGGAAGCATTCTGCTTAGCGGGAAAAAAGTGCATTTGGAAAATCTGCTTACTCACTACAAAGCAGACAAGTGGTACACAGCAAACAAATATCTTAATGGAACAGGAGAATCAGTCCCTAGTAAGTATGATGAGGAATCAGTCCCTAGTAAGTATGATGAGCCCCAATGGATAAGAAGAGAAGCAGACAAACCAATGCGAGAGATGTTTTATGTGTGGTCCAATTTCTGTGCAATTAATAGTCAATCAACATTTGTCAAAATTAAAATGCCATCAGGCTTGATGCCATCCTATGGCAGGGAAGAATGAAAATATATGCCAGGGTGCAAGCTATTATGCTACTAATAATGGGATGCTAAATGTGTCAGCCTGTCAAGTTTGTTATTCAATTTTTTTAACAGTTCTATTTAGTATGCAGTGCTGATTACAGTTTCCACATTAAGTCACTTTATAAAGCACATTTAGCTAGGAGAGATTTCAGAACATCCGGGTTTGAAAAACGCATCTTGATATGATATATTGCCTTCTCTGCAAAGCAGAGTTTACATGATATTTCCTGCATTTCCCTAAACATAATGTGAAAATTGCACTATCCACATCCACTTTATAAAAAATGTAATACATTATGCCAACAGTTTCTAGGCTCTACTCCATGTAAATAATATATTCGGGGCATTACGGGTCTATGTCAGTAAGATTAAATGGATGTGAGTCTGAGATGTACTGATGATAAGCACATAACACAGCTAATAAGGTTGGTGCAACCAAGGGCGGTGAGGTCACTAGGGTGAATAAAAGGGATATGGATTTGGAGGTGCAATGAAGGAAAATATTCTGTAATAAAGTATAAAAAATGAATTTCATTTAAATATATCCAAACATTAAGGGCCTGATTGAGAGTTTAGCGGATGGCTTACTCCCTCACAACGGTGAAGGATATCCCATCCCCCCGAAATGTAAATCCCATAGGCTTTAATGGGATTTATATTTTTGCGGACGTGATATCCGTCACTGTTGTGATGGAGTAACCCCTCATCCAAACTCTAATGCAGGTCTTAAGTTCCATGGGTGTTCCGCTCCTTCCAAAAAAATAATAATAATCCAGAGAGAAGCTGGCAATAGGTCAGATTCCTGAGAATATGCAAGCTACAATGTGGGTCCATATGTTTTATTGATGGCAATCCCGACCTTTTAAACATCCACTGTTTCATTTTGGGTCTTGCAGTTTCAATTTTAACATTGAATTTATGTGCTCAAAGATCATCAGCATGTAAACTACTGCTGGATAAAAAGCCAGGACTAATTAAAGCTGTCACATATAACTTGAGCCCACTTGTCAACTGTTGGAAATGGCCTCTCTGCAGGGTCACCCCAAACTTTTCACCTTTCTCCTCTTCTTTTTCTGACCTCATGTTTGCTGGCTTTAGGACTCTGGACACTTTACCACTGCTAACCAGTGCTAAAGTGCATGTGCTCTCTTCCTAAAAACATGGTAATATAGGCTCATGCCCAATTGGCATATTTAATTTACTTGTAAGCCCCCAGTAAAGTGCATTACATGTGCCCAGGGCCTGTAAATTAAATGCTACTAGTGAGCCTGCAGCACTGATTGTGCCACCCACATAAGTAGTCCCTTAACCATGTCTCAGGCCTGTCACTGCAAGGCCTGTGTATGCACCTTCACTGCCACTTCGACTTGGCATTAAAAAGTACTTGCCAAACCCTAAACTCCGCTTTTCTATATATAAGTCACCACCAAGGTAGGCCCTAGGTAACCCATAAGGCAGGGTGCTATGAAGGTAAACGGCAGGACATGTACATGTATGTTTGATATGTCCTGGTAGTGAAAAACTACTAAATGCATTTTCAAATACTGTGAGGCCTGCTCCTTTTCTAGGATAGCATTAGGGCTACCCTCATATACTGCTTGAGTGGTAGATACTGATCAGAAAGGGGTAACCAGGTCATATTTAGTATGGCCATAGTGTTAATAGAAAATCCTGCTTATTGGTGAGGTTGGAATTTATATTACTGTTTTAGAAATGCCATGTTTAGAAAGTGAGCATTTCTCTGCACATAAAAAGCATCTGTGCCTTATAGCCTGTCTCCAATCAACGTCTGGGCTGGGCTGGTTGAGAGCGCCCTTGTGCATTTCACCCAGACAACCACAAACACAGAATACTCAGTCACACCTTCACCAATCTTCATATTTAATGGGTCTTCCTGTGCTGGAAGGGTGGAGGGCCTGACACTTACATGTGAAAGGCTAATGGCCTGCCCTCACACAATGGACTGCAAAACCCCCTACTGCGACCCCAGCAGACAGACCTGTACTGAAAGGGGACCTTGTGCACTTCAAAACCACTCTTTGAAGTCTCCCCCACTTCAAAGGCATTTTTGGGTATATAAACTGGGTCTCTGATCCCACCAAATCAGACACTTGTGGACCTGAAACTGCAGCCTGTCAAGAGGAACTGCCTGGCTGCCCAAAAAGACTCATCTAGACTACTTTGCTGACAAGGACTGCTGCCCTGCTGCCTTGCTGCCCTCTGACTATGCTGAGAGGTGCTTCCAAGGTTTTGGATTTAACGTGTCTCCTGTTTTCTGAAGTCTCACGGCCAAAAAATCTTAGGGCCTTATTATGTACTTGGCGGGATGCCGCGCCGCCAACCGTGCTGGCGGTCAATGAAAGACCGCCAGTGGCGGCGGCCGGCATCCCGCAAAATAATGCCGCATGGAGCCTCACTGCCATTGATGGCGGTGAGGGCTGCTGTGCGCCATGCTGGCAGTCGGTGACAGGGGTGTATGCTGCTCCACTCTCACTGCCATGCCTATAATGAGGCAGTTATAGGCGTGGTGGTGTATGGAGATGCGGGGATGGCAGTGGAGCAGCATCCAGGGAGCCCGTTCCCTCCCTGAGCGGCGTGATGGAAGAGGTAAGTGCTGTCCAAGAGGGAAGGGGAGTGTGTATGTGTGTGAGTGTGTGAGTGCCTGGGGGTGTGTGTGAGTGTATGTGTGGACGGGGATATGTGTTTGAGTGCATGTATGCGTGTGTGCATGTAGGTGAATGGGTGCATGTGGATGTGGGGGGTTGGTCTTTGTGGGGACCTGTATGTAGGAGTGGGGGGTGGGGGATGGTGAGGGTCGGGTTGGGGGGAACCTACATGGGGTTTTGTGGGTGGAGGGTTGGGGGGTCGGTTATCATGGTTCAGGAGTTGGGGGTGGGGGTGGATCTAAGGGCTTGGGGGGTGGGTAGGTATAGTGGCAAGGGGGGGCATGGTGTGTCACATACAGGTGACGGGAATGATCATTCCAGTTACCCGTATGCTTTCCTCCATGGATTATCTGGAGGGGTATCTTGCAAGGAAATCCCTGGTGGAAATGGGAACAAAATCCCACCGCTGGTCCAACCTCCACCGCCGGGTTGAATGTGCCCACAGTCGGCCTGGCAGTCGAATCTGGCTTGGCGATGGGTGGTAGTGAACTGACTGCTTTGCAGCCAGTTCACTACTGTGTTCACAATATGGCAGCCTGGACCCCCATGCCTTTGGCGGTAATGACCATCACCGCTGGGGTGGAGGTCAAGACCGCCATGTTCATAATGACCACCTTAATCTCTTCAGGAAACTCCAGGTGCGCCAAAAATTGACACAGAGACTGCCAGAAACGACGCACAGCCTGCTGGAAATGATGCACAGCCATTTTGTGACCGAGAAATCATCGCACAGCCAAGCCGGAATGACACAGCCAAACTTCCTGAGTGAAGAATCAACGCACCGCCTGCCTTGCAGCCAGACATTCAATGCACAGCCCTACCTGATCGACACACAGCCGAACCGGAATGACGCAGCCTGACTTCCCGAGTAAAGAATTGATGCAGCACCTGCCATGCAACAGAAAATGTTATGTATCACCTACCGGATCGAAGAAATGCCTCTGACTTCTTCCTGCACACCCACAATTTTTCCTGCATTGTCCCAGGGTGTCGAAAAGATCCCCGCATAACAGTGAGGAACCAAGACTGCATGCCAGAAATCGATGCAAAGCCCATTGCAGCGTGGAAAGAAACAATGCATCAGCTGTGCTGTGCTGGAAATCTTACGCACACCCTATTTTTCCACGCATCATCTCCTCTGCGGTCTCCGTGAGTGTTATTTTTGATGTAAACCAGGTACTTTGTGCACACAAGAGACAACTGTTGATTTCTAAGATTTAAGACTCTATTGAATCTTGCAAAAGTGATATCTCAACTTGTCCTTATTGAATCTCAATCGTTTTGACCTTAATTTAACCAGATAAGTATCATATACTTTTCTAAACCTGTGTGTTGTATTTCTGTGGTGTTTTCACTGTGTTACTGTATGATTTTTTGCACAAATACTTTAAACATTGCCTTCTAAGTTAAGCTTGACTGCTCAGTGCCAATCTACCAGAGGGTGGACACAGGATAATTTGGATTGTGTGTGACTTACCCTGACTAGGATTGTGGTCCTTATTTAGACAAGGGTGTATACCTCTGCCAACTAGAGACCCCATTTCTAACAGCAACTATGAACATGTCACAGAAAGAGGTACTTGTATGTCATGTGTTTTAATCCCAATAAACATTCCATGAGGCTCAGGGTCTGCAGCTGTGACTTGTTTGTAACCAGAAATTCATCATAGTTTCCACTGCAAGGTTTGCCGCCTTGTGATTAAGGCGCCTGTTGTCTATTAAGTGCCTAAATTTATGATTATTTCAGTTAAATACATACTTTACTGTACAATTAACTCCAAATAACAATTACCATTATACCTATTACCATCCACGCTACAACAATAGAATATAGATGTCTTCCGACATTGGCAGAATGCATGTTTAAGTAAGAAAAAAACTCTACACACAATCATGCTTGCTAGTATAAATCTGAAAGTAAGGCTTATATTACTCTAATACTGGTAAGCTTTTGTCTCTAATTTCCTCATTAAAGTTGAATTGTGACATCTCTAGTCACCTGTTATATGAAAATGATGTTGCTGTGCAATTGTAATTACGTATAACAGTTGTGTTGTGATGTCATATGCCAGCAGCCCAGGTGAAAGGTCACAGATCATTATCATAGCTGGTGTTTGATCAGATTGTTTCTCAAATTAACAGTGATCACCAAAAAGGAGATTTTTGTGGCAACATGCTTAATTTTGCAAGAGTCATAGTTTTAAATGGGAAAGGTTCCTCTCTATAAGATGGTTAGAGAGCAAGAGATTCTCAATGACTGTTAAGCAATACCCTACCATGTTTGATAAATTGAGGAGATGGTAGTGAACAATGAAAGATCAAAGCATCAGAGTGTCATAACCGTATGCCTTTAGCGGAGCTGATTACAGGGACAAAAAGACACTTTTACTACCCAAAAGGGAAACCGTAGGCCAGACTTCTAAAACAATAATGTTGAAGTTCAATAGGTGGAACACCCTACACCCTCACATAAGCAAGGTCCTTGCCCTTGTTCCCTGACAAGACAATGGTAGCTTTATATTCTGGAAATGTGTAAGGCAAAGGCATGTCTAAGCGCAGTACAGCACTGGCAAGATGTCTCGGCATAATAGATCTCACCACTGATATATGCAGACATCTAAAGTCAGAATCATGAATCCCAGAAAGCTCGATTTAGCTTTAAACCGCTCTGAGGTCAGTAAACTGAGTGCTGATAAATTGTGTAATAATAGTAGATGTATATTATGAATTGTTATACAAAAATGCAATATTTGCAGGTTAATGCATATTCAGTTTACCTAATGCCCAGTAAATAAAATACACATTCTTATTGTGCCTGTTTTGACTGGTGTTAATATAAACCACAGTCTGCCTTCAGCTACGACTCCTCCGCTATGGTGGAGGAGTGTTGCCCGTCTGCCAGCAGCAGCAGCCACAAAACATTAAAAATAAAATGATAATAAACAATGTTTATTATTGTTTTATTTTCAGAGGGGCGGAGCCATGGGGGTTGACTGGCAGGAAGGAGGAGTGATGTGCACTCTCCTAAGTGCACAAATGTATTTGGCGGGCAGTCTCAAGACAGCCAAACACACATGCGCACTGAGCTGTTGCCAATGTGAACTGTGTTGCTGGGTTGGAGACAGAAGGCACAGGCTCCCAGTCTGCCTGGGAAAGCAAAGCAAGGGTGCTCAGGCCAATCCTGACACTGCTCTCATGCTACCAGCAGCATGAGAGCAGTGTTGTGATTGGCCACAGGGTAGGCTGGGAGCTTGTGTCTGTCTGCAGTAGAGACCTTAGAAGAGGTAGTGAGGCAATGTGGCAGGGATCAGGATCAGCTTTTTTTATTATTATTTTTTTGTTTCATTCACCCCCGCCCCACACTTTGCCCCACCGCCAACCGTGACTGTCTGCCATTGAGGGAAATGCCTTCAGTCCTGCAGTACAAGAAGTGGAATGTAAATGAGTGCCTCTTAGTAACACAAGTCACTCTGGAAGTCCTTACGTCCTCAATCCCGTCTTTTGTTTTGCAAATAGCTACGGTGCCATGAAAAGCTTTTCTAAATAAAACTGGGAGAAAAGTCACATCATGTTTTTTTAACAGCAAGACACCATTTTCTACATTAAACAAATTATGGAGTGGCTTGATTTGAAACTACACATGAATATAATTATGTGCTCTCCAACAGCATCTCTTAATAAGTACTCTCAAAGCTAAAAAACTATTCTTTTCCAGTGAAGCAACTTTTTGGGAATGAGTAAGCTAGGCTGTGTATCAAGTGGATTAAAATCATGAATCTAAGCAGGATATTAACATTTATTGGCAGACTCTGCAAAGGGAGCAAGGAATGAATGACCAAATGGTCTGTACTCCATTTCACCTTGATATGCAGGTATCCACAGACTACAAGGCAGCCCGTGAAGGTACTTTTAACAAACCAAATCAGCACCTTTCAGTTAGGTTGCCATAATTTGAGTAGGGCAAAGTTATCACTTCTCAGCTTCATTGTATATCTTTAATCAGAACATACCGGCCCTTCACCACAAAAATGCTGTAATTGTAATGCAAGGGTATGGTCAGTTCTCTGTATGTCCACCATAAGCAGTTAGAGAAAGAATCAAACAACTCAACAAGCTTGCAGTACATTTCTGTGGGCAGTACTTCTTTGCATCACTGCCTTGACTCTACAAGTGAAGCATAGATGCTTAGCAAAGATGATATTGTTCAATGAGTCTGTAGCCATTCTTCTCCTCATGGATGAATAACCTTTAAAGGGATAATCCATACTTCTAATCAGAATAGCTGAGGTGCTTTAAACTGCCGTTCTACTACCTATTAGCATTACTATCATTCTATGAAACTAATAGTATTTTAAAACACTGTTTGAATGACCTTGGCATTCTGACCTTTTCTTTTGCATTCCTCAGTAGGTGTAATAATACTAAGGTATGTAAATAAGGTAGCATTGGTGGTTTCAGCACACACAGAATAAACACAGTACCACTAGCAGCAGCGTACTTTTCTCTCACACACAGAATAGATAGAGAAAATGAAGCAGCAATGCAAAGTTTTCACAAGTTCAGAACAGGCATCAGCAGTGCAACATTCATATGTCACAATGTTGTGTAGCCGGTTTAGCTATAGTTTTATACACGTTATTTTAGCAAACTAGGCCTGCCGCTGTGCACTTTAACCTAGATAAGTTTTCTTTTAGCTTCGTTATATTATTTTAACAGTAGCCACATTTTTGGTCTTGTTTTATTTTATCTATCTAGCTGTTCTTTTCTTTCTTTCACTCTGTGCTTTTCTCAAGGCAGTAAGATAGGGTGCCGCCAAAAGTGGTGCGCTTTGCATCCAATGTTCACAGAAACATACACACTTTTACATGGGGATCCTTTCTTGGAACATCAGCTGTTTTATTATATAAACAATACTTTGACCCATGTACGTTAGAGGGAGATTCCAGCCAGAGGACCACAACTGTATGCTGATTGCTGATTGCTTCAGACTACAGGCATTTGCTCAGGTATGAGGGATGATGTCTTCCCAGGGGGAACCCGAAGAGCAGAATTAGAGCTTAACATGCTATGCTCTAACATAGCCTAGGTAGGAACTATTCTTATAAACTCTAGTGACAACATGGTAGCATTATTCTTGTGTTTTACTCTCCTTGTCACACTTTTAATCTTATTGTGCTTCATCGTCCTAGTTATTCCAATACATGCCTTATTATCTAAGATTCTGTTACTTCAATAAAACCTTATTGAACTATACTCTGTCTCTGAATGTCCTTGCATATGTGAGACTAATGTAACTGATTGAAACAGATGAGATCTGAGTGACCATGATTCCCCTGAGGAGTCATTTATTTAATGTGCCCTGTTGCCCTAGTCATCCCTACTCTTGGGTTGAGATGAAGCACTGCTAATTAGCTGGAACAAACTGGGATTAGGCCGGCAGGTGTCACATGGTGCGGTATCAGACTCAGTCCTACGCAGTACAGGTGATTCTGCCCTCCGAATCCAGTAGTCTCATTAGGATAGTGAGAAACTACGCGACAACAACCCACACAACAAGAATCACCAACACTCTTTTTTTGGAAATTTTCATGACGATTTGTCAAACAGTGCAAAAGATATAGGCAAGTCAAAAAATTCATTTTTTCCCCTTTTTTATGGAAAAACGGTCCTTACTTTAACAATATGACAACCTATGGGCTCCCGCACTTGTTTTTTTATAGGCCCTGGGGCTCTCTGGCGGGCCAGGTCCTGGGGGCATCCGGGGACCACCACCTCCCAGATGCCTTCATTTTTTTTATATGCAGGGGGCCTGTGGCCCCCCAACTGCCCCAGAGACCACCACCCCCCCAGGGCTTCTAATTAAATACATGTGAGGGTGCGTGAACCCCCACACCCCGGGGTCCACCACCATTCAGGGCAAGCTGTAAAAAAAAAAAAAAGAATAGGAGCCACTGCTGGCCCTGAGGATCACCACCCCTCAGAGCCGTCTCCTGCTATGTCCCGTGGTATCCACCACCAAAACATAGCTGTTTGCTGTGGCTTGGCTACAGCACTGCAGCTGCAGCCATGCCACATCAAACACTCTGATGTTTGACAGCGGGACATTTTAAAGCAGGTCCCACTATCAGATAGCAGTGCTTTCATCTCTGTCTCCTGCATGCATGCAGGGTACAGTGATTAAATACTCCATCAAGCAGGGAGCTGCTGGCAAAGCAGCTCCGTGCTTGCTGAAGCAATGGCACTGCGAGGGAAGCCTTAAGGCTTTCCCAGCAGGGTCAGGTAGCCCATAAAGGGTGTTTTATTTTTTATTTATTTAAAAAGAAAAAAAAATATTTAAATATATATTGGTACTGCTGGGGAACCCTTATGGCTTCCCCCTCTGTTGCAGATAGCCTTTGAAGGGGTTTTTATGTATTTTTTATTTTAAATAAATAATATGAAAGCCCATAAAGGACTAGAAATAAAAAAAATGAAAAATTAACTGCCATAGCTCAGTGTGAAGGCCGCAGACCTTCCAACTGAGCTATGGGGGTTTGAGTCCAGCTGAACTAATTTCAATTTATTATTTTAAATTTTAAAAAAAACTATTTTTTCATTTTAAATTTGAGACAAAATAACTCGTTGTAAGTTTATCAGACATCAAATCCTTAAAAAACTCCATCTCTCTTCGTCTCACTTTCTTTCTCTCTCACTGTCTCTCTTTCAATCAATTCTCCCACTCAAACTTCCACTCAGACACTAACGCACCCACTTACAGACCCACTCAGACACTCATGCACCCACTCACGGACCCACTCAGGCACTCACATAGCCACTCACAGACCCACTCAAACCCTCATGCACTCACTCACTGTCCCAGTCAGACACTCACACACCCACTCAGACCATCACACACTGTCACACACCCACTGACACTCTGATGCACCCAATCACAGACACGCGCACATACTAACGCACCCGCTAAAGCACTGAGGGACACACTCTCACACCAAGACACACTGACAGCCACTCTTACACCCAGATACAGCCTCTCACACCTATTTTCACACCCACAGAGGGCCGTGGCTAACTTCCACTGTGCATGTGCAAAGGGTCCTGCACTACATTGGGTTGGGTGGTTAGGGGAGTTGGCCGTGGGAAGGCAGTGCATGGTGCAAAGTTGGATGCTTTTAGAGGGTTGGCTTCAGGACTGGACGGTGGGCGGTGGTTGGATCCACGTATAGCAATTAAAATGATTATACGTTAAAAAAACATAGAAATTCACTGGAAAAAACAAAGGTTACAGGGACTTTATAGTTGGTTTGTGAATTTATTTGCACGAAACCATAGAAATTCAGCAGTTATAGTTATGATTACCTCTAGTAACTATAATTTGCGCCCTCAGGTAACTATAACTTGCAGCACAAGCATGTCAGTTTTCTCCATCAATTATTTTGATTTCAAATGTTGCAGTGATAACATATAATAATGATGTCATAGAAGGTGATCAATGATGTAATATGTTGAATAATTAGCTGTGCATGGCGAAGGTGCGAGTTATAGTTACCTAGAGGCACAAGCAGGCAACAGCAGAAAAGAAGAGAGAATATATATAACACGTCCCTTCTGTTTCTCCAACTTCTTCTGCCTAGTGAGGTTGGTAATGGGTAACGGGTGCAGGACCAATTCAAAATTTGCCAGAAAAACAGGCATCCATTGAGCAAGGAAGAATCTTCACTCCGGGAATTACTGTCTGTGAATATTATTAAAGAGGCTATCGTGTTTTGACCACAACTCCCAACTTCCTTTTGAACTATCACAAAAACATACATAAATATAGTGAAAAGACTAACATGATCGTATGCATACCAAAATCACAAACATATTTGTCAACCGAGTCTTAGATGTAAAAGGTAAAGAAATGTATTCTTTGCATAACGTAAAATGGATTATGTGGCAAAAACGTCAAAGGCCCTCTAATTACCAGCCACTATATATGTATAACACGCGATGGGGGGATCCAAGCCCTCACATATCTATCTACAATCCCCACCAAAGCAGAGTAGCAACATAGCAAAAATTACATAGAATTACATTAAATTACATTAAATCATAGTCCAAGTGGCCGAATTCATACCCGTTGTTCATGCAATTGCATTTACTTGGTACTAGATTATCCAATCACACAAAGACCATTTCCAGTGCATATAGCCAAATGGCTAATTATGCAAGTACATAGCCATCTCTTAAAGCTACACAGAAAAGAGTATAAAGCAGAAAGGAACCCAAGTGTTACAAAGAAAATAAAAACAAGAGGGGAAAGGAGAAAAAAACATACACAGGACATTTTCAATCATATTGCTCTCAATCATTTGGATATCACCATATTGATGAGGTGGTGGAAAGAGAAAAAGAAAGTCAGTGAACACCTATTCCATGGAATCTACAAAAATTCCGAAACAGTGCCATGCATGTCCAATGATGCAAACAAGGATTAGGAGTTGATATATTTCCGCCCATATGTACATATAGTTGTTAGCCCTGATTCAGTTCTCCAGGGAATTTATTGTTCAATTTCACAATATATTCTGACTCCAGTCATGTCAAGGTGAGCTCCCTGTGTCCTCCTCTTACATTTGGCCTCACCCTGTCAATCCCAAAAAAGAGACAACTCATAAGAATCCTCCTTATGTTCTTGATTATAATGTCTTGCCACTGAGTAGATTACATCACTGTGTCCTGACATGCACTCCCCCTGAAGAAGCAACTTCCGGGGTGACCGTCGGAGATTGGCGTTCGGTGCTCTCATGGCAGTAAAGAAATCAAGGATAACAGAGATTTGAGAGTGGCAGCAGTGTCCTGCAGGATGGCCTAAGGGGCCATACAGAGGATCGCACCATGATATTGGCTTTGTAGTGGATTAACACAAGAGGTACGAGAGCTACGCCCCAAGCCAAGGTTGTTAGAAATGGGGTCTTTGGTTGGCAGTCAGGTTACCCCTGTCCAATCAAGGACCCTCAATCTAGTCAGGGTAAGTCACATACAATCCAAATTATCCTGTGCCCACCCTCTGGTAGCTTGTCATTGAGCAGTCAGGCTTCACTTAGAAGGCAATGTGTAAAGTATTTGGGAAATTACATAGTAAAACACCACAAAAATAACCACACGGTGTTTAGGAACATATGTAATATTTATCTGATAAGAATCAGGTCAATACGATTAAGATGCAATAAGTTTATGTTGAAATATCACTGTAACAATGATATAAAGTATCTTTAGTCTTTTTTAAAAGCAACAAATGCCTCTTGCAAGCACAAAGTATCTGGTTTGTGTTCAAATTCTCTGCAAGGGACCGCGTGGAAAATGGGGAGGTGTGCGTTGATTTTTCCGGCACACACAGAGGATGCGTCGTTGAGTTTTCACACAGGGCATGCTTTGTGTCAATTTCCAGCATTTAGACTGGAAACTTCTTCAGGTTGCTGGGTTTTCAGACACCCCGGGGACGATGCATTGAAATCCAGAGCTTGCAGGACGAAGTCACAGGGGCTACGTCGATCCGGTGGGTGTTGCGTGGAAATTTCTACAGCATGGCAAGCGCTGCATCGATTCCTCTCCAGAAATCGGGCTGCGTCATTCCGGCTCAGCTTTGCGTCGATCCAGTGGGCTATGTGTTGAATTTCCATCATTCTGGTTCTGCGTGCAGTGGTTTTCTCACCACGATGCAGGCTGTGCGTCGTTTTTCACCATACAGGGAGTTCTCTTGCAGGAATGAAGTCTTTTTGGTCCTGAGACTTCAGGGAACAGGAGGCAAGCCCTTGGAAAGCACTTCTCAGCACAGCCAGAGAGCAGCAAGGCAGTAGGGCAACGGCAAGGCAGTAGTCCCTCTCAGAAAAGCTGTCAGGTGAGTCCTTTAGGCAGCCTGGCAGTTCTTCTTGGCAGGCTGCAGGTTCTGGTTGAGGTTCTTCTCCAGGAAGGGTCTTGATGAAAGTAGAGTATATACCTCAGAAGTGTCTGAGTTGGTAGGGGCAGAGGCCCTGGTTAAATACCCAAATGTGCCTTTGAAGTGTGGGAGACTACAAAGAGTGGCTTAGAAGTGCACAAAGTCCCCTTTCAGTTCTATCCTGTCTGCCAGGATCCCAGTAGGGGGTGTGGCAGTCCTTTGTGTGAGGGCTGCCACAGTCCTTTGACGTGTAAGTGTCAGGCCCTCCACCCTCCCAGCCCAGGAAGACCCATTCAATATGCTGATGTATGTAAGAGTGGCTGAGTATCCTGTGTTTGAGGTTGTCTGAGTGAATGCACAAGAGAGCTGTCAACTGAAACTAGCCACGCGTGGATTGTAAGGCACAGAAGGATTTAAGTGCAGAGAAATTCTCACTTTCCAAAAGTGGCATTTTTAAAATTGTAATGCTAAATCGAACTTCACCAGTCAGCAGGATTTTGTATTACCATTCTGGCCATACTAAATATGACCTTGTTACTCCTTTCAGATCAGGAGCTACCACTCAAACAGTATACAAGAGTAGCCCTAATGTTAGCCTATGAAAGGAGCAGGCCTCACAGCAGTGTAAAATGAATTTAGGAGTTTTACACTACCAGGACATGTAAACCACACAGGTACATGTCCTGCCTTTTGTCTACACAGCACCCTGCCCTATGGCCTCCCTTAGGAGTGACTTATATGTAGAAAAAGGGGAGTTTTAGGCTCGGCAAGTACTTATAAATGCCAAGTCGAATTGGCAGTGAAACTGTACACACAGGCCTTGCAATGGTAGGCCTGAGACATGGTTAGGGGGCTACTTATGTGGGTGGCACAATCAGTGCTGCAGGCCCATTAGTAGCATTTAATCTACAGGCCCATATACTGCACTTTTACTAGGGACTTATGAGTAAATTAAATAAGCCAATTGGGTCTGAGCCAATGTTACCAAGTTTTAAGGGAGAGAGCATACGCACTTTAGCACTGGTTAGCAGTGATAAAGTCTGCAGAGTCCTAAAACCAGCACAAACAGTGTCTAAAAAGTGGAGGGAGGCAGGCAAAAAGTTAGAGGTGGCTACCCTAAGGCTGTCAGGTATAAGAAAGGTGAATAGACAATACAGTGTATCCCCCACAATGGTCAGTGTACTGCAAAGGGTCGAATCTGGAGAAGGAAGTCAAGCGAGACACGTTCAGACTCAGGAGGGGATTTAAAATCTTGCTTCCTTATTCCTATTAATGACCTGAGGAACCCCTTTCATTAACAGGACTTTGGCCCTCATTACAACCCTGGCAGTTGGTGTTAAAGCAGCGGTAATACTTCCAACAGGCCGGCGGTAAAAAAATGAGATCACAACCACGGCGGAAACCGCCATCATAGACAGTTACTTTAACACTCTGACCGGCAGGGCGGTAGCAACCAACACTGTGGCGGTCACCGCCAACAGACAGGTGAAAGACAATGTACCGCCCACTGTATTATGACAGGCCAATCCACCAGCTTTTCTGGGGTGGTACCAACGACATCAAAAGCACAGCGGAAACAGCACACCGAAGGGGAACCGCTCACCTTTTGACACTCCACGAATAACCAGATTGCCATAGAGCCTGAACTTCAGGTCCTCCCCATGTTGGTTTATCTACTAATACACCAGGAAGTAGAAAGAAGGCGGCGGCAACGACAACGGTGAGTACTGCACCTAGCACACAGGGGAGGGGGGAGGAAAAAGAGAATTACACACACACGCGGCATGCAACACCCCACCTCCACTCTCACCCACAACACCATACACACTAACACCTCCAACAACATTACAGATATACCACGTCACCCCCTGGAAGAACGCAAGGACAAAAGGAAATGAGTTTAACCAGTGATATATTGGAACATTTAGATATAGCAATAGAATTTTAATATAATCAGTACAGTATATATATATATTTAGATCATGTCCGTGGACCAGTGGCCCCAAAAATCATGGGCGAAGCCCACACATGACACCTGCCTCAAAACGGAGAGAACACTGCAGGGGCATCAGGTCGAAAAAAAACAGGCACCTCAGGGGGAAGGGGAGGGGGCATGCCCACAGTGATGTCCTGGGGAGTGAGAAGCCACAGTCTCTCATGTGGGTGCTCTGCCCACTGCTTGGTCCTGGGGAGTGCAAGGCCACAGTCTCACAAGTGGGTGCTCTGCCCACTACTTGGTCCTGGGGAGTGCAAGGCCACAGTCTGTCAAGTGAGTGCTCTGCCCACTGCTTGGTCCTGGGGAATGCAAGGCCACAGTCTCTATAGTGGATGGCTTCTTCCACTGGTTCTGGAGGGGGCTTTGTGCCCAGTCTGCTTCATCCTGCCAAGGATTGGGGGAGTGGATGCCTTTCTCCACTGGCTCTGGAGGGGGCTTTGTGCCCAGTCTGCTTCATCCTGCCAAGGATAAGGGGAGTGGATGCCTTTTTCCACTGGTTCTGGAGGGGGCTTTGTGCCCAGTCTGCTTCATCCTGCCAAGGATGGGTGAGTGGATGCCTTTCTCCACTGGTTCTGGAGGGGGCTTTGTGCCCAGTCTGATTCATCCTGCCAAGGATAGGGAGAGTGGATGCCTTTCTCCACTGGTTCTGGAGGGGGCTTTGTGCCCAGTCTGCTTCATCCTGCCAAGGATAGGTGAGTGGATGCCTTTCTCCACTGGTTCTGGAGGGGGCTTGGTGCCCAGCGTGCTTCATCCTGCCAAGGATAGGGGGAGTGGATGCCTTTCTCCACTGGTTCTGGAGGGGGCTTTGTACCCAGTCTGCTTCATCCTGCCAAGGATTGGGGGAGTGGATACATCGCTCTACTGGTTCTGGAGGGGGCTTTGAGCCCAGTGATGCTGCACCGGTGGTGTGGCAGTTCACATTCTTTCACCTGGGTGTCTGCGGACCGAGTTGTTCACGGAACAGGTAGCATGATACTCCATGGAGGCAGAGCCACACTCCATCCTGCGGCGACTTAGGCTGCAAACTGTTGGTAGTGCCAGTGCTGGTGGTGGTGCCTCATGTGGTGTGTCCAGGGTCCAGGACGTCACCTGCAGCCTCGGATGGCTGCCCACTGGGGATGCTGCTGCCGTCCGATGTAGTGGCACCGGCTGGGCACGTGGCAGTGCAGATGGTGGTGTAGGTGGCGGTGCAGGTGGTTGTGGCTGTGGCGGAGATGCTGCCAGTGCCGGCCGTGGTGCAGGTGTCTGTAGTGGTGGAGGGAGACACCAGGCCGTTGTCTGACAGCCTTGGATGGCTGATCATTGGGGAGGATGTTGCTGACTGACATTGTGTCAGCGGCGGTGCAGGTGGCGGGGCAGGTGGTGGTGCAGGTGGTGGTACAGGTGACGGTTGTTGCGGCGGTGGTGACCATGGTACAGGTCGCTGGCATGTCTGGGGAAATGGTGGTCACCAGTCCCTCACCAGGAGGCTTTGTTCCCTGAGGTGACTTGGCCTTGCTCTTCCCCACCTTCGTAGTCACTGCTGGGACCTTGGCACTGTCCTCTTTGTGTTTGGATGAGGCCTTGCTGGGTGGGTGTTGTGACTTTCCCCTGCTGCATGCTGCCCCTTCTTGATCTTGGCAGGTGGTGGAATCGGGTGGTCCTTCACATCTGTAGGAGGCACACTGACAGCTCTGACGGGAGCCCCCTGCGATCCACCCGGACTTCCAGGGACCACAGCGGATGCAGATTAGGTGGCTGAGGTGCTGGGCTGGGATCTAGACATCCTGGCCCTAGGGGAAGGATGGGGGGAGGTGTAGGGAAGAGGTTGATGTTAGCTAGGAAAAGTTTTTTGGACACACTGGGACAAGAAGATGGAGGGGGTGTGGGAGTGGAGGAAGAGGTAGTGGTTGTGGGAGGTGTGCGTCTGCTGAGTTTGGGTGAAGGTGCATGGGCTGGTGGCTGTTGTGAGGTGGATGGCTGTTGAGTGGGTGTGTGCCTGCGTTTGTGTACTTTGGGAGGAGGGCTCACAAACACACTGGTAGAGGACACAGGGGATGTGTGAATGGTTGTGGGGGTGGTGATTGCTTGTGAGCAGTTTGTTGGTATGGTTCTTGTGTGAGTGCCTGTGGGATGTTTGGTGCTTATGTTTTCCTCACCCACTTTTGTGTGTTGATATGTGTGAATGCTGGTCTGATGGTGTGCTTGGGATAGGCTGAGGTAGAGGGGATTGGGTCTGGGTAGTGAAAGTTGGAGGGGGAGGCTAGACCCAGGGACAATGGCTGCCATCAATGCTCTCTGTTGGGCCGCCACACCAAAATGAATGCCCTCCAGGTAAGCATTTGTTTGTTGCAAATGCCTCTCGATACCCTGGATGGCATTCAGAATGGTTGACTACCCAACAGTAAGGGATCTCAGGAGGTCAATAGACTCCTCACTGAAGGCAGCAGGGCTGACTTTGACAGGGCCTGAGGTGCCTGGGGCAAAGGAGATGCCCACCCTCCTGGGTGAGCGGGCACGGGAAACTCGCTGAGGGGCTCCTGGGAGGGCGGTGCTGGTAGGGGGGGTGGCGGCTGTACCTGTTGTTGGGGTGGGCACAGAGGTGTCCGCCACCGTCAGGGAGCTTCCATCAGAGAAGGAGTCGCTGTCACTAGTATACCCTCCTGTCCCTGTCGTGGAGCTCCCCTCGCCCTCCACCCCACTGGTGCCTTCACAAGGCTAATGCACACAATGACAGGGTCACAAAACAAGAAGGAGTGGAAGGACAGAGGACACATATGGTCAATGCCAGCAACCCCACTACCGTTGGCGGACACAACACACAGGGAGCAGCCCTATGCACTAGGCCATGCTCTACCAGTTACTAAGAAAGTCACCAGCCCATAGGGTACAATGCCTAACGCCATTAGCTGCACACCTGAAACCCACAGGACCCTGCCCAGCAGTAGATGCCCACTAACACTATTGGGTTTGGAGTGCATCAGAGCCTGCCCAAAAAGGGACCTACAATGCCATGTTCGCCCTGGCCTAGGGGCACCCACAGCCCACATCCCCCACCCAGATACTTCCTAAACCACACAGAGTCAGCTTGATGACACTGTACTCACCCCCTTGTGGCTGCTGTGATGCCCTCAAGCGCCCATCCAACTCCGGATAGGCCACCGCCAGGATGCTGAACATCAGGGGGGTCATGGTGCGACGGGCACCCCTTCCACTTTGGGAGGCCAGCCCCAGCTGGGCCTCCGCCATCTTCTTGGTCCAGCGGCGCAGGTCCTCCCATCTTTTGCAGCAGTGGGTGCTCCGCCTGTGATAGACCCCCAGGGTCCGCTCCTCCTTGGCGATGGCACGCCAAATTCCCTTTTTCTGGTGGGCACTGACCTGCAGGGAAAAGCCAGAAGAAAAGGGAATTATTCACCCGTACGGACAATCATACCCATTGCCCACCAGTTCCCAGCCATGCCCTGAGGCACATACACTGACCACCTCACATGCAGCACTCAGGCCACCCCCCAACATGTGACTTACATCCACACCACCCCAAATAGGCATTGCCCACGCATCATGCTCACAGTGTAGTCACCTGTTTGTCTGGAGGACTGTAGAGTAGCGTGTACTGGGGGAGGACCCCATCCACCAGTTTCTCCAACTCCTCCGCAGTGAAGGCAGGGGACCTTTCCCCAGACATATGAACCATTGTCGCTTCCAGACTCAGGTCAAAGCAGCACTTGCAGTGTAGGTTCTCTCCTGTTGATGGTCAGGTATCGAGTGAGTGAATGGGTAGAAAATGACAGTGACGTCCGGGCGGGGCGTACCGTCACCGCCAGCGTACATTGCCATTGGCTCCTAGGACCCATAGGGCCCAATGATAACCAATGCAGAGTTGCGTGGCAGTCTTCGACCGCCTACCGCGATGCTGCACAATGCCACCGCAGTTACCTCATTTCCCCTTGTCCCTCCTCACAAGTCAGGCAGCCGCCATTTCAGGGGGGCACATGGCATGGCAGCTAACTGCACATATTGGCACATATACTGATTCACGCTTTAACACACGGCTTCTGTCACATTAATTCGGACACAGTTGTGCATTCTCTGTGTAAATATGAACTTCTGCTCACCGTTCTCCTCCATAGGCTACAACCGCTGAGGCAGATGATGAAATGGCGGCATCCTCCGGTGTACAGACCCCGGGTGGACCTGTCGACAATGGAGGACAGACACATTATAATCACATACAGACTTGATTGTGCCACAATCCAAGAACTGTGTGCCCAATTGGAGCTGGTCTGATGTCAGCCATCTGCCAGCCCACAGGAATACCTCCTCTAGTGCAGGTCCTGTCAGTGCTCCATTTCCTGGCTAGTGGCTCCTTCCAAACTACAGATGCCTTGGCATCAGGGATGTCTCAGCCAATGTTCTCAAACGTGTTGAGCAGGGTGTTGTCTGCCCTGCTGAAACATATGCGCAGCTACATTGTGTTCCCCCAGGTGGAGGCTTTGGCCACAGTGAAAGCTGACTTCTGTGCCCTGGGACATATCCCTAGCATCATTGGTGTCATTGATGGGATGCATGTGGCATTTGTCCCCCTTCGCAGAAATGAACAGGTATACAGAAATAGAAAAAGCTACCATTCGATGAATGTGCAAATGGTGTGTTTGGTGGAGCAGTACATCTCCCATGTGAATGCCAAGTATCCTGGCTCTGTGCATGACGCCTATATCTTGCGCAATAGCAGTATCCCTTATGTGATGGGCCAACTCCACAGGCACCGGGTGCGGCTAATAGGTGAGCCCAAGGTCCCCACACAGTATGAGTAGGTGTCTGGATATGGGGTTGTCCCTAAGGGTTAGTGTGTGTCTCACTATTGTTCCTCGATAGCTGTAGGTGACTCTGGTTACCCCAACCCTTTCATGGCTACTGACCCCAGAGAGGAATCCCAGGAGAAAGGCAGAGGAACGTTACAATGAGGCACATGGACGAACTAGGCGGATCATTGAGAGGACATTCGGCCTCCTGAAAGCCAGATTCCTGTGCCTCCATCTGACAGGTGGCTCCCTGTACTACTCACCGAAGAAGGTGTGCCAGATCATCGTGGCATGCTGCATGTTGCACAACCTGGAATGGAGACGCCAGGTGCCTTTTCTGCTGGAGGATGAGCGTGGTGATGGTCTTGTGACACCGGTGGAGCCTGTGGACAGTGAGGAAGAGGAGGCAGAGGAAGAAGATGTTGACAACAGAACTAACATTATCCTGCAGTACTTCCAGTGACTCACAGGTAAGACACTGTAACTCCTCTTGACATTTCAGTTTACTTTGGCCATTGCACATGGCAGCCTCTCACCCTCTGTCTATGGATACTGACTGTTCCCTTTGGATTCCCTTTTTACAGATCTGTGTACCCCATTCTGGCTTCTTCTATGTGTACTGCTACCCAACAACTGTCATACAATGGTATGAGTAAATGAACAAATATGTTGCAATGCTTTGCTATAGTTGTATTAATACATTTGTGAATCATCAGACTGACTCCAGATTGGTATTTGTTTCAAGGGTGTTTATTTAGGTGCCTATAAGTACAGGGGTATGTGCAAGGGGCTGGGGTGATGGTGGAGGAAGGTCCATGATAGAGTCCAGTCTCTTTGTATCACAGGTGCATTGTCCAAGGAGGCATAGGAAGTGGAGCAATGGCAATTCAAGGTGGACAGGGTAACAGAGTGGGACAGTAGGTTGACTATCAAGAGGGTCAGTTTTCCTGGCAGGGGTCTTGGCAATGTTCTCTGTCTTCTGCCTGGATTGCAGGGACCATTTGTGGGGTGGTTCTTCTTCTGCGGGGGTGGGGTGCTGGTGGCCTGATGTTCGAGTGGTGAGGCCTCCTGTCCACTAGTGCCAGCGGAGGTGGAAGGCTGTTCCTCAGTTTGGCTAGTGTCAGGGGCCCTTTGTTGAGCCACTGCCTCCCTCATGGTCTTGCCCATATCAGCCAGCACCTCTGCTATGGTGACCAGCATTGTGTAGATTTTGGTGAGGTCCTCCCTGATCCCCATGTACTGTCCCTCCTGCAGCCGCTGGGTCTCCTGCAACTTGGCCAGTACCATGCCATGGTCTTCTGGGAATGATGGTATGCTCCCATGATGTTGGAGAGTGCCTCGTAGAGGGTCGGTTCCCTGGGCCTGTCCTCCCCCTGTCACACAGCACTCCTCCCAGTTTCCCTGTTGTCCTGTTCCTCTGTCCCCTGAACCGTGTGCCCACTGCCACTGACCCCAGGTCCCTGATCGTCCTGTGTTTGTGGTGTTTCCTGAGGTCCCTGTAGTGGTGGACACACTGCTGATTGACGTGTCCTGGGTACAGTGGCTTCGACCCGCTGGGTGGGTGCTGTGCTGGTGTTTCCTGAGGGGGGAGGCTCTGTGGTGGGTTTGGACTGTGGCAGGGGAACCGACATTCCAGAGGTCCCTGATGGACCAGGTTGGTCATTATGATCCAGTCGTGCAGAGCTGCTGTCATCACTGTGGGCCTCTTCTGTGGGGGGACTGGATGTAGCTGGCACCTCCTGTTCGGTGTCATTGGGCAGGGGTCCTGTTGGGAT
Source organism: Pleurodeles waltl (assembly GCF_031143425.1). Classification (NCBI taxonomy): domain Eukaryota; kingdom Metazoa; phylum Chordata; class Amphibia; order Caudata; family Salamandridae; genus Pleurodeles; species Pleurodeles waltl. The sequence goes on along the minus strand of NC_090451.1, from coordinate 445,433,744 downwards.
GCAAATGCATTGTTATTGTATCTGTGTGTGCCATCTTGTTCAATGGGTGTGTTTCCCTTATAGAATTGTGCTTTCCCTGTCGACTTGGACTTGTGTGCGTGGTGATTTTGTGGGCTGGGTGAGTCTGCTCTACAGGGAATGGTGTGATGATGGGTGTCCATGCAGGTCTGTAAACGGGGTCCATTCATTGGTGTTGCAGGCAGGGCTTGGTATTGGGATGGGTGGGTTGTGATAGTGGGGTAAATGTGAGGTGTTGAAGTGATGGGGTCAGGGTAAGGGTGGGGGTATGTGATGGCATGCCGGTTGGGGGGTGATAGTATTAAAGATTTGACTTACCAGAGTCCAGTCCTCCTGCTCTTCCTGTGATGCCCTCAGGTTGCATTATTGCCAAGACTTGCTCCTCCCATTTTGTTAGTTGTGGGGGAGGATGTGGGGATCCACCGCCAGTCCTCTGTACAGGAATCTGGTGTCTTGATACCGTGGAACGCACCTTCCCCCGTAGGTCGTTCCACCTCTTCCTGACATCATCCCTAGTTCTTGGATGCTGTCCCACAGCGTTGACCCTGTTGACGACTCTCCGCCATAGCTCCATCTTCCTAGTAATGGAGGTCTGCTGCACCTGTGATCCGAATAGCTGTGGCTCTATCCGGATGATTTCCTCCAGCATGACCCTTAGCTCCTCCTCAGAAAACCTGGGGTGTCTTTGAGGTGCCATTATGTGGTGTGAGTGATATGTGTGAGGTGATGTGTGGGGTGATGTGCTGTGATGTTTTATGTGATGTGCGTGGATGGTGTATGAGTAATGGTGTTCTGTGCCTCTGAGTGTATGTGTGCTCTTTGCTTGTCTCTCTGTGCTTGTTCTATTTGTTTGGTTGTAAGGGGTTGTGGGTAATGTTGATGTGTTTTTTATAGTGTTGTGAGTGTGTGGGTGTGGTGTATGTATGTGCGTCAGGTGTGTGCAGTTTGAATTGTCCAATGTGGTGGTATATTGTGAGTGTGTGTGCATTTAGAGCGCAGCGGTGTGTACCGCCAATGGTTTACCGCGGTTGAAAGACCACTGCGTTGATTCGTGGGTCTTGATACTGTGGGCCTGTTCCTGTTGGCGTAACGGTGTGGGTTTTGCTATCGGCAGTTTATCACTGACCTTTGGGTTGGCGGACTTGTGTGGGTGTCTGTATAGTGGCGGTATTCTCTGTGTGGGTCATAATACCCATGGCAGTATGTTGGCGGCAGTCAGCACGGTGGTAGGTGGCATTTACCGCCAAGGTTGTAATGAGGGCCTTTGTCTTTTTATCTTTTTATAGACGCCCAAGGCAGGTGCGGCCCCTGACTCTAGTGTATAATATTTCTGCCTATATTCTTGGCTAAGATATTATTCCACTCTGTGTTAACATCATTCACGCTGGGGGACACTAGGATTCCCTGAGGGTGAGGTCAGACTGGCAGGACTGCAGAGGCAGCTCCCCAAGGAGTCAGTGCGGTTTGTGGTCCCCAGAGGCATGGCTGATTTTTGGAGTTGGCACCACACATAGGGCCAGATGTAGCAAACGTTTGCGACTTGCAAACTGGCCGAATCGCAATTTGCGACAGTGCAAAATCGGAAATGGGATGCAAAAAGCCCATTTCCGACTCGCAAAAAGCGATGGGATCCGTTTGCGAGTCGCATCTGTTGCGACCCCATTTTGCGACCCGCAAATTGCGAGTCGCAATTTGCGAGTCGCAACTCATATGCAATTGCAACTCGCAAATTGCGACTAGTCGCAAGAAGCCCAGTTTGCATGTCCCATTTACCACTAACTCAGAGCAGGTGGTAACCATTACCAAAGTATAAAAGGAGACCCAGAAGCCATCTGGGTTACTCAAGATGGCGGAGATATACCTGATAGCAGTGAGGAGGAGAGTCTACGCAGCCCAGCAGAGGAGGAGGAGGGGCCACAGACAGGAGAAGATATATAGAACCAGGCAGACTCTTTTCCAGCAAACTGAAGAGGAGATCTATGATAAATACCGCCTTAGCAGCGCAGCCATTCTAGAATTAATAGATTTACTCAAACCACAGCTAGAACACAAGACTCTGCATGGCTGCGCCATCCCTACGCATGTGCAAGTACTATGCGCACTGCACCTCTTGGCCTCAGGGAGCTATCAGGGGGTCATTGCCGTGGCAGGTGGGGTATCCCAAAGTGCAGTGTCAAGGTTCCTCAGGGCATTCCTAGATGCCTTAGTCACGCACAGGTCTCACTTCATATACTTACCAAGGAATGAGGCAGAAATTAACAGCACCAAGCTGGACTTTTACCGCATTGCCCACTTTCCCCATGTCATTGGATGTGTAGATGGGACACACATTCAAATATGCACCCCTGCTAATCTGGAACACATTTTCCGCAACAGAAAGTGTACCCACTCACTCAACATACAGGTTGTTTGTGATGCCCATTACGTCATCACGGACATCGTAGCTAAGTTTCCAGGCAGTACCTATGACTCATACATTTTTAGGCATAGTGGGATACATCAACGCCTGGAACGTGGGGAATTCGGAGACGGCTACCTCCTAGGTAGAGCCACAGACACTTGCAGACATACACACAGGTCACTGTGCACGACTATCTGGACTTCCTAACAGTGTACTTTTGTGCCCAACAGGTGACAGTGCATATGCTCTAAGGCCTTGGATCATGACTCCGTTTTTAACACCAAGAACTGAATCAGAGAGGCAATACAACAGTGCGCATAAGAGGACCAGGAACCTGATCGAGCGCACCTTCGGACTCCTGAAGGCAAGATTCAGATGCCTCCACCGCAGTGGAGGCGCCTCCAATACACCCCCCTTACCGCATTCAAAATTGTGGTCGCATGCGCCATCCTCCACAACATAGCCACCCGACGTGGGCTACCTCTCACCCCTGCAGACCCAGATCCTGATGATGAAGAGCAAGAACAACCACATCGCCATCATGGGGATAGAAGTCTAGCTAATCAAGGCAGACTGAGACGGGACCACATTGCAACGCAATATTTTGGACGGTACGTGTAAACTCCCACCATACTCACCCATTAACCAAACACTCCTTTTGTTAAGTGGAAGTAAAATAACTGTTTTAATAATGTAATGAATGAACTATATACAAGATGAAATTGTCTATGGGCAGGGAAATGCCAACCAGTCATGTGGCACATTAACGGCATGTGCCACATTTATTTCTCCTGGCTGTTCTCTAAGATCTCCTGCCCCTCCTGCCAGCCTGGCTGGTCCCTCCTGCGTCCATGGTGCTCTGCCTACCACTCTTTAGCACCCTACTGTCAGTGGCAGATACACTGCTCACTGTGGAGCCCTCTTCACTGTCTTGGGGTGTTTCCCCGGTGGCCCTCGACATCTCCCGTGTCTCCATTAGTTCTATTATGTGTGTGAGACGTCCCAGGCCCTGGCAACATCCCCAGCAAAATGGCCCATCTCTATTTGCAGGCCAACTGTCCTCCTCGACAGGCCTATTGTGTTGATGGCTAGCCTGCCGATCGATGTGGCCATCCTGTCCAGTCTTAGCATTATCTGGCGATCTCTGCGCAGCCCAGCCTCTGCCTGGCCCAGCAGTCCGCCCGCCAGTTCCCTGATGGCAAAGGCAATGTCCCCAGTGTTCTGGCACATCAGGTCCATGCGTCTGTTGAGGTGCTGCATGCTTGCATGGTTGTGTCTTACAAAGCGGTGCAGCACCCCACAAATCCTGCCCAATATTCGGTTCTGCAGGCGCTGACCCAGCAGCAGATGTGCCTCACTGCTGGTTGGAGGAAGTATCCGGGATCCAGATGCTCTTGCCCTGCGACGCCTGCGCAGTGGTGGCTGCCCTGTGCTCCCACCTGTATCCTCCCTGGCTGTTGCTGGGGCAGCTCCTGGCATTGTTGTTGCAGCAGGCGTTACCACTGCAGGAATGCTGCTGACTGTGCAGGTGGGGGTGCTGGAGGGTCCTGGGGTGTCCTCCTGGGCCTGGGTGCTTGGGGTGTTGGGGGTGTCTTGCTGGAGACCTGTGGGACATGGGGAACACACTGTCAGTGTCTAGTATCTATTGCACAATTCCTAATAAACATTTGCCTATGAACTGCCTATTTGACTACATTTCCCATAATGCATCATTCTGGCTTTTTCTACCCTGAAATGGAGCTAATTTGGTTGTGCATGCACCTGTGTACATGGTGGGTGGGGTATGACATTGATAGGGGTACAGGCTTATTACATGGTACTCACCAGTTGATGTGCCGGGCTCTGAGGTGTCCAGGTCCCCAAATCCACACACTGCCTCCGGCTCAAATGTTTCCTCAATCCTTTCTTCAAGTGGTGTGGGTGGTGGCACAGATGATGGTCCCCCTCCAGTGCCTCTCATCTCCCGGAGCCTTTCTGCCACCCTCTCCTTGGTCCGGGAGCGGAGGTCATACCACCTCTTCCTTATGTCCTCAATTGTCCTGTGGCTCACACCCAGGGAATTAATTTTTTCTTGCATTTCCTGCCAGATTTTCTTTTTGGTGGCCTCAGGAACAGTGAGGGCTGCTCTTCCAAAGAGCTCATCATGGTGCTGACAACATTCCTCGGTCAGCACCTCAAGCTCCCTCTCAGGAAATTTGATTTTCCTTTTTCGTGGGGTTCCCTCCATGGCTGCTGCTGCTTGTTCAGTGTGAAGACTGGCAGTTATAAAAGGGTGTGGTCCAGCCTCCTCCCAGGTGTATTAGTGAACTTCCTGACTGTGATGTCATCATCATGTGCCAGGAAGTGTTTCCAGAGTGTTCTGGTGTGCTTTCTGGAGTGTTCTGCTGCACCTGCAAGCAATTTTGAAGGTACTCGCAATTTGCGACACCCACTCGCTAATTGCGAGTTCGTTTTTTGCACACTCGCAAACAGCGACCTCGCAATCTGCGGACTCGCACACAGCGTTGCGAGTCCGGCTGCGAGTTGCTAAATCGGACCGGTTTATTTCCTGGCATTCCAAATTGCGACTCGCATTTTGCGAGTCGCATCGACTCGCAAAATGCGAGTCGCAATTTTTATTTTTGCTACATCTGGCCCATAGTACTCACCACCCCTTTGTGTCATCATTTCTTTTATATGCAAGCACTGAACTGAGGTTTGGGCCAATTTGGTCAATTGAATGGTGGTAACCCCCCCCCACCCCAGGTTTGATGATTCAATGAAAAAAGCGAGGTGCTGGAACTCTTTAGTGCTGGGGCGCACCCCTGGTGAAATTAAGTTGCTAAGTGTGTCCAATATGTCAAAAACACACCACAATCCCTCAGAGGCTGACAAAAGGAGAGTTATTAAGCGGAACTGTGAGGGATCAAATAATGAAAGCTCCAAGCAATTGGTCTCTCCTTTGGGGGCACAGGGTGGAAAATTGACCACAGCTCTCTCCTCACCATCACCATTACAGATGAATGATATTCAGAAGGAGTCAGCGCTTCCATCAGCTCTATTGGAGAGCCTGCCTGAAGTCTGTAAAAAAATATTGCTTTACCCTCTGTTTGGTCTCTAGGCATTGGGCCCTGTCTCAATGGAAGAGGTCTGGGAGATTCTTCGTAACCCAGGCCGTCTAATGCTTCTGCAGTTAGTTCTCTGGAAGGTGAACTAACTGCAAGTTTTGCAGAAAGTGTGCAGAGTGAGGTAGCTCCTCATTTATCAGTGTCCCAATCAACTATTAACAATTCAAATTTAGCTTCGAGCAAGCTTGGATTTGGTGCACAATTAGAACCTCTACTGCTACAAATTGTGGGGGAATTAAGAATGTTGCAAGCAGTTCATGTTGAGGCACATTTAGAAGTACAAACGTAGCTGGGTCATACTAATACAAATTTAGAGAAAATCTATTCTAGACTGACCCAAGCAGAACAGTGCATATCAGGTCTGGAAGATGTCCAGAGCCTCATGGTGCCTCAAATATCGCAATTTAAACGTGAGATGTTTGAACTCCAGATGAAAATGGATTATTTGGAAAATTGTGCTAGGCAGTCCAATTTATATTTTGTGGGAGTTCCCAAGGGCCTCAAGAACGGTAAAGACCCAGTTAAATGTATGACAGATTTGGTCTCCCAACATGTTTTCTCAGAGGGTTCTCCCCCTCAAAAGGATTTCTCCATCATGCGGGTCCACCATGTTCCTCCTTCTCAATCCATGAACATGTAGTACCCCTGTCCACTTTTCTTTTCTTAGATTTTATGGCTAAAGAAGCCATTTTATCAGCTGTAATTAAATCTAAGGGCATTCTACTACCTGACAGAGGACGCTTCAGTCTCTACCCAGACTTGTCAGAATTGGGAGCTTGATGCCAATGTGAATTTAAAACCTTGATTGAAATTTTAAAAAATAAGGGTATCCAGGCCTCAATATTCCAGCAATCGAAGCTCAAAGTGTTGTTGGCAGGCCAATTTCACATCTTACAGACAGTTGAGCAAGCAAAAGAGCTGTTACATCCTCAGAAATAAGGTGTCTATACAAGGGAGGATTAGGGTACTGTTGAGATAAGGGGATAAAGAGCAGGGTTGGTTTACTCTTGCTGTCACAATGTTCCACAGATCCATAATATGCATCAGAGGGTGCTTAGCTTATGGGGTGGCCAGTCACTGGGGGGTGCCACATTAAACTGCAATTTTCTTTCTGTATTCAGTCACAGATGGTAGATCCCCAAATGTGGGCTCTAGGGTGATATATCAAGGCACTCAGCTAAGGGTCAGGTAGAGGGGGGTTAAGAGTTGGGGGTCCTCTCTTGAGAGCCCTAGGTGGGTGGGTTCTCTGGGCCTCACTGCTTAAAGGATGGGGGGAAGGGAGGTAGGGCACGGGGATGGGTTACAAGGTGGTGGTAGTGGAAAGGAAGTGTGGGTTTTGGGTGGTGGGGGCATGGATTCAGTGAAGGTGATGTTGTGGGTAGTTGGGTGCAGATTATAATAAAAGAATGTTGCAGTGCATATCAAAGGGTCAAAAGACTTAAAGTGTTCCACCTTTATGTTCAGCATGGCTTGGCAAGGGTTAATAAGGAAATATCCCTGTGATGAGTTCCAGATCTCTTACTTTTTTATCTTGCAACATGAATGAGTTTAATGATTGCCAGAAGAGGAGAGCGATGCTAGAGTAGTTTAAATCTATGACGGCTAGCATAATGTTTGTACAGGAAAAACATTTCCAATTATCAGCAGCCCCAATTAAATTCCCTGAGTACATTCAGCATACTTTCTTAACATCAACCAATACTGCAGTCCATGTCGTCACACTATTGATAAATAAGGATATTACTGTAGAAATAATGAAAGTTTACAAAGACCCATTTGCTAGGTAGGTGTGGGTCCAAATGAAAATGTATAATTAAGTTATTAATTTGGTCAGCTTTTATGGCCCCTTAGAATATTCCTCTAAATTGCTGGTTGATATTCATAACTATGGAAACGGAAACAGGGTCCATTAATGATCGGCAGTGACTTATACTATGGGACTAGTCACGAGTAAATAAATCACAGACGAAGCCAAGATCTATAAAAACCTTCCGGGCTCTCATGAGTGATTTTGCTTTGATTGACATTTGGAGATGTAATGATCATCCCTCATCAAATTTTTCTGGTGTCCCATGCTTTGCCAAGAATAGAGACAGCTATAATGGCATACCATTTTTCAGATCATGCTGCGACTATTCTCTGTAATTTCACAAGTCAATATCAGGCACCACTAAGATGGACGTTTGATAAGTCTCTTTTAGTTAATGAGGTATGGGTTGCACATATGTGTGCAGCATTACAAGATTTTTTGGAAGGTAATATTAACTCTGCCTCAGAATTCACAGTATAGGGGGCCTTAACTTATTTTTTTTTTTAAGTGGGAGGTAATACCCTTCAAAACGCAGCTAAAGTGGTCAGAAAAATGTGCATATCAGCAGATACAACATACGTTTGACAAAGCAACAACTGCATACTTAGTAGTGCAGCTGCAAGAGGGAAAAATCAAGTTTACTTGTGCTCAACAAAATCTTCAGGATTATCTTCTAGGTAAAGAGATGGTAAATCATAACACAATGCTGCAGCAAAGTTACTAAGAAAATTAGCATATTGGTAGATTTGTTTTTTTTCGGTAGATTAAGCGCAAGGCCAATATGAACAAGATTACACATATTTATGATTCAAGTACTGCAGCAGCTACATCAGTTCAAGAGGAGATAGCAGAGATCTTTTTGAGCCATTACACTGCTCTATATTCTGTGATTCAATGATTTGGCCCATTTCCCTCGCAGAGGTTAAGGAGGCTATGGATTCTATGCCCAATGCAAAAGACTGTGGTTTGGCTGGGATTCTGGCTGAAATTTATAAACTGTTTACTCCCCAACTAAATTCATACTTAGTCACGATATTTATTTGTTTTTTAACAGGGGAAAAAGATCCCAGATACCTTCCTTCAAGAGGTGGTGGTTAGTTTCTTGAAGAAGGGGAAGTCCACTCAGCATGTTGATTATAATATTTTCATGAAGATTGTATCTAATTGCCTTTTGCCTATGGCAGCATCAGTCATTCATTCAGATCACAATGGTTTCCTAACAGATAGATATATGTTTACAAATATTACCTTCTTGCTTCAAGCAATGGATTATTTTCACCCGAACAAATTAGTGCTGCCATTATTTTCTTAGATCCCCAAAAAGCATTTGATAAGGTTCAATTGAATGTTCTTTTTATGATTTCCAAACATAATTTGTTAATATAATATAGAATCCGTATCTGTATGCAAAAGCATCAATAGTTTTTAACTAAGCCAGCAAGCCAGATTGAAATAAGATGGGAAACGTGTCATGGGTGTCCCCTATTGCCCACTTTGCTTGCACTTTAGTGAGCTAGTACCCTTATTCATTTGACAAGATATCTCTATTCAGGCCCCAGTAGATGGATCCGCAAAGTTAAAACTGTTTGCAGATGATTTGGCACTTCATTTAGCTGCCGATACAGCTAATATTAGACAGACTTTCATTAAAATGAATTAGTTTTCGGAAATCAGGGATTATGCAATAAATCGTGCTAAGTCTGCGGCAATATTGTTTAACTGCACTTCGGAGATACTATCCAGTACTATGCAAGCTCACTACTCACCATCAAAACCTATATGATATTTGGGAGTTTGGGTTTCATCCAAACTTGAAGACATTTATACTCTTAATTTCAAGTCTACTTTGCAGAAGATGCATGCACTATTCTCCCAATGGAAAGATCTTTCCCTATCGATTATGGGGGGGGGCTGTGTTAGTCAAAATGTCTATGCTTCCTCTATTTCTTTTTCCATTCACTAATATTCTGATTAAGGTTCTGCAGGCCTTCTTTGAGTGAGCAGATAGAGACATTAGACAATTTCTCTGGCAAGGTAAACAACCGAGACTCAAATTTCAAGCTCTGCAGTTGCACTCTGAGGGAGGAGGGATTGTGCTACCTCATCTTAAAATGTACTTACAGGCTTTGCTTCTGGTTTGGTTGATTAGACCTTCCCGTTAATCCCTTCATGAAGCAAATTTCTACTTAAAGCTGACACTACAAGAATCAGAGATTGGACTGTTTCCCTTTTTAAAGTTTCACAGGCTGCCCTAAAAAAACACAGTATAAAATGCCTCAAATAATTGTTGACCGGTTTCAGAAGATACGTGCGAGCTATGTGATTCCAGGGTTTTATGTTTAAATTAAGTTAATAGAGTGTGTCCTGCTGGGTTTACAGGTAAACGTAACCCTGTGCAGGCGCTGGTAGGGCTTAGGCTAAATTTTATGAATGACAAAAATACAGTGACACAACTGAAGATCATCTCGATGTGTGGGTCCAAAAAGGAACATTCAACACATTATTTTCATGTCATGGTGGGTGGTTCTTTGTGGGCAGTAGACCCCAATGGTTGTCATGCACGTGTTTGTAAACTCCACGGGGGGTTTTAGAACAAATAGGCCAGAGCCTCGCTATGTGTCATCAGAACATTTGGGTTTAGCAACAACATACAGTGTAGGGAAATTGTGCCAGAAATGGTAAAAAAATCCCTCACTAGATGCTGTTAAAGAACACCTCAGTCCCCTGTCTAATGATACAGGTTTGTAGGATTCCCTGTTAGGCCCCAGAAGACAAAGTAGAAAGCACTTCTTATATGCAGTATATAATCAAATCTGGAAACTTTCCCAACAAGAAGCTGCTGCCTGGTTAAGGCAAATAGATAAGGAAAACTTACAGAAAGCATTAGCTGTTGTAGATAATGGGATTAACATCTTATCTGACCACATATACACTTTAAACAACATTGTTTCTTCAGCAAGAAACATAGTGCAAAGCAACATGTCATCTTTACAACATGGGTACAGCCAGCTAAGGTGCACACTATAAACATTGAAAGCAGGTCGCATTCCTTGGAAACTCGTAAGCGCAAGGGATATACTTTCAAAATTCAATTTAGCGCAACAACAACAAATAATGGCTAAGAAGGAAGGCACTTATGTCATGTTAAACATCAAGAAATTAGAAAAGTCGCCTTTTACTATGGCTGAAATATCATCTATTGAATGGTTTTACATGGGGTTATTAATCTGCCTATTTCAACACTTCAATTCACATTATACTTGAAACACATTCCTGAAGGCCGACATGAAAGGCTAGAAGATAGTTACATACACAAGGTATGGGAGCTTCCCTTTTCGTACAAATGTTTCATTGGCCTGAAAGATGTCTCTGAGCCATTCGATGGTTTGCAAGCAGCTCTCCTTGCATGGATTGTGTAACGCTTCGGCAGCGAACCTAGCTTGGTATCCAAAAGGAGTTCATGTCCCTTGATTAGACCTGCATTCAGGGTGCTCTCGAAAGGAAGATATGTGCTCCCTAATAGTGAGAGCTGTTGTGGAATGCGAGCCCGAATGGTTTATGGCATTTCGGTCTCTCAAATTGTCATCTGTTGTGGGAATGTCCTTTTTCCCCCTACACAACAGATGAAAGTAGCAGATATTTGGCCTCACATTGCAACTTCAAATGTGAATTTTGACAAGTTGAGCAGACTCAAAGCTTTATTGTTTCAAAAACATGTGGCACTTACATCTGCACAAAAGACCTCTGCACTTCAAGTTGCAAGGTCATCTGCAGAAATTCAGTACCTCTTAAGTAAAAACTTTCTGAGACACTTTGATGAAGTCGTGGGATGAATATTTAACGCTTCCAGTAATACTGGAGTTGCACATTTCTTTAAGGCTGTTGGTTCTGGATTCATTCACACCTTTTCCTCTATGTCTGGCTTACTACATTTAGCCACACACTCAATATTTTTGAGCATTTTCAATGAATTTCCAATTACCTTGGCTATAATAGGTGTCATCCTGCTGTTGTGGCTACTTTACCACCTGCCAAAGTGGAACATTTCCTGGCTTTAATTGTCCTGGATATAATTGGCGACATTAAAAATGACACTGACTTTTACATTCAGTTTTGTTGGCGCCACTACTGATGTTTTAAATTGCCCCCTTTTAATATTCCACATGCTCAAGAGTGCTTTTTCTTGTCATTATTGATATTCATGTATATATGCTTTTGTGAATAGGTTTGGTCACTTTTATGTTTACATTTTAGGCTTTTAACCACCTTTGAACCGACAAAGGAAGGGTGTTGCACAGCTATTTTAGCCATGATTTTAGACACCTTCTTTTAGCAACTAGCCCGGCCATTGTGCACTTTAGTCCAGTTACATTTTATTCAGCTTTGGTTTTTTTTCTAGCATAGGCCACATTTGCGGTGCTGTTTTATTTTCTTTATCTAGTTGTTCTTTCGCCCAGGAAAGCATCATGTTCCTAGCAGGACTTTCTTTTCACTTTGTGCTTTCCTCAAGACTGCAGCCAGATAGAGTTCCCAGCAAAGTGGTATACTGTGTCTCCAATATTCACAGAAACATACACATCCTTACATGGGAACATTTTCTCAGAACATCAGGTGTTTTAGTATAAAAACACTTTTCTGTACCATACACGTTAGAGGGAGATTCCAGCCAGATGACCAGGACTGCATGCTGATTGCTGATTGCCTTCGCTACAGCTGCTTGCTTAGACTACCGGATCCCTAGCCTACATGGGGATGGTGTATTTCTAAACAACAAGATTCCTTGCTGAGGGTACGGGGATGATGTCTTTCCAGGGGAGAAACCTGAAGGGCAGATTAGGGTTTGATCATGCTGACGTCTAAGATAGCTTAGGTAGGAACCACATATATTATGCATAGTGACAGTATGGTGGGACTGTTCTGGTGTTTCACTCTTCTTGTCACCATTTTGCTTCTAGTGTTTTTATCTTCCTAGTTATTGCAATTCATGCCATTTTAACTAATATCCAGTTAATTCAAGAGCCCTCATTGAACCATTCTCTGCCTGTGGCCCATCCCAAATTATGAAGAAGTCATCAATGTACCTTGTCAAAAAAGTGTTGTGCCCACCACTTATTTTCATCCGACAAATTGTGACTCCAACTACCCCATAAAGACACCAGTGTAACTGCAAGCAAAGCAACTTTCCATCGATGTCCCAGTCTTTTGTCTGAAACACTGGTCTTAAAATAAGAAAAAGTTATGTTTGAGACAGAATCATAACATCTCTAGAAGCATCATAGAAGGGTCGTAGAGGGATAAGGATTTGTCACTGAAAGAATGTTGACATGCCTGCATACCTAAACCATGATCAATGCATGTGTATAAGGGCACAACATAAACCGTAGCCATGATATAGCTGGGGTTCCAAGGAATATCCTGAACTTTGGAGATGAAATCCATACTATCCCTACAATACCTTGGTAAGCTCAAAACATGGGGACAAATTAAGTGATCCAAATAAATAGAAGTATTCACCAAACATTGTTTATAGCTGATATGATTGTTCTTCCTGTGGGGTCAGTGCCATGCTTCTGAATCTTAGGCAGCATGTAAAAACAGGTGCAGTGGGTATCCTGGTCAGTAAAAACTGAAATTCTCCAACTGACAGAAGGCCTTGCTCACAATACTGTACAATAGTTTCTTTGTGTGCACCTAGTGAGGATCTCTCATGTCTATCTGATCAAATTAACTGCCTTTCAGCATGCTCCTGATATCCGCTGGTGCCAGTTACAGCTTGAGAGACCACACGCTTCATAATCCAAAGCGCCTCTCTGTTCTGAAAAACAAAAACGTCACTCCCAGCTAGAGCGTTATTCCTATTTATTTTAGCAAATAACAACCCATGTGTTTCAGTCCTCTCTGGACTTTGATCATGGTTGTATACATCATTTCATCAACTGCATTTGAACATTACCAAATATACCAGACAGAAACAGCGGACCAGTACTGCCTACATAATAGTAATGAAATTATGGTGGCTGTTTTTACAAAGCGCTATTTTCAGCTTATCCATTTAGAATTAGTTACTACCAATTCAATTCAACCAATAAAAAAGTAAATACACAGAAAAACCATTAGCTTTCATGAACCCTTTTCAGTGCGTTGTGTCTTTTGCATCAATGCACAACTACATTATTACCATCCTAACACCTCTAAAAGAGTAAAAATTACTAAACTACTTCCCTGATATTATTTCTATAATAAAGGACTTTTGAGATCCCAACTCTACGCTAGCGGGCTTACATATCGCCAATGCATCATTTTCTCATGAAATTATCACAAAAAAAGAAACATTATATAAAACACAAATTTCAAAATATACTTGTGATGCAAAGTCCATGAAATTCAATATATCTCGACTACCATTTTCTTTCAGTATAATCTTTCTTAAAAATAATGTTCTGGTCTGCTGCTACCGAAAATTAAAACACGAAAAAGAGCAGGTTAAAATCATTCAAAACGGAAAGAAATGAGAGAGACAACAGCAAAATTACTTCATAAAAAATACACGTAATTCAGTATCTACTTCAATCCTCTAGGTTCCTACCAAACAAGCCTCAGAATATCTCATGCTTCATGTCTGCACACCAATCTCTCTCTATGCTCACCCCTCAGAATTCTGGCAACAGCATCAATTATTGAATACTGCATCTACTATGTACTCCTTTCATGTTGCTTCTAAAGTTTCTAGCCAAAGGTAGGACTGGGCCTCATTTTTAATCTCCCTTAGATGATGCAAGATCCATTTGTGGGCCTGTAAGATGGTGCTCCCTATATATATCACATTGCAACTGTACTTCAACATTTATACTGTGAAATTTGTTCTACATGTAAGGTGTTACAGAATTTTTAATTCCTTCCTAAAAAGTGTCTAAACTGTTTTTCCCATACCTACAATCTTTACATTGTAAAAGCCATTCTTAGGATTTAAACACACACCCTTATTGCTTTTCATGTCATTAACCACTAGTCTATCCCTCAAAGATCTCGGCCTCCTGTAGGATACAAAGGGCTTCCATGATATCTTTTCTGATATAGCCACATCACTCCTAAGTAAGTGCAAATATTTTTGAAGTATCTTATGCACTGAAAAGCGGTCCCTACTGTAAGTAGTGTTAAACCTCACCTCTGAGATCCTCATATTTGTCTTCATAGTTTTCTCCTTAAACAATACCTCTTCATCAGCGAGCCTTTCAATCTTCTGAGAAGCTGCCCTTTAAATATTCTGACTATAGCCCCTCTGTCTAAATCTCTCCTCTGCACTTGTAGCTTCGAAATTGCTCTCCTTATTGCACACCCTCTTAGCTCTTAATAATTCACCACAAGGAATATTCTTTTTCAAACAATCTGGATGACAACTTGCAGCATGCAACGTATTGTTCCTAGACGTAACCTTTCTATGAATATTTATCACCATTTTGCCATCTAGATCTACATAGACATACAAAAACTCACTGTGGCTAGCACTGATTCTACATGGTAATACCAAGTTCAGGTCATTGTTAATCAGTTCACAGTGCAGTCAACATGTCACCTTTTCAAATTACAAATAAATCATCAATAGACCTTGTCCACAAAACAATATTCTGAGTCCAGATACTAGATGGCTCAAAGACCATTTGCCCCTTCCACCAGCCTATATTCAAATTTGCAGAGCTGGGGGGGGAGGTGCCCCTCACCACTCTTTGTTGTTGCTTGTACAACTGCCCACCAAAAAGGAATATATTCCTGGTTACACAGAACTCAAGCATTTTGCAATTATGCTCAACAAATCTAAAGGGTTTTGCTTTCAAAAAATGCTTTACAGCCTTTAGTCCATCCTCATGAACTATGCCGGTATATAGAGATCGTACATCTAATGTTATCATCAACATATTGGATTCCCAGACCACGGAAAATATCATTTTAAGGAAATCTATAAAAGCATGTATGTATGAAGGTAGAATTGATACAAAAGGTCACCCCAAAAAATCTAGAAATTTAGAAGTATTCGCAAGTAGGCTACCTATGTTTTTCATTGATGTCTTTAAAATCCTTCACCAAGCCTCCAAGAATAATCTTATATTATCATGTACAAGGGGGAAGTAGTAGAGGATTTAGCTCTAAACTTAGACTCTTCCCCAGCAGGCAACTCTACCACCAGTGTAGGTTGTTGCCTTGTGATGGTATGCACCCAAACAACTCTGGTGCTCATCAAAGTATGTCTGTGTACATGCTGATAAAATGCACAAAATCCTTCTGAGGTACAAGAGGCATGACACTCCAGGCACAATTGTTTGTTAAACACCAAGGGGCATTTTTATGAGTGGTTTGCATCCCGTATTCACTACACAAACCTTACATGCAATTTATGAATCCAAGCAAGGCCACTCTTCATGGCCCTGTGTGGCTCCAAAAATCATGAGTAAGGCAACACAGCGTAAATCAGTTTGTTTTCTTACTCTGCCCTTGATAGGTTTTCCATGGCTATTGGGTGTGTGTTCCTACCCAACTCCCATTGTTTTTGACACAGAAGTGGTAGACCTGGGAATATGCAAAATGATATGCCTTCCCAAGGGAGGCATTAAGGGGAGAAATATTTTTATTTCTCTTCATTACTTCCTCTTTCTATGTGTGTTTCACAATACAGCACACATAGAAAGTGAAATATGCCTCATAGAATTTTCTTGTGCCAGAAGGTGCCCCTTCCTGCACAAAAAAATCCTGCATGTAATGCAGGCATCTTTGCACTGTGGTGCAAGGTTGCCTGCTTTGACACTAGGCAGCCAATTGTGCACCAGTGCTGGGCAAAGTACAGGAATGCACTGTATTGCTTTAAGTATGGCACATTCCTGCCCTTTCCCTGTGATGCAGTGCAACAAAGCAAGGTGACTCATTGCACTGCACTGTATCACATTCTCATAAATAGACCCTGAATTTGTTTATTTCGGCTCGCAGATCACCACATTTCAGCCTTGGTCATGGTGTTGCATACCATATTTGTTTTATAATTTATACATTTCTAATCCGGGTTATCCGGTTAACTGGGGGCGCCTCATCTCTGCCCAAGAACAGGGATGATTGTGGCAATTGGGCACATGACAGAAATTACTCCTAAGGGGAATTGCGGGCTATAAGATCTCAACCTTTTCTCTCAGTTACATTAGTCTCACATATGCAAAGAGAAACAGAGGCAGAGAATGATTCAATAAGGTTTATTGAATTACCTACATCTTAGATAAAATTACATGAATTTCAATACCTTGGATGATAAAACACACTAGAACCAAAATGGTGACAAGAAAAGTGAAACACAAGAACAGTCCTACCATACTCTCACTATGCGTAATATATGTCCTACCTAGGCTATGATAGAGAACAGTGTGATAAGCCATAATCCACCCTTCATGTTTCCCCCTGGGAAGATATAATCTCCCAGACCTGAGCAAGGAGGTCTGTGGTCTAGAAAGACACCATCCCATGTAGGCCAGGGATCTGGTTGTCTAAGCAAGCAGCTGTAGCGAAGGCAATCAGCAATCAGCATGCAGTCCTGGTCATCTGGCTGGATTCTCCCTCTAATGTGTACAGGACAGAGAAGTGTTTTTATAATAAAACAGCTGATGTTCTGAGAAATTGTTCCCACGGTAAGGAGGTGTATGTGTCTGTTAATGTTGGAGACACAGCGTACCACTTTGCTGGCAACTCTTTATGGCTGCAGCCTTGCAGAAAGCACAAAGTGAAAAGAATGTTCTGCTAGAAACGTAATGCTTTCCTAGGTTAAAGAACAAGTAGATAAATAACATAAAACAACACCGCAAATGTGGCCTATGCTAGAAAAATAAAACAAAGTTGAATACATTGTAACTGGGCTAAAGTGCACAATGGCAGGCCTACTTGCAAAAACAACATGTTTATAATCATTGTTAAAATAGCAATACAACAGGAGGAGCATTGGTTTGTGGGCTGAGGATGAGGGTTAGTGCCCCCAATCCCACCTAAGCTTGGGAGTTGTGCAACATCCATGTCCCCCACCCACTTACGAGAGATTGAATGAGGACTAAGCGCTACCTGCAGATTGGCCCGCCATATACCCACAAGAGAAGAGTGCGACTGTGGCAGCCGCCCTCCAGTGCTACCACTGGGGTTCAGTCAGTTACATGAAGGAACTCAGCCAGGAACTTGCCCGGCATCCATCACTTCCGGGCTCAGGACTCAATGCTGCCTCAAAATCAGCCCACCATATACGTAGAAGAGGAGAACACAACTGTGGTGGCTGCCCTTCAGCACTATCACTGGGTTCCCGTTGCTGTTGTCACTTGAGGACACTCGGCCGGGAACTCGCCCAGCATCCATCACTGTGTTTCCACTACAGGAGCCCCTCTGAATGCTGGGAACCTTGATCGCACCCCCCGGCAGGACCGCACAACCTTGTAAAGAAGCACTTTGGCGGTTACAACATTAATGGCCCTCACAAGAGCTCCATCACTCTGGGTAGGTGCTCGCTGCATGCTAATCTCCAACCACTCTTTACCACAGGGGCAAAAAGGATAACTCCCTAGCTCACACTGCTGTCTATTAGAGTTTCTCCAAAATAAAATGATGGACGGAGTGTTGAACAATGCAAAAAGACGTGGGTTCCTTGCTCACTCTGCCACTGGATTCAAGCTAGCCTGGCTGATGAAGGGTGATATCCTGAAACCGGTCCCAGGATGCTTGTTTCCGGTCCAGGGAGGACCTGGCCTGGCAGTTCGGGCTGGACTGTTCCCATGAGGAACTGGGTCAAGACTGATTTGCATATGGCTGGGTCCAAACTGGGGTGGCATGATGAGCAAAAGATCGATGGATTAGACCCAGATCTGTGACTGGGGGTGAGTGTTTGCATTGTCAGCACCCCGTTCATCATCCTTTTGTGTTGCTAAAGTTGCCCTAAGTGGGAAGGGTATGCCGAGATGTGGGTCCCTTGCTTACTGTGCCACTGGATTCAAGCTAGCCTGGCTGATGAAGGGTGATACCCTGAAACTGGTCCCAGGATGCTTGTTTCCGGTCCAGGGAGGACCTGGCCTGGCAGTTCGGGCTGGACTGTTCCCATGAGGAACAGGGTCAAGACTGATTTGCATATGGCTGGTCCAAACAGGGGTGGCATGGTAAGCAAAAGAACGATGGATTGAACCCAGATCTGTGACTGGGGATGAGTGTTTGCATTGTCAGAACTCCGTCCATCATCCTTTTGTGTTGCTATTAGAGTTTCTCCCCAAAGTGAACTTGTACTGGCAAATTATTGTAAAGGTACTAATAGGATTCCATGGGGAAGCACTGTTTATAAATACTCCACCAAGTAAATAATGCAAGACCCTGCATTCAAATATCTCTTGTTTTGGTCTTAATTATCCAGATAAACAATTTTTATTTTTTAGTATGGTGTTGAGTCTCTTTTGTGGTGTCATTCATTGTGTCACTGTAATAAAGTGTTATACAAATACTTTACGCATTGTCTTCTAAAATGAGCCTGCATTCTCTTTGCCAAGATACCAGGGGGAGCCCAGGTTAATTTCAAGGAGTGTAAATGACTTACCCTAACTAGGATTGTGGTTTCTATTTGGACAGGCCACATACCATGCCCATTAGGGACCCAATTTCTTGTAGTATATATAGCAGACATTTCGAAACACGCATATTTAATCAATGCAAAAAGAGCACAAGTTGAGCATTGTTCCTGTATACAATAATTATTGTTTAACACAAATGAACATCTCCTTCATCTTGTAAGATTTGCTCCATACTTGAAATATCGTATGCAACCACATCCTATACCATATTTTAAGGTTGTAAATTAAACCAAAGTTGGCAAATAATTTATGGGTTTTGAATTACACACAGAAAATAAGCAAAGGACTAAACAACATATTAAACCTTGATGTGTACATAGCGGTCATCTTTATTTAATCAATGCACCAATATCACAAGGTTATACGTTGTTACTCTGCAGAATAATTAACATTGTTTGTGATTCAGCAACTTCCTTATTTACTCAATTCACTTCCCAATTGAAACACTTTGTTCAAAATCTCATGCAATATACAAAAGTAATACTTCTGAATTTGTTGAATACTCTACATAAATTAAGCCCAAGTGGGCAAACACTTTTACTTTCCTCTGCATGTTATCAATCACGGTGAAGTCCTGAAAAGGTACTAACAAATATAAAATAAAATGAGAAAACAAATAACATTGTTGCAATTTATAAAAACATGTCACCTACTTGAAACATCCTTAGAACCTTCCCTGGGAAAACAGTCAAAAAGAAACATGAAATTCCTCATCGATATTCAAACCATGTGGCTTTTTGGGGTCCAGTTTCAAAATAAATTTCATGTCCTATCTGCATAACTCTCTCTCCCTACTTCCACCTCTTAGGTTCTTGGGGACACTGTCTATGACAATATTCTTCAATTGATCAATGTCAATTTTGTGAATTTTCCAAAAATGCCTACCTACTGAATAGCTGTCATCCCTGTTCTTGATGGCTGTGAGGTGTTATAGTATTCTTTTATATACCTGCAGAATTGTGCTGCCCACATACACTTTATCACAAGAACATTTCAACACATAAAGAGGTAATTCATTCTTATGTTTTAAATGCATCTTGATTGTGATCTCCTTGCCAAATTCAATAATGTAATGATGGAAGAAGTAGTTTGCATTTATATGATGCACTATAAGTGTAGCCTCAATTCATGTGTAAATATCAAATCCAGATTAATTTGTGATACCAATAGTACAAAGTACACATATGTCTCAGTCATTCTTACAGCCTAGATCCAAACATACATTTAGTTATCAACCCATATGGAATTACTTCATCAATGTGATAGATGCCCAGTTTGATGGCTCAAGTTGCCTACTTTTCCTGCATCTCAGTCCATCAGTGACAAACTGACACAGTCAATTAATATGCTGTCAAACATGTCATACACAATAACCTAGAAGAAAATGCAACCAAGGTAAGGTATTGCAGTGTACTTACGACCCAAACTCAACACTCTCTTGCTGCATCAATGATGTCATAATCAAGGCATGTAAGTACTGAAGCACCTACAAGGCAGAATCACATACATGTATACATGTGAAATCTTAAAGTGTTGTGTATATTTCTGTAGTAGAAAGTTACTTGTATGTACATCATCCCCAGATGGAACCTGAAAAATGATATAACACGGCATGCACCAAGACAAAAAATGTAGTGGAGAGGACTTTTTGTGCCCTAAGGTCCAGGTTCATATGCCTAGCTATTTAAGGTGGAAGTATGTTGTACTTAACCCCTATGGTGTCCAAAAGATTTATCATCTGTGTTATATTGAACAACATCTGTGTAAAAACAAATGACCCAATGGACTACGAGCTACTAAATATGGATGAACTTGATGATGATGAAGACAATGAAGGAGAGATCCAGCACACAATGGCTGGTTGGCAGAGACATGACCAGCTTGTTTTCAATTTCTTTACTTAAACTAAATCACCTGATGGTAATTCTGAACAAAAAATATGTTAACTGATCAACCTATAAATACTTTTTGGAACTCATTCATTGTGTTGTGTACTTGTGAAAGTCAATGTAAAAATATAGCCACTGACATCTTCTCAACTAGATGTAGGCCTCATGTTGTCATGGGCCATAACACCCAAATATAAAACAATCAAAGCAGCAAGCCAATGTGATGCTGTGTACTGCATCAAAGTTACAGGGCAGTATTGCCACATATCTACATAGTAATAGCCATTACTTTAGCAGTGCAATGCAGCACAGCTAGCTAGCAGTCATACTGTGTTCTGCAGCAGCAAAGTGTGTTCCATATGGTAATTAGTGAATGATGGAACACAAATCTCCTAAAATGTCAGTATCTGAGGCAAACATCTATCGTAGTGTGTCTCACAAATGGACTTGCAAGCAGAATGGCAGCACTTTGAAAGAGCAAATTTTGTTGCAGATAGCATCAAAGATTATGAGTGACAGTTGTTGTGGACAAAGGCTTAGTCTCAGGTGTAGATATTAAAATGTCATTTGTAATGAAAGCATACATGCATGTGTGGGGATCCACAGAACACTACACAAGTTGCACCTTTCCTGGTAAGATTGATGTACATACCACATCCGGCCACAGGTGACCACATACACATTTACCATGCTTGCACGGCAATGTAAGGGGGCTCAAATGCCTATACAGAACACAATAAACAGAAGAATGTGTGGCATAAACCAGAGAAGTAAAATAAGGGAGATGCTTGCCAACCATCACATCAAGAATACAGAGATGCTGAAAGTGTGAAGCATCCATGACAAAAGTCAAGCTCAAATGTATATGTAGATACACAGTCTCATTGAATATGGTGCAATGGAGATGTTGGGTATGAAATCACCCCTGCATGTTAAGAATAGAGTACCCCTGTCCTGAGGCATAGGCAGTTGTTTGGCTCACCGAACCGGGAATATGCATGTGTGCAATGATATAGGCCTGTGTCAAAGATTTCAGTCTACTTGGACCAGGAGGGACACACAAATATCTGTCTTCATAATAGATGTATGCTACTACGTTTGCCAGGATTAAATTAGAGATCAATTGGGGATAACAGCATGTTGTGTAGTGAACAGTAGTAGAGTAAATTAACATTCTAAACCTGGTTCCCTGAGAGTGAAGCCTACTGGCTCACACACCTCTTCAAATGTTCTGTTGCTGTTTGTTACACTCACTCCTGCCCAATCAGGAAATGTGAGTACAGTTCAAAGGTAGTGTAGGAATAAACAGTGATGTAGATTAACCAGTTTTGTCCCGCACTGAAGCAAGTCACCTTGCTGCACTGCATGACAGGGAAAGGGGAAGTACCAGGGATATATAATGTATAGCACTCCTCATTATGTTTCTCCAGGGAAGGAGCATCGTTTTGGGCCAATACCAGAATTAACAGGTCTGGAAAGTCTGGAAATGCATCCAAAAGCATGGGAGTTGCATGGGAATACCCAAGCTATAGCAATGGAATACCTCTCTAGTGCAGAGTTAGGCAGTGTAGCAATTTGTGATGCTGTTCTTCACTTGAGATTTAAGAAGCCACTCAAGGCTACGCAAGGTGGCATTCTGTAGCATTTAAAATATCATATTTGGTTTGTGCTCTACATGAGTGGTGCAAGTGTCATGCAACTGGGGTCATATCTATATGCCTGGATTCAGAAGTGGCTGTCCTGTTACATTACATGTTACTTGGAGGACCCTGCATACCTTTGTGCATGAGGATTTTTGCAATCACACCAGATGGAGTTTGACAGTTCAGCAATCCTGCAAGTTGGGTTCGACATCCACTGGAGTGTGGTGGAGCCAGCCTGGCTCCATGCTTTCCTAAGTGTGTGTTGCATGAGTCACATTACAAAAAAGGTGTCTTGACACATCGCAGTTAGAAAGAGATAAGACTGACTACGGAATCAAAATGAGTGGGGCAAAGGCATCAGGGATCAAGCTGTACATGCACAACTGTAGGGGACATCCAGGTGTGTACCCTGCTAATGTATGTGAAAATGATGTGTGAGCATTCAGCTCTGGATTCCTATCTTGCTGTGCCATCATGCTACCTGGTGGTCCCCTGGCTGGTTGATAAGGACTACACATGCATCCTTTGAAAGCAGACTGATGACAAGGGCAATTTGCCTGGCCTCCTGTCATTGAGTCTTAGGTACATGAAGGACTTCCTTCCACCTTGTTTCACCACCTGGACCATGGCATATGTTACTCTGACATGCCAAGTAGTGCCACCCTATTCCTGGACCAATGAAATTGGGGCAAAGGTGTTTGGACCAACGGAAGCCACGCTTCTACTGTTGATACCATGCATCACTCCTGTTGCAAGGTCCAGAACATGCACATCAGCCCTGTTGTGTGTGTCTGAACCTGTGCATTGCATTAGTCCCTGCCATTGTGTGGAACTGGCTGTACTGCAGAAGTATTACTTTGCAGTGCAGCCATCACACAGTGTCCATTTGCAGAGCAATGCATCAGAAAAATCTACACAAATGACAGAAAAGTACTTGACAGACCCAGGAAATGAGGCAATGGGTGTGACCGGCTACATACTAGGAAGTGTGAAAGTTTGTTTAACTTTCACTTACAGTCTGTTAGTTTGTAGTGGGTTTTGGAGGTGTTTTGAAAGTGTCTGCAGGTTTTGAGAGAATTCTGGTCTAGTTGGTACCTGGCCTGTCCCTGTCTTGTGTCAATTGTGTATCGTATGTGTATTTTATTAGTATTTGTCATTGTATTGTCAGATGTTGGTTATTTATGAGTTAAATATATTATGGTAAGTATTACTTTAAGGGGTTATTGGGGTGCAGTGGGTTTAGGAGGGTTTGGGTCATGTTGGGAAAGGGTAGAGGTAAATATTACAGTGAGGGAGAGGTTGGTGGCCTCATATAGCTCCTAACCCATTATTTGCCAAACTTGATGACATCTGAGAGTAGGGACAGCCAGGGCTAACCCCTAAAAGACCGGAATGATATTGGGAGAGGGTGGTTTGGCATATGTGCCGGAACTAATTGCACTGTCTCCTAGCTTAAACATTGTTGGACTGATGTCACAGCACGTCAGGAAGATCAAGTGGACATACTGGGATTGGCGATCGGAAGCCCTGTAGGTATGTAGGTATGTACCATCCACATGTATTAATGTTACAATGTTGTTTAAGCAAAAGTTTAAAAATGTAAGTGGAAACATTTTGATTGTGGTGGCTTGATTTTACACATACAAATTTCCTCAAGTGCAATGCAAACAGTAAAGTGCAAATATGTAAGCAACACAAGGCCATTTTGTGTGCCTCTGAGTGGGTACATAAATCAAGTGTAATGCAACACAGGGTCAATTTCAGCATTGCTTAACCCTGCCCCAAGGGCTATGAGTTGTGGGTTGTTGTTCACATTGAATATGCATGAATTTGAAAGTATTCCCTGATTTTACATACGTGATTGACCAGGGAATTATTAAAAAATGTGGTAAACCAGCACAGCTGATGGCTAAGGAGGAACTATATGTTCAATCTTCATAGTTGGTAAACATTTTATGAGTGTTGTATTGTGCAGCACAGGTAGACGGATGGAAATGCCTCTGGCAATTTGTTTCTGTGCATAAGAGTGGCCCTTCTAGGACACAATCATACAAACCTGCTGACAAGGCATGCACCCTTGCACCAGGTTGCATGGTAGGATACTTTGCCACTAGTCAGCACATTATGCACCAGCGCAATGAAACGTCTGATATGGTCCTTACCATGTTACATATGGTGCATACACATCCCTTCCCATCCCAGGGCTACTTTGGTCTGCCTAGGGCCAATGGATTCTCCCTTGTGCCTTGGTGCAAGGGGGCCAGAGATGATGAAGCCCAACTACACAGAAGATACCATATCACATGCCTAATGCAGGCATCAGGCATGTGATGTTAGATATATTTGAGCTTCAAAATCCAGATAGCTCCGTATTTAAGGTGACTAGATAGGTGACAACAGTGCTCCGCAAGCACTGGCAGGTGGGTCTTGAACCAAAACATCACACGGACTGCCAATACATAGTGACAGCCACAGGCACTAATAGAGTAGTGACAGCACTTTACAGGGCAATACGGGAAGCTACAATACTTGAAGGGATAATGAAAATATCCAGAAATGCACAATTTCAACTGATTAACTTCTACATATTACACAGAACCTACATCACAGCTGACTGCATCAATAAATACTTTGGAATATGGGATGCAGCCTGTCGGAGGTGTGGATAAGTGGGGGCGGATTTCGTACACGTTATAGTGATGCCAGTAGAGACAGCGATCTTGGGAAGAGGTGACACAACTACAGCAGAGGTTGTGGAGAAAGATACCCTACTCCCCGGGACATTGTTTACAGGGATGGTTCCCCCATACATACAAAACCAAAGTCACAAATAGGTTTCAAGACCTGACTTTTGTACTACGAGGGTGAAGTCTTACTCAGGGACACCAAGAGGGGCGTTGGCATAATGGACACAGCCCAAGCCTGGGAGGCCTTGGTAGATTGCTTAAAAACCCAGATCCTCAGGTGCATACTACACCACTGGGAGGTTCTCCTGTCCCCTCGCCCCAAACGAGCAGAAACAGAGCGAGACTGAATGCGTGCATGAATCAGGGCATCCCTCCCTCTCAGGATGACCAAGAGCCACTAGCAGTGGCAGAACCTTTAGCCACACATCAGCACACATGGTAATTATATACTTGGGTCACCTTTCATAATCTCAAAAAACTATACAATGGAGTGCAATTCAATTGGGGTGGTTGGAGGAGAGTTATTAAAACTGGTTCAGTTGGGGTGATCCATTGAGGGCAGATGAGTTTACAAATGATTAATGCCTGTTATTGATGTGCGATTGACATGTTGTGACACAATTATTATAAAAGCTCAAAAAATTCTGTTGATTAGCTGCATGCCATATTCATGCCATGCGTACATATGTATCAAGAGTTTTGAATATGTGAAATCAATAGAATGTCATGGTATTTATAATGGAACTTAGACCGTGTGTAGTTGCACTTTTTACAATGCAATATTCAAAACTTTGGGGCTGAACTGCCATATAATTAACACAGGGAGGGGCGCCTTTGGTGGCCCTCCGCCTCTGCCAGGCTACCTCCGACAGGCAGCCTGACGATGGCGGATTACATTATCCAACCGGGCAGCACTGCAAGCAGCGCTGCCTTCCGGATAATGTACCCTATGTCCCCCAGCCTTTCCTTGGCAGGTTCCCCCGCAAGGGAAATGCTGGTGGAAGGGGTGCTCCGGGGCCCCTCTGGGTGTCCCTGCATTGCCCATGCATTTGGCATGGGCATTGCAGGGGTCCCGTGCAGTGCCCCGTCACTCAGGTCACTGC
This sequence comes from Pleurodeles waltl, assembly GCF_031143425.1. Taxonomy (NCBI): domain Eukaryota; kingdom Metazoa; phylum Chordata; class Amphibia; order Caudata; family Salamandridae; genus Pleurodeles; species Pleurodeles waltl. The sequence continues at coordinate 445,407,462 of NC_090451.1, read as the reverse complement.
CCGATTTACGGGCAGTGATCTGCGCGATGGGTGCTGCTGCACCCTCCGCACTGAGGCTTTGATGATGGCTCCATGTGGAGCCGCACCCTCCGCACTGAGGCTTTGACGATGGCTCCATGTGGAGCCATCGGCAATGCCCCGACACTGCATTCTGCTGGGCCGGGGGGCGGAAACAATGTTTCGCCCGCCGGCCCAGCAGAATGTTCATAATGCGGCCGTCGGGGTGTCAAGGGGGCTGACGGTCTATGGAAAGACCACCAGCATGAACACAGCGGTGTTTACCGAACACGGCGGTGTTTACCGCCGTGTTCATAATGACCCCCTTTGTCTTGTAGGTTGACATGTCCCATTCACCCAGGGAGAAGTTGACACCTTCCAAGATCCCACTGCAACAATTGGGTGTAAAGAGTACATGATTGCACCTCTATAAGGGCTATGGGAGGCCCATGATAGTTGTAATTTGTGATGTGTATGGTAATGTATTAATCACCTACAACCAAATTACAGCCAGTGTGTCAACACAACTCATTTATTCCACAGAATGATGGTGAATTGACATGAATGCATGTCAATGCGCATGTAGGGGCAGTGTATGTAGGCCCACAGGTCTCATGTATGATTTGCAGCTGTGGTGATGTTTACATGTCTATAGATTTGTTGTATTTGGCACATGAACCATCATCTGGCATTAAAACACAATCACATTTTGTTGTACAACAAATGACACAAACATAACACACAATGTTTCAACAAATGTAGCAGCAAAATGGAATGAGCTAGTCTAAGCTTGTCTGGACACGGTTTTGTTGTCTATGTCCATATTTGAGAATGCAACAGATGCTGATGAGATGTAATAAATTACCCAGACAGTGTTACCATCTGCAAACATGACAGTATCATGAAATCTGATTTTTAGAAAATGTATGCCAAGATGTCACATATATTGCTTTCTCTTGCAACATTCTATGCCTATACATGCTGCATACTTTTAACATCTCCTGCTATATACTTTCTGTGTCAGTAACTATTAGTATGGGTAAAGATTCCTGATGATCAGCACTTAACGTTCTTGGTGACACATACCTGTAGCTGTGTGCCAAAGCGAATGCCAATTTGTTAAATCATGTAGGACAGTGTCAGCAGAGTAACCTTCACAATTCAGCCATGGTTCCTATGATAGATGCTGTGAATGTTTTTGTGATCAGACAAACTTTTTCCAAATCATGGATTTGACCGATGGCAGAGGGCAAATGACATCTTAACATGTGTTACTGTATGGAAGTTAGTACATTATCCTAAGTATTTGAAGTCATAATTTACTTAACCTGAGATATGGCTGCTGCAATCCAATCTCAGGGGGTACTTGAGCTTCCCTCAGAGTTGTCCATGTCGTACCTATGTGAAATGGGGTGACGGAGGAACAATTACACCTAGGACCTGGAGGCTTAGCGATGTAGATCTGCTGCTCTCTTTAACCATGATGTTGTACAAATCATTACCAGACTGCCTGCCTGATGCACAGTATGAGTGTGTATGTGCACGTGCCACGGTTCTGGTCTTATGACTTTGCAGGTCTAATCTGGATGTCAGCATTCATATCTCAGTGAAATTTGTATATTTTGGTGCCTATTGTGAAAATGTCATTGCTGTTAAACTGATGGAGCACCAGTAGGCCTCAATGTATTGATACAGCCTCATTAGCATGGTGTGTCCAGCTAGACAAATGCACTAGTATGCACATTGACTGGAATTGAAATGCCAAAGTCATGCCCCATATTACACAATTCTCACCTACTGGTAGGGTAAGTTACACTGGCTAGCACCAATGCAGTCACCCTTGCACGATGGCGAAAGGGTCCCTAAATTATACCCAACAAAGTCCTTGTACAGTTGAGTACTCCAGCATGTATATACACACTTCTGGCATGCATTGTTTTATTTACATTGTGCGCTGACAAAGGCAGCCCTGAGAGAATGAGGGTATAGAAATGTCTTTATGTAAAGGTCATCATGGTATTTCTATGACCACATACCAGAAGCTATATATCAGATTCCAATGTATTTGTCTGATGGTAAATTAGTGAAGTGTACTACAGTAATGTCTTGCAGGAGTTAGCAACCACCCTTCATCCATCTTCAGCCACATGGATAAGGGAAAGCTGCCACAAGCTGAACTCTGACGAGACTGAGTTCATCATCTTCAGAAATGCCACGTCAGCTTGGGACGACCCACATCCCTCAGCGCCCCCCCCGCATCGACTGAGTACACCCGCATCCTAGGCTTCATCCCAAACTTCTCCCTATCCATGACCCACCAGTTAAACTCAGTCGCCTCCTCCTGCTTGCACACACTCTGCAAACTTCGGAAGATCTTCCGATGGATCCCAGCAGACTGTCGCAGGACAGTCACCCACGCCTTAATCACAAGCAAGCTTGACTACGGCAACGCCCTCTACACCGGCACCTCAAATAGAAACATCAAAAAACTTCAACTCATCCAGAATGCCACTGCCAGACTCATCCGGGATCTCCTATACTGAGAACACATCTCCCAACACCTGAGGATCCTCCACTGGCTCCTGGTCGAGAAACAAATCACCTTCAAGCTACTCACCATCACACGCACAAGGCCATACACAACGCAGGACCAGACTTCCGGAACCGATGCATCTCCTTCCACACCCCTGCCGGATCCCCATGCTCCACCCAGATTGCCCTTGCCACCATCCCTCGCATTCATAAAACCACCACCGGAGGATGATTCTTCACCTACATCGCAGCAAAGAGCTGAACTTCAGACAAGGCCCATAGCTCACCATCCTCAGGAGGAACCTCGAGACGTGGCTCTTTGGATGATGCCCCTTTCCCCAGCACCTTGAGACCCTCACTGGTGAGTAGTCGCGTTTTACAAAAACTGATTGATTGATTGATTGATCCATGTATTCGTTACCTGACACTGAGTAAGTAAAGTTAGCAATGTGTGCTGCCTTGTGTCTCTCCAGATGAGTCATACAATGCAGGAGCACTCTACCTGGACTTGTTTACTTTATCACTTTTCATGTATGTTTCTGAGTAAGTTTCAGCCCACTTGCATGATGTAATACCAACACGAAAAGTGTCCATAATAGGACCAAGAGACCCATTTCCTATCAACACATCATCATGAGTGTGACTCACTGTTCTGGATGATATGGTTCTAATCATATTTTGACTGCATCTCCATATTGTACATCTTCACTGACTGCACTTGTCTCGGTTTGCCATGTTCAATTAGGAGATGTCTTTGTCCTGATTTGTACATATCACTATTTCAATTTTTAGTGTTTGTCAGGGCTGCCACATCTAATTGTATAACAATATCAGCCTATTTTTCCAAACATATTGTACATTTACAACTTGAGCTTATAAGTTTTAGCTTCAAGGAAGTTCGAGGCCCTCCACCACCCTCAGGCACCGGCCTGTGCCTCATCCCTGGTGCCTAGTGGTAGGCGTATCTAGTGTACTCCACACTTTGTATTTTGCTTAGTATTTAGTTTTTTGTATATTGTTTTTCATTTCAGGCACTGTTTCTGACTGTATCTGTGCCCTTTTTCAATTCCACTTCATTTTGCCCTCTGTGTTTACTGCACATTTTTCAATCCGGCTCTTGCCGGTTCTCCTGATCCCTGCAACTGCGTCCCCTACGGCCCGCCCCCTCACACCCCCATTGGTCTTTCCCTCCCACCTCCCAGCTGCTCCTCCCTCCCACCTCCCCTTCTTAATGGCAGCCGCTGCGCGGAGCCCTGTGTGACCCCCGACCTGCTTTTGGCCTGGAGTCCACTTTGGCTCCAGTAACCTGCCTCCGTGCCCCTGACCCCACCATTTGCTGCTAGAAGGAAGTTCGAGGCCCTCCACCACCCACAGGCACCCGCCTGCACCTCATCCCTGGTGCCTAGTGGTAGGCGTATCTAGTTTACTCTGCACTTTGCATTTCGCTTAGTATTTAATTTTTTGTATATCGTCTTTCGTTTCAGGCACTGTTTCTGACTGTATCTGTGCCCTTTTTCAATTCCACTTCATTTTGCCCTCTGTGTTTGCTGCCCGTTTTTCCATCCGGCTCTTGCTGGTTCTCCCGATCCCTGCTGCTGCGTCCCCTGCGACCCGCCCCCCTCACGCCCCCATTGGTCTTTCCCTCCCGCCTCCCAGCTGCTCCTCCCTCCCACCTCCCCTTCTTAATGGCGGCCACTGCGCAGAGCCCTGTGTGACCCCCTGACCTGCTTTTGGCCAGGAGTCCACTTTGGCTCCACCAGCCTGCCTCCGTGCCCCTGACCCCGCCGTTTGCCGCTAGTAGGAAGTTCGAGGCCCTTCACCACCCGCAGGCACCCGCCTGTGCCTCATCCCTGGTGCCTAGTGGTAGGCATATCTAGTGTACTCTGCACTTTGTATTTCGCTTAGGGGGTCATTACGACCTCAGCGGTCTTTTTGCAAGACCGCCGTGCGGGAGACCGCCTGTGCAGGCGGTTTGCCGCTCGGCATATTATGACTGTTGGCTGCTCTCCCTCATTTTTCTGACGGAGAGCCGCCAACAGCCATATTTGCGGGCGGCGGGGAAGTGGAGGTTGCTCCACCGCCACGCCAACAGAACACCGCCCAGCGAATCACGTCCTGTGATTCGCCGTGGCAGTGTTCTGTTGGCGTGGCGGTGTCGGCGGAGCTGCCCCCATGGCTCCCGTCCCCTCCCGGAAGATTGACGGAACAGGTAAGTCGATCGTCCGTTAGGGGAGGGGGGTGGGGGGTGTTGTGAGTTGTGTGTGTGCATGGGGGTGTGCGTGTATGCTTGCGAGGGTGTTGTGTGTATGGGAATGAGTGCGTGTATGCCTGTGGGTATGTCTGTATGGATGTGTGCGTGTATGTGTGAATGTGGGTGTGCGTGCCTGACTGTGTGTGTGGCTGTGGTATGTATGTCGGGGTGTGTGCGTGTGTGTTTTGGTGGTGCCTGCATGCGTGACCTTTGGGGGTGGCAGGGGTGGTGGGGGGTGTAGGGGAGAGAGTCGGGGTGGGGGTGGGTGAGACCCCTGTCAGTGCCAGGGAAAGAATTCCCTGGCACTTATAGTGCTTACCGCCATGGATTTCATGGCGGTTCAAACCGCTGGAAATCCACGGCGGTAGGCCGGGTCTAAATACCGCCGGCGGTATACTGACAGCCGCAGAGCTGGAGACCCAGGACTCCAGCCCAGCGGTCGTTTCCGCCCTGGCGGGTGGGACGGAGAACCGGCGGATGACCATGGCGGTAACCGCCATGGTCATAATTCACCAAGGTAAGACCGCCAGCCTGTTGTCGGTTTTACCGCTGGTTCTCCGCCATCCACCAGGGTTGTAATGACCCCCTTAGTGTTTTATATTTTGTATATCGTTTTTCATTTCAGGCACTGTTTCTGACTGTGTCTGTGCCCTTTTTCATTTCCACTTCGTTTTGCCCTCTGTGTTTACAGCCCGTTTTCCCATCCGTCCCCTGCGGCAGGCCCCCCTCACGCCCCCATTGCTCTTTCCCTCCCACCTCCCAGCTGCTCCTCCCTCCCACCTCCCCTTCTTAATGTGGGCTGCTGAGCAGCCGTGCAGCGGGAGTGCCGCTGGCGTGCCAGAGGCACACCAGAGGCAAGCCCGTCTGCGCCCGTTCTCGCCTGGACCGTGCCCAACGCCCGTCCCCCTGGTCCACGCTGCTCCGATGCCCCCGTGTTGAAGTAAGCCTCAGCAAGGCCTACTAGTGCAAGGGGTTCACCCTTCTCTGCACAAAGTCCTCAGACCATATAGGAAGAAGTTGGCACAGAAACTGAAATAAAAGGCAAAGTTTATTAAACCTCATGAGGTGGTACCACAGTTCAAACAGCACCCTTCGGTAATGTTTGAAGTAGCACACTGAACTAAGAGAGCATGGTCCTTTTATACCCACGCAGGGGCTAAAAGAAGGTGGTACAATTATAGAAGCAAGACTTACATACATGTAATGTCATACGGAAATGCACAGTCAACCGGTAGGAGGGGCTAACAGTTTCAAGGACTAGTTGACACATTACTGTCTGTTACTGATTACTAACAGCTGCAGATATTACTGGGCATGTGCAAAAGTGGGAGATGCTAAATATAACTTGTCACTAGAGAGATTTTCAAGAGTAGTTAACAGAAAGGTATGACAGAGCACATGGCAGAGAAAATGGCAGCCATGAATACAAAATGGATTCCGCCAAATGTTCAAAATAGTTGCTAAATACAAGGGGGGTCATTACAACCCTGGCAGATGGCGGAGAACCGGCGGTAAGACCGCCAACAGGCTGGCGGTCTTACCTTGGTGAATTATGACCATGGCGGTTACCCCCATGGTCATCCGCCGGTTCTCCGTCCCGCCCGCCATGGCGGAAATGACCGCCGGGCTGGAGACCTGGGTCTCCAGCTCTGCGGCCTTCAGTATACCGCTGGCGGTATTTGGACCCGGCTTACCGACATGGATTTCCAGCGGTTTGAACCGCTTTGAAATCCATGGCGGTAAGCACTATCAGTGCCAGGGAATTCCTTCCCTGGCACTGATAGGGGTCTCCCCCATCCCCCACCCCCACCCCGACTCTCTCCCCTACACCCACCACCACCCCTGCCACCCCCAAAGGTCACGCATGCAGGCACCACCAACACACACACGCACACACCCCGACATACATACCACAGCCACACACACAGTCAGGCACGCACACCCACATTCACACATACACACACACATCCATACAGACATACCCACAGGCATACACGCACTCATTCCCATACACACAACACCCCCACAAGCATACACGCATGCTCACACACCCTTTACATACACACACGCACACCCCCATGCACGCACACAACACCCCCCTCCCCTAACGGACAATCGACTTACCTGTTCCGTCGATCCTCCGGGAGGGGATGGGAGCCATGGGGGCAGCTCAGCCGACACTGCCACGCCAACAGAACACCGCCACGGCGAATCACAGGACGTGATTCGCTGGCCAGTGTTCTGTTGGCGTGGCGGTTGAGGTAGAGCAACCTCCACTTCCCCGCCGCCCGCAAGTATGGCTGTTGGCGGCTCTCCGTCGGAAAAACGACGGAGAGCAGCCATCAGTCATAATACGCCGAGCGGCAAACCGCCTGCACAGGTGGTCTTCCGCACGGCGGTCCCTCGGCGGACTTGCAAAAAGACCGCCGAGGTTGTAATGACCCCCATGATCTCTTCTGCTAATGCTTAATCTAATCGCTATTAAATTATAACAGATGACCCTTTCAGCATTACCTGAGACATTCGTCTTTCTGGGATAATCTAAATATTCATCTTGTATATTTATGCTCATCATTTCAGCTATTTCCTTATCTAACATGTGTTGTGCTTTCATTTCTGTAATATTTCTTTTGGTAGGCATACAAGCAGTAATACACATGGAGCAGAACATTGGATCACACTGAATACAGATACAGCATGTGAAAAATATTTCAATCATTACACACAGGATAGTCAGTAGTTTCCAGCCCCAAGCGGAAACAAGAGCACAAACCCATCCAGAAAAAGTCCAAGTACCAGTCTCTGTGTGGATTTCTGCAGCAATTTTATGCAATTTAGAAATTGCATCATATACTGAAGGTGAGTGATCTGGAATATAAACGCAGCAACTACTACCGATGATGCGACATGCACCACCTCGATCAGCTAATAACACATCTAGTACCATACGATTTTGGAGCGCTACAATCCTCGCAAATTGGAGCTCCTCAGTAATATTCCCAAGTGCCAGAGCTGCCTGATTGGTAACAGCTTCCACAACCCTGGTCAATCGTCTCACTTTCCTACTGTTTAACGCAGCACCCACAAAGGAGAACAACCATAAATTAAAATCAACATATTGTTGCAGGCTAGTATCCGTTTGGTCCACCTCATTTGTACTTATTGTCCTTTTATATCTTTTTTTAATGATATAATTGAACAGTTTAAAATCTCGGTGATATGATGCAGGGGCCAAAAACACAGGGGGTAATAGAAAAGATACATAACACACACCTGACCACCCAACAGGTAGCTGGTAATATCCATAGTTACCACAAACAAAATATGTATTATGTGAAGCTGTAAAACTACTATTATTTACACCTTCAATAGTTAAAATCAAGGTACAATCGCTTATCCCTACTGGAATTCGCCCAATGCTATGTATACATAAATCTGCTTTAGTTTTGGTAACAGAAATCACAAATTGTTCTTTCTTGTCAGAGTCTCTTATATTTGTGAAGACATATGGTATTGAAACATTGTCCGGTTGATACTCTTCCCATTCTCATTTAGTTCCTTTGGCTTGGGGATACCCATCTTTCTCTTGATAGCATACTTTATTAAGGCAAAAAAGAAGTCCGCCCTCTGTACATTTTCCAGATGCAAACAAAAGCGTATACCAAGCTTGAAAAGAACCATTGTGTGAAAAAGGAAGAGGAATGAAAGGTGTTCCTCCTTTCTTTTGATGCGCAGGTATCATTCCACATACCAAACAGTTAGTGGTAGTTGTAGCATTATGAGTATGATGCAACATCTGAATGAAAGTATTATTGAAGTACGATTGACGGTGCTTCTGCTCCTGATAGGGAAGCGTAAAGTAATAGTGATCCTCTGGTACTGGAGTAGTGGCAACAAAAAACTCACGAGCAGGAGCCTTCTTTTCAACAAACCAGGTGATTATTGCTATAACCACCAAAACAACAACAAACCCCATAGTACTAATGATCAGTTTGTTATTCATTTTAGCAACAGTGATAATCAACCCTTTCAGAAATTAATTAAAAACAATTGTTGGAGCTCTTATCCCTGGGCAGCCGCTGATTTCTTCACCACGGGCCAAGACGGGAGTCACTACTCTAATGCATGGCTGATTCCCCCCCTTTGCCACATTGGCTCTCTGTTTCACTAACCCAGGGCGGTAGCCTCGGTCTCAAGTTATATCGCGACTTTCCAGAAATCGTACGGTCCGGGAAGAACTCCTCAGATTCGTCAGGTGATGTAGCACGGGCTTTCTCTGTAGTCAAAATCTCTTGATGATCGGTCAGCACAGCAGGTTCCACCAAGGTAGGTAGCACTCTCTTGCAGTGAGTACTATGGACCCAATTCTTTCGGTTCGTCACTCGAACTGCTGTCCTTGTCGCAAGGAGCACCTGTTCTGTGCCTCGCCACCTTGGTTCCAAGCTGCTTGATCTTTCAAAGGACTTAATCATCACCTGGTCACCAGGTCGGAGTTCATGGCCTTCACCTGTAGATCTGTCAGGAAGTGCTTCTCGAACCTTTTGATGAATAGAAACCAAATTGTCAGTTAACTGTGCCAAATAATCATTCATCAGGACACAAGGTACATCATATAGAGAATTTGGCATAGGAACTCCTGAAATCTTCTTTGGCCTTCCAAACACTATTTCGTAAGATTCGAGAGTGTGGCACTGACCTAATAGACAATAATTCCAAAGGTAATGCATCCGGCCAAGTTAAGGATGTGGAAGCCTGCATCTTCGCTAACTTCAGCTTCAAAGTAGCATTATACCTTTCCATCAACCCTGCTAATTGTGGGTGGAAAACCGCATGGAACTTCTGTTTGATCCCTAATCCTTTCAGGACATACTTAATAACTTTCCCAACAAAATGAGGTCCGTTATCATTCCAAAAAAGTCTGCAAACACCAAACCTAGGGAAAAATTATTTCAAAAGCACCTTCGCTGTGGTAATGGCAGTATTATCCTTTGTGGGGTACGCCTCTATCCATTTACTGAAGGCACATACCACCACCAAGACATACTTTAAATTGTTGCAGCGTACAAGCTGAATATAATCCATTTGTAGAACTTCAAAAGGTGCATTTGGTGTAGCAAACCCTCCTGCAGGAGTACGTGTCCCTTTTCCAGGATTGTATTGTAAACAGATCAAACAAGACTGTACTACTCTCTTAGCTGTACTGGAAATTTCTGGATGCTCCCAAACTTACGTAAGCAACTTCGTTATTGTTGAAGCTCCAACATGTGCAGCCCATGTGCCATCTGAACCATAGGTTGTACAAAAGCTATAGGCAATTTCCATTAATCCATCTGCTTATTCTGCCAACAGCCCTCATCATCCAATTCTCCTTCTTCAGACCATTGCTCATGTTCTTTCACAGAAGCAGAGTTCTGTATATCTAATACGTCTTGTCTAGCATTATGCCAACGTTCAGCTTGTGACTTCACTACATACATAGAAGTAGTACTTCGCTGCATCGCAGTCTCATGTGCTACGCGGTCCGCAAGGGCATTACCTTGCCCTATCTTATCGGTCACTTTTTTGTGTGCACTACATTTCACAATAGCTAGTTTCTTTGGATATGTCAATGCAGTCAAGAGGTTATGCACTAATTCTCCGTGCATTATCTGCATCCCGTGGGATATGAGAAAGCCTCTCTCCTTCCAAAGCAAACCAAAATCATGAGCCACTCAAAAAGCATAGCAGCTGTCTGTATAAATGTTCACGCATAAGTCAGTACTAAGCTCACATGCTCGTGTCAAAGCTATTAGTTCAGCTGCTTGAGCTGACTTCTGTGGTATACGAGCTGTCTCCACTACTGTGTGTATTGTGGTGATTGCATATGCAGCTGAGGTCGTACCGTCTGGCAACTTCAAACAAGACCCATCAACCCACAATTCCCCATCTACATCTGGAAGGGGCGTATCTTGTAAATCAATACGACCCTTTGTCTGTTCTTCGGTAAGGAATATACAATCATGTGTTTCGTGTGACTGAGGCTGAGTCACCGGATATGGCAACAAAGTGGCTGGATTTAGTGTTGCACATCTCTTCAGTGTAATGTGAGGAGCCAGCAATGTCAATTCAGATCCTGTCAGGTGAGCGCTAGTTAAATGTTGTGTCTTTGTTTGATTTAAAAGAGCATCAACCGCATGGGGTACTAACACCAACAGCTTATGTGACAAAACTATCCCTTCACTCTGACGTATTGACACAGCTGTTGCGGCAACTGAACGAAAACACCCAGGCAACGCTCGAGCGTCAGGATCAAGTACTGCTGAAAAATATGCACAGGGACGCTGCTTATCGCCATGTGTCTGTACTAAAACTGACAATGCACATCCATCTTTCTCATGTACGTAAAGTGCAAAAGGCTTCATGTAATCTGGAGTACCTAACACTGGTGCTGAACAAAGGGCTTGTCGTAGCTGCCGGAAATCAGTCTCACATTCATCTGTCCATGGGAGGGGCATTGGAGTATCTTTAGTCAAAAGTGCTAGCAAAGGTTTGACAATGTGTGAAAACCCTAATATCCATTGCCTACAAAAAGAAGTAAGACCAAGGAATGCACGAACATCTTTCTGAGTAGAGGGTACTTGTGTGTCTAAAATTGCTTGAATACGATCTGATGTAAGTGCACGGCCCTCCTTAGACAAAAGGTGACCTAAATAGGTTACCTTTGGTCTACAATATTGCAATTTCTTTCGTGACACTTTATGATGGTGTGAAGCAAGAAAAGAAAGTAAGGACAAAGTGCACTTTTCACATTGCTCAGGGGTATCAGCTGCCAACAAAATATCATCGACATATTGTATGAGAGCCACACCTTCAGGCAAAACAAAAGAATCAAGTTGTCATTTTAACGCTTGACTATAAATACTAGGACTCTCAGCATAGCCTTGAGGAACTCTGCAAAATCTATTTGATCGTTTATTCAAAGTAAAACCAAACAAATATCGGCTGTCAGGATGAATAGGGATCGAAAAGAAACCATTCTTCTAGTCTATCACAGAGAACGTAGTTGCTGTCGGGGGAACCAAAGTAAGAAGTGTTGTGATGTCAGATACCACAGGATATTGTGGTATCACAATCTTATTGACTTCTCGTAAATCAATAATGAATCGGTAAATCCTAGTATCAATATCCTTTTTCAGAATAGGAAGAATCTGACTGTTACAAACATTATACGGAACTTCCTCAACAACTCCAACTGCAATAAGATCATGCACAATTTGTGTGAGTGCTTCTTCGCCCTCCTGTGAAATTTTTTATTGAGGCAAACGTGGCAATACAGCTCCCTCCTTGACACTAATATGTACTGGTGGAATAATCATTTGTCCCACATCAGTATCTGAAGTAGCCCACAAAGTACTAGGGAGTGAAGCTAATGCAATATCCTCTTTAACAAGACAAACTCTTTCCATCACAGGATGATTATGATTTAAAATAGCACGCACCCTTTCAGGAGAGCATCATATTGTAGCCCTGAAATACTTGAGCATATCAAGACCCATAATATTGTTTGGTGTATTTGGAGAAAGCAAAAATGGACATGGAGCAGTAAATTTATCAACATGGAATGCAAGTGGTTGTGACAATGGGCTAGGGGAAGGTGTTCCATCGAAACCTATCGATGTAATGGTTAAGCCAGTCAGGGGAGCCCTTGGAATCAATTGTTTAGACAAGGCGCTACGAGTAGCTCCAGTATCAACCTGAAACTGATCAGTAGAACCCAAAACATGTGCTGTAACATAGGGACCCCTCTGATCTACTGGAACTTCAACTGATTCCTTACCCCATCCTAGGCAATCCTGTGCATAGGCAGAATCTTGGAAATCAGGCTGCACATAGTTAGACATCTGGTATTGGTTCCGTCTATCAAAAGTGTTAAACCCATCCTGCCCTCGTACATTAGCATCAACCCTAGTATGATCATTCGTGCTTCTTCTAGGCCCTGAATATCCTGAGCGATTTCTCATTTGTCCCCGACCACGTGAACACTGCTGAACATGTAGTGCTGGACAATCAGCAGCCCAATGCCCAAATTTCCTACAGTACGCACACTGATCAACAGACAAATTTGAACGAGTGTAAGAAGAAGCATAAGATCCACGTCCACCTCTATCACTACATCTAAAAGGCGGACCATAAGCTTGAGCCAACATTACCTTCGCCTTTAATTCTTTAATCTTTTTATCCTCGCTACCTTTTGCTTCTAATTCCTGATGTTCATAATACTGAGCCATAGTCAAAAGAGAAACCGGAGTAGAGGTAGTCTATGAACTTTCACTAGCTTTTAGACGACTAGCTATTCCTGGTAACAGATTTGAGACATATTTATCGACAAACAAATGTCTGCCCGTATCAGCTGACAATAACTGGCCACTAAAATCATGAAATGCTTCTTCAAAGCGTGTAAAGCAATCAGAGAACGATTCATCTGCCTTTTGCTTACAAGACGCTAAAACAGTCCAATCTATCTTTTTAGGGGGAATAATCGTTTTTAACTTAAGTAATATGGCTGTGGGAAGATCTAGAATCAACTGATATGGCTTTCTCGCAGGTTCCCTATCCCCGTCCATCTGTTCTAATTCTTTCCATGACGCCCCAAAAACTACCCGATCATCAACTTTACGAACAGTTCTCCACATATCTGGCGCTAATCTCAATCCGAAAAACAAATCAATGTTGCCAAAGTCATAGTACAAGAACTAATTGCTCCCTCAACGTCCTCATAAAAGGCGGCTGGATTTTTCCACGGGTCAGGTAATGCTGTTTTAAGTGCCATTACATCTGCCCTATTCCAAGGAGTATACACCCAATTATAAATAAAATAACCCTTAGCATCAACAGAAGTTTTATCATCACTTGTACCCAATCCTTTAGGAGGAACATACAAAGGCGCGGCCTCCCACATTGGTTTCGCGTGAACTATCATAGTCTTATCTGTTCCGAAGATGGAAGCTTGCACCCTGCCGGTCTGAGATGTCCGTGCAACTACGTCAACTGCCCTTTTCTCCTCCTGCAAATGGACTGCCACAACACATAATTTCACCAAACGCCTGATTGCATCAGCCACCTGGGAGAAAACAAGAAGACGCATTTGCTTATGATCAGCTGCTACATCATCGGGCTCTAACTCATCAGAATATTTCCGATATAGTTCAATAACTTCTGTGCCAAATGCCTCAGTAAAATATAGCTGCTCCTTTTCCGTCCACCCTTTCATGTTGTCTAAAAGTTCAGAAGCAGAGACAAGGCTACGAATTGTTTTACGAGCAATAGACCTAAGCTCAGACGCACGGTCAGCAGGCAACATAGAGCGACTGTCTCGTATTTTCTGTTGCTCTGAATCGGAGACCTTAGCTAACTCATGAGGGGCAGAAGTAACGACATATGGAGGTGGAGGGCGATCTAGTAACAAAAAATAATTGTGTGGTTTATTAAGGATAGGATAGAGAGGTTGCCTAACGGTGTATTGGCCAGTTACCTGTAACTTACATTCTTTCTCTTCTAGCTCCTTTAAGTCATTTATTTCTTTCTTTCTCATTTCCAATGCTTTCACATATACATTCTTCCGCTGCTCTTTCTCAAGCAAGGCTTGCTCACGCTTCACTCGTCCACGCACTTCTTTCTCCCACATTCGTACACAGTCAAACATATCTTGCCTGGACCTTCGCTTACACATACATTGTTCCACATACTCAATCTTTCGCAAATCAAATGACCCATGCATAGGCCAACGTAACTCAGGATCCGCAAGAGTGTATTTTTTCCATAATGTGCTGTACATTATAGAAGAAAGACCATGTTTAACATACATATCTCTATTGGGCGTCCCCTCTGCGGGTGCCGGTTGCGATTCTTCCAGTCTCAAATTGGTACCATTACAAAAGCAACACATCCTACGAAGTGCGCTAAAAACAGGCATGCTAAAAATAGTGCAGTTAATGCAATATTATAATCAAAGTAGCACTTAAGGTGCCGTTCAAATCAAAATTAAATTGGAGAAAATTCTCCTCATTACATGCCTATATAAATTGCAATTTATATATCAATTCAAAGGACACAAATTGACTAGCCACCCAAAACACGAGAGCCACAGTAAGTAGTGCTAAACTTCATTACCAAACAAAGGCGTCAAAACCCACAGCAAGTGCGATAAACCGGCTCTTACCAATCACAGGGTGTCAAGGTTCCAACTGGCAAGTTCTAAAATCGACCAAATGGTCACTGCATGACTAATGAACAAAAAGGATCTCAGTCGAGGACCGGCGCCACCTGGATGGTCAAATCAGAAAGAAGGGAAAAACGCTGTGGTTGCCAAGACTCGAGTCTCCTCAGGCATTGATCGTCCGCAGCAAGATCCCAATCCTTCGTCGCGACCAATCCGTCGGGCGTCCGAGTCGCCGATGAGTCCCTGTTCGGACGCCAATTTGTTGAAGTAAGCCTCAGCAAGGTCTACTAGTGCAAGGGGTTTGCCCTTCTCTGCACAAAGTCCTCAGACCATATAGGAAGAAGTTGGCACAGAAACTGAAATAAAAGACAAAGTTTATTAAACCTCATGAGGTGGTACCACAGTTCAAACAGCACCCTTCGTTAATGTTTGAAGTAGCACACTGAACTAAGAGAGCATGGTCCTTTTATACCCATGCGTGGGCTAAAAGAAGGTGGTACAATTATAGAAGCAAGACTTACATACATGTAAGGTCATATGGAAATGCACAGTCGACAGGTAGGAGGGGCTAACAGTTTCAAGGACTAGTTGACACATTACTGTCTGTTACTGATTACTAACAGCTGCAGATCTTACTGGGCATGTGCGAAAGTGGGAGATGCTAAATATAACTTGTCACTAGACAGATTTTCAATAGTAGTTAACAGAAAGGTAGGAGAGAGCACATGGCAGAGAAAATGGCTGCCATGAATACAAAATGGATTCCGCCAAATGTTCACAATAGTTGCTAAATACAAGATGTCTTCTGCTAATGCTTAATCTAATCGCTATTAAATTATAACACCGGAAGCAGCACTACTCCTCCAAAGAACTCCATGCCCTCAACCCAGGCCAGCACCCTGCCTGCGCCCAGGCCAACCCCAAGCACATACATGGACCATTCACATGCCACTCATGCCATTTTTCCTGCACTCACACTAGCACCAACAACACCAACAAGCACCACAATAACACCAACCCCGCAACCACCTTAACTGCATCCACCTTAACAACCGCTCCGTCCACAAGCACGCCATCGAGCTTTGGGACCTGCTCACAACATACTCCCATGACATCGCCTTCCTCACGAAAACATGGATGAACCCCTCATCAGAACCCAACATAGCCATAGCCATCCCAGAAGGTTACAAAATCACCCGTAGAGACCGCATAAATAAACGAGGAGGAGGTATCGCCATAATACACAGAAACACCATCAAAATCTCCACCAACACCAACGATACCCCAGACAACACAGAACACCTACACTTTCTAATACACATCAACGCAAACACCACCCTTAGTGGAACCCTCATTTACAGACCACCAGGACCCCGCCCCCCATTTTGCGAAGCCATCTCAGATACCATCAGCTCCCATGCCCTAACCTCCACAGACTACATACTCCTTGGTGACCTCAACTTTCACCTGGAAAGCACCCACGACTGCAACTCGACGCCCCTGCTGGACAACCTCACGAACCTCAGCCTCAAGCAACTGGTCACCTCACCCACTCACTCAGCAGGACACACGCTTGACACCATTTTCACCTCCAGCAGCCACATCACCTTCCCTCACACCACTGAACTCCACTGGACTGACCACCACTGCATCCACTTCTCCTTCATGAAACCCCCCACCCACCACCAACAACACACTACACCCTACCGCAAGTGGAACAAGATCTCCAAAGAACACCTGATCGCCAACCTCACACAAGCTCCACCTCCCATCACCAATGACCCCAACACTGCCGCCCACAACCTCACAGAATGGCTAACAACCTGCACAGACTCAAAGACCCAAAGCAGACCCGGAAGACCTTATGAACTACTGTCCCATCTCTCTTCTCCCCTTCCCTGCAAAGGTCGCTGAGAAGATAGTCAACGCCCAACTGCCTCACTTCTTAGAAGAAAACAACATACTCAACGCCTCCCAGTCGGGATTCAGCAAAAACCACAGCACTGAGACCGCCCTAATCGCCTGCACAGACAACATTAGGACCAGAGTGGACAAGGGCGAGACCGTCGCACTCATCCTCCTAGACCTCTCCGCAGCATTCGACACTGTATGCCACCAGACCCTCCGCGCACGCCTTTTTGATGCCGGAATTCGACACAAGGCCCTGGACTGGCTCACCTCCTTCCTTGCCGAAAGAACCCAAAGAGTTTGCCTCCCTCCCTTCCAGTCTCCAGCCACCAAGATCATCTGAGGGGTCCCCCAAGGATCCTCCCTCAGCCCCACCCTCCTCAACATCTACATGGCCCCTCTCGCCAACATCCTCCGCCCCCACGGAATCACCATCATCTCTTACGCAGACGACACCCACCTCATCATCTCCCTCACCAGGAACTCATCCACCGGCAAGATAAACCTGCATGCAGGACTCCTCAACATCGCCAAATGGATGACAGCAAGCCAGCTCAAACTTAACTCAAACAAAACAGAAATCAGCATCTTCGGCCCCACCAAGACAGCATGGAACGACTCCTGGTGGCCCACTACCCTCGGACCACACACAACACCCACCACCCACACACGCAACCTTGGCATCGTTCTAGACTTATCTCTCTCCATGGCCAAGCAAATCAACACCATATCATCCTCCTGCTTCAACACCCTTCGCATGCTACGCAACACTTTCAAATGGATTCCTTTAGAAACAAGAAGAACAGTCACCATGCCCTCATCAGCAGCAGACTGGACTACGGCAACGCCCTCTATGCAGGGACCACATCCAAGCTTCAAAGAAAACTCCAGTGAATTCAAAACACAGCCACACGTCTTATCCTCAACCTCCCTTGCCACAAACACATATCCACCCACCTCAGATCCCTACACTGGCTGCCCATCAACGAAAGGATCATCTTCAAAGTCATCATCCACGCTCATAAAGCCCTTCACGACACTGGACTGGCCCACCTCAACGAACATGTAAACTTCCACATACCAACTCGACAGCTCTGCTCCGCTGACCTCGCCCTCGCTACAGTCCCCCGCATCCAACGCACCACCTCCGGCGGAAGATGCTTCTCCCACCTCGCCACCAAGACCTAGAACTTCCTCCCCACCAACCTACGCAAGTCCCAGGACCTCCTAACTTTCAGAAAGCACCTCAAGACATGGCTTTTTGAGCAGTAACCGGCAACCCCCCCCACCCCCACAGCGCCTTGAGACCCTAACGGGTGAGTAGGGTGCTTAAGAAATGTTTTGATTGATTGATTGATTCACCTCCCTAGATGGCATGACACCTAATGAATCTAAAACTTTCAAAACTCAGAAGGAACACTACCACCACATCTGCCAAATTGCCAAGGCATACCGGAAGAATGGGATGGTATACAAAAGGGCCAAGGCTTTGGTGACCTAAAAATCTGGAATGGCTGATGGACAGCACACAATCTGGTATGACAAAACATCTGGAGGGCATCTAGCAGCAGCAGCAGCCTATCCAGACACAGGCCATTGCAGGACCATCAGCTACCTCACAGCAGCCAACCACACAGGCTAGAAGGCCCAAATGTGCCAGGAGATCCCTTGTCAAATAACACATTCTGAGGGAGTTGCAGAAAATTCACTGGAGGATGCATGGCATAGACAAGAGCAAGCCAGCCTCTGGAAAAAAATGTTAACCTTGTAGCAGGCCATGGAGCAGATTTCTGCAGAAATTTAAGACTCTCCCTCTGGACATTCCCTTTCCCTGTTTTTAATATATGTTGGTTCATTTTTTCTTGTTATTAGGCACAGTGTTAGTTAGGGTTTAGAGTAGATTAGTGTAAGGTAGATGTTTTATTCTTTTAACTAGTTGTTTTTTAGGGGCCAGTGATGCGCAAAAGCCACATCGCGATGCCCTATTCCTATTTTGCGAGTCGGTAACCAGGACTGCGAGTCGCAAATATGAAGGGGTGTTCCCCTTCCTATTTGCAAGTCGCAGCGTGATGCAGGATTGCTTTGTGATGCGAATGCGGTCGCAAAGCAATCGCAGTTTCCACCAGTGTCACACTGGTGGTAACCTATTCGCAAAAGGGTGAATGGCCTGTAAAACATTTTTTCCGAGCAAGCAGTGTTCCTATGGACCACTGCCTGCTCAGAAAAAATGAAACTGACACGTTTCATTTTTTCATTTTGTAATGCATCTCGTTTTCCTTTAAGGAAAACGGGCTGCATTACAAAAAAAAAAAACTGCTTTAATTTTAAAGCAGGCACAGACATGGTGGTCAGCTGTCTCCAGCAGGCCACCATCCCTGTGAGTGCTGCGCATCGCAAGGGGGACGCAAATTGCGACCCACCTCATTAATATTATTGAGGTGGGCCTTTGCGACCCCCTTCGAGTCAGGGACACCATCCTTCATCCTGAATTGCGACTCGCTAATTGCGAGTTGCTCAGACTAGCAATTTGCGAGTCGCAATTCAGGATTTTCCTACATCTGGCCCTAGGTGTATTATTTAATGGTATTCCTATTAGGTGGGCGAGGGGGTGATGTTCAGTGTTTAAAAAAAGTGTAAAAACAAAAAACATATTTTTTAGGATTAAATGTGCAGTTAGTACGTGTTTAGGATATAGTCGCTGTGTGTGGGGGTGAAGTTTAACTCGTCATATGTATATAGTAAATAAGGTAGGTTAAGATGAGTTACAATAGTTTAGGCTGGTGTTGAGGTTAGTTACTGTAGGCTAGGTAGGTGTAGGTAGTTTAGATAGTTTTGATACAATAATTTATTTTCTACTGTCACTAGTTTGACATTATTTCATATTTAAGAGTTGGTGCCATTGGGCAAGCTGAGTGAGTACATGATGTAGCAATTGGCTGGCAGTTTTGGAAGGTATATGTTGCTTTGTCAGAGGGCCACAGACAACTGTTAGTCTCCCTCACATTTGAGTCAAGTATGTTCCATTTTCAATACTGTAGATGCTGTAAGTGGGCCTCATTTGGTGACTGCACACAAAGCACAACACAGGTAGTCTCCTACTTTAGCACTCTGTGTGAAAGTAATAGGGCAGGTATAGTTTGGATAGATTTTTCACTACAGATTTCAGATCGCTGGCTGCATTGGGGCACACTCTGGTACCTGGCACTACTGCACACCATTGTACCATTGTGCAAAGGGGTAATTGTTGTTATCTGGTTACTAATTGTGAATGTATTCACACCTGCCTTGAGAACGCCCATCATCATTGGCATGGACTACTTACTAAGGCCCTCATTCTGACCTTGGCGGTCTTTTCGCGAGACCGCCGAGTTACCGCCGCGGTGAAGACCGCCGACCGCGGCGGTATGCCACTGTGCGCATTCCGACCGCTGGGAGCGTTCCGCCGGGAAACCGCCAGCAGCCACACTGGCGGTCGGCGGAAAAGTGGAGACTGGTCAACCTCCACCGCCACGCCAGCAGAACACCGCCCACAGAATTACGACCCACATATCTGTGTGGCGGTGTTCTGTTGGCGGTGTTCTGTTTGCGGTCACCTCCCCATGGCTCCCGTCGCCTCCCGGAGGACCAACGCACAAGGTAAGCTGAGGGGAGGGGGAGGGGGGGTGTTGTGTGATGTGGGCGTGCATGGGGGTGTGCGTGTGAGTGTGTAGAGGGGGTGTGTGAGTGCGTGTATGCGGGCGGGGGGTGCTGCTGTGTCTATGGGTAATGTGTGCTGTTCGGCAGGTGCGCATGTCTGCATGTATGTGTGCGGGTATGTGTCCCCGTTGTGTATGTGTGTGTAGGGGGTGTGTATATGTGCATGTTGGGGGTGTGTGCATGTCGGGGTGCATGTATGTGCATGTCGGGGTGGGGGTGGGGAGGGGGTTCGTACCACCTCTGGGGGGTGGCAGGGGGGTGGAGGGTGTGGGGGGAGGACTCGGGTGGGTAGTGGGGGGTGGGGGAGACCCCTATCAGTGCCAGGGAAGGAATTCCCTGGCCCCGATAGTGCCTACCGCCATGGTTCGCATGGCGGTTCCCGACCGCAAGAAACCGCGGCGGTAGGCAGGGTCATGATACCGTTGGCGGTCTTGGGACGACCGCCGGGCCGGAGTGTGCAAACTCCAGCCCGGCGGTCATGACCGCCGTGGCGGTCGGAGTGGGGAAGTAGCGGTCGATCGCGGCGGTGACCGCCGCGGTCAGAATGCCATTTTTCTGACCGCCGGTCTGTTCGCGGTCCGACCGCCGCCTCTCCGCCGACCGCCAAGGTCAGAATGAGGGCCTAAGTGTGGCACTTCATGCTGCTTGCATTGATTACCTACTTTCAAAGTTTAATGACCATATACCTCCCATGTCCTCTTCCCCCGAGGAGGTGTAGCATTGCTTCTGGTTCCATTGTCTGTCCATAATGCAAAAATATGTATGTACAATGTACAATAGATGTAATGTGATTTCAATGACACTCAGCACATATGAGGCCTCTCAGGGTAGACGGACACATTTTCCTTACTTACCAGTGTAGCATTACTAACCATTTGTTGACACAGGGTCCTGCATGGTCCCCTAGCATTTCTTGCTTACTGACATTCAAGTTTTTGGATTGTACCTTGTGCATCCTCGTGTGGTACCAGTATATTGCTAGGTATATTGCTAATTCATGAGGACTATGGGCATTATTGTAACTTTATGTACAGTAGAATCTCTTAAGTGTGAGCAGTGCAGTTATCATATTAGGATGATCATGTACACTGAGCTAGATATGTGGATGAGTGGGACTGTGTTATGGCCTCACATGCCTCAAACATCTCACTTATAGCTGGTTAATATTGAGAAGATACAGATTCTCACTGTGTTTCATTCGGGTAACTGCAGCTTGATGTTACACTCTGGCAATCCATTGGGAGACAACACATTCCTCATTATTCCATTGCAGTGAATGTACGTGGTGTAGATGCATATCCAAAGGTGGCATGTGCAAATGACTTTAAGTCACTCTTCTTGACATTCAAACAAGTGGGTTAGAATTTTACACGTTCTCAATGATATAGGCAGTTGTTTCTTTAAAAACATATACAATAGTCTGTGCTTTTGAAAAGAATGGTGTATAAGAGTACATTTTATTCAACATTGTAGGCCCCTAACACGTTTTTTTGGGAGTCTAATTTTTTTATTTTGGGCAACACAACAGTTATTGAAAGCTTCGATGACCAGACAGGATCCATTTGGGAGACATGGCATGTTACATATGGAGGTGAGGAGTATTTCAGTGTGGAGTCACAAACTGACATTGGGAAAAGTAGCGTTGTTTAAAAGTTCAAAAGTGGATAAGATCAACAAGTACACAAACAAACAGTACAGTACTGGGTGACAAAGGAGGTGGCATGATGTTAAACACAGGACCACTAGGAAACTGGCCAAAAAGCACTGACAAATACTACCTTGCAGATCATTGACAGAAACTGGGGAACTCCACATCTTCCTCCTCTGATGAGCGTTGTGCCTCCCCTGCAGTTGATGATGTTTGTATGAGAGGTACCTGAGGCACACATGCATCATTGGCAAAGATGTGACTCCCCTGTCCCCACCAGCATTTGTCTGTACTAGTAAGGCAGCCAGCAAATCCCTGACAAGGCTCTAGAAGCTTGCCAACAAAGCAATAACTTTGTGAATGAGGTCACTCAGTGTTGTAATGCAGCAGTCCAACTTCCGCTCCATGAATTCCATGATGTTACGGATGGCTACCAGCTGTGTGACAACTTTGGTGGGGTCAGAAATAGAGGGCTGATGTTGTTCCCGCTGCTTGATGACACAAAAAATTTCAGCTAGGGACTCATCGATCCCATTTTGAGCTAAGAGTAGGTGTCTGTAACAGCCTTTGTCATGCCCTCGTTCAGGCTTAGACACCTACGGATTCCTTTACGGTAGCCGCTATAGTCTCCATCATTGCCCGCACTTCATCAACCATTCTCTCCTGGACTCCAGCCACTCACCATTGAAACACAACGTGGGGGTCCTCGGGGTCCTACGCTGGGATTGTACCACTAGATGGGGCATGTCATGTGGATGGTGGTTCCTCTGGAGATCCTGCAATGTTGTCTTCACTTGCCAAGTACAAGGAGGTGAATCAATAGAGTCCAGGAGTTGCTGGATGGTGTTACCATCCATAGGGGCAGGATGGTGTCCTCAATAGGTTAGTCATCAATGACAGGCTGCTCTATGGGAGGTGTTCTTTGTTCATGTGGAAGGACAGAGCAATATGTAAATAATGATAAATGTAGACATAATGGATTTTGCTGACATTCTGACTGAAAATTTTCACTTTCAAATACACATGGGTATGTGGACTATATGGTAGTAGAAGTAGTAGAGGCCATGTTACACTGTTATTGCCTTTCACATGTTAATACCTTTACATTGTTCATACAACCACTGTATGAACAAGGGGCCTATTCAGACAACGCAACACAGCTCAACAGCTTGCTGGCCTTCCCTGCCTGTAAGAGTGAGTTCAGGTAAGGGCCCATTTGACAAATTCTGTTGTTTTTCTGCTATGTGGCTACACTCATGTCACATTATCCTTTTTACACCACAGCTGAGACCAATGCACAATGTCACCAGGATGCCTCTTTTCTCTCTTGCCATCAGTTAACACCACAGAAGTGACTGTCATGTTATTTTGTTATGTCTTCCAAATGATCATGCACTCTGCCTTTCACATAGTAAAATATACCAATCTGCCTTTCTGTACTATCTTGCATGCAACTGTACAAAGAATTGTGTCCTTATGTTCATATTTCACACACATCCACTCAACTCTACACAGCAAGCAGCCTTGCTACACTGCAGGAATGGGTATTGACATGTATATACGATGCTTCAATTCTTTAATGGAATGCTGTAGTTTCCAATCACACACATATTCACTTCCAGAGTCCAGAACAGTAGATAATGACAACCATCTCTGAAGTGGATAGTCACCATTGCACTCAGAAATATGCAACAGCTCAAGCTACTCCATTTCCTCAGAACCCATGATACTCATCTACAGAGTCTTGCTAATCTCTTCACTCTACCGCACTTACTTGCACTTTTACATGACTCACAGTCATTTTAAGGGATAGGCAGGTTGAGAAATTGCCCAGAGCCACCATCTTCCAAGACACTTTCTGGTAAAGTGATTGGGACAATCATACATGCAACTGTGAGAACATTTTGTATAAAAAAAAAGTTCTTTAATTTAGCTGTCACAAAATGTTCTATCTTGTTGTATCTCATTCCTCCCTGCCTTTCCAATCACTAAATACCAAAATACTAGCCACTCTCATTATCTCACTTCTCTATACCCCCTCTGACTATCTCTATGTCATCTCTCTCTTTACCACCTTCCAATATTTCTGTTATCCAGAAATCTTTCTTTCTAAACTCACTCTCTTTTTTACCTTAACTCTTCCACAATATCTCTCTCTCTCTTAACCTAACTCTATCTACCATTATCAGCATCTCTAACTACCTGCACATCTAACTTTCATCTCTCTCTATTCTTAAAACCTTTCAGCCTCTTCTGATCCCTCACTAATTCACCCCTTCCTACCTCATCTCTCTCTCTACCTCACATCTATCTCAGTACCTCACTTCTAGCCCATTTCTCTGTATCTCACAGAAGCTACTCTCACTTCTCAATTTATCTTACCTTAATTTGCTATGTCACCAGTCCACATACCCTCTCTCTTTCTAACTCTTTACCCTCTACCTCATCCAAATCATTTATTTTTCTTCTTTCTAGCTACCTGTCCTACTCTATCTATCTTTCTCTGTATATCCCGCTATATTTGAACTCACCATGTTCTACATCTTCTCTTTGTCTATCCATTCCTCTTTACAAATCTCTACCACACCTCTTTGGCTCTGCTTCTTTCTCAACCTCATAATTCTATCTCTACCTAAATGACAACTGTGATGCTTTTTATCCACCACCACTGTCTCTGTTCTCACTTCAGTTTGTCTTTATTCCCTTCACACTGCCTCCTTCTTTTCACTCCAACTCACTAGTATTTACCTGACCTCTCTTGCTATAGCTTACTTCTTGTTTCTCCTTTTTACACTTCACCACTCATTGGTTCCTTGTATCTCTCTAGACTTATTTTCCTCCTTCACTTGTTTACCTATACCTCTTGGGAGCCCATGCTTCTTCCGACTCATCTTTCTACTTCTTTCTCCCTCCATAACTCATCCTCTCTCTAAACGTTTGTATCTTTAATTCCAGCTACCTCTCATTTCTTTTACATTTACAACTCTTGTTACTCATCTATCTTTATAGCTCCTCTCTTTCACTACTTCTTTTCTCCAACTACTTCACCATTCTCATTCTAGAATTCACTTTAAACTCTCTGCCCTTCTAGAGTCTTCTGCTGCCTCTCATTTCTCTTACTTGGAAGAGCCGGAGGTCACATACAAAGAAAGAAGAGAGAATAGCAGGGCATGAAAAATAAAGAGAATATTATCAGATTTCATAGGTGGAAATAGTAAAAATCTTCAGAGCTGAGCAATAATTTTTTCCAAGGGTGTGAGAATGCCAGTTGTGAAGAGGAATTTACTTTTGATTACTATAATAAAGTGGATTATTAGTTGTGGTGGATGTTAGTTCACCACAAATAATAATGTCACTGTTCTTGCTAGGTCCAGTAAAGGTTTCAGTGATTTAAACCTGAGCTCATCCCCTGATAGCTATGACACAGAACAGACAAACTTAACATAAAAAATGCATTTAGAAGTACTACAGCAGTTCAGAAATCGACAACACAACACAATAAAACTCCCACTCCAAATTATAAAAGTAGTCAATATTGTAATGAAAACAATGACTTTAAAAAACCAAGAGTATATTAAGGGGATCGGAGATGTGAATTTTCAAAGTTTTGAGGCAAAAGAGCACCAAAAAGTGCAAAGCACCAATCTTTAAGGCTGAACAAGTTCAATCACTGGCCTGGTACAGGGACTTGTTTGTCCTGATCAAAGATTTACCTTCTTTTTTTAGAAATAGTTGTGGATGTTGATGGGTCATCAATGGATTCATCAGTGTCGAAAGCAGCAGGTGGATTTCAAAGCAAGGCTTGATGTTGTAGGATGAGTGGATCGACAAACAGGTGGAAAAAGTTCAGGTTCTGGAATCCTGGAAATATTTGGTATTAATCACGTCCACATTTACTGTGGCACAAGTGAAACTACAGGATGGAGCTGAAGTGGCCTTTGGATTCTGACATCGATCAGAGAACTTAGCACATAGCAGAGAACAGAGAACAAAGCAGGAGTTCCAGCGATGTCAGCACTCTGGAGAGGCCCCCACTGTTGTTGGCCTTGGCAGGTTGTCTCAGTCTCCAGGCAAACACTCTTGAAAAAGTGCCAACTTTTAGGGTTATGCACAGAGAAGCCATCATCAGATAAAATTGAATTGAAAGGGTAAGACGCCACCTGCCAAATTGCTCCAGTTGAAGAAATCCATTTCTCTATACCTCTTGGAAATAGAGTTTTTGAGAAACTTTTTAAAATCATTTTACACCTGCATTTTGGTTAGAAACATAAATGAAAATGTTTATCAATATCCAGAAGAAAGTACAGATTTTTCCAATGTTCACAATATTGCCAATCCACAAAGTCACTCCTAAGGTAGGCCTTGGGCAACCCCAAGGGTAGGGTGCAGTATATTTTAAAAGTTGGACATGTACTTTTATGTTTTACATGTCCACGTAGTGAAAAACTACTTTTTTCACTACTGCCAAGCCTATCTCTCTCATAGGTTGATATTAGGATTGCATTATTACATTTGAAAAGCTCCGATTAGGAAGAGATAGGACCCCCAAGTTTTGTGTCTCTGGAATCACAATTTAAAATCACAACTTACTGTGAAGTCTGATTTGAAATTTTTTTAACTTTTAGAAAGTTGTCATTTTCTTACTTTAAATCATCTAGTGCCTTCTGCCTGTCTCTGAATACACATTTGAGTGGGTGGCAGTTGGTCTCTTGTGCATTCCCCCCAGCTAGCCACACACAAAGGGAGCTTAGGTGTGACTGAGTGGCCATCTTCATGTTGATGGCCAAATCTCAGCAGGATGGTTTGGAGGAGCTGACACTTACACCTGAATGGGCTGGGTCCTGAGCCCTCACAAAGGGCTGCATGATCCCCTTTAGAGAGTCTGGAGCCAAGGTAGGAAGGTAGGGACTTTGTGCACTTCAAAAGGCCTGTCTTGGAAGTCTCCCCCTCTTCAAACGCACCTTTATGCATAAGAATTGGACTTCTGACACTAACTAATCAGTGCACTTCTGGACCTGCAGATCATCTGCCAGGAATAAGGACGGCTATGCTGCTGAAGGGACTGTCCCTCTGCTGGAACTCCACTGCACTTTGCTGTACTCCTGCTTTGATGCACCTGCCCTGTTGCTTGCTGCCCTTCTTGCCTGGGAGTGAGAAGGACTGGACCTGCATTTGTACATCCCCAGTACCCAAAGTGACTCAAAGGGTGTCACAGCTTGCCTCCTTTTCTGAAGTTTCTGGGACATGAAAGACTTTCCTCCGCTCTGCTACATCTTCTGGACTCTGCCACCTTTGAGTCCTACTCTGCCAAGTAGTTCCAATCTAGACCTGAGCCCTTAGAAGTGGGTCATGCAGCTGTTTCCTACAGAAATGTATGCAAAGTAATAATTGTGCTGATCAAAAGAGCTACATCTCTCTTTGACGCTGATGCATCACTGCTGCTAAGGACAAAGATATTGCAGGAGTAACTGCACATCTTAGAACCAGCTCATCACCCTCTGTCCTGAACCATCTGCTTCACAACTCTGACCGCATGGCTCGACGATGATGCACTGCCTTTTTTGCAAAGGATTTACTGCCACACCACTGCTCAAGGACATCACATTAATGACCCATCATCTTTGCAATGTTCCCTCTGCTGCTCACATTGGATCTTTGACGTTGACGCAACCCTCCACCCAAAGTACTTTTTTAGTGGGACAAGCTTCCTTCCTGGACTTCAAGTCCCTGGACATCTCGGGGCCAATCAGAGGCCCTTGCAATTTTCAAGAATGCAGGTCCTTCGGCATTATAAAGCACATTCTTCAGTCTTGTATCTCAGGATGCTGGTGGCTTTCAGGCAAAGTCCAGGCCAAGGGCAGGCCTGTCCAATGCCCGTCACTGCCAGGAGGAGCAGGGCAGGGCCTGTCCCATGGTGAAGGTACTGTGCTTTTTTTCTTATAGGTCTTTGAATTGCTGCATATTTTATTTACTTTGTCCACCTTGGGGCCCACTACTTCCTGGAGTAATCTTGTCCTTGAATGGGCTTTGATGGTTTTTGCAGATGATTTACTTATGGATTGCTTATTTATATTAGAAGAACTCAGTCGTGGAACACTGTTCTGATTTAACCAGATGGTTTCTGTTTTGAGAATATTTGAATCCTCCTGTATTTTGTCTTCTCTATGTCTTTTAGCAAATTCTTCCTGACAGGGCCACGCAACTGATTATCTTGTTTGCTCTAAAAGTATTGTTAGGGTCCCAGGATTTGTGCATTGTGGCCCTATGGGCATTTGGTAATTTTATTTCCTAATCGGGGTTATTTTTTATTTATTCTATTTTTTACTGCTTTAGATCAAGTATGGACAAGCCCCAAGCAACTGAACCTGTGCAGGTAGCTACACAGCAAGGCACTAAAGAAGACCAACAATTGTACCCTGAATGACACTGACCTGTTGATTGAAGAGGTCAAACCCATTATAGGATCAAACAGCACACAAAACAATAAGAGGGTTCCTGTGGGGAAATTGAAGCATACTACTCAAACTCTTCCAGATGTTTTCAAACAGAAAGCTGCTGAGATGACATCATGAAGGACTTCCTGTGAGTTAGGTTCCACTCAGCATACCTACACAGACAATCTAGAGATCCTCCCATAGAACATCCCCAGGTGCTAGATACCATGCAGTAGTTCCTTGCCCTTATCTGATACAACAGGAACCCAAATGTCTTGGAGTGCCCAGGCTAGGGTATTGGCCCAACAGTCTCACAGGTAATCCTTTCACCTAAAATGGCTACGCCTACCTCACAAATTAAGGAGTTGAGGTCAGAGGTAGGGGCTTTTAAGGCTGCTCACCGATAAGGTGGGAATAAACATTAACAACCCTGAAGAATTAAAAATCACTATGGGAGCCAAAACCCCCCTTAAGAATGCATACAATAAATAGTTCCCTGGGAGATATAACTGGCATTTGTGTAAGATATGACACAGGAATTACCCAGGTTTTTCCGGGCCAGGCCCATACGGGGAATTATAGACCTGAGAGGAGGCCAGGTGTCCTATACTTGCCCAATTCAAGAAACGGTACTTGAAGGGCCAGGCCTTTAGGGACCAATAACCTGCTGCAGCACACCCATAGCCAGAAGACAGCTCAGTATTTAAATTCTAGGGGCCTCCACATGCTTTCACGTTTTACCTGGTAAACATACCCAAGCTCTCTCCCTATGCATGCTATGAAATGGAGGGCTAAAGAATAAGGACATTCATTAGTTACGACATGTGAGGATTGCACATCAATTATTAGGGAAGCGATCCTTAGCACGGAATGATATGTTACTCACAACCAAAAGTTAGATTATATTGAGCCAACTTTGGTTGATGGAAAGTTAGCAAATAGTCTGTGAGCCTTACTTTTAGGACTAGTGCACATCAAGCTCTATTATTCCATTAAAATATCAATTGCAAGGCACCAGGTACACTAGTGCTCTGCAAAATCTCCCGCACCCTCTAGCAGGTGAGTCTTTATTGATGGAAGTTGACTAACTACATAGATCAAGCTTTCTGCCTCTACCTGCTTTTCTGCTGTCAACAGAATCCATGTGTGGCTCTCTACCAATAGCAACACCTTTCATCTTTAATGCAGTTATAGATGCCTGTTCAAATACCACTATCTCTAGTGCCCAGGGATTAACTGATTCATGTAATATCCAGGGAATTGTTCTTAATATGTATGACCAAGCTTTCTTTGATGACCCTTGCCCATTACCAGCTACATGTTTAGCAGTTCCTTCCTCAACCGCACTTGTACCGGTACAATCCCTTGTTTCCTAGAATGTGGTTGAAATAAAGTTTAACATATTCTCACCTGATTGGCATGATTTTATGTAAAATATGATAAATGTCTGTTTCAGGAAACATGAAGTTTATAACCCATTTATAGTGCAGTGTATATAAATTATTGCATTCTCGACAATTCTAATTGTTGTGGAAGATCCTCTGGTGGGCTAATAATATAGGTGAGAGCCTCCCTCAATTGCACAATAATCTAGCCAGAGATTGCCACTAGTATCAAAGGGTGGCTCCTTCTGCATCGCCCTCCTGGCTAAGCCAGGAGATGAAAGACAAAACAATATTTAATTATCATTTTATCTTTCATCTGCTTGTCCAGCCAGCAGCATGTTCAGGGTAGGGCGGGGCTGGGTCATGGGAGGTGTGAGGGGAGAGGGTTGGAGTTCACTAAGTGCCCATGTGTGTTTGGCCAGCCGTCTCAGGAGGGCTTATGTTTCTCCAGCCCGGGTGTGTACACAGCCGGGCTCGAGAAACTGCACAGAGTCAGGGTTGTGTCTGAGCAGCTGAGAAGCCTGTGCCGGTGTCCTAGCAAATGCTGGGACACCAGAAGAAGAGCAGAGGCAGCTGCGGCTGTGCCAGGAAAAGGTATGTTTTTGTTGTTGTTATATTTTCTTTATTTGCCCCCCGTGCTTTGGGCTGCCCCTCCTCTTGAGATTTGTGGCAGCTGCCGCTGTCGATATCCTTGGTATTCAATTCAGGGACCTCACAAATATTACAGTGAAAAATAACAATATTCATGCCAGAGGTATTAAGAGAGGCAAGCTGTCAAATACACTGCAAATCCTTGAGGAACATTTGGATAAGAGGGTGTGTCATTGCCATACTTCTCTAGTGGGTAATTTCAATACCACCTTTAAACATCTGGATAGAGAAGATGTTAGTTTATCAAGTGAGGAAGATGCTCTATGGGCTATCCCTAGTTGGACCTAGCCCCGATAAAAACATAGTCCCAAGTAGCCCTTCAATAGAAGGCTATAACATTAGAAATGGAACTAAGGGTGGTCAATAGCAAAACAAAGTCAGACAAAGAAGGGGCACCAACTTACAATAGAACTAACTTTTGAGCTCCATCAACAATGCTCTGGTTGACTTGAGGCTGTAGCATAATGTTGAGGACATGTCAGTTAGGGAAAGAATTCAGAGTGACCTTAATCCACTTTGCCTTAGTCTGTCATTACTCTATGGAAGGTGGCTACTCGATTCCTTTCCACTTTGTATTACATTTGATACGGAATACACTGTGGAGCCAATTTGCGGCACAATATGACACTTTATCCTGTATTAATCACAATCTACAACTAACTTTATTCAATCTAGATGGCACTCAATCAGGGGGTGGTGATTTAGAGAAAGCAGCTTACAGTCATACAAGTATTTTTAGCACATTGCTCTGTACGTTTTAGTGCCATCCTCCCTTTCAAAATAAGGAGCGTATGATGTATAGAAAACAGTTGACCCTGGCAATTACATCAAAAGACATGGGTTTAATAATTGCCTCAAGGAAAGCATATAGGAAACTCCTGTGAAAAGGGATGGATGTGAACAGATGGTGGGACCTCGAGGAAACATGTAAAAGCAAGGACTTGAGCAAATTCTGGTACTTGGTCACTTGGAGGGGATAATCCCGCTGCATCCCAACCAACAAACTGTGTCCCACTGACTGACTGGTTTTACTATTTTAAAACCTTGTACACCGATGAAACACAGACTTCTGCACATGGTTCTCCTTTCCATCTATAGTGCCAGGGCAGGCCGATTTGTTTGATCTAAATGATGTCACTACTTCCTTAGATGCCATATTCCGTGGCAAAGCCCCAGGGCCTGATGGCATACCAGCAGATATTTTTATTCATGAAAATTGGTCCAAACACATTCTTGCCCTGTCAAATGTAATTACAAGGGTTGCTCCTATTCCTAGATGTTGGAAAGGAGCAGAGGTGATATCCATCTTTAAAAAGGACAACAAAAAATCACCTACCAACTACAGACCAATTAGTCTAATTGACTATATTCAAAACGTATTCTGTTGACCAAAATCCAGGACTAGATTGATAAAAAAGCTATATTAACTCCCTTGCAGGCTGGTTTCAGGAAAAACAGCATTATAGATCAGGTTTTCCATTTTCTTCTTTTATATTAGAAAATTGTCCTAATCGGCAGGGGGCACCTACATGTGCCTTTGCCAATTTAAAATCAGGTTTTGATCTGTACCCTAACCTTTGGCTTGTGCTTTGTGATTTGGGAATGCAGCTGAATATGAACCTTTAGTTATGAGCATCCATGAGGGCATTTTTTCCAAAATCCTTTGGGCTGAGCAGGGGCAGTTCACAGACCAAATTCTGTTAAATGATGATGTCTGTCAAGGATGTGTGTTAGCTCCAACATTGTTTTCGTTAGACCTGAATGAAGTTGTTCATTTCCTTTCCTTTTGTCCCATGCATGCTCCCGCACTTGCTAAGGAAGAAGTATCCACACTTCTCTATACTGATGATACGCTGCTAGTATACAAAACACCAGGCATCAACGCATGCTAAATCAATTTGAGGAACTTTGTTCTATCTGTGGCCTAGAGGTTAATAGGATAAAGACCAAATAATGGCTATCAATCAGTACAAATCTTACAAGGGGAGGATTTTTATGGGGGAAGTTCAAATCGAAATGGTGGACACTTTTGATTACTTGGGTATTAAATTAACAGCTAGCAAGTCATGGAAGCTCCACATTGACAAAATGACCATGAAACATAGACAAGTTGTAGGTGTTTCACTGAAAGAGCATAGCTCATCTTAGAGTAAGTCAATAACTCGCCCTCTACAAATCTATGACTCCAAAGCTGTGGGCTCTGCTTTCTTACAGAGCTGAACATTGGAGGTGTTCTAACATCAAAGATATGACGAGGTCAGAACATACATTTTAAAGAAAACATACATTTTTAAGAAAACGTATTATTTTGTCAGCCAGCACTCCTTTGCATCTCCTAAAGCTCGACATGGAAAGAAAATGGAACCAAGACAGAGCTAGGGTATGACCACTTCTGTTTTGGAAGAGACTAATCTCTACGCCTGAACTAGCGCCCTATGCCCTGTGTCCTATGACGAAGCCTTCCAGGAATTATTCAAACTGGATAGATTCCATAAAATAGCCTGGTTCAACAACATTAAAATGTTTCTATTTTCCCTGGGTATGCAAGGGATTTTGGATTATCTTATGGCAGAACTTTTCCCCATGAAAGTGCCATTGAAGAGGCCCTACTTGGGGTGGGTAGAGCAGTATGATGATCTAGTTGCCGCCAGAGGGGCACTAACAATGGAGTTCGTAGATGTTAAACCTTTCAGTGCATTTGAGCAATTTCTGCACATCATTCCCGAGCCTATGATTGGGAAGCTCTACATCTAATTTCGGATCGGCTCACTGCCTCTTAAAGTATTTATAGCTAAACAGTCCACATCACTATCAACATCTTTGTTATGCCCAGGCTGTAAAAACACTAACGAAACTGGAGCACATGTTCTATTGCCTGTCAGGCTTTTTCTTGTTTTCGTTCCAGTTGGCTTAAGCCAGTATGCAGGAAGTTGGGTACTCGCCATCAGGTTGCCCTGAGAATATCGTGATCTGATCCCAGCCCTCTATATGTCTGTGCTGTTGCAAAATTCATGGGTAGGATGTGGAATACAAGAATCAAGGCTCTAATGACTTAGGTGCAAAGCCATTGGATTTTATTTCCCTCAACCTTACTCTAGAGAGGTGCCATGTTTCAACCTTAGGGCCCCTATCATCTGAACTTGCACTTTCTAGAATGTTTTATTTTATATATGTAAATGGCGGTTATCCTACACTGTTATAATATGAATTGTGTTAGTATCAAGATTATTCAAATAGTTGTAATGATGAATATTTTTTCTTTTCTTTTCTCCTTTTAGATGAAATTCTAGCAAATGTTCATTGAGACACATGATTTCTTTCATATGGTTGTTTTTATTCTATTGCATGTGTAAAACATTTATGGCACTTGCTGCCAACGTAAAGTAATTTCTTACTAGTATTAATACTACTACTAATAATAATAATATTACTACTACAACTACGACTACTACTATGTAATACCCCACAATCCTAACTAGTTTATTAAATGAAAGACAGCCATGTTTTCACGGTCCTCTTACATGTAATAATGAAGAAATAGGAGGGAAAGTGAAATAAAACAATTGTCTTGGATCACACAATTTAGTAAAATTGGAAAACCAGGAATAATCCACGTTTTTTCAGGTTTTACATTGTGCAATTCAGCAGCTAGATGTATTTGCTTCTCCTACAACCACCTAGCTGCCAAACCTCCACACCCTCCAAACATCACTCTGCTGGCATCAATGCAGCCCTCAGTCATATCACAGACCCTAGACCGTATTGGCCCCTGGGAAAATGTTTGCGAGTACCCATTGTTTAGTGATTTGTGATCCAGCTGAGCACATACTATCAGGGCCTGCACTATATAAGCAGATCTCTCTGCACCTCATTCACAGCTGAAGGCACAACTGCCTCGGAATATGGCACATAGTTTTAAAATGTCATTTCTACCTTTGTTATTGGTACTTCTAAATTTTTAGCTTTTGGTGATTTCAACATCTTGGCAGACATTCCCTATCACCCAATATATAAGAAACTCCCAAAGGCATGTGCTGACTTCGGCTTGAGCTGATTAGATTCTGAGCACATTCATGAAGCAGATCATGCACTGGACCTACTCTTTACCCTTGAGCATTATAAACACTGTGGAGTATTCTCCATTTTCCTGGTCCAGTCATCTGGTTATCTTTTTATCTCCGACTTACAACATAGCCAACTCCATTTTTCATCTGAATTTATTAATGTTGCAAAACTGTTTATCGCTTCTCCCATCAGAGAGGCAAATAAAGCATCCCTGGAAATATTTAGGGTCATATGGGAGATTTAAATTTTCCTAACCGTCCCTTAGGCTTTAAGACCAATCGCACGATCATTGGAAATCTGTGACCCTCTTTCCACCTTTTTCAGGGATAACATTCAGTTTGTCTATGATTTTTTTCTCACCCTATGAACATCTAGGACCCATTTAAGAAAGGCGGCCAACTCCATCTTGTGAGAAGATCACTTGCCTGTACCACTACAGTACATGAGCACACTGCAGGATTAACATTAGAAATCCTAAAATTGTATTCAGGTTCAATCCATGTCAGGAAGAATGATTCTTTCTTGCTAGTTTTATCAACTGTGTTAGGGTGAGCTATCAAGTTTTGCTAATTATTACTTTATTTTCTCTCTGTATGCACTGTCTGTAAATGTCCATTGCTTGAAGAGGGTAAATCTGTCCATGCTTAGTGAAGAACTGCTAAACATGCAGTAGCCGAGACTGGCTTAACATGCCATTTCAGCTGAAATAAATACATCACTCTCAAAAGAATATTCCACGTGAGATGAATCATTGGGTCACACTTTCACAACCTGACCCTCTTGGTGCGTAATTTGTCAGCAAAGACCTATTGATGTCAGTGGTCAAAGTTCTAGCTTATTTTCTTTATTGTCTTTGTCCCACACTATCTAGTTGACTAACAGACAGAATTGTGCATTGAATTACAATTGTGGTGGCTCCACAGATCCAAAGTATACATCGGCATCAGTAGTTAAGGAATGGAAAAGAGCCTGCCTGATAAATCTTTTTAAACATCATTTTCAAGATGCTGCCAAATTGAGTAATTATAGAGAAGTTTAATCCTGAGCCTGCACAAACAAGCTTCCATCCTGTGCACAGCACCACAATGGTATAGATT
This sequence comes from Pleurodeles waltl, assembly GCF_031143425.1. Classification (NCBI taxonomy): domain Eukaryota; kingdom Metazoa; phylum Chordata; class Amphibia; order Caudata; family Salamandridae; genus Pleurodeles; species Pleurodeles waltl. Next base: position 445,371,600 of record NC_090451.1, on the reverse strand, counting down.
GCAATACAGAATGTGCATGATTCTCAATCAAGGAGGTATGACAGTTGTTATTCTTTAGCCTCTCTGCAGCCTTTGAAATTGTATCCTGTATGACTTTGAATTCTAAATTCATGGGACAGAGTTCAGGGGTTACATTTGGAATGGGTATCCATTTTCAATTTAGTCAGATTCAGGAGGCCATGCAGTCACATTTCTGTATGCTGCAGTTTAACTTCCTTTTGGATTTCCACAAGACTGTATGCTCAGCTCTCTCCTTTTTAATCTCTATGTGGCACCACTAGCCAAGTTAATTTTCTCATTTGTACTATCCATATTGTCTTATGCAGATGATACACTGCTCATCTAAGACTAGATGAAACCCTGAAGTGGCTCACTCTAATGTCCACATTTGTTTAAGGACAGTGGCAGCTTAGATGAATGACACCTGTCTCAAACATCTACCAAACAGTGATGGTCATGCTGAGGAAGGGTGCTCCACGTTTTGATAATTGGTTCGGTGACTATAGGGCACTAGGTAACTGCCACTCCCTTCTACGGCAAAAACAGAAATATTTGTTTTGATTACAAACTTCAGGAAAGGCACGCAAGCTTAAATCTGATGCTCAATTCGATAGTGAGATTTTTGAGGTTACGAATAGGAAAGGACACATGGTGACTGCCCAATGTACTCGGAAGTTTATTATGCAAAACTCTTCTCACTTCAAACATGTAGTTCAGTGTTTGTCCGATGTCTCTGTGGGGAGGAAGCTGATGTTGAAGAAACCACTGAGGAAACCCTGACTGATGTTGCTCCCACATTAACAGTTCACATCATGGACACTAATGGTGATCATTCACAGTTCCTAAAGACGTACATGGGACGAACCATAAACAGAACCAGAAGGCTCATCGAAGAGCTATAATTCTATACATGTATATATTCTTAAACATTTTAATTTTTCATTTAACAGATGGGGAGTTGTAGTGTTGTGTGAGTAGTGAATGACGGAACCATAATGGCTCCCGATGGACTCTGTAGAGTAGTGATGTAAGCATTTAGAACATAGTGAAGTGAATGCTGGTTTATAATGTGGACTTCGTGGTTACATGAAGAAGAATAAAGACATGTTTTACTACAGCTCTGTGTGGTGCATATTTACTGACAGGTACCCAGCTGGGGAGGACTCTACAATGGTGTCTCTTTGTAACTCATGATCTTCAATCCTTGAGTTGCTACATGTACTTCACAACCAACTCTGTTTTTTCATCTTCACCGAGGTCTCTTTCCACTTTTTGTCAGTGTCAGGACGCCTCCAGGCATCAGCATTGTTTACAAAGCCTCGTTAATAAGTAAATAAATAAATAAATAAATAAATAAGGCTTACTTTTCAATGGCACAGCTCCACGAAAAACAAAGCCTTGAAGAAGCACTAATGTGTTAAATACATGACGGTTATCAATTGTGAATTAATCAATTTGCATCTACTGCTACTTTGCTGTAAATTAAAATGCTCAAGATTTCGCACTTAAAATAATTTAATTCCCTATTATAGTATCATACATTATGATTGGTACATAGCATGATAAATTCACGTTACTCAATAAAATGTTTCAAAATAGACATGATGGGGGCACTACTCCTCTTATGATGCACATTAATGATAGAGTACGCATTGCTGGAAATGACCACCTGAACGAAACCTCATATGGACTACTTTGCTCGTATATTTACAAATTCCCCTGTACAACCATGTGCAACACGCTGCATGTACGAGTTAACAAGTTCCGGAAAAACGTACTGGTTATACTTAGACAATATTTGTATGCTTGGTTTGTTAAATGAATGTATAAACACGTTAAATTGATGGCTTGTCAAGGCATAATGGACTTTTTCAAATCAAATCTTTTTTAGAGTTCATTATCATTAAAGGTATCAATCGTTCATGTTGATGGATTATCTGTTTTTTAATAATGTTTCATCATTTTGATTGCTGTACAGCACTGCAAAACGTGATCATTGGTCTACTTCATGTGAACTATGGAAGGCGAAAATCCAGCATCGAGAAACGAAAACACACGTAATTCAATCAGAGATCGGATATCTGAACTTTAAAGCGGACTTAATTCATTTAAGAAATATTATTTATACTAAAAAATTAATTTCATCTCACCCCCAGAACATCCAATCGTGATTGTTTTCGATACATTTTAACGACCTACTGAATAGTGTACCATAATGAGCTCAGTGGGGAAAAATATTGTTTTGAAGGAACTATCACGATAAAAAAAGGAACGTTTTCAGAACCCAACCAAACAGTTTGACTGTTGCAATTCCTTTCTAATGAATACCTTTTTATTATCTCTTTTATCAACTACCAAGTGATTCACTTAGAGTGTGATGTGTAGCCTCCTGGTCTGGCAGGTCAGCAGACAGGTCAGCAGACGCAACAACCTTTTCCTCGTTGGTAGAAGGCCAACCGCCAACTTCAGATGTTCCAGTCTCCCCGGTAGGGTTCTCTGTGCGTACAGTGGAACTGCAGCGTTGGTGTCCTCACAGAACAAAATAAAAATGTTTCCTGAAATGTACTGTATTTCGCTAATTCGGTTTAGGATTTTTATTACTTGGTGTTTTGGCTTTATTATGGTTTTGGCACTGCATTACTGTTTAACACATTGTCATACCCTAAGACCATCTACTCTGTGCCACAGCTAGCAGGGCAACCTAGCTCAGGTTGATGCAGTGACTTTTGGAGTTCAACCTGATGGGACAGGTTTACTATTTTTTGTGGTGTGCGACTACCCATCCCAAATAATAATCCACTGTCTTGCACTTAGCAAATATGCATAAGGTCCATGAGTGTCTGACTGTGAGCGAACATCAAATCCTATTTTTTTAGCCATAGCAATAAGTTATTTTAGCATGCAGACAAAGGCAACGTTCAGGACCAGTTCTGGGAGTTGAAGTAGGGGGGCCCAAGCTTGCCTGATAGTGGATAGGGCACTACTGCCCCTGGCCTACGTGTAGTACACAGCGATGGTGACAGCATACCAAGTTTTGTAATTTTATAGTTGACTAGTCATTTTTATCTGTCTCTGTGAAGGTGTGGCCTACTGACCCCTCTGGTGTAAAGTTCCACTTTTGTGTGGCGCCAAGTACTTTTCCCTGGCATTATGTATGTGTGGTGAGTGTGTATGTGTGTATAATGAGTCTTCAATACATTCATGATAGTAGAACTGTGTGTGTGTGTGTACTGGAGTCAGTGGGATCCATTTTGGAAGTATATTGCCTTCATTCCTGTAGATGGAGAGTTGAGATACAGATACTGAAGAAAAGAAGTGAAGAGGATGGGGATAGTGCTACCAGCTCAAATTCCATGAAGCCTTGGTATGCAAAAGGCTGCTTATCAGTTCTTCTTGAGTTCTTCTATTGGGTAGATGGTAGTAGGATAGGACAGCAGACTGTGTTCAAGGCCAAGAAGTTTCTAGACCATGCCTGTGCCTCCTTTGTCTGTCCATGATTACTAATGTAGAAAGCCTGATGACAGGCAGGTGCAGAGATCTCACACTTCATTGTGAACATGTGTTGTGTACACCTGCCAGGAGCTCGAGGCCCTCCTCCACCCAAAGGATGCGCCTCATCCTTGGTGTCTAGTGGGAAAGCTCTGCTTTCCTACTAGGCAGCCCTCTGCCTCGCTCCTCCTTTTCTCTGCTTCACTCTCTGTGTGCTCTCTCTTCTTTGTCTGCCCCCTTGTGCCCCTTTTGTCGTTCGCTCCCCTCAGTGCTCCTTTTGACTGTTTGCTTTCCACTCTTTTTTCGCTCTTTCCATCCACTCCGCTCTCTCTCTCTCTCTCTCTCTCACTCACTCTCGCTCTCCCCCCTCTCACCCCCGCTGCTGCTGCCCCTGTGGCCCGCCCCCCTCTTCTCTCTTGTGCTGCACTCCCGCTGCTGCTGCCCCCGTGGCCCCACCCCCTTTTTTCACTCTGTTTTCGCCCCCACTCCCAGCCAGCTGTCCTCTCTTCCCCCTTCCTACTTAATGGCGGCCGCGCCGCTGGCACGCTGATGGTGCGCCAAAGGCAAGCCCGTCTGTGCCCGTCCGCGCCTGGACCACGCCCAGCGACGGAATCCCTGGTTCTCACCCCCCCAATGCCGCTACACCTGTCTTCGCCACAAACCCACCACCCTCCACCTCCTCAACACTGGCCGTTCACCCACCTGCCATCAAGCCACCCCACAGCTCACCCATGAACATTTCTCCTGCCGGAACTGCACATTCACCAGCCTCCACGCCAACGACCCACCCACCAAGGCAGGACGCAACCATCTCAGATGTATCCTACTCAACACCCACTCCATCTACAAACATGCCGTCAAACTTTGAAATCTGCTTGACTTAGCTTCCCCAGACGTCGCCTTCGTGACCGAGACCTGGATGAACCCCTCTTCAGCGCCTGACATCGCCATAACCATCCCAGATGGCTACAAGATCACCCGCAGGGGTCACTCCAACAAACAAGGAGAGGAATCGCCATCGTCCACAAGAACACCCTCAGGATCACAACCAGCACCAAAGACACCCTCAGCACCACCGAATACCTGCATTTCCAGATCCACACCGATCCAAACACCACCCTCAGAGGGACCCTTAAATACAGACCCCACTGCCCCTGACAGCAGTTCAGAGACTCCATTACCGACGTCATCAGCATGCACTCTCTCATATCCACTGTCTACATACTACTTGGGGACTTGAACTTCCACCTCGAGAACACCAACGACAACAACTCTACCACCCTGCTTGACAACCTCTCCAACCTCGGCCTCAAACAGCTCGTCACAACACCCACCCACTCCGCAGGACACACGCTCGACCCCATTTTCTCTGCCAGCAAACAGGTCTCCTTCAGCCACACCACCGAACTCCACTGGACAGACCACTGCTGCATCCACTTCACCTCGAGAAACCCACAACACACACTGCAGATGGAACAAGGTCACCGAAGACCAACTGATCACTACCCTCTCTTGGAACAAACCTATAGTCACCATTGACACTGACACAGCAGCCCGCAACCTCCTGCAATGGATCAACGACTGTGCCAACACTCTCGCCCCAATCAAAAATCCTTCCAACAGAAGTACCGACAGAAAGACCTTCTGGTTCTCCGCCGACTTCCAAGAATCCAAGCAAACATGCCGAAGACTCAAAAAGAAGAGGCGCCAGATAAGACATTGGACACCCACACAGCCTGCAAGAACGCCATCCGCAGACACCACCAACTCATCCAAACCGCCAAGAGAACCGCCTTAAAAGAACGTATCAACAACAACGAACACAGCCACAAGGAGCTCTTCAACATCATTAAGGAGATCTCCAACCCCAGCTCCAACGTCAACAACATCCCGCTATCACAAGACCTCTGCGACTCCCTAGCTACCTTCTTCTACCGCAAGATCACAGACATCCGTGACAGCTTCAATACTCAGACCCACCAGCCTCCTGCTCTCCTGGACCCACGTCAATGACAATGATACCATCAAAACCATGAACACCCTCCACTCCGGCCCACCATCCGAGCCCTGCCCTCACCCCATCTTCAACAAAGCAAGCTCTGTCATCGCATGCCAACTACAGAAGATCATCAACAGTTCCTTCGAGTGCGCCACCTTCCCGGAGAGCTGGAAACACGTCAAGATCAAAGCCCTCCTCAAGAAACCCAAGGCGGACCAAAGGACCTCAAGAACTTCTGGCCCTTCTCCCTGCTCCCCTTCTCAGCAAAGGTAATAGAGAAAATTGCCAACAAACAACTGACCCGTTTCCTCGAGGAGAACAACACTCTGGACCCATCCCAATCTGGATTCCGCAGCAACCACAGCACCGAAACTGCCCTTATCGCTGCCACCGATGACATCAGAACCATACTGGACAACGGCGAAACCGGGGCCTTCATCCTCCTCATCCTCTAGACTGTCTGCCACCACACCCTACACGCATTCCTCAATGACGCAGGAATCCGCGACAGAGCCCTGGACTGGATTACCTCCTTTCTCACTGGAAGAACTCAGAGAGTCCGCCTCACTCCATTCCGCTCTGAAGCCACCAAAATCATCTGCGGCGTACCCAGGGTTTCCTCCCTCAGCCCGACCCTCATTAAAATGTCTACATGGCTCCACTCGCTAACATTGCCCGATCTCACAACCTCAACATCTTCTCCTAAGCTGATGACACCCAGCTGATTCTCTCCCTCACCAAGGACACCGCCAAGACCAATCTCCACGAAGGAATAAAGGCGATCGCTGAATGGATGAAGAACAGCTGCCTGAAACTAAATTCTGACAAGACTGAGGTCCTCATCTACAGCTCCACCCCCTCCACATGGGACGACTTCTGGTAGCCTGCCACACTGGAAACAGACCGACACCCACTGACCACGCACGCAACCTAGGATTCATCCTGGACTCTTCACTATCTATGACCCAGCAAGTCAATGCCATCTCCTCCTCCTGCTTCAACCCCTCGGCATGCTTTGGAAGACCTACAAATGGATCCCCACTGAAACCTGTTCAACAGAAGGTTTACAGAGTGACTGACAAGGTCAGAGATAGCATCAAAGATGAGGTATCAAAGATGTTAACCCTAGATGTAATTGAGTTTTCCAGTAGTTCTTAGGCCAGCCCATTAGTCTTGGTCCCAAAGGCTGCTGCTCCTGGGCCACACACTAGAACTCCAGTTCAGTGTGGATTACCAGGGTCTCAATGCAGTCACTAAGACTTACGCACACCCCATCCCCCGAGCTGATGAACTCATTGATCAGTTGGGGGCTGCCAAATAGCTTACCACATTTGGCTGGATGTCTGGGTATTGGCAGATTACCTTAACTGAGGAGGCCAAGGAGAGGTCAGCATTTTCTATCCCAGATGGCCACTACCAGTTTAAAGTGATGCCCTTTGGGATGAAAAATGCCCCTTTTCAGAGGTTGGTCAACCAGGTGTTGGCTGGACTGGATGATTTTAGTGCAGCCTACCTGGACAACATTGCTGTGTTCAGCTCCAGTTGAGAAGAACACCTGCAACACCTCTGTAAAGTATTGAAGGCCCTGGAAAAAGCAGGCTTCACTATTAAGGCATGTAAGTGCCAAATAGGGCAGGGTTCTGTGGTGTACTTGGGACACCAGGTGGGGAGTGGCCAGGTGGCACTCCTTCAGCCAAACATTGACACCATTCTGGCTTGGGAGCCTCCCAAGACCCAGACAGAGGTGGGGGCCTTTTGGGGTCTCACTGGCTGTTATAGGTGGTTTGTCAAGGGGTATGGCACCATTGTTGCTCACTTGAATGAGTTGACTTTCAAGAAGCACCCAAAGAAGGTGATCTGGACAGAGTCTTGCCAGATAGCTTTTGATGCCCTGAAGGCTGCCATGTGCACAGCACCGGTGCTGAGGGCGCCTGATTGGTCCAAGGAGTTTGTTGTGCAAAGTAATGCTTCAGAGCATGGTATAGGAGCAGTGTTATTACAGCTAGAGGCCCAGATCAACCTGTAGCCTGCATTAGAAGGTGGTTACTTCACAGGGAACGTGGATGGGGTGCAATTGATCATGAAGATTTTGCTGTGGTCTGGGTGCTGAAGAAGCTAAGACCCTACTTGTGTGGGACTCACTTCTGGGTTCAGACTGACCACAGGCCCCTCAGATCTTTAATGCAGATGAGGGTGAGAATCAAAAACTGTTGAGGTGGTTTATTTCCCTGCAGGGGATGGACTTTACGGTGGAACACCGCCCTGGCACAGAACAGGCCAATGCTGATGGTCTGTCTAGATTCTTCTGCCTTAGTGATGAGAATTTGCGTGAGGTTGGGTAGTTTCTTCCCACTTTCAGCTGGGCGGGATCATGTGTTAGACTTGGCATCTTTGGCATGGTCTCCCCTAACTTTTTGCTTCTACTTCCCAGGTTGTTGATTTGTGCTGAACTCTGTTTTTGCTGTTTTTGATACTCTGGACACTTTACCACTGATAAATACTGCTAACATGCATGTGCCACTTTGTTAAATGTGTGTCTAATTGGCTATCCATGATTGGCATATTTGAATTACTAATAAGTCCCTAGTAATGTGCCCTACAGTTGCCCAGGGCCTGTAAATCAAATGCTATTAGTAGGCCTGCAACACTGATTGTGCCACCCACCTAAGAAGCCCTGTAAACATGGCTCAGAGCTGCCACTGCAGTGCCTGTGTGTGCAGTTTTAAACTGCCAATTCGTCTTGGCAAATGTACCCACTTGCCAAGCCTAAGTCTTCCCTTTTCATACATATAAAGCACCCCTAAGGTAGGCCCTAGGTAGCTCCATTGGCAGGGTGCAGTGTATGTCAAAGGTAGGGCATGTAATGATGTTTTTTACATGTCCTAACAGTGAGATACTGCTAAATCCAGTTTTCACTGTAGCAAGGTCTATCTCTCTCATAGGGTAACATGGGGGCTACCTTTAAATATTATTAAAGTGCAGCTTCCCTCAGACAGCAGAATGAAATATGGAGTTTGGGGTCTCTGAACTCCCAATTTAAAAATACATCTGTTAGTGCAGTTGGTTTTTAGATTGTTAGTTTGAAAATGTCACTTTTAGAAAGTAGGCATTTTCTTGCTTAAACCGTTCTGTGACTCTGCCTGTTTGTGGATTCCCTGTCTGGGTTAGTTAGTTTGACAGTTGGGCTGTTTGTGAATCCCCTCTAGACAATGAACCAAAGGGAGCTGGGGACTATCCTGCATATCCTGATGAGCCATCTGTGCTAGAGTGAAGGGAGGTGTGGTCACTTACACCTGAATGGGCTGTGCTAGCCCTCTCACAAGGCAGTCTCCAACCCGCTGGTGTGTGTCTGGGGCCTTGCCTGGGCAAGGCAGGATCTTTCAAACAAGAGAGACTCCCCTTTGAAGTTTGCCAACTTCAAAGGCAGAAAGGGGTATAAGTATTGGTACCAAAACCCCTGAAAATTAGACCACTTCTGGAGCCAAGAAGAACCTCTGTCAAGGGGAAGAGCTAAAGAGCTGAGGAGAAGTGTTGTCCCTGCCTGTGACTGTGCTTTGCTGGGCTATCCTACAGTTGCTGCTTGTGCCTGTAAAAGGGGACAAAGACTGGACTTTGTTGAAAATTCCTGCTTGTGAAGAATCTCCAAGGGCTTAAACTGAGCTTGCCTCCTGCTTTGAAGTCTCAGGGCCATCAAAGACTTCATCTGCCAGCACCCAGATTCTGCTGAGAATCCTGCCCTGCCAAGTGGTGCCCTATCCAGTCTCTGGGCCCTTTAAAGTTGAAGTTGGCAGAACAAGACCTGAAAATCCATGCACAGAATGGCGTGCAGGGAAATTTTCGATCCTCATCTGCAACACTGCTCATACATGACGTGCCACCAGCTTTGCAGCTGAAATCAACATTTCACCTGCATCGTGGCTGGGAGATCTCCACATCGCAGCTGGAGAAACGATGCGCAACACCAGCTTGCAGCTACTGATAACGACGCAAATCCCACGCAGCACGGTTTTCTAACACCGTGCGACCGTATTTTCAAAGCATCGTCCTTGGGCGTCAAAGTGATCCTGACTCTGCGTGGGTCCGAGGTGCCCCGTCTGGAAATCAATGCATCACTCTCTTGTGAGGGAGAAAAATGACTCATTGCCAACCCAACCGGAGAAGAAATAGCACACGGCATCCCTTGCGAGGAAGGAATCAACGCTTCGCTGACTTTTCTGATGCATGCTCGCCCGTGTGGCTTTATTTTTGGCAAACAAACCAGGTACTTTGTGCAAAATTATCATTTCCATTGTTTTCTACAGAGTAAGACTCTTATTCTTTTTGAAAATTCATATTTTAGCTTGTGTATGTTTGATTTTTGTTGTATTGGTCTTGTTTGATTTAGATAATTATTGCCTATTTTTCTAACCTGGTGTGGTGTCCACTTTTTAGTGTTTTCACTGTATTACTGTGTGTTGGTACAAATACTTTACACATTGCTTCTGAGTTAAGCTTGCCTGCTCGTGCCAAGCTGGTGAGTGGGTGTTAACAAGTTGTATTTCTCCTTTGCCCTGACTATAGTGATGGCCCTTGCTTGAACAGGGGTAACCTGACTGCCACCCAAAAACCCAAATTTCTAACATTCTCAATTTGAATAAGCCTTGGCTTTTTTGTTTTGATAATTTGCCATGCTTCCAGGGTGGTTTAACCTTACTCCCTTCCAACAATTTGTCAAGATCAGCATTAATAATGTTCTAATACAGATCAAGGTTGTTTCCACTAGGAAGCTATAGGGTAAAATTCAACTTAATTTTTAAACCACTGTTGGTAAGCCCTACGTGCTACTTTGTGATATTGTGGTTTAGGGGGCACACAATTGGATATGTATTTAGTCATTACCCATTGAACCCCAGTTTTAGTAATGATGTTGTATACACACTGAATTTTTGTATGAGCTCTTTAACTAGTTTGATTTTAGTCTTTGTCAGCTTAAGATGGACATCTGTTCTCCTTGAGTTGTATTTGCAGGAATATTACTTTTCATACCTTCTCATTATTATTGGAGTGATTATGGACTTTATTTTTTTCATGAGCATTTGAATCTATTATCTGTGACAAGGATTCTGACACTTTTCCACGGGTCTTCCTCTTTCCATTTTCATACTGGTTCTTGAACACAAATATAGATGTGTCTCTGAAAGGGGTAATACTAAGGGTTGCCTTTGAGCAGGAACCTCTCTTTTCACATTTTTAATTGGGGTTTTCTTGTGACAGGCTTTCTATCACCTACCTATTGGAGGTTTCCGACTGAGGCTCTTCAACACAGTCGGAGATATGTCTTTTACATGGGATATACTATGAAGTAATTTAGACTTTGACTCTCACATTGGTATGAGTCTTTAATACCATTTTGTTTTTTGAGTCTCAGAGCATGGTGGAATTTTAACGAAGGGGTAGTTACTGAGTTTATATGTAGAATCACCTGATGAATAGTCAATGTCTTATTGATGTGCTGTATGATTTCTACCCCTGGGGAAGTGCAGTATAAGATGAAGCAAGTATTGACCAGATAGGAGAAGTCACTAAATAAATAAGTATCCACACTAATCAAGGTTTGAACTATTGTTTTGTGGTGCTCGGGGGATTTTGTTTTCGATTGCGGATGTTTCCCTGTTGAGGATTGTTGGATGGCCATTCCACCCTTCTGGTAGTACCGGATAATTTGTTGAGGACTGGTAGACCTGACAGCCTTAGGGTGGTCACCCCTAGCTTTTTGCCTGCCTCCCTCAGTTTTTGCTGGTTTTAGAACTCTGTGCACTTTACCACTGCTAACCAGTGCTAAAGTGCATATGCTCTCTCCCCTAAAACATGGTGACATTGACTCATACTCAATTGGCTTATTTATTTTACTTGTAAGTCCCCAGTAAAGTGCACTACATGTTCCCAGGGCCTGTAGATTCAATGCTACTAGTTGGCCCGCAGCACTGGTTGTGCCACCCACAAAAGTAGCCCCTTAACATTGCCTCAGGCCTGCCACTGCAAGGCCTGTATGTGTAGTGTCACTGCCACTTCGACTTGGCATTTAAAAGTACTTGCCACGCCTTAAACTCCTCTTTTTCTACATATAAGTCACCCCTAAGGTAGGCTCTAGGTAACCCATAGGGCAGGGTGCTATGTAGATAAAAAGCAGGACATATACCTGTGTAGTTTATATGTCCTTGTAGTGTAAAATTCCTAAATTAGTTTTTCACTGCTGTGAGGCCTGATCCTTTCATAGACTAACATTAGATCTACCCTCATAGGCTGTTTAAGTGGTAGATTCTGATCTGAAAGGAGTAACAAGGTCATATTTAGTATGCCCAGAATGGGAATACAAAATACTGCTGACTGGAGAAGTTGGATTTCATATTACTATTTTAGAAATGCCACTTTTAGAAAGTGAGCATTTCTCTGCACTTAAATCCTTCAGTGTCTTACAATCCATGTCTGGCTAGGTTAGTTGACAGCTCTCTTGTGCATTTCACTGAGACAACCCCAAACACAGGATGCTTCGTCACACCTGCAAACATCTGCATACTGAATGGGTCTTCCTGGGCTGGGAGGGTGAAGGGCCTGACACTTAAATTTGAAAGGACAGTGGTCTGCCCTCACACAATGGACTGCCAAAGCCCCTACTGGGACCCTGGCAGACAGAATGGAAGTGAAAGGGGATTTTGTGCACTTGTAAGCCGCTCTTTGAAGTCTCCCCCACTTCAAGGGCACATTTGCGTATTCAAACTGGGTCTCTGACCCTACCAAGTGAGACACTTCTTGATAAGATACCTACTGGAAAAGAAACTCTGAACCAGAACCTGCAACCTACTAAGAGAAGCTGCCTGGCACCCCAAAGGACTCACCTGACTAGTTTGCTGTGAAGGACTGCTGCCTTGCTGTTGCGCTGGTGCCTTGCTGCCCTCTTGCTCTGCTGAGAAGTGCTCTCCAAGGGCTTGGGTTGAGCTTGCCTCCTGTTTCCTGAAGTCTCAAGGCCAAAAAGACCTCATCTCTTCAAAGAACTCGTGCGATGAAAATTGACGCACAGCCTGCCAGAATCGATGCACAGCCTGCCCTGCGGTGAAAAAATCACCTCAATGCCAAACCGGAATGACGCAGCCTGGCTTCCTGAGTGGAGATCGATGCAGAGCCAGTGTTGCGACAAGAACTTTGACGCACGGGCCACTGGATCGATGCATAGCCACGCCGGAATGATGCAGCCGGACTTCCTGTGAGAGGAATCAATGCAGAGCCTGCTGTGCGACAGAAGTTTCCCTGCATCGTCCATCAGATCAACGCAGCTTCTGTGACTTCGCCCTGCACACCCAGTGTTTCTCCTCATCGTCTTCGGGCGTCCAAATACCCCGCAACCTGAAGAGGATCCAAGTCTGCATGCCGGAAATTGACGCAAAGCCCTTGCTGCTTGGAAAAGCATTGACGCATTGTCTGTGTGCGCCCGGAGAAACAGACCCACACCTCCCCATTTTCCACGCATCTCTCCTCTGCGGTTCCCTGCGAATAATTTAGAAGCAAACCAGGTACTTTGTGCTTGCAAGACACTTATTGTTTTTTAAGAACTAAAGACTCTATTTATCATTGCCAAAGTGACATTTCAACTTGTATTTATCAAATCTTGATTGTTTTAACCTTACTCTACCCAGATAAATATTCTATATTTTTCTAAACCTGTGTGGTGTATTTTTGTGGTGTTTATACTGTGTTATTGCATTATTTTTTGCACAAGTACTTTACACATGGCCTTCTAAGTTAAGCCTGACTGGTCAGTGTCGCCAAGCTACCAGAGGGTGGGCACAGGATAATTTGGATTGTGTGTGACTTACCCTGACAAGAGTGAGGGCCCTTGCTTGGACGGGGGTAACCTGACTGCCAACCAAAGACCCCATTTCTAACAAGGACAATTAAACATATTACCACTCTATGAATGGAGATGAATGCCTGCATGTGTCCAAGCCATCACAATTTGATTGTTAAAAATACAGTATTATCAATAAACCTTGTAGAGAGGTTATTTTGTGCAGTAATGTACATGACAATGGGGAGCGCGGTGACTTTTAATAGGAAGAGTTAATATTCCAAGTGTGCGCGTTAAGGAAGTAATTGATCACGTGGTTATTGCAGTAGCACTCGAAAGCCGTTTAGTGCAAATGTCTCATTTCATCAAAGACGTTAAGCAAATATGGTTTTCTAAGCGGTTCAATTAGGTTTAATGCAAAATGATTGCAGTTCACCAAAAATAAAATGTGTGCAGATTTTTCTAGTAAGCACATCATAGTTTCACAAAGCGTTGTTTTAATGAAAGCACAGTCTGTTTAATGTGTCAGAAGCCGGCTAGTGTTTGCCTGCAAGCTTAAAGAGGAGTGGACGCACAGCTTGTTCAGCAGATGCGCGCACATGGCATGCGGCGTGATTAGAACTTTGGCCGCACTATCGCTCAGTGCCTTGGACACCACTCCTGACACACACTTTGTCCCTGCTGGAATGTGCGAAGTAGACACTAATAATGCAAATTGTGGTGCAAAACTGTTCCGGAACTATTTAGTTATTCTGAAATTTTGGTTGTAAATTTCACAACTACAGTCTATGTGACACGTTCTTTTGTTACGCGTAAGGATCAGTTTTCTATATTACGTCCTTTTTTCGAATAGTTGCAAGTGTATACCCAGAGATACCACATATATTTGAATGACATTTTGGAAATAGGACTGGAAAGATCTGACAGTTCCACACCTTGATTCTGGATCCGTTTCGGGGGGCCAGTTTCCTTTCACATAAACGTATCTTTTTCGCGAATATAAATGTATCACTGAAGCATTTAGACACATGTAAATAAATACCGTTAAATAGTACAGTTTCAATTTACACAATTTTTGTGCTGTGGAGAGATAGAAGAGGGAAGCGACGAGTAAGAGACAAGATAAGCTAGCCGCAGATATCTTTGTGTGCCTAGCAATTTTCATGGGATAATAATATTGGCAATATCATGTTGGTAATGCACGTACTTACTTGAGGGATATGTTTTGTCTGCTCACAGTTCTGATTCGCCATAAAGAAGCACAGAAATTAAGTGTGCCGGCTTCTAATGACAATGTGTAACATACAGATCACAGATATAGCTCCATGGGTTACTACTTTTGTCAGAGATGTAATTGCAATACATAAGTTACAATTATTTTATTATAGCACAGTGTGCTACCTATGATCCTGCCTCAAAGACTTGCACACAAAGTGCAATTCATAGGTTTAGAAACGAATTGTTTTTTCTGTCTTTCATTAATCTAAAGATTAATTTAGGTAGTAATAAATACTTATTAGTACAGACACTCCCAGCCACTCTTATGTTTTAACTCATGAGTTTCTGTTTCTCCAGACCAAGCATTCTTAAAATATAACATTATCCAGTATGAATGGCAATGTAAATGGCATGTGATTTCCCCACCCTGTAGCCCTTATCGCAGAGGTCTTCAAACTGGGGGGCGGGCCCCCCTAGGGGGGCCTCAAGTGATCCCAGGGGTGGCGTCAAGCTCTGGCAAAAAGAAATATTATACAGATAACATGCCTTCGTTTTGAGCAGAAGCATGTTCCTGCAGTTTTGAAAAGGTAACAGTACTTAACTGCAATGTTTAAATAGATTTAGACATATTTAAACATTGCATTCTTTCCAAAATAATTATGAAAAATTCTGAAGGGGGGCCCAATGATTTTCATTTTTCAACTGGGGGGGCGCAGCATTAAAAGTTTGAAGACCACTGCCTTATCGTCTTATGTAGCATTTTATTAGTCATTGATGCACACACAGGTATGATTCATTGTCTCTGTATAATACGTGTCAGATATAGAGCACCGAGGTCCTTGATTAGTAGTGCTGAAAAAGCATGTAACTGTGAGAGGGGCTGTGGGGAGATGAGGAGCACTGTTGGAACGTTGTGTTGAAAGAATCCATGGAGAAATAGGCCACTGGGGATGGCCACCAAACAAAGCTTCTCACTCCGAACCCCATCAAGGCTAAAACCTGCCCTGGTTGTGTAGACATTTTCCCTAGACCTCGAACCAGGTTTGGAGTGTTCTTTCCCCTTCCCACCTTGGATACAGATTTATATTTCCCCTGCAATAGACAGGAAAGATCTCAAACTTTATCCTAGGCAGGCGTGCGGGAGGAACTATCTCACAAGTAATGTCCTGTGATTCTAACAACACTGTCTGCTTCTTCAGGGTTCACCAGGACCATTTTCCCACACTATAAGCTTTAATTGGAAGATGTACAAGTAAGTCTGAATATTATTAATATGACAGCTTGATACACCTTCGCACCTGCTGTGAATAAATCATCTACCTAATTTTAGAAGAGGGATTAGGATTCTGCTGAAGTTGAGTGAGATCTGCCTCAGGAGTATTATAGGTTTTCGACAGTGACCTTTATCTGAATTTGTCTGATCTTTTGTTACCCATAGCACTGAACACAGAGGAATATACATTTAATTTGGGGTTTGATATTTAGTTGCCGGCCGGTTACATCTCTTTGTCTGACATTCTTATAAGAAGCATTTTGCTAAAGTGAGGTTTCTCACCTATTTGCAACAAAACTCATTGAACGAAAAAGTTAGCACCAAAGTGGGATCCTTGCTAGCCTCTCTGCACTCATATTCAAAGTGGCTGTAAAACCCTCATCAATTCAAAGGCCAGAAATGAAAATCCTTCTCAGTCTTAAAGCCAATTTACGGTATTGGCTTTAGCAGAAAGCCATATGTGTACCCATTAAGGAACTCCATCTGAATTTGTGAAGAACAATTTTTCCTGCGCCCAATAGTTATTTCCTGTATGTGTCTATTACACTTTAGGCATGTAACATATTTTCTTTTATTTAATGCCGCATAATGAACATTAAATGAAAGGTTATTGGCCATAACCCCATAATATTTCTTGTGTGTCCAAAGAAATGGCTACTGCATTGCATATTATACTTACACGTGCTGTGTATTGAACTGAGCAGGCTCTGGAACAACGTGATTTCATTGTAGACATTTGCATGGAACTCTGGGCCTTTAACACATTATCCCCCTACCTTGTTGGCGTACCTTAAAGAAGGAAAGTGTAAGATGTGCAGGGCAAAGACATTGCTTTCTCACTGGGCAAGGACTGGCATAACCTGTTTGTTATGTCACTTTAAGATCCCCATTTTGACATCCTTCGTTATTTTCGTGATGTCATGACTTTCTGGACTATCATCCAATGGCCTTGCTTGTCCCACACCTCTAAAAAAACATTAGCCACATCGTCGGGCATTACTGAAAAATGTAAAATGCATGAACTTAAAATACAGGAAAGAAAATGCTGTTCTCTCCTAGATTGTGTTTGTTCGCTAGGCAGCCTGACTATGATCACATATGCACGACTCATTATGCATCGCTGTGTACAACATCGCAACTTGCTATGATTGTAACTATAGACCACTAATGATTACTCTGGGCCAACTTCTTGAATGATTCAGGCCGTCATAGGTAATACGGAGGCTCCAAAACAAACAAAAGTATGCGCAGCTATGCGAAATGCTTTCTGGCATGTTGAATAATGATTTACTTTTTACGAGAGGTCAAAGTATGCAAAAGTCCTGCGAGAACTAGAGGTATATGTACTTCGCAAACTTCCGGGTTCACGTGAAAAAAAATACTTTTAAAGTCGTTTTCATTTTGTGATCCTGGTGTTTGCCCTCTGCTTGCATAAATAACCAAAGGCGTAGCTATCAAGGGTGCAGCAGGTGCAGTGGCACCGGGCTTCTCCAAACCCTGATTATTTCTGTATTGTACTTCCCAACACGTAGTCGAAAGGTGAGGGACGTTTTCGTATTTCCATGAGGACCCACGGAATCTTGGCTACGTCACTTTACAAAACACTGAAGCAAAAATTCAACAAAGAAGGATTTGGGCCATGGGAAAACAACACGTCTATTCATTTATTTTCTGTAAGTTAAGTGAAGCACGAGTCTAGCCCAATGCTGTCCATGTGACATACAGCAGGTTTCACTATTTCATGGAGACTTTTCCGCCCCATCCCAGGTCTCGTGGCACCTTAGCTACTTATGTGGCTCACTAAAAATATCATACAAAATACTGGCGGGCTTCCCCATAACAAAGATCCAGGCATGACGTTTTCATTCTCCAGGTTTTAAACTCAGCCATGCTGCTCAGGTTAATGGGACGTGGACAAGCTGGATATGGTGTCAGTAGAAAGTGCCATATTGATAAAAAGTGTGCTGTAAGGTAGTTGCAAGCGTTGAAGGACACCCGTGCCTGCTCATTTATGTACCTCTGTTATGATTGGCACTGTTGCTTGTGGTGCTATGCATACCATGACTGTTTTTCATGGATAAAAAAAATGCTATGGAAATGTCAAAAGATAACTGCTAACCCTTTAAATATCTATTTATATAGTCTGGTGTTTGCTGCAGAAATGAATGTACATTTTAAAAGCAGTAGACATTTGGTACACAAAAGATGCAAGAGGGAATATCACAGATGATACAAGGTGTCACGTAAGTACTCAATGTTGGGTTGCTTTTCTGCTTGGTCAATATATGGACATTACATCAATAAATAACAAGCAACATGTATTTGGCCCACTGGGCAAATATACATAATTGAATGGACAAATTAATAAATGAATGAATTAATTAATAAAATAATTCTTACAAACTCGGCAGCTGTGGAAACTTGCAGACTTACTTCACATTTGCATGGGTCAGATTGGCCTAATCTGATAATGAATAATTCTTTTTGGATATCATAAGTGATATGCCAGTGTTTGCCATGTTGTTCTTCCTTTGATTAACTACTCTAGTCCTCACCTAGTTATAGGGTGATCCTCTCTGTATATACAATGAACGCATATGTAGGAACCAGTCGTGGCTCGCTGTGCGCTAAAGGGGATGGGCGGCACGTGGGGGGGAGGGGGGGGGCAGGAGGGAACAAAAACATTTAATCAAAAATAAATAAATAAATAAAAACTTACCTGCTCCACCTCAGCGCCACGCTGCTCCTCTTTTACTCTTTCCTGGTCACTGCAGGCACAGGCTCCCAGCCTGCCCTCCAGGCATCTGGACGATATTCAGAGCAGTGTTAGGATTGACTGGAGCACCCAGCCAAGGCTCTTCCAAGCAGACTCAGAGTCTGTGCCAGCTCTCTCCAGCCTTAGTAAAAGTGCACAATCAAGTTAATGGTTCATGTATACCACATATAGGTTGTCATTACAACCCTGGCGGATGTTGTTAAAGCGGCGGTAGGACTGCCAACAGGCCGGCAGTAAAAAAATTAGAATTACGACCGTGGTGGAAACCGCCAACAAAGACAGCCACTTTAACACTCCGACCGCCAACAGACAGGCGGAAGACAAAGTACCGCCCACAGTATTACAACCTACCAATCCGCCACTTTTTCCGGGGTGGATTCACCGCAGACAAAAACACGGCGGAAACAGGACTTCGAAGGGGAAACGCTCACCTTTACACACCCCACGAGGAATCCGGATGCCATGGACCCAGAGCTGCACATCCTGCCAGCCCTTATCTTCTTGCTCCTCTACCAGGAGCACAAACGCCAGAGGCGAAGACAAAGGTGAGTACTGCACCTAGGACACAGTGGAGGGGGGAGGCAAAAAACAGGGACACACAGACGCAACACCCCCACCCTCACCCACTACAACACACACACCAATACAGCATGATACATTACAGTTACACCCCCCAACCCCCCCGGAAGAATGCAAAGACAAAAGGAAATGAGGTGAACGATTGTAATATATTAAAATCAAGTACGCAAAAATATATATATACACACCATAAACAAAATATACACCTAGCTTAGTAGTCCAGGTAGTGCTCTAATGAAGTCTGTGGAACACTGGGCCCACACGGTATGGGTGAGGCCCACACAAGATCACCGACCATGATGGAGAGAACACTGCAGGGGCATCAGAGAGCAAGAAAACAGGCACCTAAGGGGGAGGGAAAGGGGGGGCACCTCTGCCGGTTGAGTGCACGATGCCAAATCCACGAGAGGGCCACATGCCCACTGTTCAATCCTGGGGAGTGCAAAGCCACAGTCTCTCGAGTCTATACAGTGGGTGGGTTGCCCACTGTTCCATCCAGGGGAGTGCAAAGCCACAGTCTCTCAAGTCTATACAGTGGGTGGGTTGCCCACTGTTCCATCCTGGGGAGTGCAAAGCCACAGTCTCTCAAGTCTCCACAGTGGGTGTGTTGCCCATTGTTCCATCCTGGGGAGTGCAAAGCCACAGTCTCTCAAGTCTATACAGTGGGTGGGTTGCCCACTGTTCCATCCTGGGGAGTGCAAAGCCACAGTCTCTCAAGTGGATAACAGTCTCCACTGGTTCTGGAGGGGGCTCTGTGCCCAAAGTGCTTCATCCTGCTAAGGACAGAGGTAGTGGATGTCTTTCTCCACTGGTTCTGGAGGGGGCATGGTGCCCAGAATGCTTCATCCTGCTATGGACAGAGGTAGTGGATGACAGTCTCCACTGGTTCTGGAGGGGGCATGGTGCCCAGAGTGCTTCATCCTGCTAAGGACAGAGGTAGTGGATGTCTTTCTCCACTGGTTCTGGAGGGGGCATGGTGCCCAGAGTGCTTCATCCTGCTAAGGACAGAAGTAGTGGATGTCTTTCTCCATTGGTTCTGGAGGGGACATGGTGCCCAGAGTGCTTCATCCTGCTCGTGACGGACTTAGTAGCGTCAGTGCCCTTGGCACTCACAGGCCAGCGGTGCTTGTAGCAGCGGTGCCCTGTTCAGCGGTGCTTGAGGCGGCGGTGTCCTGTTCAGCGGTGCTTGTAGCGGCGGTGCCCTGTTCAGCGGTGCTTGTAGCGGCGGTGACCTGTTCAGCGGTGCTTGAGGCGGCAGTGCCCTGTTCAGCGGTGCTTGAGGCGGCGGTGCCCCATTCAGCGGTGCTTGAGGCGGCAGTGCCCTGTTCAGCGGTGCTTGCAGTGGCGGTGCCCTGTTCAGCAGTGCTTGTAGCGGCGGTGCCCTGTTCAGCGGTGCTTGAGGCGGCGGTGCCCTGTTCAGCGGTGCTTGAGGCGGCGGTGCCCTGTTCAGCGGTGCTTGTAGCAGCGGTGCCCCTGTTCAGCCGTGCTTGAGGTGGCGGTGCCCTGTTCAGCGGTGCTTGTAGCGGCGGTGCCCTGTTCAGCTGTGCTTGTAGAGGTGGTCGTGTTTGGCCCAGCGGGGCTGGTGCTGGCGGTCGTGTCTGGCCCAGCGGGGCTGGCAGTCCTTCATGGCCCAGCAGGGCTGCTGCTGGCAGTCCTCTCTAGCCCAGCAGGGCTTGTGCTGGCGGTCGTGTCTGGCCCAGTGGGGCTTGTGCTGGTGGTCGTGTATGGCCCAGTGGGGCTGGTGCTGGCGGTGGCCTCCTGGGCAGCAGGGCAGGTGCTGGCGGTGGCCTCTTGGGCAGCTGGGCAGGTGCTGGCGGTGGCCTACTGGGCAGCGGGGATGATGGCGGTGGCCTCTTGGGCAGCAGGGCAGGTGCTGGTGGAGCCTCTTGGGCAGCGGGGATGATGGCGGTGTCCTCCTGGGCAGAAGGGATGATGGCGGTGGCCTCCTGGGCAGCAGGGATGATGGCGGTGGCCTCTTGGGCAGCAGGGCAGGTGGTGGCGGTGGCCTCCTGGGCAGCAGGATGATGGTGGTGGCCTCTTGGGAAGCAGGGCAGGTGCTGGCGGTGGCCTCTTGGGCAGCAGGGCAGGTGCTGGCGGTGGCCTCCTGGGCAGCGGGGATGATGGCGGTGGCCTATTGGGCAGCAGGGCAAGTGCTGGCTGTGGCCTCCTGGGCAGCGGGGATGATGGCGGTGGCCTCCTGGGCAGCGGAGATGATGGTGGTGGCCTCCTGGGCAGCGGGGATGATGGCAGTGGCCTCCTGGGCAGGGGGGATGATGGTGGTGGCCTCTTGGGCAGCGGGGATGTTGGCGGTGGCCTCTTGGGCAGCAGCGCAGGTTCTGGCGGTAGCCTCCTGGGCAGTGGGGATGATGGCGGTTGCCTCCTGTGCAGCGAGTATGATGGCGGTGTGCTGTTGGGCAGCAGGGCAGGTGCTGGCGGTGGCCTCCTGGGCAGCGGGGATTATGGCGGTCTTGTCCGCCTTGCTGCTCTTTCCAGACGTGCTGGGTTTCTTGTGGCCCTTCCGCACCTTGGAAGGTGTCACAGCTGACTCAACACTCCCACCGGGACCCTTGGTAGCGGCTTTGGTGGCTGGAGTCTTCCCCTCTCTCGCAGGGCACTGGCCAACTTTTGATGCTTGACTGGTGGGGGACGGTCCGTGCTGTGGCTCCGTGCCACACTCGCTGCACTGGTGGCCAGTGCACTCCAGATTCCGGTGACTACAGGCACCACTGGTCCCGGAGATGTTGTGGCTGAGGTGCCAGGTTGGGACCTGGAGAGTCGGGCCCTAGGAGACGGAAGGGGTGGGGGAGGTGTGGGAAAGTGGGCAAGGTTGAACAGGAAAAGTTTTTGGGAGACACTGGGACGGGTAGCTGGAGGGGGTTTGGAAGTGGAGGAAGAGGTTATGGTTGTAGGAGGTGTTCGTTTGACGACTTTGGGTGAAGGTGCATGCGCTGGAGGCTGTTGTGAGATGGATGGCTGTTGGGTGGGTGTGTGCCTGCGTTTGTGTATCTTGGGAGGTGGCGTCACAGACACATTCGGAGAGGAAACAGGGGACATGTGAATGGTAGTGGGGTGGTGACTGCACGTGAGCGGGGTGTGGTGGTGGGTGTGCTGGGGATGGCAGTAGGGGCTTTAGATGTAGTGCATGCAGGTGTGAGTGTAGATGAGACTGGGAGGGAGGAGGGAGACGAGGAGGAGGGGGACACAGTGGAGGCTGTGGATGTTGGTGTGTCTGCATGTGTGTGATGTTTGCGTGAGTGCCTGTGGGATGTGTGGTGCTTATGTTTGCCTGAGCTTCCCTTGTGTGTTGACGTGTGTGCATGCTGGTCTGAAGGTGTGCTTGGGATAGGCTGGGGTACAGGGGATTGGGTCTGGGTGGAGAAGTTGTAGGGGGGAGGCTAGAGACGGGGACAATGGTTGCCATCAGTGCTGAGGCCAGAGTCTGAAAAGCTCGCTGAAGGGCCGCCTGACCTGAATGAATGCCTTCCAGGAATGCATTTTTCTGTTGCAACTGCCTTTCTACACCCTGGATGGCATTCAAAATGGTAGACTGCCCAACAGTGAGGGACCTGAGGAGGTCAATGGTCTCCTCACTGAGGGCAGCAGGGGTGATTGGGGCAGGGCCTGAGGTGCCTGAGGTGAAGGTGCTGCCCACCCTCCTGGGTGAGCGGGCATGGGGCAAAGGCTGAGGGGCTGCTGGGAGGGAGGTGCTGGCAGGGGGGGTGGCGGCTGTACCTGTAGATGCGGGGGGCACAGATGTTGCTGCCACCACAAGGGAGTTCCCATCAGAGGACGAGTCTGTGTCGCTGGTGTCAGCTCCTGTCCCCGCCGTGGAGCTCCCCTGCCCTCCGTCCCACTGGTGAACTCCGAGTCCGTAGTGTCGCCCTCCAGGGCCATGTGGGATGCAGCTCCCTCGTGCTCCGGTGCCACTGCTCCTCCACCTGACGATGCTAATGCACACAAGAACAGGGAGACCACAAAAAAGGGGGGGACGACAGAAGAAAGACATGTTGAGTGCATTCATTACCACTACCGTTGGCGGACACGACAGACACAGAAGCCCCCTGCACTACGCCGCGCTCTTGGGCTCCACTGTTCAATCCCTGGAAAATGGCCTACAAGGCTATGGACGACATCTGCACACATGGAGGACACAGGGGCATGACTAGGTGTACTTGGCACTCTACAGAGGTGGGGTGGGGTGCCACATGGCCTGCCTTAAGGAGGGACCTTGCCTACTAAAGTCGCCCTGGCCTAGGGAAACCCACAGCCCACCTCCCCCACCCAGACACCTCCACTGCACGCAAAATCAGCAGGATGAGAGTGTACTTACCCCCTTGTGGCTGCTGTGATGCCCTCAAGCGTCCATCCAACTCCAGGTATGCCACCGCCAGGATCCTGAACATCAGGGGGGTCATGGTGTGACGGGCACCCCTCCCACGTTGGGATGCCCCATCCCCAGCTGAGCCTCCGCCGTCTTCTTGCTCCAGCGGCGAATGTCCTCCCATCTATTCTGGCAGTGGGCGTTCTGTCTGTGGTAGACCCCCGGGGTCCGGACGTCCTTGGCGATGGCACGCCAAATATCTTTTTTCTGGTGGGCGCTGACATACATGAATTGTACAGGGGGAAGAGAAATTTTATTACCAACTGCACCGTCACAGTCATTGGCCCCCATCCCTACCTTTGCCATGTGGCGCATGCATTCATCGTCGTTTCATGCACCCCTCAATCTCTCCCCCATCTTTCATCCACCCCACTCTACACAGGCATAGCCCATATAGCATGCTTCCAGTGTACTTACCTGTTTGTCTGGTGGACTGTAGAGTAGCGTGTACTGGGGAGGACCCCATCCACAAGTTTCTCCAACTCCTCCGATGTGAATGCAGGGGCCCTTTCCCCAGACACTCTAACCATTGTCTATTCCAGACCGAGGTAAAAGCAACACTTGCAGTGTAGGTCCTCTCCTGTCGAAGATCAGGTATCGAGTGATTGAACAGATAGAAAATGACGGTCACGTCCGCGGCGGTGCGTACCGTCACCGCCGGCGTACATCGTAATTGGCTCCTGGGACCCATAGGGTCCAATGTTAACCAATGCAGCATTGCGCCGCGGTCTTTGACCAACTACAGCGACGTGTACAATGCCAGCGCAGTTACCTCACATCCCATTGTCCCACTTTAGAGGTCAGGCAGCTGCCATTTCAGGGGCCCACATGGCTTAATTTGACCCGCGTCACACATACCTAGGCCTAGACTCAACACACATACAGGCTACTTTACGGAATAGGTTTCGTGTTCTGTGTAAGCTGTGGGTACGTACCTCTGAGTTGGTTGACTCTGTGCTCGCTTTTGTCCTTCATAGGCAACATCCGCAGGGACATGTGAGGAGATGGCGGCATCCTCCGGTGTACAGACCGCTGGTGGACCTGTCGACAATGGAGGAAAGACATGTGATCATCACCTACAGGCTTGACCGTGCCACAGTCCATGAACTGTGTACCCAGCTGGAGTCAGACCTGATGTCAGCTATCCGCCATCCCACAGGAATCCCCCCTCAAGTGCAGGCGCTGTCAGTACTCCATTTCCTTGCAAGTGGGTCATTTCAAACAACAGTGGCCATAGCATCAGGTATGTCCCAGCCTATGTTTTCCAATGTGTTGTCCAGAGTGTTGTCTGCCCTGCTGAAACACATGCGGAACTACATCGTTTTCCCTCAGGTGGAGGAATTGCCTATATTGAAAGGTGACTTCTATGCCCTGGGACATATCCCCAACATCATAGGTGCCATTGATGGGACACATGTGGCTTTGGTCCCCCCCGCAGGAGTGAACAGGTGTACAGAATCCGGAAGAGTTATCATTCTATGAATGTGCAGATTGTGTGATTGGCCGACCAGTACATCTCCCATGTGAATGCCAAGTTTCCTGGCTCAGTGCATGACGCTTACATCCTGCGGAATAGCAGCATCCCCTGTGCGATGGGTCAACTCCAGAGGCACCGTGTGTGGCTATTAGGTGAGCACCTGGAAGCAAGACAGTAGGAATGGTTGTCTGGGGATCTCCCTACAGGTTAGTGTGTGTCCAACAGTTCTCCCTCGCCATTTGCAGGTGACTCTGGTTACCCCAACCTGTCATGGCTACTGACCCCAGTGAGGAATCCCAGGACAAGGGCAGAGGAACGCTACAATGAGGCCCATGGGCGAACTCGACGGATTAAAGAACGGACCTTCGGCCTCCTGAAGGCCAGTTTCAGGTGCCTCCATATGACAGGTGGATCCCTATTCTACTCACCAAAGAAGGTGTGCCAGATCATCGTGGCCTGCTGTATGCTTCACTACTTGGCTTTGCGACGACAAGTGCCTTTTCTGCAGGAGGATGGTCCAGATGGCGGTGTTGTTGCAGCTGTCGACAGTGAAGATGAGGAAGCAGAAGAAGAGGACATGGACAACAGGAACTTGGTGATCCTGCAATATTTCCAGTGAGACACAGGTAAGAGTACAGACCTGCCTACTACATGTACTTTAACACTACACTAATACCTCTCTACTGTCTGTCGTTTTCACCTAGTGTATGGTCACTGAGTTGTCACTTTCCCTTACGATTGTACCGATGTGGGTCCCACTGTGTGACATCTGCTTTGTTTCCTCAAGGACTAGAGCTGTGTGACATAGGTATTTTGACATTACAATTGATAGAGCATTTTGTCACTGTGATTGCTAATACACCATTTCAAAATCAGAGACTGACTCCAGATTGTTTTGTGCTTCAAAGGTGTTTATTTAAGTGCTCCATATTGGAGGTGGTTGTGAAATGGTGCCGGGTGATGGTGGAGGAATGTCCATGGCAGAGTTCGGTCTATTAGTCTCACAGGTGCATTGCCCAAATGGGCATAGGAAGTGGAGCTGGGGCAGTTTGAGAATGGACAGGATGACAAAGTGGGACAGAAGGATGATATTCAGGGTAGTCTCATTTCTTGGTGGGGGTCTTGGCATTGTTCTCTGTCTTTTTCCTGGATCTCAGGGACCATTTGCGGGGTGGTTCTCCCTCTGCAGGGGGTGGGGTGCTGGTGTGGTGGTCCTGTGGTGGGGCATCCTGTCCACTAGCGCCGGTGGGGGTGGTGGGCCATTCATCATCCATGCTAGTGTCAGGGGCCCCTTGTTGTGCCACAGTGTCCCTCCTGGTGTTGAGTACTTCCTTCAGCACCGCTACGATGGTGCCCAGGGTGGAATTGATGGTTCCGAGTTTCTCCCTGAAGCCCAAATACTGTTCCTCCTGCAGGCGCTGGGTCTCCTGAAACTTGGCCAGTACCGTTGCCATCGTCTCCTGGGAGTGGTGGTAGGCTCTCATGATGGAGGAGAGGGCCTCGTGGAGAGTGGGTTCCCTTGGCCTGTCCTCCCCCTGTCACACAGCAGCCCTCCCAGTTCCCCTGTGTTCCTGGGCCTCTGTCCCCTGAACTGTGTGCCCACTACCACTGCCCCCAGGTCCCTGTTGTTGTTGGGGTGGTGGGTTAGCCTGGGTTCCCTGTAGTGGTGGACACACTGCTGCTTGACGTGTCCTGGGGACAGAGGTATGGGCCCGCTGGGTGGGTGCTGTGCTGGTGTTTCCAGAGGGACCTCTGTAGTGGTCTGTGACTGGGTGAGTGGAACCGACTGTCCAGAGGTCCCCGATGGGCCGGGCTGGTCATCTAGATCCAGTTGGACAGAGGTGCTGTCATCACTGTGGGCCTCTTCTGTTGGTGGTGTGGACATGTGTGGACCCTCCTGTCCGGTGACGTTGGGTAGGGGTCCTGCAGGGGTAAAAAAGGATGTTTATTACATCTCTGTGTGGCATGGTGTGCAATGGGTGGGTGACCGTGTACCCCAGTGCTTGCCTTCCTGTGTGGGACCTTGAGTGATGATGGTTTAGGAGGGGTGAATGGGTATGTGCAGTGGGCATGCTTTGGTGATGGGTGTCCATTCTTTTTTGTTGCATGCAGGGCTTGGTGTTGGGTTGGGTGGTTTGTGATATTGGGACATTTGTGAGGAGTTGGAGTGATGGGGGTGAGGGTGAGGGTATGTGATGGCATGCAGGTAGGGTGGAGGATGTAATAGTGAAGCTTTGACTTACCAGAGTCCATTCCTCCATCGGCTCCTGTGAGGCCCTCAGGATGCAGAGTCGCCAAGACCTGCTCTTCCCATGTTGTTAGTTTTGGGGGAGGAGGTGGGGGTCCGCCGCCAGTCCGCTGAACCGCAAGGTGGAGTCTTGATACCAAGGAACGCACCTTCCCCCGTAGGTCGTTCTACCTCTTCCTGATGTCATCCCTATTTCTTGGGTGCTGTCCCACTGCGTTGACCCTGTCTACTATTCTTCGCCATAGCTCCATCTTCCTAGCTGTGGAGGTGTGCTGCACCTGTGATCCGAATAGCTGTGGCTCTATCCGGACGATTTCCTCCACCATGACCCTGAGCTCCTCCTCCGAGAACCTGGGGTGTCCTTGCCGTGCCATGGGGTGGGGTGGGTGATGTGTGGTGTGGTGTGTGTGGTGATAAGTGTGCTGATATATAGTGGTGTGTTGTGTGAGGTGCATGGAAGTTCTGTGGGTGATGGTATTTTGTGCCTGTGGATGCTTGGTAGTAGTTTGTGGTGTCTCTCTCTGGCCTTCTCTCGGTAATTGTGGTTGTAGGGGTTCGTGGGTGATGTGGGTGTGTGTTTTATATAGTATTGGGTGTGTGGGAGTGGTGTGTGTATGTGTATCAGGTGAGTGTATTTTGATTTGTCCAATGTGGCTGTGTTTTGTAAGAGTGTGTGTATTTTGAGCGCAGCGGTGTGTACCGCCAATGGAATACCGCAGTTGAAAGACCGCCACATGGATTCGTGTGTCGTGATAGTGTGGGCGTATTTCTGTTGGCGTGATGGTGGAGGTTTTGTTTTTGCCAGTTTATCACTGACCTTTGGTGTGGCGGACTTCTGTGGGTGTCTGAATTTTGGCGGATTCCGTGCTTTGGGTCATAATAGCTGTGGCGGATTTCCGCAGCCGCAGCGGTGTGTTAGCGGTCTTCTGCACGGCGGTAAGCAGCTTTTACCGCCAATGTTGTAATGACCGCCATAGTCTTTATTTGCAAGATTGTCTATGTTATAGTATTTTAGAAATGTTATTCTTTATAATCATTTTATATTTGACAAGCTTGACATTTAGAACATATGGAACTGAAAGTATATTCATGTTCATTTTAGTTTGGTCAGAGTGTGTGTTCTAATCTTCAACCTGAAAGCATGTTTTTCCAAAACTGCAGGTGCCAAAACTAACAGGGAGCTCCTGCACACAAGAGATAAGAGAGCCTGAGAGAAGTGCTACACAAGGAGTATCCTGGCATTTGCAGCTGTAGCTGTTAAGATTCCTGAATGTGAGGGTGTATCAAGGTTGAATGCCGTAGACTTTGGAAGACTAAAGTGTCAGTTATAATTGATTTGTAGTTTTGTTTTTCAAATGAGAGTTTTGGTTATGATGTCATCACACCTGGTAAAACCAAGAATTAAGTGTGGTTTAGTAGTTGAGAGATTCAGTTTCCATTTGCTCCTTGATCAGAGGGGACCTTTTTGAGGTACAGAAATCGTACTTTGTATGTGGCTTTATGCCACCACACCACCCTTAAACAGAATATTGTACTGAAGTTGTGTTAGCTAACCTTTCTCAGATATTCCTTTTGTATTTGTATAGTTTAGGAGCTAGATTCAAAGGTTAGGTAAGAGAACTTAATTTTAGAATCCAGACATCACATACTTTTTCTGATTTTCTGCATTTTTGCTATTGAAGTCTTGGTCTTGTATATGTTGCTTTGATTTAATATTGTGTGACACCTTAATTCTAAATTGGTGATTTTGTACTATACTGTGGTTTTGAGACTCACTTATGTAACTTTGGCTTCAAGTCTGTAATAAAGCCCTTTGAAACTGTAATTTGGACTCTGAGGTTTAATGTGCGACTATTGAGTTGCACTGTAATAGATTTATAAAATCTGGTAAATTAACTGTTCACCTTTTGGAAATGAGGAGAAAGATTTATCAGACCCCAGATAAAGAGATAGGGCCCCATGCTGAATCAGATGGTAGCAGAGGATGGTTCTCTTTCTGATGTGGTGAGAACTGGACCTGTACTCTAAAGTAGTTAGTTCCCAGAGCCCAAACCCCAGTGTCTGTGTCCAGAATTGGAAAACCAGAGTTGTTGCAGAGGATCGGAAGAGAGTTGTACTGGCAGAAGTAGACTGAGTATTAATAGTGTTGTGGAGTGCAGCAGCTTGAGTTTAGCTTGCATTGATTGTGAAACTGGATGGTGTTCTGTGGAGATGTTTTGAATGTTGTGTGAGTGTGGTGATTTATAGAGACGTCGAAATGGTTATAGAGTCTGACGTGGCATAAGATCCCAGGATAGTTGAAAGGTGTAGAAGACACCATTACATAGTTTCTGCTGAGTAGTTGTGTTAGTTGTGAGATGCCGTTAACAGCACAGTTAAAATTAGGACTTACTTTGCGTGAGAGTGAGACAAGTAGGTATAGTGGATCTTAATGCACAGAGAGAACCTGTACTGATTTAGATGTTACCCCGCAGGTCTAGTTCACATCAGAAGTGATTGTAAATTTTCTTGTGTGATTGAAACTGTTAATTCTTTATTGAAGCAGACAAAGGTTATTATATTGTATTTTGTATTTGTTTGATATTTCGAAGCAAGTGTGTGTGCAGATCGAAAAAGAGGGTAAACTGCTGCGAGGATGAGATCTACATCACAGTGTGCCACGCTGATATAGGTTGGTTGGTATGGTACCATGCTGCTATTGGTGGGCAATGTCATAGGGAGCCACGCTGCAAATTGTGTTTGTGTTGGAGCAAAGGATTGTGGATACATAGGTATTTTATTTGAATTGGAATAATGTGAAATGTTTTGAAATATGAACTGCTTTAAAGTTACACAAGATATGTGTTAGAAATGGGGTCTTTGGTTGCCAGTCAGTTTACCCCCTGTTCAAACAAGGACCCTCACTCTAGTCAGGGTAAGTCACACACAATCCAAATTATCCTGTGCCCACCCTCTGGTGGCTTGGACTGAGCAGTCAGGCAATTTGTAAAGTATTTGTTAAATAACTCTTACATTAACACAATATAGCACCACAGAAATACATCACAGTGTTTAGAAAAATATATAATATTTATCTGGATAAATGCAGGTCAAAATGATTAAAATGCAATAAGTATATGCTGAGGTATCACTGAAAAGTGAAATAGTGTCTTAAGTATTTTAAAAGCAAACAAAGTCTCTTTCAAGCACAAAGTACCTGGTTTGCGTGAGAAATCTCTGCAAAGAACCGCAGAGGAGGAGATGCGGGGAAATAAAGGGGTGTGCATCGATTTCTCGGGCCGCACACAGCGATGTGTTGTTGTACTTTTCACGATGTGCGTCGATTTCTGGCTCTAGGTTATAGATCCTCTTCGGGTTGCAGAGTTTTCAGACACCCCGGGGATGATGCATGGATTTCTGGCACTGAGAGGACAGAGTCTCAGGAGCTGCGTCGATCCGGTGGGCATTGTGTCGAATTTTCTACTACACGGCAGGCACTTCGTTGATTCCTCTTTGGAAGTCGGGCTGTGTCATTCCGGTTCGTTTCGGGCAGGCTGTGCATCGAATTTCGTGGCACAAGGAGTCCTTCTTGTGGAGATGAAGTCTTTTTGGTCCTGAGACTTCAGGGAACAGGAGGCAAGCTCTATCCAAACCCTTGAAGATCACTTTTCCACCACAGCCTGAGAGCAGCAAGGCAGCAGGGCAACAGCAAGGCAGCAGTCCTTCACAGAAAGCAGAAAGGTGAGTTCTTTGAGCAGCCAGGCAGGTCTTCTTGGCAGGATGCAGGTTCTGGTTCAGGTTCTCTTCTCCAGGAAGTGTCTGTGTTGGTAGAGGCAGAGGCCCTGTTTAAATACCCAAATGTGCCTTTAAGTGGGGGAGACTTCAAAGAGTGGCTTAGAAGTGCACAATGTCCCCTTTCAGTCTAATCCTGTCTGTCAGGGTCCCAGTAGAGGGTGTGGCAGTCCTTTGTGTGAGGGCAGGCTACAGTCTTTGACATGCAAGTGTCAGGCCCTCTACCCTCTCAGCCCAGGAAGACCCATTCAAAATGCAGATGTATGCAAGTGAGGTTGAGTATCCTGTGTTTGGGGTGCATCTGAGTGAATGCACAAGGGAGCTGTCAACTAAGCCCAGCCAGACATGGATTGTAAGGCACAGAAAGATTTAAGTGCAGAGAAATGCTCACTTTCTAAAAGTGGCATTTCTAAAATAGTAATATTAAATCCGACTTCACCAGTCCCCAGGATTTTGTATTACCATTCTGTCCATTCTATATATGTCCTGCCTACTCCTTTCAGATCAGCAGCTACCACTCAAACAATGTATGAGGGCAGCCCCAATGTTAGCCCATGAAGGGAGCAGGCCTCACAGCAGTGTAAAAATGAATTTAGGAGTTTTAAACTACCAAGACATGTAAACTACATAGGTACATGTCCTGCCTTTTGCCTCCACAGCACCCTGCCCTAGGGTTTGCCAATGGGCACACCTTAGAGGTGATGTTCATGTGGAAAAAGGGGAGTGTTAGGCTTGGCAATTACTTTTAAATGCGAAGTGGAATGGGCAGTGAAACTGCACACACAGGCCTTGCAATGGCAGGCCTGAGACAAGGTTAAGGGGCTACTAAAGTGGGTGGCACAATAAGTGCTGCAGGCCCATCAGTAACATTTAATCTACAAGCCATGGTCACATATAGTGCACTCTACTAGGGACTTATAAGTGAATTAAATAGCCCAATTGGGTATGATCCAAAGTTACCATGTTTAAAGGGAGAGAGCATATGCTGGGTAGCAGTGGTAAAGTGTGCAGAGTCTAAAAACCAGCAAAAACAGTATCTCAAAAGTGGAAGGAGGCAGGCAAAACGTTAGGGGTGACCACCCTAAGGCTGTCAGGTCTAACAATATGTTTAGAGGAGATGTTCATTTTCCCAGTAGGGAGGGAGAAGTGGGGCCTCTGGAAGCTACTCCAGGTCATTACACGGCTAATAATGTAGGGCTCTATGCATGTGTTTGGCTTGGTTAATGGTACAAGATCACAGAAAAGGATGGTCATTTGAGATTCCCACAATATGACACATTTAACTTGAGGATTATAGACAGTTTGAGGAGAGTGTTATATGAAAGGAATCCACCTCCTAGACCCGCTCATTGTGAAGTACTTAACGCTTGACAACGTGGTGCTCATGCGAGAGAAAAATAAAAATATCAGAGCAGAGTGAAGAAAGCTATGCATACGTATTTCGGTGTTAGATGGGATGCTGAGTAGAGAAGGTGGAGAACTGACATGAAAGAAGGAGTTAGATTGTATCCAGCTTTGACAGACATGGTTGAGGATTTCTATAATGGGAATACTCCATCTAAAGAGAGTACTAGGTCAGAATTGAGTCAGGGAAAGCTTCGATCCACACAGAGAGAGAGGACTTTAAGCATGGCTAAATTGACACTATTCCTGGATCCAATGATTGTTGGAAATCTTGACTTGGAACAGGTAGAAACTTATCAAGAAGATGAGCTCGCTTTCATGTGTAGGGACATTACTAAGCAAGCAGGCCAAGTTCATGATAAATTGACAGAATTCACTCAAAAATATGATGTAGACCTATATAAAACCAAGGCTTTGCAAAGGAGCTATTGAGTGTGTTTCAGTGAAAAGGACATTGCTGATATGAAAACTTTGGGATTGAAAACTCAGATTAGGGAATTGATTCAGAACATTAGGATATGGAATGAATTTGATAAAATACGCAAAAAAGAAAGAAGTGAAGAAACTTTCTGGTGAACTGCCACCAATTGGAGCAGTGGGGGGTGTTACAATCTTCCCCTTGAAAGAAGTGCCTGGTGGTGGTTATTTTTCTGTGCAGTGGAGTCGAAGTGCTCTTGCATCATTTACTAATGATTTCCCAAAGTCGCAAGAGAAGCCAGTGGAATGGAATTGACAGGTTGAAAGATTTGTGAAAATGTCATAGGTGTGGATTGATTTGAATACATTGTTTGACATTGTCATTCTGAGTCACTTGTGGATTGAGTGCAAAACAGCTGTTTGATGGTCTGAGACAGAACCGACTAGCAACGTAGTAACTAAGGGTCCTTTGCCGTTGGTAATGAAGAAATATCAGGAGGCCATGAGGCATCTTAAGGGAAGGTGCCTCCTCAAGATGTTAATTGGGTCAAGATTGATTCAAAGAACCAAAGGAGTCAATCTAAGCTTACTATGAAAGGCTGTTGCAAGAATTCAACCAATTCAGTGTTATAGACACATTACAGGAAAAAGATAAGGGACCTTTTGTGTCAAGGTTTGTGACAGGATTGAGGCCAGAGGTAAGTCTAATGAGTCAGCATCATTTAATCTGTTGACAGAATGAGTCCATTAAGATTTTGCATTATGCTAAATATTGCTATAATGAAATAGAGATGAAGCAGAACAAGTTGAAGGAAATGTTAATGCTTGCCCAAATGAAAGCAGCTCAAACTACTAGCCAGATGGCCATAGCTGTAAATAATGCCATTGCAATGCAAGACATTTATCAACAGCCACAGAATCCAATGCAAGGTAGAGGTCGAGGAATCCTAATAGACACAATATAGGAATGGATGTAAATAGTCTAAAAAGATCAACTTGTCACCTCTGCAATAAACTGGGACATTGGAAGCTGGGATGTTGTTTAAATCCAGCTTATCAAGTCTAGAATGTAGGATTTGTGCCTTCTCAGTATAACAATCATAACCAGATGCAGGATGTCAAAAGACCCAGGAGCCAAATGTTTAATATGCCCAAAGCTCCAGTGATGCAAGTCCCCCAGTCCCTGATGCCTCAGCAGAATGATGTTGAATACGGACAGAATGTAAATCAGGGTATGAGAATGAACGCGAATGGGATACAGGATAATATTCTGTTTCAACAGTTCCCTTTGTTTGACACAGGTGAAAGACATGTTTCTGATCAGTCAGCCTGACAGTGCCTTATAGGGGAGGAAGACTGCAAACTTGGCGCAGTCTTAGATAAGCACATGTTTATAATATGTGATCACAGTCCAGGGAATCTCTTGGGAAGAGATTTAGGGGGTCATTACAACCTCGGCAGTCTTTTAACAAGACCGCCGAGGGACCGCCGTGCGGAAGACCGCCAGTAGTGGCGGTTTGCCGCTCGGCGTATTATCACTGTTGGCTGCTCTCCGTCCTTTTTACGACGGAGAGCCGCCAACAGCCATACTGGCGGGCGGCGGGGAAGTGGAGGTTGCTCCACCTCCACCGCCACGGCAACAGAACACCGCCCAGCGAATCACGTCTTGTGATTCGGCACAGCGGTGTTCTGTTGGCGGTGTGGTGTCGGCGGTGCAGCCCCCATGGCTCCCGTCCCCTCCCGGAGGATCGACGGACAAGGTAAGTCGATCGTCCGTTAGGGTAGGGGGGTGGGGGGTGTTGTGTGTTGTGTGGGTGCATGGGGGTGTGCGTCTGTGTATGTAGAGGGTAGGTGTGAGTGCGTGTATGCTTGCGGGTGTGTTGCGTGTGTTGGGAATGAGTGCGCGTATGTCTGTATGTATGTCTGTATGGATGTGTGCGTGTATGTCTGTATATGGGTGTGCGTGTCTGACTGAGTGTGTGGATGTAGACATGTATGTTGGTGTGTGTGCATGTTTGTGTGTTGGTGGTGCCTACGTGCGTGTCGTGTGTGTGTGAGTTATGTGATGTTGGGGGTCGGGGTGGGGAGGGGGGCCCTGCCACCTTTGGGGGTGGTGGGGGGTGTAAGGAAGGGAGTCGGGTGGGGGGCGGGGGAGACCCCTATCAGTGCCAGGGAAGGAATTCCCTGGCACTGATAGGGCTTACCGCCATGGATTTCATGGCGGTTCCTACCGCTGGAAATCCACGGAGGTTAGCCGGGTCGAAATACCGGCGGCGGTATTGTGACGGCCGCCGGGCTGGAGACCCAGGTCTCCAGCCCAGCGGTCGTCTCCGCCCTAGCGGGCGGAACGGTGAAGCAGCGGATGACCGTGGCGGTAACCGCCATGGTCATAATATGGAAAAAAGACCGCCAGCCTCTTGGCGGTCCTACCGCCGCTTTAACACCGTCCGCCAGGGTTGTAATGACCCCCTTAATGTTAAATGTAAACTGTCTCATCTATTGTACCCCATCAGGAATAGAAGTTCATGCCCAAGATGAGGATGCTGTCTTTAAGTTGATGAAAAGTGAAATGTATTGCACCTTATTGACTTTGATAACAGTTGACGATTTGCCTCCAGATTTGAGAAAAACTGTTTAACTTGAAGTGTGGGATTTTTTCAGGAAAAGACATTGGACTGATAAAAAGCGTAGAACCTTTCCTGCTTACTGGTTAAACCAAATGCCAAATTTCCCACAGCCACACCCCTCAAGCTATTGCTGGAATAACTCCTATGATTGAAACCAAGATATAGCAGGGAATTCTGAAAGAGATAGTGGGACGGTCTTATAACACTTCCATCATGGATCTACAGAAACCAAATGTAAAATATAGAATTGTACATGAACTTCGGAAAATAAACAATATTGTTGTCCCTGCTTCAATGTGGTACTGAATCCGGCTGTAACTTTGTTTCAGATTCCATCTGAGGCTGAGTGGTTCACTGTAATGGTTTGTGTCAAGTCTTCTTTTTAATACCTTTGCATGAGGGTAGTCAATTCCTTTTCGCATTCCGGCTTGAAAAACAGGGTTTTGGCATGTTGCTGTGTTCTACAAGTGTATATTGTCACTGAGTTTCCATCAGATCTTAAGGAAAAACCTGCAATACTTGGTCACATGTAATGCAGTCCTGATTCAGTATATCGATGACCTCATGGTGGCGTTGAATACTCAAGAAGCTTGAAAAGCAGGATACCATTGCATCACTGAACCACCTGTCTGAGAATGAACATAAAGTAACCCCAGGAAAGTTGCAATATGATCAAAAACAAGTCCAATACTGTGGACGCCACATTGAAAAAAGAGTGAGAAAGGTGTCTCATGTGAGGATTTCAGCTATACTGAAAATCAGTCCGCCAACTACACAGAGAGAAGTCTAGATGTTTTGGGGAATGGTGGGCTACTGTAGACAGTGGATATCAATTTTTTCCCTGGTGGCTAAACCTTTACAGAGGCTGGCACACAAGAATGTGTCTGATCTGGTACCATGGGACAACAAATGTCTTTTCTGCAGTGAGAATCGGGTTGTGCTCTCTCAGTGCTGACTCAAACGCATGTAAATGCTAAGAGACCTGTTGTTATTTTTCTGCCACATTAGATACTGTTACCTCTGCATTGCCTGGATGTTTAAAACCAGTTTTTATGGTTAGCACTAGCATAGAGAGGTGTGAAAATATTGTTATGGGACACCCATTATATGTGCAAGTCCCTCAATCAGTCAAGCTTTTTTTGACCAAAACTAGAACACAGCACCTGACAAGTAGTCGAATTACTAAATATGAACAGATCATATTGGCCACAGAGAATGTTACAATCAAATATTGTGGGATTTTGAATATTGATACTCTGCTGCCAATAGTGGATCAGAGAACTAATGAAGATTATGAAGGGGACCAGAATTGTCTTGAAGTCACTGAACTATGTACCAAACTGAGACCTGGCATACAAAATGAGCCATGACCTGAATCATATTATGTTCTTTATGTTGATGGTTCATGCTTGAGAGACAACAGTGGATGTTTGAAAGCAGCTCATGCTGTTTGTACTTTGGCTGGAGCTGTCGAAGCTTCTTAGCTTCAAGGAATATTCTCTGTCCAAGTAGCTGAATTGATTGCTATTACTAGACCATGCTGTGTCTCTGATCAATTGAAAGTGACAATCTTTACAGATAGTTAATACAGCTTTAGCGTTGTTCATGACTTTGGAAGACTGTGGTCTCAGTGAGGCTTTATGACATCCTCTTGATCCCCGATCCTGAACAGTGAACAAGTGAAATACCTCCTTGATGTGCTATATTTGCCTGAACAAGTTGCAGTGGTCAATTGCCCTGCACATCATTCTGGAGATGATCATGTGACTTTGGGCAATAGGTACGCCAACAAGGTTGTGAGGTACTGTGCCCATAATGTCTGTACCTTTAATGGTGAATTATCAAACGAGGGAATGGATGAGACTAACTTTAATCTTTTGTTGACAACAGATGATACTTGGTATGAGGTGAAAATGCTTCATGACGAAGTGTCTGAAGTTGAACAGCAGAGTTGGGTCAAGGCAGGTTGTGTCAAAAGAGATGATGACCCCTGGTTTCAATGGATCAAGGACCAGTGTTGTCAAACAGCCTGTTACTTCCTATGGCTTAATATTTTCACAGTCCTTCTCAATTTGATAGGGATGCTATTGTGAGATTGTTCAGACATACTTGATTTAATCCTAAATTCAGATTGATGGCTGAAGTGTTGTCACTGATGTGTTGTGGGTAAACAGAATAATGCTGGAAAGGGAACTACAAGTACATTCAGTCACATAGGAATGTCAGGAGGACCATTTAACTGGATAAAGATGGATTTAATTGAGATGCCTGTGTGCAACATATTGAGGTAAGTTTTGGTAATTATGTGTATGTTTTTCCATTGATTTGAAGCGTACCTAGCTAAGCAAAATGATAGTCTTACTGTATCTAAACTGCTGTTGACGGAACCCATACCTAGGTTTGGTTTTCTGACCTCCTTGGAATCAGATTGAGGAACTAATTTCAGCAATGAGCTTCTGAAATTGCTGTGTGCAGTAGTGAAAATGAAATAGAGATTGCACTGCAGTTATAGACCTGAGGCTTCGGGTCTTGTTGAGCAAGTAAATGGTAAGCTGAAATCGAGATTGGCAAAGGTGTGTTCTTCAACATCTTTGAAATGGCCTGATGCTTTGCCCCTTGGGTTGATAAGTCTTTGGAGTGTACCTGATTGAAAGACAAGACTGTCCCCCAACATCATCCTGATGGGGGCGGCAATGAGAGTGCCAGTGATTCCTGGTAATTCACTTGTGAATTTACAGATGATATGGTCCAAGACTACTGCAAAGGACTAGCTGATGTTGTGCGTTCTGTGTCTCATCAGGTTGGATCAACTACAGCTTTTCTACTACAGGAACAGTGCCATGATCTTAATCTGAACGACTAGGTCTTGGTGAAGAAACACGTTAGAAAAATGTGTCTGGAACCTCAGTGGCGTGGACCTTACCAGGTAAGCACAGTGATCACGACTGCTATAATGTGTGGAGATCTCCTCAATTGGATTGGCGCTTCCATACTCACAGAGTTGAGTGTCCCCTAGATACAACATTGCCTGTCGCAGAGGAACCAGTGGTGCAAGAAAGACAACGGAACAGGTCAATCAGGTTGTCGGGGATGAAGCAGAGCCGGAAGTAACACTCAATCAAGTTGAAGAAGGTCCTGACAAGGTTACGACTGACTCTGAAGCTGTAACAATAGAGTTGTGTTCTCTGGTGAATGAGTCAGATTCAGAATCAGACCCCAGAGAAGGAAAAAGTGCCAGAAGAAAGCGAGTGGAAGCTGGAGACAGTTGACCCAGAAGACAAGAACGAGGAAAAGTGAGACTGCCTAAAGAACGTGTGCCACCAGTGAATTGTGAGGAAACTGAGAACTCTGATTTGAGCAAAAGTGAAGACGGAAGTGTGGCATTGAGAAAGTCAAAAAGAGCAAGAATGCCTAGTGGTATGTGTTCTTCACCTGAGTAGACTTACTTTGCAAATTACACAGAACAATAATTCTGGGAGGATTGGAGTCAACATACAGGTTCAGCTGAACCTCCATTAAATGAACTTTGTGATTGAATTATACCTTGAACTTTCATTGTTAACTATTAATTTAGTTTGCGTGCACATTAGAGACATTTACATTGATTGGTATCAAGAACTTGGAAGATTTTCTAGGCCCCACTAGAAAAATAAAGGGTTGTCACTTATAAGAACATAGAGTAGGGCTAGGGAAGTCTCACAAAGATGTTATATTGTTGATGAATGAACTTTTGAAGTTTCTTATTGCTGCTTGTATTGGTGGAATCAACAATTAAATATTTTTCTGCCACCATATTTGCTTAAAAATAGATCTAGTTCTAAAGATGTAATGGAGCCAGACAAGAGAAACAGATGTAAATACATAGTATGTGCTGTATTGCTAATTTCCTTTGTAATACTAATAATTTTGCTAGTGGAAGTGTTTTACCCTACCACCCCTATAGAAGAAGAGATATGTTCTAGCGATTCCCCCAAAACTATTAAACCTAAGAAAAGTAGTATGTTAGATGAGAAAGCACTACATTTAGATGCATCTAGGGGAGGTTATTCTGCAAATATATATTTCCGCTTATTATATGAGTATGCAGAAACTATGGAGGCAAGGCATTCGTATGTATGCACTCAATTGCCTATTTTTGTTTCAGAAGGCATTACTTACCATCATATTCCTGTGACTTATGGAATTTCATGTAGTCCTTTGTTGAGCTTATTTTATGGGACAGGACATTCGTTATCAGTTTATTTTTCAAACTGTGATTTAGGGACACAGGTACGTAGCTTTTTTCTTGTCACAAATGGTCCGATTCGCAGAGTGCTGCATCGAGTGTCACACCGGGAAAAGGGGCATATAATTGCTGCTTGTTTTTGTAGTAAGCACTCCTGTTTCTGAGCCCTGTAAATTTCTTTGCTGGCACTGGCTTTTTCATTTTGGCATTTACCATTAAGCACATAATTGTTCGGATGCTGTCTGCCTTGCACAGACATCAGTAACCACCTTGCTCTGCTCCAGGCGGAGCGTTTAATCTCTTCAAACCAAGTAAAAAGTTAGAGTATG
Organism: Pleurodeles waltl; assembly: GCF_031143425.1. Taxonomy (NCBI): domain Eukaryota; kingdom Metazoa; phylum Chordata; class Amphibia; order Caudata; family Salamandridae; genus Pleurodeles; species Pleurodeles waltl. Next base: position 445,331,565 of record NC_090451.1, on the reverse strand, counting down.
ATTATACAAGGTGCAACCTGATCCTGCACAGAGAGTGTAAATCTGAAATGTACATCTCCCCTCAACCTACAAAAAAATGTGAGATGCTGGTGCTAGACCACGTACATTGCCATTTAGTTCATGTGAACCTAGAGGAATGTACTAGCAGTCTCTGATTGTAATTTGCATTCTATGCCTTATTTTGATATTTCAAGTAAAGGGCTTACAAGTCCCAGCATGCTTAGTTTTGTAACAAACAAGGAAAGGCTAGAGGGGGTTCACGTGACAACTGAGCCATGGCTTGAATTAAAGTGAATTGAGCCTCACATCTTTGTGCAAAAATATCACTCACTCTTGGCCGTTCAAATTAATTTGTTGATTTTAATGAAGGCTCACACCCTGGGAACACTTATTCATTGGGTGTGAGTATGGGTGTGCAAGTGGAATATGGAAAGATCGATATTTAGGCAACCCAATGGTAGCCCTGCCAGCATCCAGAGGGCTCCATGAATCATCAGTCACCACTGACATTTGGTGTGATCTGCATCCCACAAACTCAAATCCTGACAGGACAGGTCGTGCTTCAATTAGGTGAGGGTTACACCTGCTGCATGTAGCTCCTCATAATGGCAGATGTATGTCAAGAAATCCTTTATAAATTATACATTATTGGTTTCAGTGAGAAGGAAATGTGGTCCAGTGGCTAGATCACGCTCTTTTGCTGAAATTGTCAACATTTGTGCATTCTTCCATTGAATAAAGAGCATGGTGTTGGTAAAAATTGGTGGAGCTTTCAGGCAGAATGTTCACTTCTGAAAAGTGCTGTGACCTTTAGGCCACACCCTTAAATCCCTGTAGGGTACCCTAAGCTGTGCATCCTTCCCAAATCAGAAATCTAGTGCCACGTAGTGGGTAATAGCTACACATGTACAGAGCTTTAAAAAGGCAGATGTGAAGTATGAGGCAAGATAGAAAAAGTAAGTTATTTATGTACCTAAGTCTCTTAACCAGCATAAATCACAACTTCACTAAGTGGGTAAATGGTGTGATCTCGGGCAAATCACGTTGCCTCTTTGTCACAGTCTTTTTTTCTAAAAAATGAGAGATCTTAGGCATAGTTCGAATACCACTTTTAAGCGGTACACAAAGATGTCGTTGGCACCTCACTCCTCAGAATGTTATGTTAGCAATACATTGGTTTAGGGAATACAGGCAGCTATATGGTCCCCCTCCACCTTATCTGTGCCTTTCCTTGCTACTTACATGGATGTGTAACCCAACTGACACAAATCCATATTTCAAATCCCATGTCTTGTGTTTTTAGCTTAATCTGCAGTTTCAGTGGCAGTGTAAGTTACAAGTTGGCCATTCAGTGCCGAATGCAAGAGACACCGCCAACATACCTTAAGAAAAAAATAGCTACTGTGGTCTGGATAATATGCAGCATTTCTAAATACTTATAAAAGCCAAACGGCAAGACCTATTGGCTATGCCAATGCTTGTTCTCTCTGCTAGTGAGCCCTCTCTCGTGGCACCGTTCCAAATCCTGTTTCCTTATCTGGGTACTCAGTGAAAAAGGAAATAACTGCAGGAGTCTGAAGAATAACATTTTAATTTCTGTGGAATAAAACTTTTATTGATTAAAATACCTAACCACTTCCATGCATATGATGATTGTGAGTTGTTCTCCGCCGCAGTGCTCATGTTTGGAGGACAGCTCCCAGCTGTCCTCACATTCAACACAGGAAATCCCTCTAGTGCGGCCACAGAGGGACTACCTGCTCAAAGAAACAGCCTTAGGAGCTGGGGGACATTCCTCAGCTCCTGAAGCTGCTTATTTGTTTTAATTTAAATGCACGCATGACGCTCTGATGTCATTTCAATGAATCGGAGCCTCTGATATGCCCCCCCTGGGTGGGGGAAATTTACTGAGCACCAGGGATTATTTTATGTAAATAGTGTAGGGGTGGGGGCTGCCCATGAGGGGCATGCCAATGCCCCCACTCCATTGTATTCAATAGGCGCAGTCTTTCTGCCTCTGGGCATATTATTACCCCCGATCTATCCCTCAGGGAGGGCAGAAAGACCACTAGATACCAGGGATTGTGTTTTTTACTAAAAGAGGGGTGAGTGTTGTCCACAATGGACATGGCCATGTCCCCATCCAAAACAAATGGGGCTAAAATCTTTCTGCTCCCTCTGGGGGGCAGAAAGCCCACAAGGCATCAGGGATTTACTTTTTAGAAACGTCTATTGGTGGAGGCTGCCCAGAATGGGCAATTCAATGCCCCTGAAACCCCCAAAAGGGGCACAGTCTTTCTGCCTCCCTGGGAGCAGATGGGGTAATTTCCCTTGATCTGCCCTTGGGGGGATGAAGCCCACTAGACATTAGGGATTTTTTTTTTTAAAGAGGGGTGGGTGCTGCCCACCACCATGGTATTGGTTATGCCCCCACCCTAACTGAAGGGGGCAACAGTCTTTCAACTCCCCCTGCAGCCTAAAGCATTGCATCCCAATGCAAATCAAGAGGACATTTGACTGTTTTGGATGTTAATCTTACATATTGACAGGGAGAGCTTGGCTAGCTCCTAATATAGTTCTACTTGCAATGGTGAACTGCTGCACTTTTTGGGCTTGGGAAATCTGCCACCCGGAAAGACTTACCAGATCCCAGACACTTCTGAAGACTATACATCTGGGTCAGTCCAGAGTGTTGTGCTTCACATGCATCCCCCACTATTTTCTTAACCACAATGTCCGGCAAACCTCCAACTGACGTGATGCATTTTCTCTACATTTCTGTGATAGAAATTTCCAGAATCTGTGGAAATCCACAAAATTCCTACTACCTAGCTTTGCTCTATCTATACCAATAAAAACTCTGCCCCACTTGTGTGGCTGGGCCTAGTGCCATCAACAGGAACTGATCCAACCGTGGTCAGTAGGAGTCTCCATGCAAGAGCCCCCATTGTCATTGGTTTGGTCCATTCCTGTTGCTGCACTAGGCCCAGCCACACAAGTGAGGCAGCATTTTTATTGACTCAGGCGGGGCAATGCTGGGTGATAGGAATTTGTAGATTCCTGCTATTCCGGAAGTTGCATGATTTCAGACAAAGTTGGAGGTTTGCAGGGCATTGTGGGTAAATAAAACCTAATGGCAGCCTTGAAGGATCTACACATATGACCCCTTTGCTTAATTCAGAAGTAGGTTGAGAACACAAAAAATAGGGAAATAGGCTACCTCTTAGAAAAATGCCAAAACTGTGGTACAAAATTATGTTTTTTGATTGAACTCAGTTCCTGAAAGCTAGGAAGATGGTGACTTTAGCATTTTGGTGGTCGTCATTTTTATGAAAAAGCAGACACTGAAGCATTTTTTCTCTATTTTAAAAAACCTCAAACTATTGTTGAACTCGGTCCTCTCTAGGAAAATCCACAAACGATGGGGATGTTTATAATGCTCAGATGCTTAGAAAAAATAATGCAAATATGGCATGGATAGCTTATGTGGACAAAAAGTTATGTAGCCCTAAACGCAAACAACCCCAAATAGCCTAGCAAGGGCTAAGCACTTGGGGGTGTGGGGGGTTCTATCAGCGAAAGGGTAAAGGCTTCCAAACAATCATGTGTGTTGATGAGAAGAGAGCCTTTGAGATGCCTCCCATTAAGCATAAGTAGGACAACCATTCCTATTGTGTATCTGAGACTTGTAGTCCTCCCTAATGTTAAAATGCAGAACTAAAAGTACCAAAATGCAAAAAATCTAAGAAGACTGATTGAGCTAGCCTTTCTTTTTAGTCTGCGTCGTCCTCTCTGGCACATTCATAAATTGCGGGATAACCTGTCAACTCTGAACCAACATACTCATAGATTTGGACAGTCTCACGTGGCTACACGCTTCCTTGTTGATAAGCTGCTTGACACAGTGCCCGCCTTTCTTCAACTTGAGACTATCTACCTGAGCTCTACGCACTAAGAGCTGTTAAATGCTGTCTTCTCCGAGCTAAAACTGGCCCATAACTGCTAATTCATGGTGCTAAATCATGAACCGCTACAAAGCTATATGAGCTCTGTGTATTGTGTGGTAGATTGTTTCAGTGCAGAAATACGTGAAGACTAATACAAGCATTTGTCTAACCTGTGATAAGAGATATTTGGCAGGAAAGTCACCCTTCCCTGGGCCTTGTAGTGCAAGATAATGACTGAAAGGGACTCCGTAGTGGGCTCCCTCCCCTGGGCTTCACAGTGCGGTACCATGGCTACAAGGCCTGCTGGAGAAGGGGCAGCTATTCACTGGCATGTGTTATTTTTCACTTGCAGCCTTGCTGCTCTAGTGCCGGGAAAACCCAGGACTTTCTGCCTCCTGCAGTCTTATGCAGTTCTACCTGCCCCATCACTAAAGCAACCATAGCTCTATCCCTGCACAGCCCAATCTCTCCCTGCTCCATCCCTCCACAACCCCTTCTCAATGTTTGCCTTATCCCTACACCACACATACTCCCTGACTGCTTCATCCTTTCCAGACAAAATTCGTATTTTTCCATATCGACCTGTGCCTGCTGGGTCTTTTTTTAAATACCTAACTACTTTACTGTTCTGCAGTAAACAACTGTTGCAAGCTATTTATTATGTGTCACGCACACTGAAGCCCTGGCTGAGGTCTGGTGTGTGTTCTTGAGGACCTTCAACCACTACATGGAGTACTTGTCTCTTGAGTATGTCATTTTTGTACATTTCACACTGAATGAAGGGGTATGAAATCAGTTAACATTGGAAAGTGAACACTAGAATAAAGATACACATTTTCATGAAACCTGCACCCAGCGTTTCCTCTAGTTTGACTAATTTATTCCACTAACACCGCTTTAAAATATATACTTATTTTACTTGGAGTATTTATGTTCTTATCCATTGTACTGAGATCTGCACCCCAGAAGTTGCATCTTGCATGTCAATTAAACGATGCAAAGCAATATTAATGACCCTGTGATGGCATTTCCTATGATGTCACTTCAGAAGATTTCACATCACTTGCAAATTATAGGGAGCTCGTATTTCCCGTTTGCCCAGGGTCCAAAAACAAATTAGGGCTAGCTCTGGCCCCAAGAAGGGTTAAGCCCCCCCACCCCCACTCCACTGCAGGGGTTGCAAGGTCCTGTGTTATCCCCTGTCGAGCACAATATTAAAGCATCGGGAGTCCAACAACTTTTGAAATCAGGGCCTATGAGAAAATTATCAGCTGTAAATAGCCTTACTGAGGACTGAGAAGGCACAGTTCATGTGCACGCTTCATAGGGGAAGGATGTTTGGTGCTACAGGAGGTACTACTGTTTCTAAAATATAATACACACATCATCACAATAATAAGTCAAAATGCTAAGTGGGTCCAAAGGTGTCCGAATGTGTTGCATTTAGTTCACCCAGGCCTCTAGAGTAGGCGGATTGTGATAGCTTACTGACAAGTACATGGCACATTTTTATTTCAGAAAAAAGGGACATGATTACTTGCAAATTCATCTCAGCTGGACAATGGCGGATTAAATAAAGCACATCAGTTTTCGGTAGCGTGTGGGAATACCACTAAAGATAATTTGGTTGAGGGCATGTGATTTCATTTCCAGAGCCGTGTGTGCATTCTTGCTCTAGGTCATGGATTGGCAAACATGATGCATCTGGTTGACATTTTATACGCGCATGAATAGAGGAGGATTGTGCTTAGCCTTCTTTATATTTACAATTACAGTAATTTTCTTTTACCAATTTGCAAGGCATACAATGGTGATTTATTAAACTTTCAAACTTGCTTGAAAACTCAAATATTGCTCCGCAGTGTGATGAGCACCATATTATTTTCTGGATGTCACAGTTGCAAACTCAGAAAGATCATGGCTCTTTCTTTTGAAGCTTTTAACTGTGAAAAATGAAATAATCTTCAAAGTGGTCAAGAGTTCAACAGAAAATAAGGTAAAGAAAAGCGTATCCTTCATTTTATGTTATTTTTCTCATCTGATGCGGCAGAGGCTAGAGAAAATGTGATTTTAATAATTGAGAGGCATTTTGAACTGTGGTCTGCAACACAAATCAACTGTCATCCTTAATAGGAAACAGCCTTTAAAAGTATGGAGTTTGTTCATTATGATAGAAATCTTGTCCGAAATTGCACATTTAAGAGCATCTTTCAATGTCCTAGTCTTTTCCTTCCCATGTATGTAATTCCCTTTTAAGAACATTTTGCTTATGAGAACATTTTATATGTGCCAAGGATGTCCCGATAATTAGAGTTCACTTTACCCTAATTCCGTACGGGTTGCCCTTCTCAGTCAGTTATGTACCGTAGGTGCCAGGACTCTGTGATCTGATGGTAATTGCATTTTTGTAAGACATTCCTCTCCTCTTCAGAAAACAGCCTGTTTCAAGAGAAGCACTTTCAAAACTACATCTACAATATTACGTATGTGAGATCCGCACTGTTGCAATTTCAAAATCCGAACACCTCTCATTATAAAATATAAACTCTCTCAGATCTCTATTTTTGTTCAATTTCACGCTGTCGACCGACCCACAGAAAAATTCAAGCACTAACTAATTAGTGGCAAGAATCCAGTGTCAATTGTTTGAGTAATTAGTAACATATAAAAAAGTGTCTGTGAGGGGTATGTAACACTATATGAGACTGTACAGTTTTGGATTTCTGTGTGTTTTGGCTTGATATACGAAGATAACAAGTTAAGTTATTGACATGAGTGGTTAGTGACACTATAGTTGTCAAGATGGCTAACGCGAGTGAAGCCCTTGCTCTGGTGTGGTGTGCAGATCATGCGATTAAATGCTAACCTGAACAACTGAGGTGGTCATTATGACATTGGCAGTGACTGTTAAAGTGGCGGTAATACCGCCAACAGGCTGGTGGTAATTACCACCAAATTAAGAGCAAGACGGTGAAAACTATCATAGACAACCAATGTACCACACCAACCGACAGGGCGTTAACACCACGCACCGCAGCGGTAGCCATCAACAGCCCGGTGGAAGACAGGGTACCGCCCACCATATCATGACACAGCAAACCAGCACGATTTGCGGGGTGGTACCAACGCCATCAAAAGCTTGGAGAAAACACCTCACAGAAGACCAAAGACTCCCTAACAAAGACACAGAAAACATCAACGCCACCATGGAACCGGAACCTCAAGTCTTCCCGATTCTCTTCTATGCCACGCTCCACCTGGAACACCAACGCCGATGAAGACGACGATAGTGAGTACAACTGCCTAGCACACAAAGGAGGGAGTGAGGAAAATGAGAGTGACACACACACGCATGACACACATCATTCACACACACACCATTCACACACACAACCAGCTGCAGATGTAAACCAGTGGCATGTCAGTAGTACTGAGATTGTAATTGCATGGCAACAACCACCATATGAACTTATTGCAGAACAAAGATATAAGAACAATTGTCCATAAAGGGCTAATGCCCAGTCCAAAGTACAAAAGGCCCACATGGCCACAGGGCACAGTCCAAGTCCCAACAAAATACTGACTAACTCTGCACAAAACTGTGCAGGGGCAACATCTCGGAAGTGGACAGGCACCACAGGGAGAAGAGTGGTGGGGGGCACCTCAGCTGAGTCGGGAACTTGCCCACTGGTTCTGGAGGGGGTTCCATGCCCATTTGAAATAGCTGAGGAGTGCAAGGTCACAATATCTGAGGTGGGAAACTTGCCCACTGGTTCTAGAGGGGGCTCCAATCCCATTTCAAATTGCTGGGAAGCGCAAGGTCACAGTCTCTGAGGTGGGGAACTTGCCCATTGGTTCTGGAAGGGGCTCCTTGCCCATTACCCTTTGCTGGGGAGTGCAAGGTCACAGTCTCTGAGGTGGGGAACTTGCCCACTGGTTATAGAGGGGGCTCCATGCCCATTTCAAATTGCTGGGGAGTGCAAGGTCACAGTCTCTGAGGTGGGGAACTTGCCCACTGGTTTTGGAGGGGGCTCCTTGTACATCAGTCCCTGGAGGGTGGCCTACATGCCCTATGCTGCAGGTGAGGGCTGCCACCTCTCAGCAGGGGATGAAGGCCCCATGCCCACTGGTGGTGGTGGTGTTGGCATCCTGCCAGCCTCTGCAGGAGGTGAGGGCTGCTGTGTTTCAGCTGGGGAAGGTGTCTCCTGGGCAGCCTCTGCTGGAGGTGAGGGCTGCTGTGTCTCAGCAGGGGAAGAGGGCCCGTACCCACTGGTGCTGGAGGTATTGATACCTTGTCAGCCTCTGCAGGGGGTGAGAACTGCTGTGTCTCAGCAGGGGATGAGGGCTTCTTCCCTTTCCTGGCTGGTGGAGTGGTATCCTTCCCTTTCCTGGCTGGTGGAGTAGGATCCTTCCCTTTCCGGGCTGGTATAGTGGGATCCTTCCCTTACTTGGCAGGTGGAGGGGGAACCTTCCCTTTCCTGGACTGTGGAGTGGGATCCTTCCCTTTCCTAGCTGGTGGAGTGGGATCCTTCCCTTTCCTGGCTGGTGCAGTGGGATCCTTCTCTGTCTTGCCTCCATGACTAGGAGGTGCCTCCACTGTCCCCTTGGACTGCTTCATTGAGGTGCTTGGCTGGGTCATTGGGACCCTGCTCTTAGGGGCAGGACAGGGTGGCAGGGGGAGGGAAGAGGTCGAGCCGGGCAAGGAAAAGCTTCTTAGGGACGGTGGGGTGGGATGAGGGAGGAGGGATTGGAGTGGAGGTTGAGGGCTTGATTGTTGGAGGAGTATGTCTGCTGGACTTGGGTGCGGGTGCAAGGGCAGTGTGCTGATGTGAGGTGGATGGCTGTTGGGTGTCTGAGTGCCTGCGTTTGTATCCTTTATGAGGGGAGACAGACATGGTGGGAGAGGACACTGTGGATGCATGGATGGATGTTATGGAAGTATCTGCTAGTGAGGTGTGTGCTGCTTGGTGTGGTGATGCTGGTGGTGGCTGTTGAAGCAGTGCATGGAGGTGTGAGTGTGGACGTGACTGTGAGGGAGGTGGAGGAGGGTGAGGAGGGGGGAGACAGTAGAGGCAGTGGATGTGGATGTGTGTACAACTGTCTGTTGTTTGCAAGAGTGCTTGTGGACTGAAATGTGGTGCCTGTGTTTGACTGTGCCACTCTTGTGTGATGTCTTGTGTGCATGCTCTTCTGTATGTGTGCATTGGATGGGTTGAGGTTGAGGACAGTGAGATTGAAAAGTGGTAGTTGGAGGGGAGATGGAAGTAACAGGGGCAATGGCTACCATTAGAGAGGAGGCCAGAGCCTGAATTGATCTTTGTTGAATGCCAATCCACTGTGGATGCCCTCCAGGAATACATTGCATTGCTGCATCTGGGATTCCAGCCCCTGGATGGCATTCACAATGGTTCACTGCCCTATTCAGGATCTCAGGAGGTCAATAGCCTCCTCACTCAGGGCAGCAGGGCTCACTGGGGCAGGGCCTGAGGTGCTTGTGGCGAAGGTGATGCCCACCCTCCTGGGTGAGCAGGCATCGCAACTTGCTGAGGGGCTACTGGGAGGGCGGTGCTGGTACGGGAGGTGGTGTCTTTACCTACAGCTGGGGTGGTACCAGAGGTGTCCACCATCACCAGGGAGCTTCCATTGGAGGAGGAATCAGAGTCTCTGTTATCACCTCCTGTCTCTGCCGTCGTGCTCCCATTGCCCTCAGTCCCACTAGTTCCCTCAGCATCAGTGGACTCTGCCTCCTGGGTCCGGTGGGATGCAGCTCCCTCTGTCGCCGGTGCCCCGGCTCCTCCGCCAGATGATGCTAATGCACACATAAACAGGATGAGAGAAGGAGAAAGGGGGGGAGGTAGAGAAAGGGTGCACTGGGTTAATTTCAGCACCAAGACCACCCACAGTTGGCATGCACAGTACTGTCATACACAGAGATCAGGATTGAGCACTATGCATCGCACTGGCATTCAACTGGCTATATGCCACAGCAAAATGAGGGCCAAACACAGCACCTCTCTTGGGACCCACAATGCCCTGACTGACGTGGAATACAACCAAGCTAGGTTACCTACATTTGCCATACACCCATCACCCTTGAGCTGGATCACGCTGCAATGTCTGTCCTGGCATTAAGGGGCACCCACTAACTCACACCCACCACCTGGATCCCATGCCACCTACCAAAGTTTGTAGTAATGCCCACTGTACTCACCCCCTTGTGGCTGCTGTAATGCCCTTAAGAGCACATCCAGCTCTGGGTAGGCCACTGCCAGTATGCGGGTTATCAGGGGGGTCAGGTTCCAACGGGCACCCCTTCCTCATCAGGAGGCCATCCCCAGGTGGGCCTCCGCAGTCTTCCATGCCCAGCGTCTCAGGTCCTCCCACCGTTTCCTGCAGTGGGTGTTCTACCTGCTGTAGACCCCCAGGGTCTGCATGTCCTTGGTGATGGCACGCCACACTCCCTTCTTTTGATGGGTGCTGACCTGCAGAGGTAATACAGACAGGAGGACAGCATTAGACATACAATCCAGCCTTTCACACATGTGGCCCACAAATCCTGTTTCCAACTCCATTGGCACACACATCGCCAGCACACACCACGTACACTACCACCAGACATTCCCCCCACAAATGACATGATGCCTACACACACATCTCCATGCAACCTTCCCACATGCATCATGCCCAAGGTGTACTCACCTGTTGGCCTGGAGCCCCATACAGCTGTCCATACTGGGGTAAGACCCCATCCACCAATTGCTCCAACTCCATCTAAGTGGAGGCAGGGCCATGGTAAGTTCCAAACACAGGTCACAGCACCACACGCAGTGTAGGGTCTAACCTGTGGAAAGTCAGGAATCAAGTGTTGTTATAGACAGAAAATGGCGGTCACGTCCATGGCGATGTACACCGTCACCGCCATGGCTGATCCCCATTGACCGCTCTACTCCATAGAGCCCCATATTAACCAATGAAGAATTGCACGGAGTTGCAAGACCGCATTCCGCCACGATGTCCAACGTCGGCAGAGTTACCTCACTTCCACTTGTCTCCAGATACAGGACAGGCAGTCGCCATTTCATGGTGGTGGACACATTCAGATCTTCCATAAATGCATCATTGCTGCAACTTGCACATATATTGCCATCCCCACTGTCCCATCACATTAATGTTGTATGTACACTGAGTTGGTGGTTGCATTGTTCAAATTGTGGCAGCCTCTTCACTCTTATGTCCCCTAGATACCTACCACTGTGGATGAACAGGAGGAGGAGACAAACCCCTGCGTACAGACCCATTGTGGACTTGGCTACACTGGAGGACAGGCACATAATACTCACCTATAGACTGGACAGGTGCACAATCATAGAGCTGTGTGTCCAATTGGAGCCTGACCTGATATCAACTATCCATCATCCCACTGGCATCCCCCTCTTGTGCAGGTTCTATCAGTGCTCCATTTCCTGGCAACTGGTTCTTACCCAGTGACAGTGGGCTTGGCAGCAGGAAAGTCACATACAATGTTCTCAATCGTGCTGGCAAGGGTATTGTCTGCCTTGGTGAAACGCATGTGCAACGACATTGCTTTCCCCCAGGTGGAAGACTTGGCCATTGTGAAGACAGGATTCTATGCAATGGGACACATACCTAATATTATTGGGGTGAATGACGGTACACATATTGTGTTTGCCCCCCCCCGCCAGAATGAACAGATGTTCAGGAATCGAAAGAGTTTCCACTCACTGAATGTGAAAATGGTGTGCCTGGTGGACCAGTACATCTCCCACGTCACTGCCAAGTATCCTGGGTTGGTGCATGATGCCTTCGGTATGAGAAATAGAAGCATCTCAAATGTGATGGCCCAACTACAGAGGCACAGGGTGTGGCTAATAGGTGAGCCAGAGTCCCCACCCACTGTATGTCAGTGTATGCCTTCAGGTGTTATCCCCATAGTATTGTGTAAGGCTCATGTTTGTCCCTCAATACTTGCAGGTGACTTTGGCTACCCAAACCTATTGTGGCTCCTGACCCCTGTGAGGAATTCCAGGACAGGGGCTGAGAAGCGTTATGATGCACATGAGTGCACCAGGAGAATCTTGGAAAGGACCTTTGGCCTCCTGAAGGCCAGGTTCAGATGTGTGCTACTTACCCAAGAAGGTCTGCCAGGTAGTAGTGGCATGCTGCATGTTGCACAACCTGGCCCTCAGACGACATGTGCCTTTTCTGCACGAGGAGGAGACTGGAGATGACCTCTGGTAGCAGTGGTCCCTCAGGAGAGTGAGGATGAGGATGCAGAGCATGAGGATATGGACAACAGAACATCAGTTACACGTCAATACTTCCAGTGACACACAGGTGAGACAGTGGAACTGACCATTACTTTGACTATTGATTTATCTATGTGGCTGTAGCATGAAGGCATTCACTTCCTTTGCATCTCAACTTACTGTCACCTTTGGCTCCTCATTGTACAGATGTTGGTGATATAACAACAGTGTCCTGATGTGTTTACTACAGAAAGCTACATGTCATTATTTGTAATATCACAGTGTTCAGATCATTTGCACTAGATGTGAATGTTCCCAAAAAAGCAGATTTTCAACCCATAAAACAGTGCCACTCAAGTTGTGTTCAAGGGTGTTTATTGTAGTGCAAATAACTGAAGGAAAGGTGCAATGAAATGGGGTGATGGTAGAAGAAAGTCCAGGGTATTGTTCCAGTCTGTTTGTTGCACAGGTCCAGTGTCCAAGGGGCCATAGGAAGGGGAGTAAAGGCAGTTCAAAGTGGACAAGGTGACAGGGTTGGACACAAGGGGGGCAAACCGGAGAGTCTCATTTCCTGGCATTTGTCTTGGTCTTGGCAAGTGTCTCTGGCTTCTGTCTGGGTCACAGGGAACGTTTGCGGGGTGGTTCACCTGCAGGGGGAGAGGTGAGGTGCTGGTGGCTTGTGGGTCCTGTGGCGGGGCCTCCTGCCCACTATATGCAACGTATGTGAAGGGCTGGTCAATAGACTGGCTAGTGGTAGGGGCCCGCTGGTGTGCTGTTGATTCCCTCATGATGTTGGCTATGTCTGCCAGCACCCCTGCTATGGAGATCATGGTGGTGTTGAGGGCCTGCAAGTCCTCCCTGATCTCCTGATGGTGTTCCTCCTGCAGCTGCTTGTTCTCCTGCATGCTGGTAAGGATCTGGCCCATATGTTCCTAGGATTGTTGGTAAGCCCCCAGGAATTTGGTGAGTGCCTCCTGGAGAGTGGGTTCCCTGGGCCTGTCCTCCCCCTGGCACACAGTGGTCCTCCCAGTGTCCCTGTTGCCCTGTGCCTGTGCCCCTGAACGGTGTGCCCACTGCCACTGTTCCCAGGTCCCTGATTGTCTTGGGGGTGAGGTGTGGACTGGGGTCTTTGTACAGGTGGGCACACTGCTGATTGACGTGTTCTGGGGACAGAGGTGTTGGGACGTTGGGTGGGTGCTGTGGTGTTGGATACTGATGGGGGAGGCTATGTGGTTGACTGGGAGTGGGCTGCGGTGACTGACTGACCAGTGGTCCCTGATGGGCCATGTAGTTCATCCACATCCAGAGGTCCAGAGTTACTGTCATCACTGGGGGCATCTTCTTTTGGGGGACTGGTTTGTCGTGGCACCTCCTCTCCACTGACATCAACTGAGGCACCCATGGGGATGTAAGTTATGGATTATGCTTCATGTCTGTGACATATTGTACATCCCTAGCTTTCCCTCTATCGTTGCTGTTGCCCTGCCACCTTTGTTTGTGTATGGTGATATATTTTGGGATTGTTAGTTCCCCTATGCTGTGCATGCTTTTGTGATGGGTGTCCATGCAGGGCTAGGAGGGCTGTCCATGCATTCGTATAGCATGCTGGGCTTGGCATTGGGGTTAGTCATATGTGTAGGTGCAGTGTGTGAGATGGAGTGGAGTGATGGGACTGAGGGTGAGGGTGAGGGGGTGAGATGGCGTGCAGGTATGGGGGTGATAAGTAGTAAATGTTGACTCACCGGTGTCCAGTCCTCTGGCAACTCCAGTGAGTCCGTCAGGTTGCAGGATTGCCAAGACTTGCTCCACCCATGCTGTGAGCTTTGGGGGAAGAGTTGGGGGTCCACCGCCAGTCCTCTGGATGACGAGCTGGTGCCTTGCTGCGACAGAATGTACCTTCCCCATAGGTCTTTCCACCTCTTCCTGATGTTGTCCCTCGTTCTTGGGTGCTGTCCCATGGCATTCACCCTGTCCACGATTCTCCGCCATAGCTCCAGCTTCCTGGCAATGGATATTTTCTGTACTTGTGCTCCAAACAGCTGTGGCTCTACCCTGACTATTTCCTCCACCATGACTCGCAACTCCACATCTGTGAAACTGGAGTGCCTTTGTGGGGACATGGGTGTTGTGTGGTGTGTGTAGGTGTGTGGGTGTTGGGAACTGTGGTTGTTTGTGTGAAGTGGAGTTCGTGAGGATGTATGGGTATATGTGGTGTGTGTGTCTAGTTGTCGCATTGGTCTTGGTGTTAGTTTCGTGGCAATAATTTGTATTTGCAAAGGGTTGTGGGTAATGTGGGTGTGTGTTTTATAGTGCTGTGGGTGTGTGGGTGTGGTGTGTGTATTAGTGGCAGGTGTGTGTTTTTGGTATTAGCCAATGTTGTGTAGTTTAGTACTTGGGTGTCCATTCTGAGCGCTCCGGTGTGTACCGCCAATGGCTTACCACCATTGAATGTCCGCCGTGGTGATTGATGGGTCATGATGTGGTGGACATTGTTTTGTTGGTGTAACAGTATGGGTGTTCGTACCACCACGTTAGGACCGACCTTTGGGCTGGTGGATTTGTGTATATGGCAGTATACTGTCGAAATTGGTGTGTGTGTCATAATTTGGCGAACGGATGTTCACCTCTGCGGTGGCATGTTGGCGGCCATCCACCGCAGTGGTAAGCAGGATTTACCGCCATTGTCATGAGGAGGGCCTTAGCCCTTTATCCTTTGAAGGCTGATATGTTGACTCCATTAGTTTGGTAATTGTAACTACTGTTATATTATATTATGCACTACTGCATTACCTTATGTTTTGTAACGCTATGTAATGTTATTTTATGCTATCTTATTTTATGTTATGCTATATGTATTTTAAAGGTACACTCTCACCCGTGAACATATCGTACACTGAGCTGCAAAATTAATTTGACTGGAGTGCTGAACAACTTTTCACTGTTCATAGCTAAGTTGCATAAATTGGAAAAAGGAGTCCTGGGTTCTTATCCCAACCATGTTACTTCAGCGGTAGCCAGTCCTTAATGGCGGAGGGTCCCCACCGTCCCCTACCTTTTGCATCTGTCAGGTAGAAAGACACTCTCCATATGCAGGTCAGGAACTCAAGTGCTGTACCTGCGTAAATTGTGCAGGCCCCTGGGTGCCAGAGCTGAACCTTTACTGGCTGAAGATGTCATAGTCCTGTCAGTGTGCTCTCCTCAGCCTGGCAAAGCACTTGGCCATCCTTCTCCTGCTGACAAGATGAAGAGCCATTGCTAACCTAGGACCTGGGGGTCCTTCTCCTGCTGACAAGATGAAGAGCCATTGCTAACCTAGACCTGGGGGCTTCATTTTTAATCCTGACGTGCACAATGCTAAGTGTTCATCAATGACATTCGTGACAGAGTGGGGTCACTGATCCCATCCCACTCTGTGATGAGTGAGGAACTGCCGCCTCCTCTCATTGGCCAATCCATTACAAGGTTAGCCAATGAGACAAAGGTGGTGATTCCGACCTCGGCGGTCTTTTTTCCAGACCGCCGAGGCCGGGGGAGACAGAATACCGCCATTGCCGGCGGTATTCATGCCTCCCTATTCCGACATTTCCGCTGGGCCAGCGGATAGTAACAGCGTTACCGTCCGCTGGCCCAGCGGAAATGGCACATCAACATTGCCGCCGGCTCGTAATAGAGCCGGCGGCAATGTTGATGTGCAGCGGGTGCAGTAGCACCTGTCGCGCATTTCACTGCCCGAAATTCGGGCAGTGAAATGCGCGATAGGGCTACGCCTGGGGGCCCTTGCACTGCCCATGCCACGTGCATGGGCAGTGCAGGGGCCCCCAGGGGCCCCCGTGCGTCCCCTTACCGCCAGCCTTTCCATGGCGGTGTCTACCGCCACGGACAGGCTGGCGGTCGGGTACTCATAATCCCCAGGGCAGCGGTGCTTACACCGCTGCCCTGGGGATTATGACCGCCAGGCGGAAACCTGGCGGGAAAATGGAGGGGCCGGCGGCATGGCCGTGGCTTTTGCTCCACGGTCATACTTGCTGGCGGGACACCGCCAGCCTGTTGGCGGTGTTCCTGCCAGCAAACCGCCGGCCGCCAGGGTCGGAATGACCCCCAAAGTGTCAGCCCCAATCGTTAGGAACCATCAAGACTTCCTTCACTCCAACCAACATTATCGTTGTGGCCAAGTAAGTTTTATTTTTTTAGTGTTTGGTGCATGCTTGCAAGTGTGTATGTATGAATGTAAGGGCATTTGTGCATGCATGCTGTGAGTGGGTGTGTATATGTGTGTGCTTGTAAATGGTGAGTGAATGTGTGCCTGTGAAGAACACCCACCCCTTGCTTGAATTACGAGCTGCCACTGCATCACTTAACCAAAAGTTGTGTGATTCTGTGAAAAAATTTTTATCTCCAAAGACTTCAGTTTTTTTTTTTTTATAAATGTGAAAAAAAGCATGCAAAACAAATACACTTTTTAGTTGAAATAAGGTAGCACTTTGTGTTCCTGTACAGTAGTGGCAACATGTTATCATTGTACTGTGAACTACAGTGAGTGTTTTTTGGAGGTTCTCAGGTGCCAGAAATCCTGCTGCCACATGCGACAGGAGAATTATCAATGGGAGTCTTTGGTATGTGGCCACTGAGTGGTGGTTGTTTACTGCTGCCATTTATATATATAAATGACATCCTAGGAGGTGGCTGGTGAAATTCCCCACTTGTTAGCAAATGTCTTCCTCTAGGTGCTATATCCATAGAGCCAACTGATTCCTTACATTCACCTGCTCTCTCCTTTCAGGTTGAGTCATCCACTTACTAGCAATTGTCACCACTGGTGGGCCTGGCAACCTACATGTTCCATTGGGCCAAGACGGTACACTTCATTTGCCTTGACAAGCTCCATTTCCAGACTTCACAGGCAAATTCTGAAGCTTCGTCCATTCCTTCATTAAATCACCTTGGTGCTTTATGCAAATCCTACTACGAGGTCTTTATCTTTCTCATACTCGACATAACTGAAGATTTGTCTTCAAGGAGCATGTACAGACAGTTGAATTTGACCACAATCCCCAATTTTTACTAAATCTGGATTATTTACCTAACGTACATTTTATACAACATTTTCACATTGCCAAAAGCTTTGCCCCAGAAGAACCCCGAGCCCCATTGTTGGTAATCCACTTTCATAAGTGAGAGATAGGTCAAAGTCATCCCTAGCAATGAGTGACTCCATGCAGAGAAAGACAATTGGTAATAACACTTGTTGTACTATTCTGTGTTCCCCCAACTCTCCTGATAAAAATAGTGCTTCACTTATGTGGGCAAGCCTAGTGCCAGCGACAGGTAACTGCAATGTGCCTAGCTGTGAATTAAGGGCTCCAACTCAGCCAGCACTTTGGGAAATCTAGCAGACCTGTACATTTTTTAAAACTAAACACATATGGGAATCCAGGATGGGGTGACTTATGTGGCTCTCACCACATTTTGTCACCCAGAATGCCTTGCAAACCTCAACATTTCTCTAAAAACACATTTTCCTCAGATTTCTGGAATCTGAGGAGAGCCACAAACTTCCTTCTACCCAGCATTCCCCCAAATCTTCCAACAAAATTGGTACCTCACTTGTGTTGTTATGTCTAGTGCCAGCTTCAGAAAATGGCCCAAAATGCAACATGGACACATCACATTTTTCCACTGAAACCTGACCCGTTTTTGCAAAGTGCCTAGTTGTGCATTTTGGGCTCTAGCTCAGCGGACACCTAGGGAAACCTAGCAACCCTGTAAATTTTGAAAACTAGACATCAAGGAGAATCCAGGATGGGGTTGACTTGTGCTCCTCAGAATCCCTTGCAAACCTCAAACTTTGATTAAAAAACACATTTCCTCATGTTTCTGTGATGAAAAGTTCTGGAATCTAAGGGGGTCACAAACTTTGTTTCACTCAGCATTCCTCCAAGTCTCCCAATAAAAATGGTACCTCACTTGTGTAGGTAGGCTTAGTGCCTGTGACAGGAAATGGTCTAAAACGCAACCTGGACACATCACATTTTTCCACTGAAAGCTGACCTGGTTTTTGCAGTGTTCCTAGCTGTGGATTTTGGGCTCTAGCTCTGCTGGAACCTAGGGAAACCTGTCAAGCATGTACATTTTTGAAAACTAAACACATAGGGGAATCCAGGATGGGGAGACTTGTGTGGATCTCACAACATTTTCCTCGCAAACCTCAAAATGTGTCTAAAAACACATTTTCTTCACACTTCTCTGATGGAAAGTTCTCGAATCTGAGGGCAGTCACAAACTTCCTTCCACTCAGCGTTTCCCCAAGTCTTCTGATAAAAATGGTACCTCACTTGTGTGTGTACGTCTAGTGCCAACAACAGGAAACGTCCCAAAACGCAACCTGGATACATCACATTTTTCCATTGAAAACTGACCATTTTTTTGCCGTGTGTCTAGCTGTAGATTTTGTGCTCTAGGTCAGCCGGCAATTAGCGAAACCTAGAAAACTTGTAATTTTTGAAAACTAGACACCTATGGAAATCCAGGATGGGTGACTTGTGTGACTCACCCCACATGTTTTACCCAGAATCCATTGCAGACCTCAAAATGAGCCAAAAAACACATTTTTCCCACATTTCTGTGATGGAAAGTGTTGGAATCTGAGGGAAGCCACATATTTCCTACCACTCAGTGTACCCCTCATTTCCCAATAAAAATGATACCTCACTTGTGTGGTTGGCCATGTGCATACGAAAGGGAAGGGCCAAAATCAGGTAAAGATGGGGATCCAAAGTGGGTCCGAAAGGGCAGGATTTTAAAAGCATTTTTTCAGGCTGACTCTGCTGTGGGCACCCACACAAATGAAGCATCATTTTTATCAGGAGACGGAAGTGAACACTGTGTGATAGGAAATTTGTGGTTTATTTCTGTTTGTGGAAGACGAGGGCACAGAATGTCAAGGAAAATGTGTGATTTTAGTCACATGTTGAGGCTTGCAGGGTATTGAGGGTAGGAAAACCTGTTGGGATGCATGAGAGGCACACCACCCTGTGCTCCCCTGGGTATATAGTTTTCAAATATATCTAGAGTTGGTAGATTTTCCCTAGACAATAAGCGAGCACACTACCAAGTCCCTTACTTTTGTGATGTCCCAAACACTCAAATTGTGAAATAAAATCCTAATTTTTGGTAAAAAAAAAGACCCCCTCACCCACCAACCTAGTTGGTGTCATGCTTCATGATCGAGGTCTCACCCGGGTGTGCTTTGATGTCCGAATACAGCGGAGTGGGATTCTTTCATGAGATAAATTCCCAACTGAGCAGAGAAGTTCAATAAAAAGTTATTGTTGCTACGCACTGTTCTTAGTACACATACATACTGGTTGGATTTGGTGATAGGGTGAGTGATGGTACAACTATAAAATGTTATTAACAGGAGAGTTAACAAAAATGAAATGCACTGTTAATAATTGAAAGGTCCACAAACTGAATGAATGATTCACAGTTCGTGAGCTGTAAAGCTGCGACAAGGCACCAACCCCTTGACAGGCCATTCACACTCCTTTCATATGTGACACACACAAGACCATTTACACAGCCAGCCATGGGCCCAGTACATTTCATCATACACAACAAGAGACAATGTACACCCTGGCAGAGAAAGTACTGCACATCCATATATTCATCAAGTGCACACACATACTGATTGGATTTGACACCCGGGTGAGTGGTGGTTCAATATATAAAATGTTATTAACAGGAGATTTCAGAAAAACAAGATGACTGTTATTAATTGAAAGGTCAAAAAATTGAAATAATGACTCACAGCTCGTGAGTGATAAAGATATAACAAAGTACCAACCGTGTTACAGGCCATTCACACACGTTTCATATGTGAGACATACAAGACCATTCACACTGCTACCCACAGGCCCAGCATTTTACAACACTCACAGCAACAGATAATGTAGAGGCAATGCACATCCCTGAAGAGAAAGAAAAAGACAAACATTACTGCACAAACATCCATTCCTCAAGTACACATACATATTGGTTGGATTTGGCAAGAGTGGGAAAGAAGTTTCTGAATGTAAAATTTTATTAAGAAGAGATTTCACAAAAATTAAATACACTGTCAATAACTGAAAAGTTATAAAACGGAACCAATGACTTACAGCTCGTCAGCTGTAAAGCCATGTCAAGACACCAACCTCTTTACAGTCCCTTCACACAACTTTCTTACGTGACACACACAAGACCATTCACACTGCAAGCCATGGGTCCAGCACATTACAACACTCACATCAACATACAGTGCCATTCAAGGGCCCATCACCTTCATATGCCCACATGCCTGACACAGAAATCACACCAGCAGATGGAGTGTGTGGACTAGAATTTGGCTAGCAGTGTGTGTAGTAACCAGCAGCAAGTTACTACTTGCACACTGACAGCCAAGCCCCAGCTCACACACACTGCCAACCAAGTGCCAGTCCACACACACCACCAGCCAAGCACCAGTCCACACACACTGCCAGCCAAGCGCCAATCCATACACACCACCATCCAAGCACCAATCCACGCACACCACCAGCCAAGAAGCAGTCCACGCACACCACCAACTAAGTGCCAGTCCACACACACCTCCAGCCAAGCACCAGTCCACGCACATCCCCAGACAAGAGCCAGTCCAAGCACACCGCCAGCAAAGCACCAGTCCATGCACACCACCAGCCAAGCGCCAGTCCACAAACACCACCAACACATTTTTTTTTTACAAAAAAGAGTAAACAGACCAATTGAAAACCATGAAATTGAACGGAAAATATTAAACAATATGGGACAGGCAGTTCACTTTTATGCTCACAGTAGCTCCCAAAAATTATTTTGTGCGTGGTACATTCTACAACAAGCAGGCACACACAGACCAGGTTTAGAAAGTCAGTCTGGGGAGTACATATGACTCTAGTGCTGCGCATCTCTTTGCATACTGGCTCTACATCTCCTAATGGAAAACTCTTTTTTGGGTGTTGGGGGAATGTGATCAGGAAAGTGATGATCTTTTAACCTAGTCACATCCTCCACCACTCCAACTCTAGGATCACTTGCCTGTTCTACTACAACAAGGCTGCCTATAACAGACTCCTGAGTCTAAACAAATGCCATCTTCGACAAATGCCATCTTTGACTCTGGAGACTAATCCATAAACAATAAGAGCATTAAAGGCTGTTAAGTGGAAAAGATGGATTGCCAACTTCTTATACTGAATGTAAGCCTTACAAACAGCAGTATAAGGTTTGAGGCCTGTGTGTAGAACTCCGGTCCACTGGCGGAGTTTGCAGAATTCAGGCACTTCGCACTATGCGGAGTAGCCCGGATTTCCCGAATTCCTCACTCCAGTGTGGAGCGGAGTTTGCTTGCTCCCAGGAGATTGGGTTTTGGTACTCTCTTGCAAGCACCACAATACCCAGGCTGCTATCGAGCATGCATGAGACTTTGTCTTCGGGGCGTGTCCAAGATGGCGACCGGAGCAGTTGTGTAATTCGCGGCACCACTCCTGGTCACCTGTTCATCCTGACTCCAGGCTCCCCCCGCCCTCCCGGCGGGCCGCCGCTTGCCCTACCACCCGGGGAGACCCCCCAAGAGTGTCACCTGGATCCGAGTGAGGTGCGCTCTGTTCCAAGCGCATTATATGTTCGCCACGGGCGGTGTGTGCTCTGCGACTCATGCTCCCTGCTGGGGCCCGGCACCCGTCCTGTGACAGAGGCGCGCTCGGCCCGAATTCTGAAGGCTCCCCTTGGGCGACTCTCGGAGCCTCACCCGCCGGACCCCACGAGCTCTGTGGGGCCGCGGCCTGCTGCCAGCCTGGAAGACTGGTGAAACACTCACGCTGAAGAGAGGTGCCTCCTGCACGAACTGCTGATGACGTGTGCGGCCTGAGGGGCCCAGTCCGACTCTGCCTTTCCACAAGCAGCCCGATCAGAAGCTTTCGACGACGCAACATCAGCGGTGACTTCCTCCTTGGCAGTGAGTACATGGCTCTCCCCGCAGGCCACTGAGCACATCAACCCAGCCCCCTGTGGCGTGGAACACCGTGATTATCGCCTGGACACCAAGATCGAAGCCTAGGGCTTGTGCAGCGACAAGGTGGGGAATCGGTGGCACTTATCGAGCCACGGCTTACCCTCCACGCACACTGGAGTCCCTCGTCGCCATTGCGCCCACGCAAGAACCTTTTCTGCAGTGGGGGCTGCCGCAGGCCCTTGCTCCTAATGCCTATGCCTCTTATGAAGCCAACCACACACTGGAGATATTGGCCCTCTTCCTGCGCTAGCAACATTGTTGCACAAAGCCTGCCATATTTAATTCGACTGGATCACCTCCTGCCACCTTCGGGGCCCAACGAACCTGCGGACCCATATGGTCAACTTGACCAGTAGGACACTCAATCCTCCTGTCATCACCCTGCTCCTTCTCCTCATCACACCGGAGGGGTCAGCACCTGCTCCTGACTTGTTCACCCTACTAACTTGCGGTACTGGTCTACAGCACCAATAGCCCTTCAATTACCCGGCACTGCATACGCCTCGCCCCCTGCCGGCTCACTGTCCACACTCCTTGGAAACGCACAGAACGTGCGCTGGCCAGTTTGAGCGCCCCGGACTTGTTATACATTGACACCTGGGCACCCGGATGGGCAAGAAGTGACCCGCTAAGACACCAGCGCAGCCCGTGGAGATGCCTGGAATGCCACCCGGGGCTCCGGATTCGACAGCCCGAGTGTTGAGCCAGATGGAGCCACCCCTACAGGGCCCACCATACAACGCAGTTCGAGAGGGTGCTACAAGCCATTATGGACACAAAAATACTCTCGAAAGGAAGATCAAAGCCGTTGCCCTAGATGTCAACTTACTACGAACGGATCACCGGGCACTTGCAGAGAGAGTCGCGGAGACAGAGGGTAACATAGCACAGCTGACCCCAGATTTGAAATCCCTCCGGGAGCAAATGACCCACTTATCCACAGAGGTGGATGAAATCAGGTGCAGAGCCGAGGACACGGAGAGCAGATCAAGGCGCAACAATATATGCCTGGTGGGCTACCCTGAGTGAGCCAAGGGCCCCAGTGCGGAAATATTTCTGGAAGGTTGGCTATTGGACACCATCCTACGGAACAATGTGCCGAAATTCTTCTCGATCGAACGGGCACATAGAGTCCCGGACAGACCTCCGCCACCGGGACCCCATCCCCGCCCATTGGTCGCCCGTTTCCTTAACTATCGACACAGGGACCTAGTGCTTCAGCTTTTCCGCAAAAAGGGTCCACAAAAATACGAGAATGCAACAATCACCGCCTACCTGGATTTCACTGCCAAAGTCCGTAAACGTCCCAACTCCTTCTACTCCGCAAAACAACGCCTCCGCGAGCACAACATTAAATACACCCTCCTCTTCCCTGCAAAACTACGGATACAGGCTGGATCCACAGTGCATGTTTTCGCTTCCTCAGAGGATGTCTGGACCTGGCTACATGCAATGGGACTGGCCCAGCCCACTCGACAGGGGAGCCCAGAAAGGTCCTGGGCACCCCCAAAAAGAAAGCGTGTTCGCCGAGCCCGATCGGGCACCAAGCCTACCAAGGCGCAATCGGTGGAGGAGCACATGCGCCTATTGCGCAAAGCCACGCAGTTTGCCTCCAACCCTTACTCGCCCCTGAATGCATTGCCAGACACTGATGTCGAATCCACCCGGGCAGACTCCTCGGGTGCTGTGGACTCCTGCCATGGCCCGTTGCTCACTCCACGATCTGCAGATTACATCTGACCCGCAGGTCCCGCGCTGCCATTTCCTTCACGGGAGATAAAACCCCAAGACACTCCCTCACCACTCTTCCCTACTTCATTCGCTCCGAGACACATCGGACCAACGCACAGGTGCCTAGGAATGCGGATCACATACCTGCAATGACTAGTGCGGGATCCGAGGTGGTGGTGGCCTGATTGGGTGCCTAGGTGGCCGGGGGCCGGTCCTCTGCGGTCTGTGACTCTCGCACCGCGCCCCGCACCATATGGACCAGTTTCCTTTCTTGCGTGCCTACAGGCCTCATTTTGTGTTTACACATAGTTATTATATATTGAATTACGTTTCCTTCCACACTTTTTAGGATATTTCCTGTTCTATGTTCTTATTGGTTTTCCCTGTCGTTGCCGCATCTGGAGGATGAGGGGGTACAGTGGGTTCCCTGGCAGCACCTGCTTCGTAAATTGTGCTCGGAGGAGGACACCAGAGGGTATCCCACAAGCAATGAGGGCGCAACACTGGGGAACCACCTCGCGTTCAAACATAATAACCTAGCTATGATTACACAACCTTAGTCACACACCCCACGTTATAGCGTAATCACATGGAACGTTCGGGGTATGTCCAATCCTCGCAGGCGACAGCGCATATACAGCTTCTTAAGGCGACACCTTGTCCACATAGCAATGCTACAGGAAACTCACTTGACTGCAACCACGATAGAGAGGGCACGCACCAACTGGAAGGGACAACTCATGGGCACTGTCACCTCGTCCTTTGCTCAAGGAGTGGCAATCTGGATAGCACCAAATGTCCCGTACACAATGTCTCATACCCAAATCGATCCTGATGGCCGCTGGCAGAGGGCTGCCTAGATGGTAAACTGCTGACTCTTGTAGCCCATTATGCACCCAACACCTCCCAAAAGAGCTTTATACAGGCAGTGTCCGCTGGCTTGCTCAGAGACCCCACTGCGGAGAGCATCATGGGCGGAGACTTTAATAGTGTTGTGGATATTCACCTTGACCGCTCTTATCCTCCCCTGGCCTACGCCCGAGCAGGCAGGTATCATGGGAGCTTAACACATGGAGCGTAAAAAATGGCCTAAACGACGTCTGGTGTCTGCGACACCCGACAGACCTCGAGTACTCATTTTACTCCCCGGTGCATGACTTGCATACAAGGATCAACCTATTCTTTGTCCCTTCTGTAATGATAGCCAAGATCAATGCTGCCACTTACCTGGCAAGTACTGTGTCGGATCACTGCCCCCTACAGGTGGCTCTGGACTGGGTTAGTCCGAGGACCTGGATACCAACATGGTGCCTGAAACCGGAGGCCCTGACGGATCCCCCCTTTCGGGCGGACCGAGCGCAATGCCTGACCACTCATTTCTCACAAAACC
Organism: Pleurodeles waltl; assembly: GCF_031143425.1. NCBI lineage: Eukaryota > Metazoa > Chordata > Amphibia > Caudata > Salamandridae > Pleurodeles > Pleurodeles waltl. Next base: position 445,306,164 of record NC_090451.1, on the reverse strand, counting down.
TAAACACAACCACACATAAGGCAACGGAGTGGAATGCACATAAGGTGGTGGTAGGGGAACACTGCATGACGGCTTCCTACGGGGTGCGCAAGGTACTAGCGAGGGAACTGTCGCAGTTAGAGTCCAAACTACGTTTTGAAGAGATTGCTGTTGCCAGAGGCGAGAAAGCGTCAGACACACTCATATCCATACGCGCAGACCGCAGGGAGGCTTACGATAGATAGTGCAAACATGATCACCGTCATTACACTACACACCAATACGCTGAGGGTGACAGATCAGGCTGCCTGTTGGCATGGCTGGCTCGCGATAATCCCCAGTCTTCACCCATTGGAGCGATCCGCTTGGATTCAGGCGAACTAGTAAACACCCAAGGGGCAATCAACGAAGCCTTTTACACCTACTATCGTACACTATACGCCCACCCTCCCTCAGCCCCAGGGGACCGCGTGACTGGTTTTCTGGACTCTCTACAGTTCCGCCGCCTGCCTCCAGAACAGGTGGACACACTGAACGGGCCTATCGAGGTCGAGGAGATCGGCCTTGCGATATCTTAGTTGTCCAGGGACAAGGCCCCTAGCTGGGACGGGCTCCCGCCTGAGTATTTCGCATCGCTTGCGCCCCACCTCTTGCAGCCCCTACTCCAGGTCTATAACGGGATGCAGTCCCGCGGCACACTGCCTGCATCCATGCGGGAAGCCCTCATAGTGGGACTGCCGAAATCTGGCTGTGACCCCCTTGATGTCCGGTCATATTGTCCCCTCTCATTACTAAACACTGACTGCAAAATGTTAGAGAAAATCTTAGCCAACCAGCTTCTCCCACACATTCCTCACTTAATTCACGAGGATCAAACAGGTTTCATACCGGGTAGGAATACTTCCCATAACATTAGGAGACTGATCCGTATACTACACCGCACCGATCCAACCCCTATCGGCAGTGAAGTCACCGTGTCACATGACATAGAAAAAGCGTTCGATACACTGAGCTGGGATTTCCTCTTCCGATCCCTTGCAGCGCTATGGTTTGGGGCTGTATTCATAGCAAGGATCAAGATCCTCTACTCCAATCCATCGGCCCACATCAAAACGGGACAAATCATCTCAGACCCAGTCCCCATCTCTAGGGGCACCAGACAGGGCTGCCCCTTATCCCCCCTACTATTCGCCATGGCCATGGAGCATACTGCACTATACGCCATCTTCTTCACATATCATGGGGCCTGGGTGACACTGAACCTCCCGTGTCGCAGATCCTCCCCCTGCTCCTCTCAATGGGTGATGGTTGGAGAGCGGTGTCACAGTTTTACGTCGTGCTTCTGCAGGACGCCCTTCTGTGCCTAGATCGCGCAAAGTCCCGCGGGGAAGAGTCACTGCCTGCCCCCCTGTCCTCGATGGCTTGGTCGACTGCGCTTTCCTCAGTCAAGTCTGTCTCCTGTAATGCTAGACTCCGCTACACTCAATTCAATTATTTACATTGCTCTTACCTCTCACCCTCCCGCATAAAACGCATGTTCTCTGCTTCGGACCCAGCTTGCCCCTGATGCACGCTCCCCCTAGCGAATTGTTACCACATGGTATGGAGTTGCCCCCTTTTGGCCGTGGCTTGCAACTAGTCACTGATATTGGGGCATAGTTATACTCTGTTTGTGCCGGATTTGCGTCGTTTTTTTTTACGCAAATCCGACGCAAAACTAACTCCATATTTATACTTTGGCGTTAGACCCGTCTAGCGCCAAAGATCTTGGAGTTTGCGTCATTTTTTAGTGTGGACACCTTCCTTGCGTTAATGATATGCAAGGTAGGCGTTCCCTTCTAAAAAATGACTCGAGGCATGTGCGCCGTATTTACACTTCTGGGCAAAAATGACGCCCGGGAGTGGGCAGGTAAAAAAAAATGACATCCAGCCGCTTTAGCGTCATTTTTTAACGCCTGGTCAGGGTAGGCGTTAAGGGACCTGTGGGCTCGGAAGGAGCCCAGAGGTGCCCTCCCATGCCCTCAGGGACACCCCCTGCCACCCTTGCCCACCCCAGGAGGACGCCCAAGGATGGAGGGACCCATCCCAGGGAAATTAAGGTAAGTTCAGGTAAGTATATATATTTTTTTTTTGGGTGGCATAGGGGGGCCTGATTTGTGCCCCCCTACATGCCACTATGCCCAATGACCATGCCCAGGGGGCATGACTCCTGTCTTTGCTAAGACAGGAGTCATTTAAATGGGGGTTGGGAGTCACAATAAATGGCGCAAATCGGGTTGAGGCTAAACTTTTGCCTCAGCCTGACTTGCCCCATTTTTTGACGCCCAAGCTCCATTTTCCCCTACGCCGGCGCTGCCTGGTGAAATTCATTTTTTTTGACGCACACCAGGCAGCTCCGCCGGCTAACGTCATTCCATAAATAAGGCGCCCGCATGGCGCTGTGGAATGGCGTTAGCCGGCGTTAAATTTTTTTACGCACAACTGCTTTGGCGCAGTTGTGAGCCAAAAAGTATAAATACGGCCCATAGTGTCTGACATAACTTCCCATGCACTGCTGCCGACTCCCGAATCTTGCCTACTGGGATTGAGACATTACGCCAACAAAGACAAACAACTACATAGGTTCATCGATCTGGCTTACATAGTTTTTAAACGACAAATTGCCATTAATTGGAAGGCTCCGCACACCCCTAAATAGGAAGAGTGGCTTTGGATATTACTACAGCAGTCTCAAGCTGTGTCCCAGACACTGCGCAGCTTACAACATAGAGGGTTGGCACAGGGTGGCTCAGAAATATGGGAGGTCAGGGACGACACTCGCCCACCATAGTCTCTTTATAAGTCACCGAGGGTGGGTGGCTGACTCCCCCCCCTATTGAACAGAATTTGTACCTTGCTCTGGCGACGTCTATAGCGTTAGCCACTGCTTCCATATGAAAGTGCACACGACTAACATACCAGCGTAAAAGGGCTCCTGGACACCCCTGCGATTCTACCCATTGTGCCCCCTCTTTACCACATAGCACACAAGAAACAGCCAGGCTATACTATCATCAACACGCTCACATAACAAATGCTTATTCTGCGCGTGGACGGCCCCGCCCCCCTTTTTCCCCCCAGAATACTATTGTCTACATCCCTTGCCCTCTCCGGCGCCTTCACCTACAGGCCATCTCACGATACAGGGAATGATTTAAGTTAATGTTGAATATGTAAATCACTGTTAATGTTTAAAGATGTTCCTCTTTATGTACCTTAACGACCGCCTTCGGTGGCTAGCTATGTATAACACTTTGAAACAATAAAAAGATGTCTGAAAAAAATAAAAATGAGACTTTGTATTCGCTTGCACTGCTTACGACCGCGCCTACAGCCAAAACTGCTGCTCGCAAGTGCAAATTCATTTCTGGAGTAGATTTTCTACTCCAGATACCACTAAATCTAGTTTGAGAAAAGAGTTTTGATTATAAAATCTAGTCAAAAAGAGATTTTTGACTAGATTTTCTTCTCCAATGGACCCTGCAATTTGTTTTTCAAATTGAGGAACCTTTGTTTTTAAACAGAAAGGAAGTGGATCAGAGACTCCAACTTCCTGTTCCTGTCCAGCAGGCTCCTCCCAGTGCTTTGTCAATCTCCTGATCATTTTTCACTTGGATTTCAAGGTGGAAGGATCACTCTTGTTGTTTCCTTGATCTACCTTTGGATTTACCGACTTTGTTTTTGTTGAATCACACAAGTACGTTAAAAGACTATTGTGTAAGAGTGTTGTTTTTTTGCAAAGGAAAATTGTTGCACAGCACAGTTCCTTTTCTATATGTTTGTAACCTTTGCAATATTCTTCTAGTACGTGGCCTAGATTTACAGAGGGCCATCTAGCCAATAGGAGCCAGCACTAATTGTCATCAGTGTATTAAATAAATGTTTCAGTGGTATATGTTTTAAAAACTTTATTTAGGGCAGGGATGGCATTGGATTAATTAAAAATGTTGGCTATTGTTTGCATTTCATTTTTTTGTGTGCAAAAAGTGTATATGTTCTGGGATAATATTTGATGGTATAGGAGGATGTTGTGAGATTTGTGTAGCTCAGTTAATTTTCATGTTTCGCATTGCTAAATTCATTTTGGTCACTTTTTTCAGTGTTACCACTACCATGCCTCCCTATTGCCAGTGTGTGTTTGTCTGTGTGTTTGTCATCGTCCACCATTTCTCTTTGTTCTCCATGCAGTGTGGCCAGTGGCCATTTTCTGTTCTCAGGCTTGCATATGTTCTTTGTTCACAATGCCACTTTGTTTGCAGTTGTTGCCAGTGTGGCTGGCTGTCATTTTGTCCATCCAGCCAGTGTCCCTTTGCCATGTGTTCCTCTTTGTTCTCCTTGCTCCTCATTGCTGTTTTTTGACCATGTGGCTGGCAGCCTTTTTGTACATGCAGGCAGTGTCCCTTTGCCTTCGACTTGCATGTATTCTTTGTTTCCCATGCCTCCTTGCTCCTTGTTGTTGTTGTTTGACTATGGAGATGGTGGCCATTTTGTCCATCCACCCAGTGTCCTTCTGCCATATGCTTGCATGTGTTCTTTGTTCCCCATGCCTCCTTGCTCCTTGTTGTTGTTGTTTGACCCTGTGGCTGGTGGTCGTATTGTCCATCCAGCCAGTGTCCCTTTGCCACTGGCTTGCATGTGCTCTTCCTTGTCCTTCTTGCTCCTTATTGCTGTTGTTTGACCATGTGGCTGGCAGCCATTTTGTGCATGCAGGTAGTGTCCCTTTGCCTTAGACTTGCATGTGTTCTTTGTTCCCCATGCCTCCTTGTTCGCAGTTGCTGTTGTTTGATCATGTGGTTGGCAGCCATTATGTCCATCCAGCCAGTGTCCATTTGCCATAGGCTTGAATGTGTTCTTCTTTTTTCTTCTTGCTCCTTGTTGTTGCTGTTTGACTATGGGGCTTGTGGCCATTTTGCCCATTCAGCCAGTGTCTCTATTCCATAAGCTTACATGTTTTCTTTGTTCCCCATACATACTTGTTCGCAATTGCTGTTGCTTGATCATGTGGCTGGCAGCTATTTTGTCCATCCAGTGAGTGGCCCTTTACCAAAGGCTTGCAGGTGTTCTCTGTTTGCCATTCCTTTGTGGTTTTTGTTGTTGTTTGACAATGTGGCTGGCTGGCAGGCATTTTGCCCATCCAGCCAGTGTCCCTTGCCATAGGCTTTCATGTGTCCTTTGTGTGCCATGCCCCCTTGCTCCTTGTTGTTGTTTGACCATGTGACTTTTCAGGCACGCGTCTCCGGGTAGGTTTAACGGCTAGACGACAGGAAGATATGAATGCATTCTCCGTTTGTCTGAGGGCTACGCGTCCCTAAGATGCCTGGTTTCCACCTGGGATGGGCGACCTATTGGGTGTCTGACCTTGACGACTAACCGACGTACAGTAAGTGACATTTCAGCACACACTGCACTCTCTTCTGTAGGAGAAGTGACGAATCTTGGTCCTGATGACGCGCATGAGCGCGAAACATGTCGACCCCTTAGTAGAAGGTTAGAGCATTTCTCTTCCTTCCCCCTATGTAGGAGTGACAGTGGTCATTATTTCCTCCGACCACTCCTCCACTGATTTTAATCTTGGCCTGACAGCCATTTTTGAGTTAATAAATTTAGTCTTTGGATGTGCAGAGCCAATTTTAATTTCACATTGCACTCTCCTTCTCTTTTGTCAGCACGTACTGCAGATACCTATGGATCTGCGTGACCATTTTTCGGTATAGAGCCACCACCATTTGTGTGGTGACCCGTCAGATATTGCAGTGCCGGTCTGACGAGGAGTTAGTCCAATGATGATGCTCAGCGTCTTCATTGACGCATGAGGGCACTCCTATCATTATACCGATATCCGGCGTCCTATCTGGGTTTTTCTTTTTGGAACAGTGTACTCTTTTGTTTTTATTAGTTTATGCTCAGGGAGAACGTACACTGGACCAGTAATCCTCAGTCCCTCTTATTGTTTAAAGCCATTTTGTCCATCCAGTCAGTGTCACTTTATCATAGGCTTGCATGTGTTCTTTGTTTGCCATTCCTTCGTGTTTTTTTGTTTTGTTTGACCATGTGGCTGGCAGCCATTTTGTCCATCCAGCCAGTGTCCCTTGCCATAGGCTTGCGTGTGTCCTTTGTGTGGCATGCCTCCATGCTTGTTGTTGTTTGACCATGTGGCTGGCTGGCAGAGATTTTGTCCATCCAGCCGGTGGCCATTGCCATAGACTTGAATATGTCCTTTGTTCGCCATGCCTCCTTGGTCCTTATTGTTGTTGTTTGACTGTGTGGCTGGCATCTATCTTATCCATCCAGCCAGTGTCCCTTTACCATAGACTTGCATGTGTTCTTTGTTTGCCATGCCTCCTTGCTCCTTGTTGTTGTTGTTTGATCATGTGGTTGGCAGCCCATTATGTCCATCCAGCCAGTGTCCCTTTACCATAGGCTTGCATGTGTTCTTTGTTTGCCATTCCTCTGTGGTTGTTGTTGTTTGACCATGTTGCTGGCTGGCTGCCATTTTGTCCACACAGCCAGTGTCTCTTGCCATAAGCTTGCATGTGTCCTTAGTTTGCCATGCCTCCTTGCTCCATCTTGTTGTTTGACCATGTGGCTGGCAGGCAGCCATTTTGTCCATCCAGTCAGTGGGGGTCATTACAACCCTGGCGGTCAAAGACCGCCAGGGCTGTTTTGGCGATTGCACCGCCAACAGGCTGGCGATGCAATCCTGGGTATTTTGACAGCGGCGGAAGTGCCGCGGTCGCACCGCCAGGTTTCCCGCCACATTTGCCCAGGCGGTGATACGAGTCCCCGACCCCCAGCCTTTTCCTGGCGGTTTGAACCACCAGGAAAAGGCTGGCGGTACGGGGAGTCGTGGGGCAGTGGGCAGTGCAGGGGCCCCCTGACAGGGCCCCAAGCAGCTTTTCACTGTCTGCAATGCAGACAGTGAAAAGCTCAACGGGTGCAACTGCACCCGTTGCACAGCCCAAACACCGCCGTCTCCATTTGGAGCCGTCTCCTGTGTTGCGGCCGTGATCCCCGCTGGGCCGGCGGGCGGATACCAGGTTTCCACCTGCCGGCCCAGCTGGGATCTCATAATGACCGCGGCGGGAGTGTGGCCGCATTGGTGGATGCCCGGCGGTCAGATCTTGGCAGGCGGATGAAGCCGCCCGCCAAGGTCATAATGAGGGCCAGTGTCCCTTGCCATAGGCTTGCATGTGTCCTTTGTGTGCCATGCCTCTGTGCTTGTTGTTGTTTGACCATGTGGCTGGCTGGCAGAGATTTTGTCCATCCAGCCAGTGTCCATTGCCATAGACTTGAATGTGTCCCTTGTTCGCCATGCCTCCTTGCTCCTTGTTGTTGTTTGACCCTGTGCTGGCTGGCAGCCAGTTTGTCTATCTAGCAGTGTCCCTTTACCATAGGCTTGCATGTGTCATTTGTTTGCCATGCCTCCTTGCTCCTTATTGTTGTTTTTGACCATGTGGGTGGCATCAATCTAGTCCATCCAGCCAGTGTCCCTTTACCATAGGCTTGCATGTGTTCTTTGTTTGCCATGCCTCCTTGCTCCTCATTGTTGTTGTTTGACCATGTGGCTGGCTGGCAGCCATTTTGTCCATCCAGCCAATGTCCCTTGACATGAACTTGAATGTGTCTTTTGTTCACGATGCCTCCTTGCTCCTTGTTGTTGTTGTTTGACCATGTGCTGGCTGGCAGCCATTTTGTCCATCTAGCCAATGTCCCTTTAACATAGGCTTGCATGTGTACTTTGTTTGCCATGCCTCCTTGATCTTTATTGTTGTTGTTTGGCCATGTGGCTGGCTGGCAGCTATTTTGTGCATGCAGCCAGTGTGTCTTTCCTGTAGGCTTACATACAAACATCATTCATTGTTGATCTTTTTTTTTTTTTTTCTATTTTTTTTTTTTTTTTTTCCATTTTCATGTTTTATTTTTATTTTCTATTTTTTTTTTTAACTTTATTTTGTATTTCATTTTTTTATTTCATTTCATGTTTCTTTATTTTTTTAAAATTAATTTCTTAGTTTACTTTTTATATTTTATTTTTTTAATTTTAGTATATTTTTTGTTATTTTTTCCAATTTTTTATTTCAATTTTGATATTCAATTTGATTTTTTAAATTTATTTTCATTTTTATTTTTATATTTTAGCTTTTTATTTGTTCTAATGTTTTATTTTTATTTCTATTTAATTTTGCCTTGATTCATCCATCCACATCCATCCATTCCTCCAACCATCCATCCATCCACCAAAGATGCACGTTTGCACTACAGCATTTGATTTCTCTAGGTGTAATTCAATTTCCTGTAGGACACCCCGGCTTCAGAACACTGCAGACAACTCAACTGCATAATTCATTTTATTAATGATTATTCCATTTCCCCTGGACCACCTTGCCACCATATTTTTTTTAAAGGAGTATTCTATTTCCCCATGCACCTCTCTCTGACTACCCCAGGTGTCTCCTTTAAAACAGATGGAGACAAAGCAAAGAGCTAGATCTGCATGTTATGCTGCCTAATTTGAAATGTAATTTCTTTATGGTGTGGGGGTGTTGTTTGACTTTACAATGTTTGATTAAATTTTTATTTATTGCATAAGTTACCAACTGCACTAAAGTTGCATTTGTCTGTACTAATTCAGCCTGCAAAAATGCCATGTGTCACTAACTACATGTTTTTCTTGCTTGGTTGTTTTAAGATCACAACAGAAGAGACCCCACATCACCTGCAGTACTGCCAAAGAGAAGGGCTTACCGTTACTTCCATCTCCCAGACTCGTTTGCTTTTGCATTTTAGTGCCACTGCCAACCTACAGCTTAAGATGGCCCCAAAGAAAGTTGCTGCCAAGAAAGTGGTCAGTGAGAAGAAGACACAGTTATCCTCCATTGGTGTGCAAACGGCAACCTTTTTTGGGAAATGTGTGCCTGTCACACCGGCCTCTATGGAGGAACCTGTGGGCCGCATTCTCGCATCAACAGCACCTCCCAAACCTAAGCCCAAAACCATGTCTGTCAGTGAGGCAGCCACTACAACTATGGCAATACCGACAAGCAGGTACGTTGAATTGGATTTGTCCATTTCGCAAGGTAGTACCTAACCGTTTCATGAAACAGAGCAAAGTGGACAGCAGCCGCAGCCAGCAATAGTAGATCTTCCCGAAGTTGGAGCAGAACAGGAGGTCAAGCTTCTTGTCGAGCAAAAACCATCTCTATTTGAATCAATGGCTCCCAGATCTTCAGCAAGAAAAAGGAAGGGTACTACTCCACCATCTTCTCCAAGCACCACTTCTGATGACGATAATAGGGACATGGTGTGGAACCCGGCAGGATCCAGGAGATGCCAGGAGAGGCAAGGGAGAAGAAAAGTTCCAGAAAGCCTTAGGATCATGGAAGGGAATGTTGATGGGGAGGAGGATGATGATAATCATGAGCCAGTCATTGTCGAAGCAGGCACAGAGGAGTCCAACATTACTATCCAACCTGCTGTGAGAAATGTGGCACAGGCAGCACTGCCAGCTCCCATATTTGTAAGGCCCCAGCAGAGACCTGCACCAAACCGTACCTCAGTAGAAGTATGCACTGCAGAGAGGCAATCGACACACTCACCTACCTCCAGTTCTTCTTCAGGCATTGGCAGTGGCCAAATAAGAAAGTACTCCTCCCCAGTTTGGAACTTTTTTATGATTAGTAAACAGAAGGCGAAGATAGCCGTATGTTCCATTTGCCACACAAGTGTTCATCGAGGTAAGCTTAGTTCACATTATGGTACTGGAGGCCAGATGATCCATATGAAAAAACATTATGCAAATATGTGGGTGGAGCACCTTAACAAATTGCTGAAAGTGGTTGCAGTTGTGAAGGTGAGGAGGGCCAGGAAACATCAACTACAGCTGCTCAAATCACGGTGGAAGGTGAGGAAGAAGAGGGTGACATCCGCATGCAAAACAGCCCTTTCCCAGAAGTGCACCAGAATCACCCACCTCACAATAGCACAGGAAGACTCAGAGTCAGATGGAGACATCATGGCATATGGTGAATGCACCACAATTCACATTGAGTCTACCACCTCATACATTTCAAAAGTGACCTGTGTCAGTGGCACCACAAAAGAAGACAATCCAGGCTATAATTATGGGCATGTAGAAGCAGGAGGGGCCCTACAACTGCAACCACCCAATGACACATTTTTACAATGGGAAGCTGGCAAAAATGCTAGCGCTGGACCTCCTCCCTTTTTCTTTTGAGGAGGGGTTGGTATTCTTAGAGTTTGTGGTAGTTATCTGCCCGAACTGGAATGTTCAAAGTCATACCTATTGTGCCAGAATTGCTGTTCCAGTGTTGCATTACAATATGCTGCAACTGGTTGGACAAGCTTTGCAACAAAGTGCTGTTCACACTATCCAACTGACGACAGACATGTGGATTAGTTGTCAGGTGACTTGTTACATATGCATCGCTGCACACTGGATCTCTTTTGTAAGGGTAAAGCAAAAGCTATCAACAGGTCTTGGCTCTGAAGATGTTTCTGAGATAGTTTGTCCGCATGCAATAGTAACCATGTTTACAATGGAGAAATCGCACACCACTGCAAACATCTTATACAAATTTAATAGCAAGGTCTCTTAATGGCTGTGACCCAGACGTCTTCGAATTGGATTTGTTGCCATCTAAAATGTCAGTAACATAGTAAAGGCCATGACAGATGGTGGCTTTTTGAGGGTGCTGTTTGGTGCACTGCATCAACCTGGTTGTGCAAGACTTTCTTAAAAAAGAAGACATATTCAGCAACATACTGACCACCTGTATATGCATCTGCACTCATTTCAGCCATTCTTTTAAAGCCTGGAAACAGTTGCAGATCATTCCTCAGTACAAACAGATCAATGACTGTGTCATTCAGAAAGGAGGGATGCAATTGGGAAAGGTATGACCATGGATGCAGACAAATGGGGCCTAGTCAAATGCCTGACATAGATGCTGCTCCCTTTTGAGGTTTTCACGTAGGACGTTAGCAAGAAGGACAGTACAATGGGCCAAGCTATTACGTTATTGCATCTGCTAAAGGAACATCTAAAGAAGGTGTTTCAAAAGGTTTGCATTCAGGGTATGAATGAAAAACCCAGATGTGCATGCCTTGGTTGAGAGCCTTAGCTATCGCTTGACTTGTAATTCAAGGCTGGAAAATGACATTATCTCCTCAAAGAGTATATCTGTGCAACCCTACTTGATCTACACTACAAAAAAATTCTTCCCACTTTCATTCCTTTTCCTGAAGCGTTTGTTTCACAATACACAAGATCGATTGTTCAGCAAACAGGATAACTCGAAGAAGAATGGCTGGAACTTAAACTCCCATTCTGCAGTCTGAGGTGCCTCTTTCAACTTCTAGAGAGGGCAGTCTTGTCTCACATCCACCAGCCCCATCAACAAGAAAATTACCGACAACATCAAAAGAAGGATCATACCCAACCTCTGCATTGGTTTGGTTTCAACTAGCAGGTCTCAAGTGCAGTGAAGAGGTGCTAATGCAGTAAAACCTAACTATTTAGTCATGACAGACTAGATAGCGGATTTTATTCTCTAGGTCGACGGTCCAAATGCAGTTTGCTTTAAAGATAACGTCATAAAAAAACGTCACAAGCAATATAAATAACAAACATATAATAATCAATTAGTACTTAGATAAGCACACCAATCTATTAAGAAGTTAAGAATTTAGGGCCAGATGTAGCAAAACTAGGTTTTGCGACTCGGAAATTGCGACTCGGAGCGACTCGCAATTTCCGAGACGCAAAACCATATGCAGAATGGTGTCTCAGACACCTTCTGCCAGTCGCTATGGGGTCGCAAAGACCCACCTCATTAATATTAATGAGGTGGGTCGCATTTTGCGACACCATAGCGAGTCCCTGCTCTCACAGGGATGGTGGCCTGCTGAAGTCAGCAGACCTCCATGCCTGTGACTGCTTTTTAAATAAAGCAGTTTTTTTTGTTATTTTGCAGCCCGTTTTCCTTAAAGGAAAACGAGTTGCAAAATAAAAAAAATAACTAAACCTTTTGGTTTTGGTTTTTCAGAGTAGGCAGTGGTCTCTTTTTGGCAACATTCACAAAGGGGAAGGGGTCCCATTGGGACCCCTTCCCTTTTGCGAATGGGTTACCACCAGTGTGACACTGGTGGTGACTGCGAATTGCTTTGCGACCGCATTCGCGGTCACAAAGCAATTTAGCATAGCGATGCAAGTTGCAAATAGAAAGGGAACACCCCTTCCTATTTGCGAGTCGGTACCGAATCGCAAATTGTGAATGAGCATCGCGAACGGCATTTTACATGGCGCAAACTGCGATTTTCGCAGTTTGCACCATGCAAAATGCTTGCTACATCTGGCCCATAGATCGCACTTTGCGACCAGTATTTTTGTGTCCAGTAAAGAATTTTATGAAAATACCTATTTAGTAATTGGTCAGTGTGTAAAGTTCAGATTCTGAGTGTTAATGACATAGGTCACAAATTACAACTCTTTCCGACTGGTGACCATCACAGGGATAGTGACCTGCGAGGATCAGCAGACCACTATGTCTGGGACCATCTTTAAATAAAGTAAACTTTTATTTAATGCAACCTGTTTTCTTTAAAGTAAATGGTGCTGCTCTAAAAAAAAACCTTTAAAAAAAATTGTTTGAGAACTGGCAGTGGTCAAAAGGCGAAACTTTTTTTACTTCTACTCTTTCATAAAGGGGAAGAGGTTCTGAGGGTACTGCTTCCCTTTGGTGAATGTCTTATCGTCCCAACTTGACAGACAAGACTTTTTCTAAGTTTTGCGACTGGGTTAGGATTGCAAAGCACTGATACATCGCATAGCGATTTGCAATTTAGAAGAAGTGCTTCCAACACATCCCCTTTCATATTCAAATCAATATTGTGTGATTCACATGCTGCTCATTTTTATTTGTAATAATAAACCTTTTCGGACTTTGATTGTCATGTCAGCTGATTTTCTAACAGACCTAGCGCAGTTGGCCAGGAGGGAATGCCTATCTTGACAAGATGCAGCAGCTGAGTCTGGATTGATCACCAGACAACAGTCTCAGGTGCCAAAGGTAAGATGGACAAATCTCTATAGGGAAATTGGGTGGAGATCAGTCCAGTGCTCAGTCCATGGATTAGATCAGACAGTGTGCTTTCAAATTTATTAAAAAGTGAATCCTGATTGGGTACATTGACCATTTGGGGTATTTTGTGCTTGAAACTGAAAAATGTCATCTTTGTCAGTGACATCATGGTAAATCAGTTTCGGTTGGTATGGGGTGTCTCGGGATACTAAGGGGGTCATTCTGATCCCCGCCGGCGGCGGATGCCGCCGGCCTGGCGGGAACCGCCAGAAGACCGTACCGCGGTCAAAAGACCGCGGCGGTCATTCTGAGTTTCCCGCTGGGCTGGCGGGCGACCGCCAGAAGGCCGTCCGCCCACCCAGCGGGAAACCCCCTTCCACGAGGATGCCGGCTCCGAATGGAGCCGGCGGAGTGGAAGGGGTGCGACGGGTGCAGTTGCACCCGTCGCGATTTTCAGTGTCTGCCACGCAGACACTGAAAATCTATGTGGGGCCCTGTTAGGGGGCCCCACGACACCCCTTCCCGCCAGCCAGGTTCTGCCGGTGAAAACCGCCAGAACCAGGCTGGCGGGAAGGGGGTCGGAATCCCCATGGCGGCGCTGCTTGCAGCGCCGCTGTGGAGGATTCCCTGGGGCAGCGGGAAGCCGGCGGGAAACCGCCGGCTTCCCTTTTCTGACCGCGGCTTTACCGCCGTGGTCAGAATGTCCCCGGAAGCAACGCCAGCCTGTTGGCGGTGCTTCTGCGGTCATTGGCCCTGGTGGTCCATGACCGCCAGGGTCAGAATGACCCCCTAAGAGTTAAATCAGTTCATGAAAATCAAAAATGTAAGATGCTCTAGAGAAGTACAGAGCGGCCTAGGACCCAAGTAGACATCCTATCAGAAGAATGCATGAATGAAAGAATTGTGGTGTACTTGCTTCTTCAGAATCGCTTGGAGCCTCAAAAGGCTGTGACTGGGGATCTTCAAATCGGGGCCACTGTGGTCAAGCATGACCCACCTTTCCTACTTCCCTCCAGCGGATAAGGATGAAAACAGCTGTTGGATCCAACCTTTCTCTTTTTACTCTTCTACCTTACCCTTTCCACAGAACGAGCTGGGGCACAAGGTTGGCAGACAGTTAAAAGTGCTCCTGTTTGCGAATGTGTGCAGCAGGGAAAAACGTTGCAGATAAATTGATCCCAGAGAAAGGCCCAGCAAAAAGGAGTCCATCCCCTGCCAAGTACCACCACTATGGTGAAAGCATGTGCTGGTATCTTAAAAATTGGGCAAGTGCTCGAAAGGTGAGGATAAGATGTGTTTTCCCGAGGAAGGTACATTTGACATTCAGAGGCATATTTGCAAGGTTTTAGCGCACGGCAGCACCGCAAGCCTTCTTGCGTCACTGCCCTGTGTTAAAAAAAGGGCAGGAATGTGCTGTATCTATGAGATCCAGCAAATTCCTGTGCTTTTCCCCTGAGCTGGTGCAAAATGGGCTGCCATGCATCAATGCAGATACCCTTAAACCATGGTGCAAGGGTGTCTGCGTTGCAGGGATGCTTGCTTTTGTGCCGGAAGGGATACTTTCCTTCACAAAAACAATAACAAGAAATATGTTCCTCTTTCTCTTTGTGCTGCATTCTGCATAGCGTGTCCCTGCACTCACAGGGATGGTGGCCTGCTGAAGTCAGCAGACCTCCATGTCTGTGACTGCTTTTTAAATAAAGCATTTTTTTTATTTATTTTGCAGCCCGTGTTCCTTAAAGGAAAACGAGTTGCAAAATAAAAAAAATAAGGAAACCTTTTGGTTTCGGTTTTGCAGAGCAGGCAGTGGTCCATTGGACCACTGCCTGCTCTGAAAAACCATTATTAGCAACATTCACAAAGGGGAAGGGGTCCCATGGGGAACACCCTTCCTATTTGCGATTCGCATTCACAATTTGCGAGTCGATACCGACTCGCAAATTGTGAATGTGCATCGCAAAAGGCTTTTTGCATGGTGCAAACTGCGATTTTCACAGTTTGCACCATGCAAAAAGCTTTCTACATCTGGCCCTTATTTCCCTATATTAGCAATGCTTGTGCCCCAAAATCATTCTCAAACTCAAATGATACATGCATAGAAACAACAATGGCTGATTTAATCTGTGCATGAATCTAAGTTTAATCAGTGCAAACAAACACAATATCTCAATGGTTATTACACAAGAACATAACAATATAATTTGAGCAATAGTAATTGAAATACATTTGATTCAATAAAGAAAAGACATCAATAACCATCCACAAGTATGAGAATAACACCTCACTAACCACTAATTAACATTAACATGTTGGGCTTCATGTGAAAAGAATTTAGTAACACAAATTTAGAAAAAAATCTAACTATCAAAAATAGCAGCAGTATTATGTTATCAGCAGTTGGTACCTGAAAACAAAAGACACATAAAAAAATACATTTCATACAATTACCCAGTCACCAAGGTATTCAGCAACAACATTTACTTCGTCGGGGGGACATCAACATCAGACATCAGGATTGGAACAGGATCAGAACAGGAACCAAGTGAGGGGTATGGTTTAGAATTTGGAATTTATGATTACTAAACCATTAAAGAATTTGTTCAGTATTGAACAGACTAAGGGGGTGATTCTGACCGCGGCGGTCGGCGGTCACCGCCCGCCAAGCGGTTCCCGCCGAAAGACCGCTCCGCGGTCAAAAGACCGCGGCGGTCATTCTGGCTTTCCCGCGGGGCCGGCGGGCGACCGCCAGAAGACCGCCGGCCGGCCCAGCGGGAAAGCCCCGTCAACAAGGAAGCCGGCTCAGAATTGAGCCGGCGGAGTTGAAGAGGTGCGACGGGTGCAGTGGCACCCGTCGCGATTTTCACTGTCTGCAAAGCTGACAGTGAAAATCTTTGTGGGGCCCTCTTACGGGGGCCCATCGACACCCCATACCGCCATCCTGTTCCTGGCGGGCGAACCGCCAGGAACAGGAGGGCGGTATGGGGTGTCAGAATCCCCATGGCGGCGCAGCAAGCTGCGCCGCCATGGCGGATTCCCATGGGCAGCGGAAAGTCGGCGGTACACCGCCGGCTTTCCGCTTCTGGCCGCGGCTGTACCGGCGCGGTCAGAATGCCCGGCGGAGCACCGCCAGCCTGTTGGCGGTCCTACCGCCAACCTCCGCCCTGGCGGTAATTACCGCCAGGGTCAGAATGACCCCCTAAGTACACTCAGAAAATAATAAACACCAGCATTGCCAGTTGAATGACAAAATAATAACCAAAGAAGAATGACAAAAGGCAAATGACAAAATCCCCCGAATCAATAGTGACTTAACATTAAATTAAACTTACTAAACACTCTTATTGGTTCAAATAAATATGCGGAGGAAACTATGTCCAATGAGAACACTAACAGATATCAGAATTACATAAAATGTTAGCTTTAAGCCTTTCTATTTGCTGTTATTCCATTGACGAAACTCAAACAAATACATTTGTTATTTCTTCTTCCATTGCTTCTGTAGACCTTTTGGTCAAAACTCCCAGTACATCAACCCCAGATAATGATTGCAAAATATGGAAACATTGCTCTTTACACCATTTTCTCCCTCGAGGAAAAGAACATAGGTTAGAAACATAACTTCAAGCAAAATGTACAAATACAGTGAATGAAGTCAGTTAGGCTACAGAAATGCAGCTAGGAAACAGAACACGCTAGAAACATTTTGTACATATAACATATTCAGTGACTTTGCATCTGCTTCTGCTTTAGTCCAGCAGGGGCCACTAAATACACATTTAATTCTGACATTTATTCTAGCAAAGAAACACACTCTTTTGAAAAGATAGAATATTTCATTAGCTCAAGTTAGCATGGAAAAACATAAAGTAGGCCTTACATATGATGGTCGCCATCAAGTCGATCACAAAACTCAACTTTCCTTAAAAATTAATACACACTGATTAATATCTCAAAATATGAGTATTGTTACATATGTGAAAAATATAACAAAAATCTATGCTGTTACAGTAGCGAAGGCAAAAGTGGTCAAGCAAGTGGCAGTACCAATGAGCATTAAGAGGGTGTTCCAGGAGTATCAGGATGACCTAAAAGAGGTGTATGTGGATCAAAACCCCGTGCTGCTGGTGCAGATGATACAGTAAGAAGGACCAGTCTCTCACCTCAAAATGTGAAGAGATGAACCATGAACTCCTTTTTTTCTTTCTTTGCAAAAAGAATGCTAATGGGACATTATGTTTGTGTTGTATTTATGCTGCCCCACCATTCTATAGTCACATATAAGCCAGAATTGGAATCGGACCCATGTGCAGTGAAGAAGCCCACACATACCCATCAGAACATTGGAGATGATGCCTACCTCTCTTGCATGCCATTGCCTACCCTATATTTTTACATTATCTAGCAGGGCTGCCCTAGAAGATCATTGAAGAAAAGACTCTCAGTTCCAATGCCAAATTCCAATGTGCTGATCCCATAGAAGAGGAGATATTTTGTTCACCACCATGCTTGGATTGGAAGAGATAACTACTAAATAACTATTGCACCACTGAGTGGTGATATATTAAGTGATTATGAATTTGTGAGTGATGACTGATGTATGTGGTGACTGACAGGGAGGGAGTTCAACAAATTTCTGAACTTGTTTCCGATGATGTTTGGGGGCTGATGGGTTAACATTTTTTCCTTAAAGTGATTGGTCTTTCAAACTTTGTGAAATTCACATGCAGGGTCCACTCCTTTTTCTGGTTCCTCAGAAAAGACCAGCCACTTAGTTACCAAACACAAATCTTCACAAAATACTCCAGTTCTGCTTCTCTATTTGTTCTTCAACATCAGTGCAGTTCATAGGTATACCTTGCTCGGTTTGGGACTGAGATGGAGTTACTCAGAATCTGGAGGAGGAGAATGGAAGGAATCGGGTCAAGACCACCTCAACGGCGAGAAGGAGAAAGTTATGGACTTCAAAGAGAAACAATGATGATGGTGAAACCTCTAAGACATAGTACTCACAATGCTCTGTGAACTGGAGAGAGGTGCGTCGATTTGGAAATGCTGCTGAGAATGTGTTTTCTGCATTGCTGGCTCAAACGTGAAACACCTCTCTTTAGTTCTTGCTCTGATTCTGAGTCTTCTTGATACACTCCTGACTTTTCATGAAACTTACATTGCTTCTTTTTATCCTTCTCTATTACTCTATAATACAGTTACTGTTTTTTGTTAATATGCAGGCATTCTCCTAGTCCTCTCCTGCATAAACAAAACTTGGGGAAACCTCGAGACGCCAGCTTATCTGAGGGACAGGTTCAGACAGGCACACAAGAGTGATGGACATTCCAAGAAGAATAGAGATGCAGCGCCCATTTTGGCAATACAGTATCATTTTCCTTTGAACAGTCATAATTATTAGGACTAGGTTAGTTAATCCATAATTTATATACTTCAAAACTAGAAGACATAACATTTAATATATACTATCTGGGGTCTCTCTGGGACAGAAGAACTGTTTACAATGCATTTAACTGAACTGTGTCATACTTATCCCTTCATGTCCTTCCACAACAGATTGATGATGGTGTGCTACTCAGCGCTCCAATGAATATTGTTGCGGTTTCTTTTGTCTAGTGTTTGTCTTCGCACACCTTTCCCCTAATCCTATTTCCATCCATTTATCGAGCCCCTAACTCTCTTCGCCCGGGCTATGCAATTTAATGAGGTGTGACTTACTTTTACACCATAAGTGAATCACATACTTGCTGAGGTGGATGTGGTGAAAGCAACTTCATGACCTTCTAACCTTCTATTACCTGAGCAATATTCCACACTGGCCCCATCAACATCCTCATTTATGTCTTGTTAGTGTGTTGAATTTGAGCCAACTTCACCTGACCATGATTTATTTTTCTAAGTTAAGTTTTATAGCTCTCTACCATTGCTAAAAAGAAGATGATATTGCTAGATTGTATTATCATATCAGTTCTTCTTTGTTGTTTGTCTAATTCTGTCATTGTGTTAGTCTGGTCTCCGTCTTCCTAAATTTATGATATATGACCCACTAACAATCTGTTTTCTTTCAGTTCAGTCTAATTGACAGTGATGGATAACCCTTTGATTAATCCTGCATTTGGAGTTTGCATTGGTGGGAGTGGCACCTTCTGTCTTCCCTGTCAGCATTCTAGCCTGCAACTACTGCTACCTACCACCCCCTTAAGATGCCACCTTAGCAAAAATCCTGCAATAAGACAACTCCCTCGCTTCATCTATTCAGGCAAGAGACAAACTATGGATTGAACTGAACTTGTTTGGTTAGTAATTAAATCTTACTGAAGAATATGTTGTATACTAGGTTTTTGTAGGCAAAACAGGCAATGGCAATTATTCCCTAGTGGCCAATATATAGTTGCAGAGGGCAATAGAGCAAGGGTTTAAGTAATGACATACACTTTTGTTTAGGAGATTAAAAAATAAGGATACACTAAAAGACAGCAATACAAACTAAAACACCAAAATAGAGATTTGAGGTGCAAATGAAGTTTAAAAAAAATCCCCTTAAGGATTTATAAATAGAAAACCTTCCTTCTCCACTCACAACTGTCTCACCCCCTCCCTAAACAAATAATAACCCTGTCCCCAAAAAGACCAATAAAAAAAAAGTCCATCCCAACTCCCTCCCTACCCTCCCAGCCAAAACAAAAATTTTTAAAAAGGGCTTGGAAGCGGGCACTGCTGATATGAGTCCGGAGCTGGTCAAAGCTTGTCTCAATGCTGGTGAGCCAGCTCTCCATGTGGTCCATCCCCTGTAGGATGCAGTTCTAGCAGCCGGGATTTAGCCTGAATGTTCCCAAGCCTCTGCTGCCACAGACGGGCTGCTATCTCCTTCCTGGTTGGTGGAGGTCATCGAGCAGGGGTAGGTATACCTAGAAAAGGAATAATAAAAAGGACAAATTGTAAACAATGCTCTGAACAAAAACGTCTTCAAATGTAGGTAGTGGGTAGCACAGTAGCACTACATTTCTGGCCCCTAGGGACATTGGGATTTGATGTGATTATGATTAGGAGAGTCACAAGGCCATTTTTTATTTGTTTACCCACACATGTCTAAAAATCACTGACTGTCTGGTAGAAATGAATTAAGGCAGAGTAACACCAGATTAAAATAACAATGATTTTTTATTTTCCTTTAGAGACTTTTGTAGTAACTAAACAACCCCATTTAGTGCAAAAATAAAAGTGAATTACCTCTCATTTATGATGAGTAAGGCATTATGTTCTATGGAGTACAAGTTGATGTGCCAACTTGTTGTAGGCATGCTAGCCAGCGCTTCAAATACTTTGCTGACAATTAGCTATCTTTAATTCCAATGGCCCTTCTCCTCCCCAAAAGCCTTTACTTAGTTTCTTTTCTGGCTCCAAGGAGACAGATAAACAAATAAGACACGTCACAGATGTCATGTATAAAATGTGTACATATTTATCCTGTTTGCTCTAAGTAGATGGTGAGGAAAATGATGCACTGCACTAGAGGGAAAGGAATGGGCTATATAGATTGCATTTGGCATGTTCATCACAGAGTATCCTTTACACCAAACTTGAAATCAAATCAGGCACTTACTAGTCCCACTTTACTCACTGGCCTCGCCCACCACCACCATAAATTATTTTAAACAAATCCACTTGCTGGGCAGTAAGGAAAGGACACTTGGTTGATTCTACTGCAGAGGAAGGCAAAGGGATTAGGCAGGTAGGTAAAGCTTTTGCAACAGAAGAATAGAGGGGCATCACTGATCATCGAGTCATCATGTACCTAAGCTTTGGCTTATTCACTCACTATATAGCGAAAGTCTGAAGGAAAAAATCTGAACAGGTGTAAAATGAATCTGTTATGGGAATATTATACTACACTTCTTTGGGCATGGGTGGCAAAATGCCATGGGCGGGGAGGGGTTTGATGAATGATGATGGGATACATATCTGTCTTATTTAACAAATACAGTGAGTCACGGGATTAGAACACAAATTAAAATACCCCTCCCTTTTTTCTTTAGCTTTAATAACCATAAATGATAAACCACAAAGTAAGTGAAGTAGGTGAGCAGCATACCCCTCTACAGAAGAGTTCCCTTTTTTATTCATCCAAGCAATTATTCAATCATCCTTTCATTCTTCCTAATATATTCACCCATAGCCACCATGATTGAAGCTTTACTTTCTCTCATCCAGCCTTTCACCCAAGTTCACAATTCTTTATACATCCATTCAGTACCCCCCTTTCTTTCAAACACCCTTTCACCCATCCATGCATTAACACAGTGCATCCTTTTTCATCCACTCATGCATCATTTCCTTTCACCCTTTTCACCCAACCCTTCTTTTAAACTTCCGTTCTGTCACGTTTCCATCAAGCAATCATTTTCAGCGTACATTATGTTTGCGTTTGCGGAGCTGCAGATAGAAAAGAAGAAAAGTAACCCACCCACCGCTGTAGCTGTAATGCGGGGGTTCACAAATCCAATCATGAAAACGCCTTGTAGTTAGTGAGTTACAGTAATTCTCAATAAGAAAGCAATGTGACTTATCATTGCCCGCCATTGTCGCCACATCTTCCCCTTCTTCATCTGCTCCTACAGTGGTGGAACTTGAGCCAGCTCCAATGGTTGCACTGCCAGGTACACCTCCTCTTCTTAATTTTATTAATCAAACAAATGCAATAGCAATACATTGTCTCAGTTCGGTTGGCACTGCAGTATCTTCTATCAAAAATATCACTCTATGCATTTTCATGGAATGTTAGAAAAGCCAGGTAGTCAAGCCAACCAAAAGCTTTGCTTAATTGTGGAGCAGAGCTATAGCCCATGATGATGATGACGTGGAATCATTGAAGCCTAGTGAAGGGGTGGAATACAAAATGGTCAATGAAAGACAGAAGAAAATTATAATGCAGGGATAACAGGAATTAAACACAAGTTGGATGTGGAGGTGGAAAAAGGGAGAGAGTACAAAGAAAGTAAATAGGGCAAAATTAAAAGTAGTATAAAAGTGGGGAGCAGCAAAGTTTGGGGAAATATTAATAATAATATTAAATAATAGGACTTGCAGAGATGAGAAGAGCCTCTCCAGCTCCTGCCGACCCACCTATGTAATGTCCCTCTTCTTGCACTTGGGTGCTGATGTAAGAAATAAAGAAGATGAACAAAATACATTCGATTTACCAGTAATCTCCACAAGATTATTATATAGCTGGCAAATGCAATAACATTGTACTGAAATAAGATCGCCTATGGTACTAGTATGACTATCGTTGAGTTTGCTATACTTCTAAAATCCCTTTTCCAAATTTCCTTAACAAAAACTACTTCTGGAACTAATACATTGCAATGAATGATCTTAGATTCTATTGTCATTTCGCAACCCCCTTGATGGACCAACTCAGTCTCCATTTTTTGCACTGCATTGATGCATACTTGCATCAGTGTGAAATTGCTTGGGACTGTACAAGCTACATAAAGTCACAGAGAACACTAATTCACTAGGGAGACAGAAGGACAGGGGAGTCTGCTTTGCACTGGCTTCTTAAATAATCGGCCAAAGCAAGTGTCTATGAGTACGATGATTTAGGGCTGAGCACCTGTCTAGCTCTAACTGGATCACATAATAAATAATATTCCTAGCATAAACTAAACATAACTTACCTCACGTTGCAAGTTGCATACTATTCAGAAAAATAAGTTAGCATTGTAGAACACAAACACAATACTATAATACTCACAGAGCCTCAACACCTAGCAGGTCTAGCAGGTCCTGCTCACAGTCAATTCTATCCACCCAGTGGTGCATCAGCTGCTGGGTGGTGTGCTGGACCTCAGTGGTGGCCCTGACACACCAGCACATCCTAGCCCAACACAGCTGATGCTCCTGCAGGGACTAACAGATGCCAGGCCAGCTGCCTGCTGCCTGCTGCCAGCAAAAAGGGGAGGTAGTGCTGCACATAAAAGACCAGTGCTACCACCTCCTCCTCATAAAAGATTGGCTGGGGCTACACCCCTTAGCAGTACCACTGCCCACAAGGTAGGTGGCTGCTGGCTCTCTGGGGGGGCTGGTGCTGTTGCTTCCCCAATCGCCAATGCTGCTTACTCTGCCATACTGCTGGGTGAAGAAGAAAATAATTTATAGGGCGAAAGAAGGAAGAAAAGGGAAAAATAAACAAAACTAAAAATAGTCATGAAAAAGCATGATTTTTTTTTAGAAAACTTAAAAATACAAAGGCTTAAAAACAGAGACTAATAAAATAAATAAAAATGAGGGGTAAATTAATTAGGAGGGTGGAGGAGTGCAAATATAAATTGGGGCTGAAAAAAACAGGATCAGAACCATAAACAGAGTAAAAAACAAGATGGCTGCACCCATGCACACTGCAGTGTGCTGTTTGCATGTGATTTTGAACGTGAGTATGTACTTTTCTACTTCACGGAGTTCCATGTAGCACAACTCTGCACACTCCACCCGGGCCTACCTATAAGTTTCCTACCTCTAATCTACTCTATCAACACCACCCATGTGCCTATTATGGTCTAAAATGCACACAGGTTTGTGCACTTCAGCAACCTGATCCCAAACAGTCACAGCTGAAGTACTCTCATCATGGATGCTAGTCAACACGAAGACATCTCACCTGTCTGCAAATTTCACAGCTAGAAGTTCATCACTACGCAAGGCACTGCACTGTCCCCTCTCAAGTTTTTTATAACCAAGCTCTCTTGGGTAAGTTTTACGATTATATCGGATTGTGCCACAAGCAACAGTATCCACTATGACCAATTCCCTGAACATTTGCACACCAGCATAGATGTTACCTACGAATAAATAGTGGCGTTTGTTAAATAGATCTCTACCCTAACTCCAAAAGTGGATGGACAACCAGGAGTGTCAATACTGCAATCCCTACCAGTGTTCATAGGCATATACAGTCCACCTCTCAGGAAGCATATACATCTTAAATCCATAACATGCCCTCTTGTTAGGAATGTACTGCCTAAAAACCAAATTGCCCTTCAGCAGGACCAAAGACTAGCCCACAGCTATTTCCTTCCCTGGAGCATAGATCTCTGAAAACCGATCTACAAAGTGATCAAAGATAGGCTGAGTCTTAAAAGGATGGTCACAATCAGGGTGATCTTGTGGCAATGCTAAAGCATTATCAACAAAAGGCAGCATCAGAAGCATAAGCAAATACCGATCACCGCTAATTGTTGCAGGAAATATAGCAGTTGCCATCAAGAGAGTAGTAGACCAATATGAAGACAGCAACAGCATCCTTATCAGGGCCATCTAAAAAGTTAAACGCAATAGCTTCATCCAGATTCGTGGGAGTCGACCGGGTAACTCTAGAATGGGGCTTAGGTCTGGCACTGTTGTCCCTCAAATACTGTTCAGCATACAAATTAGTCTGT
The DNA here is from genome assembly GCF_031143425.1 of Pleurodeles waltl. NCBI lineage: Eukaryota > Metazoa > Chordata > Amphibia > Caudata > Salamandridae > Pleurodeles > Pleurodeles waltl. The sequence goes on along the minus strand of NC_090451.1, from coordinate 445,281,602 downwards.
TCAACAATCTCATCAATCTCATCCAATCAAATCCAATTCAAAGCTTTTTTTTGGCAAAAAATACCATAAAAGCGTATTTGGCAAAACGTTTTACATATAAAAACATTTAAGAAAATTCATTAAAATTCACATGAATCTCAGTGAATCCCAGGTCCAATCTCATCCAAAGCAATATAATACAAATATACAACAAATCAATAAGATAAATGTTCAAAAATAAAAAAAATACACGTCATCATAAAATATTAACATATAGCTATATGTACAGGTCTTTCTGCAAAAAGCAATGAGGATCTTTCGGTTCACACAATATTTAAAATACATTACATCTTCCACATAATAACAAAGTAAGAATAATCACAAAGAATTACATCTCGCTAATGTATTACCCCGTTCGGTAAAACTATATATATATATGCAGAATAAATAACTATAGTAAAAATAACATTTATGTGTTAATAGTTAAAGATTTACCTCTAATACACCAGATTTCCTCTAAAAACCTTGCCAGTTCGCATACCACAATCGCACACGGACTTGTTTTGCAGATCCTGAGGGCCGAATGATGGTCCCTGATGCCCAAGGATTTGCATAATGGTCTAATCCTACAAGCCCTATGTTTCTTGTATGCCTGACAAAAAAAATGAAACATGTGCATGTGGGAGAGCTCAAAGGAACTTTTAGCAATACTTTTAAATATGAGTTTCCCGCTCTCTCTAAATCTTGCAAATTACAATGCCCCCATGTAACCGCACAAATAAAGCACCTCCTCTGGCTTGGCTTTTTTAGAGATTTCCATTGCTGGCGTAATGGAACATCTAGAGGATCTATCAGCAAATCTCAAAATGCCACCTGCTTTTTGTTTCAAGGATACAGTTCATTTTAGCAGGTGAGCTGACCATTTATGCGAATCCTCCATCCTGACTCCCAAATAATCAAATTCCAGTACTCTTTCTAGATTTTTGCCATCAAGCATTATCATTTTCCTCACTCTAAGATTGTACCCCTGAACACCATATATTTGGTCCTAAAGGCATTAATTTGTAGTCCATAGTCCCTGTAAACCCCCACAATTTCTCAAAGTGCCTAGGTAGTCCTGAAGCAGTTTGCAAAAGCAATAAAGTACTGTCCACAAACAATAAACATGGCGCCTTAACTCTACCCAGTTTCGGGGCATCACAGACATACAGGTCAGGGATACAAGCATTTATAAAAAGTAAAAAAATTGTGGGGGTCAGCACACAACCAGAGTATAAGTCTTGGATCAGTTGTAGCAAGTGTCCCGGAACTCCAACCCTGCCCATGATCTCACATAATTTATCTTGGGGGACTAAATCAAAAGCGGACTTAAGGTCCAAGAAGGCAACAAAAAGTTTCCCTGCCTCCAAATGGACAGTTTTCCATTTTATAGTTAAAAAGCGAAAGACCTGATCTATTGTACTTGTTTTCTGCCTAAACCCCACCTGCAATTGGCGTAAGGAGTCATTATAATCAATCCAGTCCATAAATATACACAAGACCTGATAGGAAACAAATCGTCTGTAAATTGTCTAGGAGGCTAATTTGTCTATAGTGGCCTGGAATTGACCTATCCACTTTCTTATGGTTTGGAACAATTATCGCACCTCTCCATGATCGGGAAAGTTGGCACCCTGACAAAAATGCATTGGACACTCTATTGATATAAGGTCCTCAAAATTTGAGATCAGATTTAAACATGTCAGAAGGGATTCCATCTAGGCCTGGTGCCTTTCCTGATTTTGGGGCTAAGATTGCTGTCTCTGTTTCCCTTAAGGTAAATGGTATGAGCACACCTGTGCCACAAGTATCTGTCTCTATTATACTCTCATTGCCTACAAAAGGAACTGTCTCATGTTTGTAGAGCTCTAAAAAGTATTGCCTCCTGTTTTCGGCCGAGATATGGCATTCGGGTCTGGGATACTCATTTTGCCCTCTTTTAGCAATGAAAGACCAAAGCCATTTGGAATTATTTTCTTTGGCTGCTTGTAACAAATCTTGCCAGATCACCTCCTCCCAGTTAGTCTTACAGGTCTTCATTATATTGGCATATCACGTCTTGATGTATTTATCTTTTCTCTGTTATTTAACTTTACTACTTCCAAGAGTCTAGCGTTGGCCTGCCTACACTCTTTGTTAAACCATCTACAATTGCCTCCTCTACACTGTTTATTCCCCTTGAAGACTCTGAAAAATAAATCCTTCACAGAGGAAAAAAATACTGCATGTGTAGCCATAAGCTGAGTAGGTGAACATATAGAAGGTGCAACCACTGTTTGGTACTTAAAAACTAAATCATGCATTTTGGCCATTGACCTATTGGAGTTTGCAAAGGTCTCCCATTTTATAGAGTGTTTGTTATTTGTCACTGTAATAGGGAGCATGCCCTCATATTCGCACTGGATATTAACTTTGGTGGAAAACCATCTATCACACTGTACTAAAATGGGTGAGTGGTCACTACTGCATTGTTCTCCCACTCTAACATCTTTGAATTCATGCCAGATCCTTATGTCTATAAGTACGAAGTCAATGGAGCTACCAAAACTCCCTCTAAAAAACATCAGATTGACTGACGTATCAGAGGTAAAGCGCCCATTTCCAGGGTGAAGACCAAGCGTTATCATAAAATCAATAACCTGTAAAGCCCTAGTACTAAATTCAGGGTGTTTTTTGTTTTGACAAAAAGAAAGGGATTCCCCGTGAAGAATCCTCTTACTGTATTAATTCAGAAAAGAGGGAGTTAGGCTCTAGAGGGACATTCAAATCTCCAACTACAGGGACAAAGTGAGAAGAAAGGAATTCCGAGACCAGTGCGCTCAGCAAACTAATGGTAGCAGTGATTTGACTCGGAGGGCCTGGTCTGTTATATACATTAACACACAAAAGCCTAGGGCACTGAATTAGCTTGATTGAAATTGCCAATATATCACATAAGTCGACATATATTTCCTTTGTTTCACCCACTTGAGAAATATTTATCCAAGTAATAAGGCCCCCGCCAGCCCGCCCAACAATGGATGGTCTCACCTGAAAAAAGACAGATGTTGATGCTGTCAATAAACTGCCCCGCTCTGCATCAATGATCTTATTACGAATGCCAGCTACATTCCATGAAATCAGTACAGAGTCAAAAGGGCCAGGTCTAAAAAAATCACTCCTTGGAAACTCATGAGAGGAGATTGTTTTCAACTGATTATCAGTGTCTAACATGTTTACAGTCTCTACCTGAGCTGCACTTGTGGAGGTTACCAGTTCCAGATGTGATTGGAGTCCTATCTCAGTCTGACCTCTATCAGAGAATGGATAGATGGTCGAGGGGTCAGATAATGGGCACAGTCAATCAATGTCAGAAAAGTCATCGGATTGCAATGGGGCCTGGGTCACAGGTGGAGGTATGCCCTCAGAGCCACACACCTTTGTGTGCACCTTCAGATGTAAAAGTGGGGGCACGAATCCCGTACTATGAGGGCCCCTCCTCTCAGTATGTGATGTCCCCTAACTCCAAGACCCTCGCAGTTCTCCTGACATGCTCAAAATACTAAACGAGTTGGGGCACTCACTGAGGATCATAGGTTGTTTCTTCACAAATACCACTGGAGACGAGTGTCCCATGGTATCATGGTTTTAGAGCCCCCCAAGCCACCTGTGCATCGCTCCAAGCGAGAAGACCTGAAAACGATGTTCAAACCATTACTATGGGGATTACATAACTCTAAAGAGAGCAACCCTTCCACCAATTTGGGACAAGCAAGTGTTAGCTCTATAGTGTCCCAGCACACTGGCTTCTCTATGTGGCACGTAACGGAAATGATATCAGAATATGCAATAGATCCACACTGCCTAACATGCCTTATCCAATAGATGACTTTGGGCCAGATGTAGCAACCAGATTGCGACTCGCAAATGGTAAAAATCGCCGTTTGCGAGTCGCAAACCGGAGTTTGCTATTCAGAAATGCCGACCGACTCGCAAAATGCATTTCAGAGTCGCAAATAGGAAGGGGTGTTCCCTTCCTATTTGCGAGTCGCAGTGGTATGCAACTCCATGTGCGACCGCGTACGCGGTCGCAAATGGAGTCGCAGTTACCATCCACTTGAAGTGGATGGTAACCCACTCGCAAACGGGAAGGGGTCCCCATGGGACCCCTTCCCCTTTGTGACTGGACCCCATATTATTTTTTCAGGGCAGGTAGTGGTCCAAGGGACCACTACCTGCCCTGAAAAAATTCCGAAACAAAAGGTTTCGGATTTTTTTTTAAGTGCAGCTCGTTTTCCTTTAAGGAAAACGGGCTACACTTGAAAAAAACAAAACTGCTTTATTTACAAGCAGTCACGGACATGGAGGTCTGCTGACTAAAGCAGGCCTCCATATCAGTGACTGCCCATAGTTGCTATGGGGCCGCAATTCGCGACCCACCTCATTAATATTAATGAGGTGGGTCTTTGCGACCCCATAGCGACTCGCAGAAGGTGTCTGAGACACCTTTCTGCATATGGTTTTGCGACTCGGAAATTGCGAGTTGCTCGGAGTCGCAATTTCCGAGTCGCAAAACCAAGTTTTGCTACATCTGGCCCTTTATTCTTTAATGAAGAGCTGTTTTCCAGTGTAGTAGAGAGTACTGGCGGTACTTTGCACATATAAATTGGATGGCCCTTATCATTATTTTTAAAAGGGGATAATACAGGAAACGAATCACGTCACCTACTCACACGAGAACAGGACACTGTCATAGGTCTCTTCTGATCAGTGAGTCACAGCTAAATGTGGTGTCCAAGGGTGCTCCCATTCCAGCATCCAACCTTGAAGAGCCTACACTAGTTATGGCCCTCTGCTTTTCAGCAATGGGCAACGTGAAGTCTGTATCTTCTTTTTGATTACCGTAATTGATCTTATTCCTATCAGTCTATCGTAGGAGATTAAGCACCTCCTTCATCATTTGTCTAAGCTCTTGTATTTCTTCTTTTAGACTTAAGATGACATTCTCCATTTCCTCCTGAGGGGACGCTTGTACAGGCTAATTGCTTGGTATTTCCATACCTAAATCCAACTTACCGAGGTTCGCTAGTTGATCAGGATCCATCAAGGGTGTAAAGTGATTAGAGCAAGGGATATCATGAACAATTGTGCTACATAATGAAACACCCCCGGGTTTCCATGAAAATAATTTGTAGTCCTAACTTCTGCAGTGGAATCATCACAATTGCACAGGGTTGGCACCACTGGCGTGGTTATTGCTTTGGAACCAGCTTCTCCCTTGTTAAATGATTTTGTTTAAAAAAAAAAGAACAGAGTGAACCACTTTTTTGCCCCTTAGGGATTCTCTGGTCTTTCCCTTTTAGCATAGTTTCAATTTCTTCAATCAATGAATCAATCTGATTGATGACATAGTTTTGATGATTACGAGAAGTTGTGTGGAGTTTAGGAATTTTGGTTGAGGCTGCACCCACTACAGGGCTCCATTTAGCCTTACGCTTGCCCTTGCCCTGGCTTGTTATTAGGAATATAGAATGATCTGGTTGTACTGAGACAATCAAAGAAATCAATGTCATGTTCTTACCTTAGGACTGGGGGGGGTAGCCCAACCCTGCCTCCTTCGGTGTCTGATGGGCATGGACGGGCCCGTGTGCATCACGCATTGTGGGGAGGTCGAAGTGCTATGAGCGCTATGATTCCTGGCGCTATCCCCCTCAGGCAGAAGCCTTCCTGGGACAGAAAGTCACCCTCCAAGACGGTCCCGCTTTGCGGGCGGTCGAAGCGCAATGAGCGCTGTGATTCCTGGTGCCTCCCCCCTCAGGCAGAAGGCTTCCTGGGAAAGAGAGTCCCTCTCCAACAGGGTCCCGCGTTACGGGCGGTCAAAGCGCTAGAAGCACTGTGATTCCTGGTGCCGCCCCCCCTCCAACAGGTTCCCCTCATCCAAAAATATATCGTCCAAAAACAACAGAAAGAAATTTATAGGCAAAAGGTTTTCAGTATTCACCCTGCGCCCTGCTATACCAGCAAAGGCAGGCAATGCTGGGTGTAATATGTTTGGGCCAACTCCGAGTTCAGCTCCTCAAATGGGAAGCATTGCAGCCCCAGGCTGTAATCCAGATGCCTCTTGCTGCACTATTGGCACATTGGTGTCCTGCTCTAAAAGAGGCACTTCCTCTGCACTGAGAATGGCTTTATCATTCGATGAATACTCTCGGACAGAAAGTTCCCTGCCAGAATCTTGCACTTCCTCCTCTGACTGAGATGCAAAGTAAGTCAGAGGAAGATTAAAAAAGCATACCAACAATCTGCTGAGCAGTAATTCTGGGACAAATAAGTCAACCACAACCAACTCTGTGTAAAATAAGTAATAAACAAAGTGTGGCTTTATCACAAAGACCTATGTACTCAACGATACCACTCACTTGCCAGAGACAGCGAGACTCACCAGAACCTACTCTGGACAGACACCACAAGCGCCAACGATATCCCACTGGAAAGGTAAAACAAAACAAAATACTTACAAGACAACACAATACACATTGGGCAGACATTTCACACACAATAAAACAGGAGCTAAACATGCAGCTATTGTTACACCATTTACAAAAAACACATTCATGTAGGGAAATGGTACTCACTTAGAATAAATAGTACAAAAAACATTTTCTTACCAAACACATGCAACTACACAAACTGCAGATCTACCAGTGATGAAAACGCAAGCAAGAATCACAGCAAATGAAATGAAAAGCTATGAACTAGAATAAAAAGGAGAAACAAAACATTATAATCACATATGCAAATGATAAGAAATAAAACAGATAACATTATTAAATGCTATATCATTACCCAAATGCCAGTCCACACACATCGCCAGCCAAGCTCTAATCTACACACACTGCCAGCAGAACTTGAGACACACACAAAACTTTACCTCATGTTTAGTGCAGTTGGGCCTAAAAATATGGCCACTCTGCCCCCAAGAGGGACAGAAAAAAGGCCAAGAGTAAATAAAAACATATTCCGCCAATTGGGTCAACTCTTACCCAAGGGGCCACCCCCAAACATAAATATATACATATCCCTGGTCTAGTGGGTTTCCTGCCCCACTTTGGGGCAAATAGGTGTCCAAAGATGGCCGATCTGCACGAGGGCAGCAGAAAATGGCCAACAGTTCATAAAAAATGTAAATACATTTTTTTCATCCCAATTGGGGCCATCCTTTTCCAAGGGGCCAGCCCCACTGATACATATATAGACTCATCCCTGGTGCTGGTTTTTTTTCTGCCCCGCCCGTGGGCAGGTGGGCCTCCAAATAGGGGATCTGCCTTTGGGGAGGGGGCAAAAATGTCCAAAAGTAAATTAAAACAATTATAATGCTCAATAGGGGCGACTTCTGCCAAAGGGGCCATCCCCAAACATAATATGAAAAACTCTCTGGTGCTAGTTGGTTTTCTGCCCCCTGGGGACAGATGTGCCTCCACCTATGGCTGATCTGCTCCCAGGGGAGCAGAAAACGGCTGAAACAATACTACGTTTATTTGGAAGTGATCCTTGACTAAGGGGTTGCTTCCACCACCTAAACAAATACCCCATGCGCGATCGTGCATCTGGAATGCCCTGCAAAGAAACATCAGGGAGAGAAAAAACTCTTACGCTCTCTCCCAGTGCCTCTGTGCATGCCATAACCCCCCCAGCAGGAAACTTCTACCTGCTCCTTGGAGTCCTGTGAAGCCAAATGGCTTCCAGTATGTCTGGTGGATTGTGAGGACGTTGGTGTGTGCCAGTGCTTCTCCTCTGGGCGGGCTTGAGAATGGAATAGTTCTATCCTCAGCACATGACCACTGGTGCTTATGACGGAAACGTTCCTAAGAGCACTAAAGATGTTAAAGCCAGATGAGCTTGTTTGTATAACTTCTCCCATTGTTGGAACCACAGTCGGTGCAAATGTTTTATAGGACTCTACAGGAATCTAATTGCTCCCTGTGGCCTTGCCATTTAGGAGCAGTTTCAAAGCTTCCCATATTTTAAGTTTATCAGATTATTCAGTTTAGTGGACAGCTCAGGACATAATGGATTTAGTGGACTATTTGACAATTTGATTGTAGGTTTGGCATTGCGGGGCATGTTGACTCGTTATACAAATGCTGATTGAACTATTGGATTTGACTCAAATCCACCTTTGGGTTCTAAACCAGCCACCCAGTGTATCTCTCATTACCACAATGCTTATCAAAGCTGAATTTTATCAGCCAATATCCTGTTTAAGGCCTCGCCATATAAATGTTACCACTGGGTAAGATAGGCAGCATCAGCAATTTTAGGCATATGCCAGAGAAGTGTGTCTTCCAATTAGTAAGCTACAGGTATATGTCATAGTCGGTAGTCAAATACATGCTTATTTTATTTGAGTGTTCTTCTTCAAACATGAATTTCCCTTTTCTTTTTTTAATTCTATAGGTGATATACCTTAGTGTTGCTCTACTAAAGAGGTTTTCAATGTATCCCAACCCATTGTTACAGAAGTGGATCCAATGCAAAAGTCTCAAAATTATTTATTGTTTTGCTTCATATGCACCAGATATTCCAAATCTTTTTCCAATTCCCTCTCAAATGTCCACTAAAGCATAAACATCTGCATTTTAAATGATCAAGGAAAAATAGTGGATTACAGTCAAATGAAACATTTTTAGTAACATATTTAAAAATGTATTTAATCTCAAAGGGTGCAACAAACATGTCAATATATGATTATTGTTTTTCTCGAGACATGAACTAAAGGTTAATCCTGAATCTCTGCCCTTACATGCCCTCTAAATGTCAGGTAACCCAACCCCTCCATATGACCAAGATGTGCCTTGTGAACATTCATCAAGAGATTACATTCATGAGGGTTGGTAATCTGTGGCTTCAGTGCAATGCTACAATTGAGGTCCCACTAATTATAATTGAGAATTTCCATATTGATAGTTCAATGGCAATCATATTACATATATTAGAGTTTTACCTAATTTAGGGCCCTAGATAGCCACAATTCAGTACAGTTGATTAGTAGCCTCTGTTTGGATGTCTTAAAAATTGACCATGCGAGCCTGCAGCAGTTTTATTTACCAGACAAATCCCATAATTCAAGAGGATTGTAACTTCACAAAGAGATCATTTGGTATTAATAAATAAAAGTTGAGTTGGCCAGGCCACCCGTATAGACATGGTAATATGTGTCTCTGTTAGGCAGATAAAATCAAGCTTCTATCCATGCATTTCCTCTCTGATGTCCATACATTTAGAATAGATATTCAGTACATTAGCATTCCAACAATGAATATGTATTCTAGCCGCAGTGAAACATTTTTTTATGCACCAAACATGAATGCTGCAACAACTCAAAGTGGAAAGCGGATATTTTACTAATTCCAACTATCTAAAATGCATTTAATATTTTTACTGCTCCTGGGCCCCACTCCAGCCATCCTTCCCTTTCTGCTCCCTACCATCTGCTATTGTCCACCACCCATCCTAAAAAAGAATGAATTCATGCTTGGACATTTTCAGTGGAAATGTGTAAATGTGTGGTTCTGGGGAAAGGAGAGACTATCTTCACAGGCAGCCTAATCAGGTGATCAGAAAACACCCAAAAAGTTAAAAAAAAAAAAAATCTCAAGAATAATCATGTAGCCAATATCAAAGAAAGGATGGTAATATAAATATTAATAATAATAATAATACAAACATTTAACCTCTAGAATGTTAAGCCTTAATGTCAATCCCCACACCCAGTGAATCTTCACCCACATCAATGAATACAGAAAGCAATACTCGAAACCTAAATCTAATATAAGGTACAAAGAAGATACATTAAAATGAGGAATTATAGTAATCTGAAGGAGCGATAGGCAATATTAGCATCCCTATTGACAATGTAGCAATCATGATTTTGGGATAATGACAAACAAGTCAAGGTACAACCGGATCCAACCCTTTAAGACCTTGGATATTATAGTGTTATTTCAAGGTTGTTTCTCAGCCCTCATTTTTTGGAGCATGTCATTCAACTTGTCAACTTGATAAAAACCTGTAACTAGCCATACCACAGGAATGTGAGACAAGATTGTTGAACAATTTGTGCTTGTAAAGTTGCTTTCTGTAAAATACAGTGATCAGAAGGTACATTTGTTTGCAGTAATGAGCAAATTCAAAAGTTAGAAAAAGATGATGGGTGGCCACTTTGAAAGATTTTACCTCTCTTTATTAGCGATAAATGTCCTCATTAAAAAAAAAAAAAAAAAAATCAATTGAGAAGCCCAAGTCTGTACATGGAAGACCATTTTTTAAATATTTGTGCAACATGACCATATGAGAGAGAAAGCAACGACGTTAATCACAAATTTACATGATACTCACAATGTTTTTTCTTAAAACTAGAATTAAAAGAGACATAACTTTAAAAAAAAAATTCAATCAGTAATTAGAATGTATATGAGAATTTACAATATCACAATTAAATCAATGGGAAATTTAAACATTATGAAGTGTATACAAAATGAAATGTGTGAGTTTGTATTGAATTATGAATTATGTTGCTCCTTCACTTTTAAATGTCTTTATCTCCCCAGTGGGATTAATAAAGCTCCCTATTAGGTCACACAAGCTCCAGGCTTTCTTCGTTTATACTTTGTTCCCTTTTTCTCTTTCTTAAATATTACAAGAGTATATGTTTCCTCTCATCCTGATTCCCTCTTCTGTTACGTAAGCTCCACATGTGTTCCTCTCTTCTGGTGATGCATCAAAGAAGCATCTTACTTCACCTGTGTATGAAAAACAAAATTGGAATACACTTGACTTAATATGGCGACAGAAAGCTAACCTTCTCTTAATTTGTGAGTCTCGCTTCATGAGACATCTGGCTCTCACATTGTATTGGCTCCTATTCCTGAATACAAGTTATCCATCTAGGGATGGAGAAATAGCCTAAATTTCTCAAAATGTATACATACTTATATCTCATTTGCTTTAATTTATGCATCTACATATTTGTAGTAACTGTTATATACGCTTAACTAATACCCAAATGTGACTTCTACAATATTGACTTTGTCATTTGTGAGCAATTCTGCTCTGCCCTTTGACTGTACTGTAATTCAGACATTTATAACAGCCAGGACCTGGGGTGTGCTTTCTACTTTGATGCCCTGTAAGGAGTGATGGTTGGTGCCTCTACAGTGGTTCATCTTCTGTTAATCTGCCACAGTAAACAACTCATGTGTGAATCTAGTGATAATTCATTTATTTACATTGAAGATTTGACTTTCATGCTGAGTTGAAATCTTTTTTGCTAAGCCTATATTTTCTATTTATTGTGAGTTCTATATAGTTCTACTTTTTTCAGCTGCTCAGTGGCAACAGTTGATCTCTATTTTTAGCAATATCAGGACAACCATGTCTTCGATAAGTAAGCTTCAATTCCTCTGAGACCCTCTTTGTCATCACATTTCCACTGTTTTTGCCCTCACAGGAATGCAATTGTTTGAATTATTTTTTGCAGCCTCATCATTTGCTTGAAACATCTACTAGTGTCCAGATGATGAGTTGCTGACTTTTCAAAATAAGTTAAAATGTCAGCTGTAAAAAAGTAGTTTACTGTACCACAATTGTACTCATTTTGACAGTATGTTTGGTCTACTTGTTTCAATTACATGCATCATTACTTTTGTGGTATGATCAACTAATGGGGCAACATTTGTCATCCACTGGGGACCAAACACCCCATTGTAGTGCTTGACTTTCACAGGGTAACAAAGAAGAGCAGCCCAAGGCCTACTCAAGGGAGGTGATGTGGGCTAGCAATCCCCATTCACAGGTACACAATAAGAACGCTTAATAAATGATCGTCCTGTCAGGGTATTTTATTTTGAAGAAGTAAAAAAGTACATTACACACTACTCAATACTATGCAACAATTTATAAACACACATAAGCGGATGGAAATGCTCCTAGGTGACATTGCGTAATCACTCTTGTCCCACCCAAAAGGGGACGGCTAGTTCAACAATCACATGTCAAAACCTTTACATGTATTAAAAAAGCATGATGGAATATCAATTTGGAGAAACTCATTTAACCTTGCTAATAAAACATGCCTACTTTGGACATGAACGATTGTCAGTGTCATTACCTTATTAAAACAGTCACAAGTGAAATGGTGCAAGCATGTATGGGTGATTGGTGAGTAAAAAAATGATTAACACAATCCAAATATGACATTTATAATCACAACTGGTGCAATCATATCACGTCACCCTAGTGGGTATTTGTAGCATACATTTGAAACAACCTTTGACATAAGGCAATTCCACAAAGCCCCTAAAAGGAATCCCATTTGTAATCACAGTGTACAGTTACTTCTTTTCACACCTAGGGGGTTTGTGAAAACATTAAGGTGGTCATTGTGACATTGATGGCGAGTGATAAAGTGGTGGTAATACCATCAACAGGCTGGCAGTACTTACCGCCAAATTACGATCATGGTGGTGATAACTCCCATAGACAGTCAATGTACCACATCAACTGCCAGGGCGTTAACACCACTGACCACGGTGGTAGCCATCAATAGCCAAGCAGAAGACAAGGTAACGTCCACCATAAAATGACACAGCACACTGCCACGGTTTCCTGTGCCGTACCAACGCCATCAAAAGCCTCAACTCAACACAGAAGACCAAAGACTCACCATTACAGATACCGAGAAGTTCAACGCTGCCATGGAACCGGAACTGCAGGTCTTACCGATGCTTTTCTATGCCATGCTCCACCTGGAACACCAATGCCAACAAAGACTATGACGGTGAGTACAGTCACCTAGCACAAGGGAGGGAAGGAAGAAAAGAAGAGTGACACACATACACGCACAATACACACCATCCACACACACACCATAAACACAACCAGCTCCAGAGAAAAACCAGCCTCACAGAACACCGTTAGTACAGAAGTGACAAATATTATACAACAACCATTGTCCAGAAAGGGCCAATGCCAAATCCAAAGTAGAAAAGGCCCACATGGCCACAGGGCAGCGTCAGAGCCCCAACTTGATCCTGACATTCTCCACACCAAACTGTGCAGGGGCAACATGTTGGAAGTGGACAGGCACCTCAGGGGGAAGCTGGGTGGGGGCACATCAGCTGAAGTGGGGAACTTGCCTACTAATTCTGGAGGGGGCTCCATGCCTATTTCCCAATGCTGGGGAGTGCAAGGTCACAGTCTCTGAGATGGGGAACTTGCCCACTGGTTCTAGAGGGGGAAAAACATGCCCATTCCTTTGCCCTGGGAGTGCAAGGACACATTCTTTGAGGTGGGGAACTTGTCCAGTGGTTCTGGAGGAGGATCCATGCCCATTTCAAATTGCTGGGGAGTGCAAGGTCACAGTCTCTGAAGTGGGAATACTTGCCCACTGCTTCTGGAGGGGGCTCCTTGTACAACAGTCACTGCAGGGTGGCCTACATGCCCTCTGCTAAAGGTGAAGGCTTTATTGTCTCTGCTGGGGAGGGTTCTCCCGGGCAGCCTCTGCTGGAGGTGAGGGCTGCATTGTCTCTTCTGGGGGGAGGTGTCTCCTGAGCAGCCTCTGCTGGAGGTGAGGGCTGCTGTGTCACAGCTGGAGGTAAGGGTTGCTGTGTCTTAGCTGGAGGTGAGGGCTGGTGTGTCTCAGCTGGAGGTGAGGGCTCCTTGCCTTTCATTGGTGGTTGAGTGGGAGCCGCTGCTGTTTGGTGGTTGAGTGGGAACATTTCCTTTCCTGGCTGGTGGAGTGGGATCCTTCCCTTTCCTGGCTGGTGGATTGGGATCCTTCACTTTCCTGGCTGGTGGAGTGGGATCCTTTCCTTTCCTGGCAGGTGGAGTGGGATCCTTCACTTTACTGGCTGGTGGAGTGGGATCCTTCCCTTTCCTGGCAGGTGGCAGTTTCTTGCCTCCGTGACTAGGAGATACTTCCACTGTCCCCGTGGACTGTATGGCGAGGTGCTGGGATGGGTAATTACAACCCTGCTCTTACTGGCAGGACAGGGGTTGGAGGGGAGGGAAGAGGTCAAGTTGGGCAAGGAAAAGCTTCTTAGGGATGATGGGGTGGGATGAGCGAGGAGGGATAAGAGTGGAGGTTGAGGGAGAGGTTGTTGGTGGAGTACATCTGCTGGACTTGGGTGCAGGTGCATGGGCTGTGTGCTGATGTGAGGTGGATGGCTGCTGGGTGTCTGAGTGCGTGCGTTTATGTCCCTTAGGAGAGGAGGACCGACAGGGTGGGAGAGAGCACACAGGGGACACATGAATGGATGTTATGGAGGTGTCTGCTAGTGAGGTGTGTGTGTTGCATGGTGTGGTGATAGTGGTGCTGGCTGTTGAAGCAGTGCATGCATGTGTGAGTTCAGATGTCACTGTGAGGGAGGAGGAGGAGGGGGAGACAGTGAAGGCAGTGGATGTTGTTGTGTGTGCAACTGTCAGTTGTTTGTGTGAGTGCTTGTGGCCTGAAGTGTGCTGCCTGTGTTTGACTGTTCTATTCATCTGATGTTTTGTGTGCATGCTTGTCTGTATGTGTGCAAGGGATGGGTTGGGGTTGAGAAGACTCAGAAGTGGTAGTTGGAGGGGGAAAGGTAGGAAAAGGGACAATGGCTGCCATCAGAGAGGAGGCCAGAGCCTGGAACGATCTTGGTTGGGCCGACAATCCACTGTGAATGCCCTCCAGGTATGCATTGCATTGCTGCATCTGGGATGCCAGCCCCTGGATGACATTCACTATGGTTGACTGCCCTACAGAGATGGTTCTCAGGAGGGCAATAGCCTCCTCACTCAGAGCAGCAGGGCTCACTGGGGCAGGGCCTGAGGTGCCTGGGCGAAGGAGAGGCCCACCCTCCTGGGTGAGAGGGCATGGGCAACACGGTGAGGAACTACTGGTAGTGCGGTGCTCGTACGGGGGTGGTGGCTGGGGTGGTCCCGGAGGTGTCCGCCAACACCACAGAGCTCTCATCGAAGGAGAAATTAGAGTCAGTGTTATCATCTCCTGTCTCCAGTGTGGTGCTCCCCTCATCCTCCATCCCACTGCTTCCCTAGGTGTCGGTGGACTCTGCCTTCTAGGTCTTGTGGGATGCAGCTCCCTCAGCCACCGGTGCCTCTTCTCCTCCACCAAATGATGCTAATGCACACATGGACAGGATGATAGAAGAAAAAATGGAGGGAGAGAGAGAAAGGGAACACTGGGTCAATTACAGCACCAACACCACTGTTGGCATACACATTACCATCACACATAAGGTTCAGGATTGAGCACTATGCACCACACTGGCAATCAATTGGCTAGGTGCCACTGCAAGATGAGGACCAAACATTGCCAACTGCAGACCTCCTGGGACCCACTAAGCAATGTCTGACATGGAATACAACCTAGCTAGGTTACCTGATTTTGCTATACACCCATGACCCTTGAGCTGCGTCACGCTGCAATGTCTGACCTGGCATTAAGGGGCACCCTCTGACTCACAACCACCACCCAGATCCCATGCCACCTACCAATGATTGTAGTTATGCCCACTGTACTCACCCCCTTGTGGCTGGTGTGATGCCCTCAATTGCCTATCCAGCTCCGGGTAGGCCACCACCAGAATGCTGGCCATCAGGGGGGTCAGGCTTCGACAGGCACCCCTTCATCGTTGGGAAGCCATCCCCAGCTGGGCCTCTGTGGTCTTCCATGCCCAGCGTCTCAGTCCTCCCACTTTTTCAGACAGTGGGTGCTCCACCTGCTGTAGACCTCCAAGGTCCTAGCTTCCTTGCCGATGGCACACCACAATCCTTTCTTCTGATGGTTGCTGACCTACAGAGGTAATACAGACGGAAGGACACCATTAAACATACAATCCAGCCTGTCACACATATGGCCCACAAATTCCATTTCCATCTCCATTTGCACACACATCACCCGGCGCCCACCATGTACACTGCCAACAGACATACCACCCCCACAAATGACATGATGCTTGCACTCACATCTCCATGCAAGCTTGCCGCATGCATCGTGTCCAAGGTGTACTCACCTGTTGGTCTGGCGGCCCATACAGCAGTCTATACTGGGGTAGGACCCCTTCCACCAAATGCTCCAACTCCTCCGAAGTGAAGGGAGGGGCCCTTTCCCTGGTCACATGGGCCATGGCAGTTTCCAGACACAGGTCACAGTAGCAAACGCAGTGTAGGTGTTGTCCAGTGGAAAGTCAGGAATTGAGTGAGAATGTAGATATAAAGTGGCAGTAACGTCCGCAGCAGTGTACACTGTCACCGCTGATCCCCACTGTACTCCACAGACCCCATACTAGCCCAAGAGGAATTTCACAGCGGTGCAAAACCGCCTTCCTACACGACATCCAATGTCAGCAGAGTTACCTCACTTCCACCTGTCCTTAGATACAGGACAGGTGGTCGCCATTCAATAGAGGTGGACAACATTCAGATAATCCATAACTGCATCATTGCTGATGATTGCACGTACATTGCCATTCCCACTGTCCGATCACATTAATACCCTATGGACACTGAGGTAGTGGTTCCATTGTTCAAATTGTGACTACCTACTCACTCTTGTGTCCCTTAGCTACCTACCACTGTTGATGAATAGAAGGAGGAGACAAGCCCCCATGTACAGACCCCTAGTGTACTTGGTCACACTTGAGGACAGGCACATAATACTTACCTATAAACTGGACAGGGCCACAATCACAGAGCTGTGTGCCCAAATGGAGCCTGATCTGATGTCAGCTATCCGTCATCCCACTGGGATGCCCCATCTTGTGCAAGTCCTATCAGTGCTCCATTTCCTGGCAAATGGTTCTTTCCAAGTGACAGTGGGCTTGGCAGCAAGGATGACACAGCCAATGTTCTCAATCGTGCTGGCAAGAGTTCCGTCTGCCTTGATCAAACACATGTGCAGCTACATTGCTTTCCCCAAGGTGGATGATTTGGCCAAAGTGAAGGCAGTATTCTACGGAATGGGACATATACCCAATATTATTATGGCGATTAACGGAACACATGTTGTGTTTGCCCCCCCCCCCCTCAGCTAGAATGAACAAGTGTTCAGGAATCTGAAGATTTCTACTCACTCAAAGTCCAAATGGTGTGCCTGGTGGACCAGTACATCTCACACGTCACTGCCAAGTATCCGTGGTCAGTGCAGGAGGCCTTTGTTCTGAGGAATAGCAGCAACCCAAATATGATGGCACAACTACAGAGGCACAGAGTGTGGCTAATAGGTGAGCCTGAGTGCCCAACCATGTATGTCAGTGTGTGCCTTCTGGTGTTATCCCCGTACCATTGTGTAAGGCTAATGTTTGTCCCTCAATGCTTGCAGGTGAGTCAGGCTACCCAAACCTATTGTGGCTCCTGACCCCATTGAGGATTGCCAGGACAGGGGCTGAGAATCATTACAATGATGCACATGGAGAAATACCAGGAGAATTACAGAAAGGACCTTTAGCCTCCTGAAGGCCAGGTTCAGATGCCTCCATCTGACAGGTGGATCCCTGTGCTACTCACCCAAGAAGGTCTGCCAGATAGTAATGGCATGCTGCATGTGGCACAACCTGGCCCTCAGACGACATGTGCCTGATCTGCAGGAGGAGGAGACTGGGAATGCCCCTATGGCAGCAGTGGACCTTTAGGACTGTGAGGATGAGAAGGCAGGGGATGAGGATGTGGACAACAGAACATCAGTTATACGTCAATTCTTCCAATGACACATAGGTGAGACAGTGTATCTGACCATTCCTCTTACTATTGTTGCATCTGTGTGGCTGTAACAGGATGACATTCACTTCCTTTGCATCTCTACTAACTGTCCCCTATGGGTTCTCATTTTACAGATGTTGGTGATATTACAACAGTGTACTGATGTGATGACTACAGACATCTACAGGTCATTCATTGTATGCTATCACAGTGTTCAGGTGATTTGAACATGATGTTACTGTTTCCATAAATGCACATTTTCATCACATAACACTATCAGTCAAGTTGTGTTCAAGGGTGTTTATTGGAGTGCAAATAATTGATGGTAAAGTGCAATGGAATGGGTTGATGGTAGAGGAAAGCCTTGGGTATGGTTCCATTCTGTTTGTAGCACAGGTCCAGTGTCCAAGGGGCCATTGGAAGGGAAGCAAAGGCAGTTCGAAATGGACAATGTGACAGGGTAGGGTACAAGGGGGACATTCAGGAGGGTCTTATTTCCTGGTGGTCGTCTTGGCAGTGTCTCTGGCTTATGTCTGGGTCGCAGGGAAAGTTTGTGGGGTGGTTCACCTTCTGCAGGGCGAGGAGTGCTGGTGGGTTGTGGGTCCTGTGGCAGGGCCTCCTGCCCACTTGCTGCAGCGGAAGTGGAGGGCTGGTCAGTAGGCTGGCTACTGGTAGGGGCCCCCTGGTGTGCTGTCCATTCCCTCATGATGTTGGCCATGACTGCCAGCATGGAAACCATGGTGGTTTTGAGGGCCTGTAAGTCCTTCCTGATATCCTGATGGTGTACCACCTGCAGCTGCTTGTTCTCCTGCATGTTGGTAAGGATCTGGCCCATCTTGTCCTGGGATTGTTGGTTAGCCCCCCGGACATTAGTGAATACCTCCTGAAGAGTTGTTTCCCTGAGCCTGTCCTCCCCCTGGTGCACAGCGGTCCTCCAAGTGTCCCTGTACCCGTGTCTCTGTCCCCTGAATGGTGTGCCCACTGGCACTGACTGCAGGACCCTAATTGTCTTGGGTGTGAGGTGTGGATTGGGGTCCAGCCACAGGTGGGAACACTGCTGATTGATGTTTCCTGGGGACAGAGGTGTGGGGACGTTGGGTAGGTGCTGTGGTGCTGGATACTTAATGGAGTAGGCTCTGTGGTGGACTGTGAGTGGGCTGGGGTGGCTGACTGACCAGTGGTCCCTGATGGGCCAGATAGTTCATCCAGCTAATGAAGTCTAGAGTTACTGTCATCACTGGGGGGATCTTCTGTTGGGGGACTAGTTAGACGTGGCACCTCCTCTCCGCGGAGACTGGCTGGTGCACCTGTGGGGATGTAAGTGATGTATTATGCTTCATGTCTGTGACAAATTGAACATCTCTGGCTTCCCCTCTAGTGTTGCTGTTGCCCTTCCACCTCTGTTTGTGTATGGTGATGTATTGTGGGCTTGTCAGTTCTCCATGATGGGCATGCTTTTGTGAAGGGTGTCCATGCAGGGCTGGGAGGGCTGTCCATGCATTGGTATAGCATGCAGGACTAGGCATTGGGGTTAGTCATATTTGTAGGTGCAGTGTGTGGGGTGAAGTGGAGTGATGTGAGTGAGGATGAGGCATGCAGGTATGTGGGTGATAAGTAGTAAATATTGATTCACCAGTGTACAGTCCTCTGGCAACTCCAGTGAGTCCCTCAGAATGCAGGATTGCCAAGACTTGCTCCTCCCATGCTGTGAGCTATTGGGGAGGAGGTGGGGGTCCACCGCTAGTCCTCTGTATGGCGAGCTGGTGCCTTGCAGCCACAGAACGTACCTTCCCCTGTAGGTCATTCCACCTCTTCCTGATGTTGTCCCTTGTTCTTGGAAACTGTCCCCCGGCATTCACCATGTCAATGATTCTCCGCTATAGCTCTATCTTCCTGGCAATGGATATTTACTGTACCTGTGCTCCAAACAGCTGTGGCTCTACTCTGACTATTTCCTCCACCATGACCCGCAACTCCTTATCAGTGAAACGGGGGTGCCTTAGTGGGGGCATGGGTGTTGTGTGTTGGTGAGAGGGGGTTGAGTAATGTGGGGTGTGGGATGTGGGGTGACGGATGTGTGGATGTTTGTGGTGGGTGTGTGTGTAGTTGTCTCAGTGGTCTTGGCTTTAGTAATGTGGCAATAATTGGTGTTTGTAAAGGATTGTGGGTAATGTGGATGTGTGTTATATATTGCTGTGGGTGGGTGTGGTGTGTGTATCAGTGTCAGGTGTTTGTTTCTGGTATTGGCCAATGTTGTGTTGTTTTGTATTTGGGTGGCCATTCTGAGCGCACCGGTGTGTACCGCCAATGGTTTACCATCGTTGAATGTCGGCCATGGTGATTCGTGGGTCATAATGTGGTGGGTGTTGTTTTGTTGGCGTAGCGGTATGGGTGTTTACCACTGACTTTTGGGATGGCGGATTTGTGTATGTGGCAGTGTTTTGTTGGATTGGTGTTTGTGTGTCATAATATGGTGGACAGATATCCGCAACCGCAGCGGTGTGTTGACGGCTGTCAGCACGGCAGTATATGGTTTTTACCACCAATGTCAAAATGAGGGTGTAAATATCCTTCTAAACCATTTCCCAGGCCTCAAGGACTGTGACCATAGTTCCTGCCCCACGAGTGTGCACCACGCCCAGTTGTTTAGCAAAAGCTTCAGGGTGGGGAGTGATTAAAAACTTAGCAAACACTTGAAGGATTATCATTTTAGAGTTCCAACCAACTTAGGGTGAGGAATCTGGCATCTCTTTTGCGTTGGAGGCTGTACTGCTCCTGCAGCACCCCCACACTTTGGAACACTTTAGCAACATTTTAGTGGTGCCTGCATCCTCCTGGGGCCATCACAAGCTGAAAACACGAGTTGTTTTGTCAAGGAATGTGGCTAGGCCACACGGGGCATAATGGGGTGCTCCTTAAACTTCTTTGTAGTTTTAGAGCTGTGGCTTTGCTATGCAGCCTTGTGCTGCACAACTTTCTTTCTCCTTTTTTCTCACTTTTCCACTGGGAGTGCCCTGCCTCTCCTGGGCCACCAATATGCACCATTGGTAGGAGTGTAGCACAAGAAGCCCACCCCTAGCTGCCCCCAGGCTGGCTCAAACATAGCTTGCATTTCTCTGTGCCACCATGGGAGCCAGTGCTTGCTCTTTTCCCAGTTGCACCAGCTTGGGGAAGTGCAGCAACACCCACCTTTCTCCTCTTGACCTTCAGGGACCCAGGGATGGGGTCCTTGGCCCCATCCTGCACATGTGGGGGAGAGCCCCACACAGCTGTATCTTCTCAGGCCCAGGGATGAGGTCCTGGGCTCCTTACTGGAATTGCAAGAGTGTGCACTGGCATTCTCTTGCTGGTGGCTGCTGCAAGGGAAACGCGGATTGTGTTCTGGGCCACTTTTTGATATTCACAGGGGAAAGGGGCTTGATGGCTCTCTCGCATAGGGTCTCATGTATGAGGCCTTAGCCGCACACTGTGCCACCGGAGCGTCATTTTTCTTGATGCTTCATTGGGGGAGTGTGCCTGTCGATATTTACAAGTCCATGCAAAGCCACCTTGCATGGCTTTTCATGGCCTTGTAAATATGGACCACTTTCATGTATAACACTGTGTGAAAGGGGCGTTCCATTGGTGTTGCTTGGGGTGTTTCCACACAACAGCCATGGAACCCAAAGAAATCTGATGCATTCCCAGATTTACAAGTCTAGGAATGCTTCAGATTCTGATGGCATCCAAGGGGTGTCATGGGAGTGAACGAACAGGAAGAAATATCATTAGTTCTCCCCGTCTTTTCCTCTTCCTATGTGTGCTGCATTTTGAAGTAACATAGAAAGAGGAAAACACCTCTTGTGATTGTTTTTGTGCTTGAAGGTTTCCCTTCCTGTACAAAAACAATCATCGCTGCACCATGGTGCACAGGTGTCTATGTTAGCGCTAGGCAGTAATTTGTGCACCTGCACAGAGGTAGGGGACAGAAATGCACAGTATCTTGTAGATATGGCACATGTCTGCCCTTTTCTGGTGGCACAGGGCAGCACATTAAGTGCCTTGCTGTGCCGCCCTGTGCCATGGGCCTTGTAAATGATGCCCCTAGTTTCTTCCTCAGGTGGCCGAGGGATGGGGTCCTATGGCTCTTCCTCATAGTGGGGGGGTATGATGCCAGTCTTCGGCATTACTAAATACGGGTAAAGCACAATGGCACTTTCCCACATTTTTCCTGCTCTAGGGGCAGCCTCCACGACCTGGCCCACCCCAGAGGTGAGTAAAAAAACTGGCGGAGGAGCCCCACACGCTTCATTGCTGTACAGAAAAAGGTCAAAGGTTGCCATACCTTTAAACAGCCACAGATTGGGCCTTGTTAGCCCGATTTGGTTAATCTTCATCTCATTTTGCTCCAGGTGGTGAGCCCTTGCCATCTGGAGCACTTTCTTTAGGCCTCCTGGCCTCAACAGTGACAAACGTTGCAGGGAGCTGGTTGTGCCAGTCTTATGATTTGTTTTGCCCTCTCCTTGCGCTGAGCCCCATCTTTACACCAACTGGTCCTTAGGAAGAGTAAGGGTACCAGTTTCCATGGTCCTGGGGAGTGCCCCACTGGTCCTGGGGTTAATCAGAGTCATAGTACTGGAGCCAGACCATTGCCCAAGGGGCTGCTCCCCACCCTCCAAAACACACACAAACACACACAAAAGAAAAATCCCTCGTGGCCTAGGGGGTATTCCTGATGCATGGTGGCAACCCCATGTGTGATCATGCAGCAAGAATGAATTTCAAAGAGACATTGGGGGTAAGAACAAACTCTTTTCTTTCCTGCCAATACCTCTTTGAAACCACCCACCCCTCCCAGGAGGAACACTCACCTCCTTCTCCTGGAGGGCACTGGAAGCAATTAATGTTCAGTGCCTCTGGCCTGCTATGATGACGCCGGCTTGCAGTGTGTGTGCGGATATCATCAGATCACCTGATAGGGAACAGCGTTGCCGGTGGAAGCACTTCCACTGCCATCACTGGGGGGGCATATTGTGGGTTGGGCCAGGGGAAGAGAGCCAGCGCTTCCCCTGTGGTGGATGCAAGGACGGCTGGGAGCAGTCCTATGCACATGCCGACTGTGTTGTTGGACGGCTCCCAGCCGTCAGATCTACTGAAGGGGTTAAGGCCACAGTTCTGCAAAGTGTTTTGAAGAAGTTTAAAATATGAAAGTTCAGAAATAGTAATGAATGAATTGTTCATTTTGCTTTGTGTTAATTATCATTTTATTGATCTACTTATTTCATCAAGTTCACATGTATATCAAATTTTCTTTCCCAAAGTAAAATGTGTGTGCTTTTCCTTATTAAACCCAGAAGTGTATGATTTAACAGGATTGAGTTCTGTGTGTATCTATGTATGTATGTGTGTATATATGTATATATGTTTGTGTGTGCATGCGTGTTTGTGCATGTGTGTGTATATGATGTGAAAAAATGACTTGAACCCTTAACTTTCATACCTTGTCTTAGGTATTAGACTTTGTGCCTGATTTAGAGTTTAGTTGATGGGTTACTCTGCCACAATCATGAAGAACATCCCACACACCTTAGTGCAAGTGTTTTATACCCTGTGCCATTTGTAATACAGTGGATGGGCTATCAGTAAAGTTTGTGGTAAATATCCCATCTGCTAAACACCTAACCAGGCCCTTTATTTCAAATTTAATAAACACAGCTACTTAATGACAGTGATGAATTCTTAACATCTTATGAAGCTTATTTTTATTGGCACCGTAGTTAATCCTAAACAGATTTGATCTCATAGTCACTAATGTCAGTTTCAAAATTCTCAGGCTGGATTCCTACCATAAATAAGCTATGAACTTCAGATTATGTATGAAGATTGTAATTGTACTCATGTGGGAAGAGATGCCACTCCCTGTTAGTCTAATATAAATTAGAAGAAACATATTAGCATGGTTTTCTGCCTGCTTGTAGAGATGGATGTGAACTAGCAAGGCCACTCTGTTTTCACATGCATATATCCTAAACATTTGGGGGTGAAATTTCTAAATCACTGGGCAGCTCTTTCTGGACATTTTTTTCTTTTGTCATCAAGATATCTTTATCTCCTCTGTAAACGTTGATGTACCGCTGACCAAGAGACCCAAAAAACTGGAGAGATGGTGATACTTAGGGATACACAAGTCATATTCTATAACTTGCAGTGGGCAACAATTATGGTTTTGGGTGATGCAGATGCAATTAGGTGAGTTACCTACTGATTCCCCCTTGTAGATTAAGTGTAAATTAGTGTAAAATTGTCTATCTGTGACTAATTTGGTCTTTTCATGTTTATTTTGTCAAGGAATGTGTATGATGAGAAATGCGATGTGTGTTTTTGCAATGCTGATCATCATATTAAAACAAGCACAGATTAAACCAATTGGGATCACCTTCAGTGCAGCAACCATTGATTCCTCTTAGTAGATGACAATATGCCTATTTACATTTGAAACAATAGGGTATTATGTTGTTTGGAAAACTGCCTGTAGAATGGCCATTGTGCACAATAAGAAGCCTCACTGGCACACCTTATTCTTTTGGTGAGGAGAATGCACTTAGCTGATCATTCGATTTTTCAAGTTGGGTTTCCAAATCCACAGAGAAGCAACTCCTTTAAAATATGATGGCAAGAGACCACTACAAAATAAAGATGCTTATACTAAGCAGGTTAATACAAATCTGCCCCAGTAAACATGTTATCAGGAAAAGGCTTTTATTTACATTCACACTTTACTACTTTGTTTGTCTTCCTTGATTCATGCCTTTCATCAGGATGCCATGTGGGGTAGGCAACTTATTTGTCCCTAGAAATTACTGTCCTCTCAAAATGGTCTTAATAGACTCCTCCACTTCCGGGTCCTGCGAGGTCCCACAGGATTCATGAGAGATCTTTCAAATGACAAAAGCGTAATTGACATGGCTGAAGGCCAGTTGGGGCCTTGGGAGGGCGCAGAATATGTAGACTCTAATGAGAAAGACTTGAACTCAGAGTAATGAAGATTGCAGATAGGAAATTATCCCATTTGTTGTTAAAGTGCAAAGGTGAATACCCAGTTTTTACCTTAGCACAACCTTTGTAATGTAATGAGACACTTGTAATTGCCTCACAGACTGCAGGCAGTGACATTACGTAGAAAAATGAACTCTGGTTAGTGCCATTAGGGGTGTTTCTCATTTCACGGCTTTGCCCATGGGTTATTGCTAAGTACCTTTGCTTATAACTACAAAACATGTAAAAAACAGTATGTTACCGGATGACGCAAATGCTCAGAGTGTAATATACTATTTGTTAAAATGGTTGACTTGGAGTATGGCCATCAGGGCATACAATGGCAAGTGGAATATTGCATGGCATTTTCACTCATGCTATATGTAATTTTCACAGTGTTACACATTTTACGTGGCTTTCAAGTTTGACTCCGTGTAGGACATGGTATTGGAGAGTGTGCTTCAAGTGCAAATTGCGAGATATGGGTGCAGTACAAACCACTGACTATTTGTTAGTTTGGAAAAGGCAGCTTTTAATGAAGCAAGTGCACATAAACCAATTTTTAAACCTGGGCCAAATGCCTTACAAAACTACCCCCTCCCTATATATCAAACCAAACTATCCAATAACCCACTCCAACCCCTAAAGATCCCACCCACGTAACTACCCTGCAAACAACTTTTAACTGTTAACATACCTTTCAACCTTCCAACCAACATTCCTCAACATTTCCAAACTTTAATTTCCCTACTACCTCCCATTAAATCTTAACCTGCAAACTACTAATAATTATCTTTGAACTGCTACCTACCCTCCATTGTAAAATGGCCCTCTTTGAAGGATCACCCTGAACTGGTGAAGTTGTTTACATTACTATTTCAGTAATGTCACTTTTAGAAAGTTGGTATTTCTCTGCACTTACTGCCATCTGTGCCTTACAGACTGTCACTAATTCACGCCTGGTCTGTGCTGGTTGAGAGCTCCCCTTGTGCTTTCCACTCGGACAGCCATAAGCACAGGACACTCAGCTGCAACTACATTTATCTGCATACAGATTAGTTTCTCCGGGCAGGAAGGGTGGAGGGGCTCTCACTTACACTTTAAAGGCCAGTGGCCTGACCACACAAAGGACTGATAACCACACACAGGGATCCTGGTAGAGAGGGCTGGCTTGAAAGGGGACCTTGTGCACGTCAAAACCACCCTTTGAAGTTTTCCCCACTTCAAAGGTAGTTTTGGGCATATACTGTATATACGCATCTGTGACCCTTCAAAATCAGACACTTCTAGATCTACAACTGGACTCGCTAATATACCTGCATTAACCGACCTACTCGGTGCCTATACTCCACAATCTCCTCCAGATATTTTGTCAGAGGGACTGCCTGGCTGCCCAAAGGACGCATCTGGACTGCTTTGCTGGAAGGACTGCCTGCCCTGTTGCTCTGCTGCCTGCTGGCCCCTGACTCTGCTGGAGAGACTCTGCCTTCCCCACAAACACTCTCCAAGGGCTTGGATTGAGCTTGCTTCCTGTTCTGAAGTCTCAGGGCCACAAAGGCTTCACCAAAGAGAAGAAAGTCCCTGCACTTTGGAAAATCAATGCAAAGCCTGCAGAAATCAATGCAGCAGCTGTCTCGCAACTAGAAAATAACCACATTGCCTACTGGATCGATGCAGCACCTGTTCCTTCTTACCAGCATGTCAAGGATTTTCAACGGATCGTTCCTGGGTGTCAAAATATCCCTGCATTGCAGTGAGGAACGAAGGCTGCGGTCCTGGAAATTGACATCACCTTGCAGCATAAAAAGAAACAACGGATTGCATGTGCCGCACCAGAATATCAGACAAAGCTTGTTATTTTTCAACGCATCCCCTCCTCAGCACCCCTGTGCGCCATTCTTTTTAATACATCCCAGGAACTGCATGTTAAAAGAATACAACCAGTGATTCTTCAGGATTGAGACTCATTTAAACCCTTAAAAGGTGATAACACAAAAAAACACAAAAAAATCCAAGGCACTACGTGTAAATAAAGAAAATATTAGTGTCCATATCTCGAGTGTCCATTGATCTTCTTCTTGTTGTAAAGAACCAAATACACAATAATAAGCTGCTTGAGTCCAATTTCTTATTTATTCACTCTGAAATGTTCCCCTTGACCGAAGTCCAAAGTAACAGCCTTCAAAACACAGCTGCGGCAGTAGCTCGGGGATATCCTATCTCCCACTCACTTTAAACAAATATCCATATCATTGAGCATTCATAAAATAAGGGGGCTGAAAAAACTTTTGGCACTATTATTCAAGCTAGTACATAAAGAAACCTGTAATAAAGTGAAGCAATAGAGTGTTGTATTACACAATTAAATCAGCAGTAAAATATAATCCTATGTAAACGTACAGAACATCCATATCTAATGAAGTCAAAATGTCAAATATTACAGTATCACAATAGATCGTGTAATGCCACCATTTAAACAAAAACACAAACATAATTACCAGAAGAGTTATTTTTCTTAACAGAAAGATTTCAAAAGAAAAATATATATGCAAAAATTCAAATATATAGATCCCAGTTACCACATTCTAATAACACATCATATTTACTCTCCCAAAAAGTATTTCATTTCATTATTTGTGTTCAAACCCTCTTCCACTGCTCTTAGTTTTAAGATCCAAATACATTCCTTCCTCCTAAGGGAGAATTCTGGATTATCCCTCCCCGGGGGTCTGGTGTACATGATCAAAACCAAAAAATTAAAAGTTCTTAACTACACCTTGTTTAGGACAATGTATCATGTGTACTACTATGGGGTAACGGACATCCTCCTGTCTCAGGGCACGGTAATGTTCACTTATTCTGATTTTGAATGGTCTGATCGTGCTACCTACATAGAACAATCCACATTTGCATACAATCATGTACACTATGAAATTACTATTACAAGAAATATTGGACAGAATATGAAATTCCTCCCCAATCTGATTTTTGAATGTAGAAATACCGGTTTTTGCCCACTTGCACATTCCACAGTGACCACATTTGTAAAAGCCCTTGTTGCGAGTAGTCAACCAATTATCACTGGGTTTTGCACTAAGATAACTGGGGCATAAGATATTCTTTAAAGTCCTGACCCTACGATAAGTAAAGAGTGGAGTATCAGAGATGCAGTCCTTAAGACTAGCATCCGCTTTCAACACGTGCCAATGTTTAGTCATTCATTTACGTAATAGAGCAGAGGTCTGTGTAAAATTCACTATGCACCGAATATTATCACTGCCTCGGCTAGTTGGTTGTTTTAAGGTCTCTCCTCTAGGAATCCTCATGATTCTATTGCAGGCTCGTCTCAGCGTATGTAACTGATAGCCCCGTTGCCTGAACCTATTTTCCGTGTCGTCAATACATTGCAAGAAATCAGTTTTTGTGCTACAGTTACGTCTGGCACGCACAATCTCCCCATATGAGATAGACTCTATCTGATGACGTGGATGTGCACTGGTGGCATGAAGTATAGAGTTGCAAGCTGTACTCTTCCCATATAGCTGACTCTCAATCTTACCATTGTCAATAAACATTTCCACATTCAAAAACTGAATCTTCATGTTGCTGTATTCCAATGTGAATTTGATATTAAGAATATTAGAGTTAAGATATTCACCGAAACCCTTCAGTTTGGGTATGTCACCTGTCCATATCATTATACAATCATCAATATACCTGCCCCACTAGAGTATATCAGAGTTCAATATTTTTCCCTCTGTACTCCATATTATTTTATGTTCAAAATAGCCCATAAAAAGATTGGCATATGCTGGAGAAAACCGGGATCCCATGGCAACCCCCTGTTTTTGTCGATACCACTCAGTCTTAAAAAGAAAGTAGTTGTTATGTAAAATAATTTCAGTCATATCCAACAACATATTAGTATGTTCATATAAACTGGCTGGTCTGTTATGAAGATAATGTCTCAGTGCTAATAATCCCAACCTATGATCAATACTAGTATAAAGGGATGTCACATCCAAAGTAACTAAAATCATTCCTGGTTCCCAATTTATATCCGCCAGAATACTTAAGATATGCTTGGTGTCCTTAATGAATGAGGGAAGATTAAGGACATACGGTTGCAAGAAAATATCAACAAACCCTGAAAACCTTTCTGTAGGGCCTCCCATGCCTGCTACTATGGGTCTACCTGGTGGAAAAAGTAGATTGTTGTGGATCTTTGGTAAAGTATGCAGACATGGATACCTGGGCCTGAAAACACAAAGAAACAAATATTCATCACAAATATTCATCCTCATTTATTAACTGCTTTTCTGAGCATTGGTTTAGAAAATTGTTAATTTTATTGGATAATGCTGGGATAGGGTTTGATGCAATGTTTTCATAACAAATTTGATCTGCTAATTGGCCATAGATCTCTTCTTCATAATCACGTTTGTTCATAATCACAATATTGCCCCCCCTTATCAGCTTCTCTTATGATAATGTTTTCTAGCACTGAGAGAGATTTTAGGGCTGTGTATTCTTCATTGCTAAGATTTCTGTACTGAAAAAGATTGTGTCTCATATGTCTAGGTTCAAGAGTATTTAAGTCTTGATAAACCAATCTAAAAAAGGTATCTACGCTGTTAGCACTAAAAAGATTTGGTGTCCACTAGATTTAGATTTGAGACCACTGCCAATGGTGTTAGAAGGAATATCCAGATCATCAAGTATCTGTGAAACCATGATCGGATCTTGTTCATAATCAGTGATAGATAGCAAAGTTGCTGTATCATGAATATCCTGAATTGAAAGGGGACAATAATCCAGATTAATATCATATAGGGTATTACTAACCCTATGATCCAATTGAGATGAAAAATATTTTTTAAGTTTCAGGCGTCTAATAAATTGAAAAAAATCTATCTTTGTTTTATAAAAATCACCAAAATCGCCCGGGCAAAAGCCAAGGCCCTTGTTTAATAATGAGAGGTGATGTTCTGATAGTGTCATATCCGATAGATTCCTAATAGAAATAGCACCCTCATTCTTGTCTAATGTTTCTCTTTGTTCCATGATCTGGTTCACATGCCCTTTCTTTCTTCTGAAATTACCTCCTCTCTTGCTCCGCCTTGCTTTACATTGTCTTCTTTTCATCGATTCATTTCCCACTGCCCCTGTCTGATTCTTTGAACCTCCCTTAAAAAAGAAGGGGTCCCTTGTCTGTGTATTTCATCATCCCTTGCAATATTAACACTGATGTCTGACTCACTACTGCTAATTGATGGAACCTTTAGTGAGGATTGGGAACCCATAGCCTGTGTTTGTGAATCTTCACCTTTTCTTATTAGGTGATCATATTTCTGAGAAAAAGTAAATATTCTACCATTCTTATAATCCTGTTCATCTCGTTTAAGTTTGCGTGCCTTTCTCTGGGTAATCTCATTTTGATGTTCATTGATAATTTCCTTCTCTAAATTGGAAATCTCTACTTGTAGTTTTGAGACTTTTCTGTCTGCATTCTCAATCAGAATATCCATTAGTCTTAAAGAGCTAGAAGTTAGCTCCTTCTCCCAATTTTCCAAAAAGTCATCATCTAAATCATCAAAAGTCGAAAAAATATGTGATCTTAGCCCCCTGGGTATCCTATTTAGCTTAACATATTGCTTCAGCGTGGCTCCATCCCACCACCCAGATACTTCTTGTTTCTTAAGTTTCTCTAGTCTAATAAATTTCTCCTTTAGGCCTGATTTCGATTGACAAATCCCACCCGGATTCAGTCTCATGGTATTGCTCTCTGATTCCAAATTCTTAAATAATTCTGCCACTAGTTTATCCCGATCCATGTTGATCAATGAGAGAAAAGAAAAGTGTTAAAATAGTCCAGGTGCCTGGAGCAGCCCACCTATATGTAGATACATCTAATTCCAAAAAAAAGGGAGAAAAATAATATATAGGGATGGCGCCCACAACAACTACACCATTAATTAGTCATTGAACCAATATTGTCACGGTGCTCCTGGAAGAAGGGTCCTCCCAACTCCTCTGAAATTCTCCAAGGAGAATGTCAAAGAACAACACAAAAAAATCCAAGGCACTACGTGTGAATAAAGAAAATATTAGTGTCCCTATCTCGAGCGTCCATACCTCTTCTTCTTGTTGTAAAGAACCAAATACACAATAATCAGCAGCTTGAGTCCAATTTCTTATTTATTCACTCTGAGATGTTCCCCTTGACCGAAGTCCAAAGTAACAGCCTTCAAAACACAGCCAAATGTTCCCCTTGGCCGAAGTCCAAAGTAACAGCCTTCAAAACACAGCCACGGCAGTCACTCAGGGATATCCTCTCTCCCACTCAGTTTAAACAAATATCCACACCATTGAGCATTCATAAAATTAGGGGGCTGAAAAAACCTTTGGCACTATTATTTAAGCCAGTACATAAGGAAACCTGTAATCAAGTGAAGCAATATTGTGTTGTATTACACAATTAAATCAGCAGTAAAACTTAATCCTATGTAAATATACAGAACATTCATATCCAATGAAGTCAAAATGTCAAATGTTACAGTAACACAACAGATCATGTAATGCCACCATTTAAACAAAAACACAAACATAATTACCAGAAGAGTTATTTTTCTTAACAGAAAAATGTCAAAAGAAAAATACATATGCTCAAATTCAAATATATAGGTCACAGTTACCAAATTCTAATAACACATCATATTTACTCTCCCAAAAAGTATTCCATTTCATAATTCGTGTTCAAACCCTCTTCCACTGCTCTTAGTTTTAAGATCCAAATACATTCCTTCCTCCTAAGGGACAATTCTCGATTACACCCCGTGGGTCTTGGTGTACATGATCAAAACCAAAAAAATCAAAGTTCTTAACTACACCTTGTTTAGGACAATGTATCATATGTACTACTATGGGGTAACGGACATCCTCCTGTCTCAGGGCACAGTAATGTTTACTTATTCTGATATTTAATGGTCTGATCGTCCTATCTACATAGAACAATCCAAATCTAAATCCAAGTGGACACCAAATCTTTTTAGTGGTAACAGCATAGAAACCTTTTTTATATTGGTTTGGCAAGACTTAAATACTCTTGAACGTAGACACATGAGACACACTCTTTTTCAGTACAAATATCTTAGCAATGAAGAATACACAGCCCTAAAATCTCACTCAGTACTAGACAACATTATCATAAAAGAAGCTGATAAGGGGGGCAATATTTTGATTATGAACAAATGTGATTATGAACAAGAGATCTACAGCCAATTAGCAGATCAAATTTGTTATGAAATTTTTTTATCAAACCCTATCCTAGCATTATCCAATAAAATTAACAATTTTCTAAAACAATGCACAGAAAAGCAGTTAATAAATGAGGATGAATATTTGTATCTTCGTATTTTCAGGCCCAGGTATCCGTGTCTGTATACTTTACCAAAGATCCACAAGAATCTACTTTTTCCACTAGGTAGACCCATAGTGTCAGGCATGGGAGGCCCTACAGAAAGGCTTTCAGAGTTTGTTGATATTTTCTTGCAACCATTTGTTCTTAATCTTCCCTCATTCATTAAGGACACTAAGCTTATCTTAAGTATTCTGGCGGATATAAATTAGGAATCAGGAATGATTTTAGTTACTTTGGATGTGACATCCCTTTATACTAGTATTGATCATAGGTTGGGATTTTTCGCACTGAGACATTATCTTCATAACAGACCAGCCAGTTTATATGAACATACTAATATGTTGTTGGATATGACTGAAATTATTTTACATAACAACTACTTTCTTTTTAAGAATGAGTGGTATCGACAAAAACAGGGGATTGCCATGGGATCCCGGTTTTCTCCATCATATGCCAATCTTTTTATGGGCTATTTTGAACATAAAATAATATGGAGTTCAGAGGGAAAAATATGGAACTCTGATATACTCTATTGGGGCAGGTATTTTGATGATTGTATAATGATATGGACAGGTGACATACCCAAATTGAAGGGTTTCCTAGAATATTTGAACTCTAATAGTCTTAATATCAAATTCACATTGGAATACAGCACCACGAAGATTCCGTTTTTGGATGTGGAACTGTTTATTGATATTGGTAAGATTGAGAGTCGGCTATATAGGAAAAGTACAGCTTGCAACTCTATACTTCATGCCACCAGTGCACATCCACGTCATCAGATAGAGTCTATTCCATATGGGGAGATGATGGGCCAGACGTAACTGTAGCAGAGAAACTGATTTCTTGTAATGTACTTACGACATGGAAAATAGGTTCAGGCAACGGGGCTATCAGTTACATACGCTGAGACGAGCCTGCAATAGAATCATAAGGATTCCTAGAGGAGATACCTTAAAACAGCCAACTAGCCGAGGTAGTGATAAT
This sequence comes from Pleurodeles waltl, assembly GCF_031143425.1. NCBI lineage: Eukaryota > Metazoa > Chordata > Amphibia > Caudata > Salamandridae > Pleurodeles > Pleurodeles waltl. Next base: position 445,248,433 of record NC_090451.1, on the reverse strand, counting down.
ATTCGGTGCATAGTGAATTTTACACAGACCTCTGCTCTATTACGTAGATGCATGACTGAACATTGGCACGTGTTGAAAGCAGATGCTAGTCTTAAGGACTGCATATCCGATACTCCACTCCACTCTTTACTTATCGTAGGTGCAGGACTTTAAAGAATATCTTATGCCCCCGTTATCTTAGTGCAAAACCCAGTGATAATTGGTTGACTAGTCACAACAAGGGCTTTTACAAATGTGGTCACTGTGGAATGTGCAAGTGGGCGAAAACTGGTATTTCTACATTCAAAAATCATATTGGGGAGGAATTTCATATTCTCTCCAATATTTCTTGTAATACTAATTTCGTAGTGTACATGATTGTTTGTAAATGTGGATTGTTCTATGTAGGTAGCACGATCAGACCATTAAAAATCAGAATAAGTGAACATTACCGTGCCCTGAGACAGGACGATGTCCGATACCCCATAGTAGTACATATGATACATTGTCCTAAAGCCCCCATTTCACATACAACCCTGCTTGCATAGATTGGTGCTGTGGTATGATGCTTAGCATCATCCTAAAATGCCATTTAGTAAGACTAGTAAAGCTAGTTTGGCTGATGAATCTTTCTCAAAGTGGATTTGTTTTTATTTTTTATTTTTTACATTTTGTACTATTGAAGTGCAGTGGAATTTCATATAGAGAGGCGCTGTCCTTGTGCTTTTTAGTAAATCGGGGCCAGGTGTTTACACTAAAAAGAAAAAAATGTGTGTTGATTGTAGGCGAAATGCAACAGTTTGTGGTGCTGACAGCTTGTGCTTGCATTTACCCTTGAATCGTTGAAAACCAGATTTGATTTAGTTTAACGTATATCCTAGTTGGATCGTTGACTGGATGTAAATGGGCCGTCTGCAGTGCTTAATTTGTGCTTGTTGTCTCCGGTGCTGAGCACCGGCCATTATTTTTGAGGGCCGAGGCTTAGACTTCTGCCTCAAGCATTTGCTGCGAGCAAAAGACACATTTGGGAAAGACGGATGAAGGGAAAAACGAAAAAGGGTCACAAAGAGAGAAAGTAGAAACCTGCAAGAGTGAGCTGAAGGGGCAGGGAGTGGCTTTATAGGGATTGAAGAAGCCCGAGATGGCTTCGGGATTATGCTGCCTCTGTATTCCGTGTTCACACATTTAATTGTAGCAACCGCGTGTCTGAGAAGGGCTTTGGGCACCGGCACCTTTTTATTTACAAATTAAGCACTGGTCGTCTGTCTAAATAGGTTGTGTAAAGCATGTACCCTAACATTCAAATGAGGCCAGGGACTGTGATGTCACTGGATGCTTAAACGGCGACGCTTAGACGCGTGCTACGTTGAAGGTCAAAGGTGATTTTTTTTCTTAGTTTTCAATGGCCAAAAGCGCCGAAACGTTCATTTACAACTGTCATCTCTGCCCCAGCACATATCAATCTCGGTTAACATGGGAAGATTTCTCTAGCACCTTGGAGAAATAAAACGTTTTTTCAAAGGAGAATGGCATTTCAAGATCACTATTGAGCTTATGAAAAAAAGATTAGCATTGGTCTTTGAAATTAGTTCAAAAATGCAACTATGCATTGCTATGAATCTTTCTTCAGCAGTGTTTATGGCGTTATTAGGGACATGGCCACTTGAGGCAAACACGCCAAATTGAAACACTGGCTTCATGAAAATTCAAACCCACTTCAATGTTTTGGGATCAAATTTCCAAGTGAAGCGAGTTATTTGATATTCATTTATTGCTTAGAAATGCTGCTCGTGTAATGATGGTTTGTGAAGATGCAGATTGACTGACAGTTCAATAGCTCGTCTTCCAGTCACTCAAAATGAAAGTTTAGAAAAGACGCAAGTGACATTCAGGTTGAGAAGAGCATTGGGAAAGGAGAGCTCGGAGGGAGAAAAAAGGCTCAACATTATTTACGGATGGAAATTAGGATTTAAGTGAAGAAGTCTGATTTCCGACATGAGCAATTAAACATTCAGGTGTGCTGATTTAAGAGATTATCAGAACTACATACATGAAAGAGAAATGGAGATTACTGATTAGTGAAGCATGAAGTGAGGGCAACAGTTTGAGACTGTATTTATGATGTTTATCATTCTGGAAAGTCAGCGATGGGCCCATCGTCTGCCCACCTTAATTAGAAAACTGTATTGGAGCTATGTTCATGAATATTAGCGATAGTTCTTTCTATAAATCGGGCTCTTCTTAAAGGTACGAGAAGACGCATTGCTCAATTCATCCAAGACAAATACAAGATACCGTACAATTGTGTTTAGTCCACTGTTTTCTAGTGATTTTTGGCATCAGCAGCCTAACTTCAAATTAAAAAAAATACATGAACCTACTCATTTGGCAATTGTTGGCCTTTTGGATATATAACCAAAACCATCAAAAGAAGAAAAAAAAGAAAAACGAAAAGGCCATCTCGACAAAATGGGCTGAACATATTTTATAAAATAGCAAAACTCAGCAGCATTGAATAGATACAAATAAATACCGAAATCGCCAGAATAATTTTGACTGGCTCTTCAACTCAAGGAGGGTAGACAAACAACTACATACTTTAAAAAGTACACCAGAAACATCTTCATTTTTTAGAGAAAACTGGAAAGTGTTTTGAGTGTCTTTGTGATTATCTGGAAACATAGGGTACACATTTTTGACAAAAGACATATACTAAAGTAACCTCGTGTAGAACAAACAGCGTTAGTGTTAATAAGAAACGCCTGCATACTTCACAGTAAGAAAGATGACATTATTATTATTCAAGTAATAATATGTAGTAGATACATGGACCCAAGTGATGGTAAAGTTAGCTACTGAAAATGACATGCTAAGAAAATGAGTAAACACATTTATGCCATGAGCCATCATTGTTTTGCTAAAATAAATTTCGAGGCCGACCGATTCTCTTCTTTAGCCTTTTGTATACCAATGGCCTGATTTAGGATTGAAAACAATAGTTGGAGTTCGGCCAAGATAGTGATTCCCTTGCTTTGTTGAGAATCAGGTGAAGTGGTAGGTTCCTACCCTATCCTCCAGGAGGCCAACAGTTTACAATGAAGGTAGACCCAACCTATTTAGAGTCGTCTCCTGCCTCTGATTTTCTATGGGTGCGGTGACCATCTCAGGCATCACAGATTCTGGCAGGGAAAACAAGAAAAGATCCTTGCGCACATGAAGAAATTCCCATGCACATTGGAGTCATTTTTTTTATGATGTTGAAACTCTGACTCTAGAATTTTTTTCAGAAAACCATTAAAATGAATGTCGAATAGGCTATACAAACATGCATCACACTTAGCAATGCTTTGTGACCTCAGTGAATCTGCTGCAACAGTTGGTGGACCGTAGGCACAGTAATCTTCACCAAGCAGTCAGTGAAATGTAGGTATGGCAGTAGTCATTGGCCAGGACAGTAGAGGCCAGTGGCTCCACTGATCTCGTCAGCCGCTGGACTGTGCAAGATCTAAATGGCTCCTAAATCTCACTCATCTCAATGTTTGTGATCTAGATCTCTGTATTGTACAATTTGTAAAACTTGATTGGTCAGTATGGCTTTATGTATGGTTAGGAAACATTAAGATACATACAGTACTAGATCTACAAATGTGTTTCTTTAAGGGGTGCATACAATATTGGAAGTTCAAAAGAGCCAAACCTTCAATTAAGTAAGTGGGGACATGGTTCTCTAAAAGTATGTGGGAATTTCTTAAGATACATTTGTCATGGGGGTCGCCACCAATGACCAATATAGATGTATTCTTACAGAGCTTATTTTTACAGTCTGTGGGATGTGATCGGGCTTCACGCTTACCTGGACAGCCCAGGAGGTCAAAACTGATTAGATTTTTAAACAGATAAATCGATGACAAACAGGAGTGCATATTTGGAACACTGTTAGTCGTGTGATCAGGTTTACCACATGTGGGAAATGCAGTTTAATCAAGAAAAGTGAGAAAGGAAGCTTGGTTCTCTGAGCTGTGAACTAGAACTAAACTGTGGTAGGGGCACAAAAGCTCTATCTGATGTAGCTGACCTTCAGAAACACTTAAGGCTCTCTCTTCTTGTTGTGGCCTATGCTGTATGCAGCCTTTGAGAGGTATCCCTGTAAAACAGAACTCTGGTGATGCTTTCCCTGCTTTTGCTATCCTCCCATACCGCTGCACGTGTGCCCCGTATACACTGCCTGCTACAATGATGCGCAGAGCCCTATGCAGCAATGGCACTACAATTGACTTGAGGCCAAAAGAGTAGCACCATTGATACACTGATGAAGGGGCATAGTGCCTATGGTTCTCCTCCCATCTGATGGAATGATGATTTATTCCAAGAGTGCCTGTTTGTGATGCATCACTTTCAGTGTGGCTGGTTCCTGTTCTAGATGTCTGGTTTTGTGGTCCTAATTCAGGTCCATGTGGATCATATCTCTAACACTATAGTTCCTTCAGGGGTTTTTACCCTCCGGATGACCCTGTTCCTCTGTATGCTAGTCTGCTTGTATAGGGTTCTGAGGTGTGTAAACCTTATCATTGAACTTGCTGACCACTGCACTCACAGCAATCTAGACACTCACCAATTCATATGGGAACCCTGCTTGTTACTGACCCTTTCTGTAAACCACCCTAGAAAACATATAAAGCTTTCAGCACTGCAATGAGCGGCGGCCCAGGGGTGCACTACTTCAGTGTCTCCGATGGAGACATGTAGTCTCTCTTTCTCAATTCAACTTAAGTTCAACATGCTTTCGGTCTCGGTAATGTCATATATCACTGGTGGTCAAATGTGATTTCAATGGTAATTTTAATAAACACAAGATGAAGTTACAATTTTTCAATCATCATCAATCCAAAAGGTATGGAGAATAGGTTTACCACCCTGATGCATTTCAGGCCTTCGCCCTTCGTCAGGGGAATATTCTGTAACAAAATATACAATGTATCTTTCTGAGGGTGAGCTGGAGTCAGGGAGTATACAAGTACATTAGAAGTAAATGCTCCAGAGACATGCGAGAAACATGTGTCATACCATGAAAGCATAATTCAGGCATACGTGTCAAGCCACGTGTCCAAACACATGCCAAAAGAAACAAACTGTAACCTGTACAATGTTGTGTATCCCCGCTGATAGATTGACGCAGGATATACTTTCAAATTCTGAAATAATACCGGCACACAGGTCGCGGTTATGGACTAGCGCGAAACCGCCATTGCCCCCTTTTATTAACATGCCACTCATGTCATGGGCATTCCATTTTTAACTCCCCACGCAGGGGGAATAGCGGCCTGGACGGGGGAGGATCCCCCTCCCAAATGGACCCGTCCATGAGCTGCAAACATAACATTCCTCCTTTACCATAAATAAAACAAAACAAAACAAATGAAAACTTTTCAACACATTTTTCATCACTGAACTGGAGATATTAACTCAAAGTCCAGCATATGACCACACTGCTTCCTTGACATCTTCGCCCACCTTCTCATCAGGTGACTAGGAAGTCCCGCAGCTTACTGGACAGCAGCGGCTTGGAATGGAGATGGTATCTCTCGGACCCACCCTGGGGCGGGGTACTCACCACACGCTTAGGCCCAGTACCAGGCTTCGATTCTTCTGCCAGACCAGCACCCTCCCGTCCTTCCACTGTAGTCCCATGGGGGCCTTCTTGAGTCTCTACACACCGTCCATGAGGTGTATGGACATCCTGCTCCGAGGTGCTGAGACGACTGGTCTCCGACTCTCCACCATCATCATCAGTGGGTGGTAGCACAAGGTCTGCAGCAGCAGTGTCAATGTCAGATCAATTTCGTTTGAAAAGCAATATTTTGTGGGTCACCGATTCATGGCCCTTCTGAGCAGTGACCAGGTTGCCTTTTAGCCTCACCACAGTCCATGGCGTCATCTCAAATGGGAGTCTAAATTTCCCCCGGGATGTCGGTTCCAAACCAACAACTGGTCACCCACATGAAGAGGTGCAGATTTTGCTCGCCTTCTCCATGACACTCGGTCATAGGCAGATTTACGTTGGTGCTGTCTTTCACTGGCCTGCTCCTGCAGAATTCTGGGTACCTCACACTGTGGAATGGTGTCTCCTACTGATCTATTCACGCACAGTGCACTAGGGGCTATCCTGGTGGTAGTATGCATAGTGAGTCTGTATTCCTTTAGGAACACGTACAAGGCACAGTCAAGATTGTGGGCATTGGGCACCGCTATTCTCAGTACTTTATCCAAGGACCGCATGAAGCGCTCAGCTTCACCATTGGCCTTCGACCAGCAAGGTGTAATCTTTCTGTGGACAACCCCCTGTCTTGCGAGGTAGTCGACGAACTCCAGACTAGAAAAAGGTGGGCCATTGTCCATTTGTAGCTCATGAATAAGACCATGAGTGGCCATAACCTTTTCCACACAAGAAATGACCTGTCCAGCCGTGACAGTGTCCAGTATTTCCACTTCAGGATATTTGGAAAAATCGTCAATGATCACCAGCATGTGACGGCCGTCTGGTAAACTCCCTAGGTCAGCACTGGCCCGCTTCCATTGCTGGGATGGAACTGGCTCTGTGATTATCGGGGCTGGAGGCTCTGAAAGACCCACAACCTTACAGGTGTGACACATGCGCAGCACTCTCTTGACGTGTTGATCCAACCCAGGGAACCATACTTTACACCGATGTTGGCCTTTTCTTTTGTCTACTCCTTAATGAGCCTCATGGGTCAAATCCACTATGCGGGATTGCAGGGATTGGGGCACCACCAACCTCAGTCCATGGAGCAGACATCCATCTGGTGACACCGACAGCTCGTGCCGGACCTGATGCAGGGCAGCCAAAGTGTGTCTAGCCTCTTCCGTTTGTCTAGCTATGTTGTGTGTAATTTTATGCCACCTCCCTGTGTGAAAAGCTTTAATGGCCAGTTGGATGCACTCGTCATCTTGGGTGGCCTTCATGAATTCCTTCATAGACACAGGCAATGGTCTTGAGCGCTCGACAACCAGCCAAACATAGTGTTCCACAGCTTCAGCCTCATCCTCCTCTTGTGCGGACACTGGCCTGGCATGTCTTGACAAGTAATCTGCCAGATTTTAAGACCCTGGACGATAGATTACCGTGAACTGATAGTCCTGTAATTGGAGGATCCACTTCTCTATCCTGGGAGGAGAAGTGGATCTTGATCTGTTGAAAAGTGGGTCCAGGGGTTTGTGGTCTGTCACCACCGTGAATGGCTGGCCATATAGATAAAGGTGGAAATGGCGACAGCCCCAGTGAACAGCGATAGCCTCCTTTTCCATATGGGGGTATCTTTGTTCAGTCTCCGTGAGAGCTCAACTCACCTTGCTCACCACGTTGCAATAGAATGGCATCCAGTACCACCGGGCTTTCATTGACTGCTAGTTCTGATTCTTTGGCCGGATCAAAGTATCTGAGCATGGTCTGAGCTGACAATGCCTTCTTGGTGGTGCAGAAAGCATCTTCCTGGGCAGATCTCCACTCCCAGGGGGTGTTGGTCTTTGTCAGTTCGCGGAGAGGAGCCGTGATGGACATCAGATTTTGGATAAACCAACCACAGTACGTGACCATACCAAGAAAACTGAGAACACCTGTGACTGATGTAGGGGCAGGTGCCATTTAAATGTCACGCACCTTCTCCGGGTCTGGCATTACCCCTCTGTCTGAAAAATGATATCCAAAGAAAGCAATGTTATTTTGAAGAAACTCACACTTTTCTCTGTGCAGTGTGAGGCGTGTTCTTGGAGACGCTTGAAGGTGGCTCACAGTCTGTCAAGATGTCCCTCCAGGGTGGGGAGGCGTGTACTAATATGTTATCACTGACGTTGATGATGCCCTCCAGACCCGCTAGCACGCCTCTGATCATGTTCTGAAAGACTTCCGTAGCACTGGAGATTCCAAAACTGAGGTGGGTGTACCACCTGAGTCCCAAGTGGGTCGAGAAAGTGGTGATTGCTCAGGACTCCGGGTCAAGCATGAGTTGGTGATAGTCCGCCCTCAGATCCATCTTTGAGAACCACCTGGACTCACTTACTTCAGCCACGATGTCATCAATGGTTGGTGTTAGGTGAAATTCACGCCAGATTGCTGCGTTGGGGAGCCTTATGTCCGCACAAATTCTCATTTCCCCAGGCTATTTAGGTTTTTGGGTGACCAGGATTGGCGAGACCCACGGGGTGGGTTCCTCCACCTTCTCAATTATACCTGCAGTCTCCAGTTTGTGTAACTCCTCCTCCACTTTAGGACACAGATGGAAAGCAACCCTGAGGTGTTTCAGGGCCACAGGCTGGATAGTCTTGTCAATATAAAGACAATTTGATCTTCCTTTCAGACATCCTATTCCATCAAATTGCTCGGCATATTCCCCTATCAAACTTTCAACGTTTTCTCAATGGACACTGGACGCAAATGACACCAGTCCCAACTGTTCGGCTGTTCGTCAACTCTCCTTGGTGACATAGATGTTGGTCCTGACCGTTTGATCATCATGCTGGATGTCCGTCGTGAACACTCCTGCTAGAGGAAGCAGACTGGATGACGCAAATGCAAATACTTTGGTGGCCGTGGAGTGGAGTGTCGGCTTCAGTTGCAGATCCTTCAGCACCCGAAGGGCCATGATATTAATGGAGGCTCCCTTGTCTATCAGTGCTGTCACTGGCTTGCCTCCCACCGTTAGGCTGCACTTAGCTATTAGTTTCTTAAGACTGCCTCCAGGTCACATGGCATGGATGACGTGTATAACACCTTCTGACTCATTGTCATCCATGTCCCCCTCAGCTTCATCCGAGGTACGTACTTCTGCTGCCTGCACTGTCTTGTGCTGATTTGTCTTTTTGGAAGTGGTTGATCGGCATACCTTGGCAAAATGGTTTAGTCTGTTGCAATTTACACACCATTTCCCTTGGGCTGGGCATTGTCCTTGTTGGGGGTAGGGCCCTCCGCACATGTAGCATGCATGTGATGTTGCACCGGACTTCGCTTGTGACTTCTTTTGATCCCCTGAGGCCATGGTGAACACATTCACCGGTTCTGTCTTGACTGGTTTTTGCAGGGCAGCCTCCATGTGAGATACCCGAGCCTTTGATAGTTCCTTGGATCTCCCCAGCGTGAGCATGTTGGCCATTGACATCCCAGGGACTTGTAATATGTTCTTTCGAAGTTTGACAGAGTGGCAACCTTGTATGAAGTGGGCGATTTCATAATCGGCGTCTGGTAGGGTGAAGGTGCTTGCCAGTTCCCGCAATCTTGCATAGAACGTGTCTACCGATTCCTCCTGGAGTTGTCGAGCCTGGCGTACAAGGAACCTTTCATAGTCTGGGTTGGCTAATGGCTCAAAATGGGCTGTGAGTTCTCTCTTCAGCGACTGGTACGTGAAAGGGGGTTCTTCTTCCGTGAAGGACTTACTGATCTTGTGTATCGCCACCCCTCCCAGATTTAAGAGCATGGGATGTTGTCGATCATTGTCCAGGGCGACAGCTGAAAAGTACATCTCGAGTCGCTCCACCCATTCTTTCCACTTCGCTGCCTGGGCTGGCGGCAGGCCTTCGATTATGAAGGAGTCCAGTGTCGGTATGGATGCCATTATGTACCACCAGCAACGATCACACACTTCCCGGTGATTACTACAGCACCTGACAGTCACTCACCTGCAAACTGTGGTTTTGTGCTCCACTAGCAACGTGCGGGGCTACTATGAGGGTCCCCAGCAAAGTAAGTATTGTAGATAAGGTGATCCTTGGGGCAGAGAGTGGCCTTTGAAGACCACCATCAATGTTGCAGCCATCACTGACCACTTTCACCACTGTTGGGACCTCTTGAGAAGTGAGTAGCACAGCCTGAGCCTCCCTTCCGCCACCTGGAGCTCTTCAGGCCAAAACAAAAGCCCCAGGCCTTGCCCACGACGTGGCAGTCGCGTCACAGGCCCCAAGATGAAAAAGACAGGCCTCCTGTCAGTACAAGGAGCCTAATGGGGGCGGAGCCAGCACGTTTAAAGACCTGTCTTTAGTTCTAACAGTCTCTACCAGATAAGCTGAAATAGCCATTATCGTTTGCTCGCATTAAGAGTGCTCCTATAGCATGATCTTACTTCTCTGATTTGGAATGGGACACTGGATTTTATTACTTGTAGAAGAAGGGACTTTGGTTAATGACATCTTTTGTTATCCCATGGGTTACTTTCTCTCCCAATCTTTGGTACAACAGGGGTGGTGCACATTAGGTGTTGAAGAAGTTCCTTCAATTGATAAAACAATCATGAAAGGATCTCCATGACAGGGAGTTTACTCCATGGTAAATCAACATATGGTTCAAAAGTCTAAGAGAAGGTTTCATAGGTTTTAGTTAGGACTTTCTGATTGGCTAACAACATAGGCCATTTAATTGACCTGTGGTTATTGCTTAGTAAGGGTTCTGCTATAGCTGTGCTGAAGTTCCATAAAGAGTCAGGAATAAGTGCCTGGCATAAACTAAGCTGTAGAGTACAGTGGTCACTGACAGTTCTTGGCATCACTACAAAATCAACCCCTTTATCCCACAAGACTGTGTTCAAAAGAAAATATTATATTCTACTGTTTCACTTCCTCCTGATGAACCTGTGTATATGGGCTCGATTGGATTTTGATTCACTGTTGCTGATGTGTAAACTATGTGTCAAAGTCAGCTGGGTGAGCTACGCAGTCTCTGCAGTAGCATGTGTAAATTGGATAGCCTCCTCTTCTTTGGTTATCAGGTTCATGATTTTGTCTGGCTTTGTAAATAGGCCCTCAACATTCCAAGACAAAATCTTGAGAGATTGTATATCATCCAATTCCACCAGAGGGCTATCTGGGATAGAATTATCTCCCTTATGGGTTGACCCTTTGACCTTGTCTAGACCTTGAACGGCTCTGAATGATGTGTACTAAGACTGTAAAAGGGAGTACCAAGTCTATTTTACAGTTGAGGTAGGTCAGAAGCAGAGGATGCTGAATTATGCGGGTTAGAGAATGATAGGTAATCACCCTTTAATGATGTATCAACAGGGCTTAGCTTTGGGGAGCTTTTTGCCATTGAGGCTTTGGGGCTGCATCAAAATGAGACACCCTATGTTCAGAGACAGGGACAGAAGGGTTAGACAGAGAGCAAGTTTAAATTGATTCCTAAGGAGGCATTAGGGAGAGAAAGTACCCCAAGGATAAGAGTAATTTAACAAATTTGTATTCTGGTAAGGACAACTTAATCATATCATGTGTGTCCCTGTTACTAGTAATGCATTGCATACACACTATGGCAGAAAAAAGGAGCAATATGAAATCACACTCTGAGCTTATCTAATAAATTATCTTATTTCTTAAAGAATCATTATCTTTCTTCACAAGTTTGCTAAGCTTGGGAACATTAATCATTTAAACAGATCCACCCTCTGTGTTAGCCCTCCCTCTGGATACATCATTGAACGCAGAATGATAAAAGCCAGGTGGGTATTTAATAAACACCTGGGGGATCAGAAAGCTTAATAGGAAGCCCCCTCCTGTGTGAAGCATCAGTTGGAACATGCAAGACTTGAGGCAAGATATCTGACTTTTGATCATAATAATCACATGGGGCACAAGAGTAGGTATCCAGGACATAGAGCCTGATTTAGAGTTTTGCAGATGATCTACTCTGTCACAAACGTGATCGATATTCCGTCCACTGTATTACGATGCCCAAGGGATATAATGAAATTGTAGTAAGGTGGAGGAGATATCCCTCACATTTGTGACCCCTTCCACTAAACCCTAGATCAGGCCCATAGTCATTAGGTGACAGATGGGTTCATTGGGTCCATTACTAGGTGTGGCTTAGTGGACTGCAAACCTTAACCTATGCCCTGCTTGCCAGCAGACTCGACTATGGCTATGCCCTCTACACTGTTACCACCCAGAAGAACCTCAAGAACTTACAGTTCATCAAAAACACCTCCACCAGACTCATCCTGGATAGTCCCTGCGAATATGTCTGCAGTCACCTAAGAGACCTCCACTGGCTCCTGAACGAGAAGAGAATGAACTTCAAGCTCCTTGTCCTTGCTTTCAAGGCCCTCCACGATCCAGCACCTGCCTTTTCTCAACCACTACATCACCTTCTACTCCCCCACCAGACCTTTCAGCTCCACTCAACAAGCACTAGCCACCGTACTCTACATACAGAAGACCTCGGCTGATGGGAGATCCTTCACCTACCTCGCACCAAAGAGCTGGAGCACCCTGCCCCTGCACCTCAGGCAGTCACAATCGCTATCCCAGTTCAAAAAGGACCTTAAAACCTGGTTGTTCAGCTCAGAGGACAAACCCCCCTAAGTGCCTTGAGACCCTTATGGGTGAGTAGTTGCAGTTTGCAAACTCTGATTGATTGATTGAACTTGTTTTGTGTGACATGTGGGGTGCAGGCCTTGTCATATCTTAGTCAAGTTTTGAGTCTGGTGAATAATGCCCGTGGGTAAACAGAGTTCACATTCGCCAATAGATATGAGTTCTTTGTACTAGATTTTGGACCAAAGCTTTGAATTCCTTCACATCGTGAGATAGGAAATCACGTCTAGAAATCAAGATTTCTGAGACATAGGGCCTGCCCTCCTTGTGGGGTCCTGAAAATGTTCTCCTTGCTGTGTGAAAAGCTGGGACTGATTATCTGATTTTAGCATCAACAAGGGAAAGTATCTATTTGAACAAGAAACTGCTGGTTCAGTAGAAGAAAGTGAACTTGGGGAGCAGGCTGTTTCCAAAGTCGGGTCAATTGAACCTAAGCCCTTGGGTGAAACATCAGAAGAACATGTTTCCTTGGAGTGGCAAGCACCATTATTTATGTTGGGCAATTGTCAGTTTGAGTCTCTCTGGAAGTATATTATTCATTGGGTGCTTTTATTTTGCATGATGAATGCCCTCTTGTAGAAACAATGATTCAGTCACTTGAATCACATCATTAATCTCATTGAGGGTACAGTTTTCAGCTGCATGTCTTGAGGTCTTTGGTAATCCTGCAGTTCCCGGTAAGGACAATTTTTGCTTCCTCATATGTAATGTAAAGCAGGCAGCAATGAACAAGACAATGAGAAAAAAAGACAATTGGGCCATAAAAAGATAACAGATCAGAACAATAAACCATTCATTAAACAGAAATTCATCCTAAGTGCAGGAGCCAAGAGAGAGGGCCCATCGTCTTCCTGCCTATAACATCTCATTGATCCTTTGGTCATTCTCTTTCTCAGGTGCAGGTGTATTAAGAGGACTTGGAATCCTCCACAGCCAGTGCTGTGTCCCGAGCAGTGGGACTCATTGATGCTCTTTACAGTGCAAAACATTGACTTCTCTTCACTCCTCTGGCTCTTCTCCTTTACCAACTTAAGGACAGGTTTATTGTGGGGCCTGGAGACTCTAACAACACGCACACTCATCAACGCAGCAGAGTCAGTACTGTATGGGCATCCAGTTAGAGAGCTGTCAGCATGGCACCAACACTGGGCAACATAGTTAAGCAATCAGCCAAAACAAGGGCAATGAGACACCCGTGCCTGCAAATAAGGCACCAGCACCCCAGCACTCCTCACCACACAGGCCCAGTCCAACAGCCAGAGAAAATGCTGAAATGTGGGTCTCTAAGTAGCCCAGACAATCATGTCCTGATATGCAGAGAGAGCACTCCTCATGCCCACAGATTCTCCTAAGCCAAAAGCAGCAGGCTTCATCCGATCACAGCTGCCACACAGCTCTTTGCTGGCATCTTCAACTGCTCAGCATCGTGGGCCAGGAATCAATTCCAGTCACCTGTGTCACAACAGCAAGGGTGATCTCAGAGGTCCGGATTCCTTACTTTACCCAAAACAGATTACTTCCTCTAAGAATGGTTCTCCATGATAAATCTGAGTCATACACTAGACTACTGATGTCAAAGTGAATGTGAAAAAGTGCAACTGCCACAGTTAAGGGGTAACAGAAATTAAAAGGTCAGAGTTTCTGATCCTCAACACTGAAATAATCAGTGGCTGCAGGCCAGTTTGTATGTCAAAAGAGACCCAAAAGAACATAATAAGTCCTAAACCTTTATGTATCGGCAGAGAGCCACCATTCTAACAGCCATACTAGATGTAAAGCTAAATTTGGTTGCTTATAATAACTCACCTTCTAAATTGACTCAGGGTCAGCCGTCACAACCCGCAGGTACCTGTGATTTTGTTCCATAGAATATACGACTGCCAGCAATCCGTTCAGTGTTTTTTTTCAGAGGTGGAAAGCTGGGGAAGGCCACAGCCAAGTTAAGCTCTAACCCACCCGGGGGATGATCCATGTGGAAGTCCTTAGGAAGACAAACCAGTTTTTATCTTTAGCAGACATTCTCAGTGAGTTTTCCTTAAATGCTGATTTGGAACTGGAAAAGAAAGGAAACACACATTGGGGTGTTAAGAAACCATATAAAGGTGGCAGATTTATATTGAAATATTGTTATTCTTATAACTTGCCGGAATCCCTCTGTATATACTTTGTTCTCCATTTCAGTGCCATATTAATGGCAAAAAAGCTATACAAATTCAAATTGCCTACAATAATAGTTTGAGATATCACTGCATTATTGTGACGTCTATCAATCATTGTTTGAGGTGCATTTATGGTGACAGTGATACCTTAATGTTATGCTTAATTACAACAGATTTTGTCAGCTACTCAGTGTAAGAAATTGGGTTACTGGTTGAGGGGAGAACCCTTCTCAAGCAGAAACCATAATTCTTCTCAGGAAGAAGTCACAAGCAAACCATAAATTAACCTGTGCTCAACCCCTGGGTAGCAGTCAGGCTTAACTCAGAGGCAACGGGTAGAGTATTTGTGCAACACTTCAAACAGTAACACAGTAAAAATACACCACCACCACAAAAAGATTTCACAGCAGTTTAGAAAAATATAGTAAATATTATTAATGAACCAAGACCAAAAATGACAAAAATCTAATCAGTAGAACTGAAGATATTCAGGGATATTTTTTTCAAGAGGTTGCACTAGTCATGCATCGTGTAATTTGATGCTAGTCTGGCGCATGTAGTATGTCATATCAAAAAATCGATGTATCTGCAAAAATGCATAATTTTTTACATATTGCGTGGGGTAAGAGCTGTTCTGAATCAAACTGTGTTACACAGGAATTAATATATGCAATGTAGGTGTTCCTGGGCAAAGTCCAATGCAACAGTAAAACGGTTATGTTTATTAGAATAGCACTTTGTCATGCATCGTGGAGTTGTGAATATAATGCTAGAAATGCACAAGAATTGCTGTGCATCGGCAACCCAGGAGTTGGAAGTGATGCAGTGGTCATAGTACAATTTCCCCACCGCTGGACCTGGCCCTTTTTGCAGGGTTGTCCCCACACTTTTTGCCTTCTTCCTCCTACTTTTCCTGACCTGTTTTTGTTGACTTCAAGACTCTGGACTCTTTACCACTGCTAACCAGTGCTAAAGTGCGTATGATCTCTTTCATCAACAAACAGCTCTACGAACACCTCGAAAAATGTAACCTACTCACCTCCTCCCAATGCAGTTTCTGCTCCAACCAGAGCACTGAGAGCTCCATTTTCACCTCAATGGATGACATCAGGTCCCTCCTCAACCACAGAGAAAAAGTGGCCCTGATCTTCCTCACCTTTTCAGATGCTTTTCGCTCCATCTCCCACCTCACCATCACTGCCAGACTCCACTACATCGGGATCTGATGCAGTGCCCTCAAATGGATCCATGCCTTCATCACAGGCTGCACTCAGAGGGTCTACCTTCCACCCTTCACCTCAGAACCAAAGAGCAACATATGCAGTGTCCCCCAGGGATCCTCTCAGCCCCACTATGAGAAAGTAGCCTCTTTCTAGCATGGCTACCCCCACTTTTGGCCTGTTTGTGAGTGTGTGTCAGTTTGTTTTTACTGTCTCACTGGGATCCAGCTAGCCAGGACCCCAGTGCTCATAGTTAAAACCCTATTCATCAGTCTGTTTTGCCTGTCTCACTGAGATCCTGCTAGCCAGGACCCCAAGTCTCAGAGTTTGTGGCCTATTTGTGGGTTGTCAGTAGTGCTTAATTGTGTCACTGAAGTTCTGATTACCAGAACTCCAGTGCTTATTCTCTCTGTGCTTCCAAATTAGTCACTATAGTTTAGTGACTTCATATTCCAATTCCAATTGGCACACTGGACCACCCTTATAAGTCCCTAGTATATGGCACCTAGCTACTCAGGGCATTGGTGTTCCAGGAGATCATTATGGTCTGCAGCATTTCTTTTGGCACCCTCAAGGAGCTCAGATACACCATTCTTCTGGACTGCCACTGCAGCCTGAGTGAAATAGTGCACACACTATTTCACAGCCATTTTCACTTCACTTAAGTAACTTATAAGTCACCTGTATGTCTAACCTTCAGTTACTGAAGGGTAGGTGCAAAGTTACTAAGTGTGAGTGCACCCTTGCACTAGCAAAGGTGCCCCCACGCTCTCCAGGGCCAATTCCCGGACTTTGTGAGTGAGGGGGTACCATTACACATATGCATTACATATAGGTCAATACCTATATGTAGCTTTACAATGGTAACTCTGAATATGGCCATGTAAGGTGTCGAAGATGATGGAATTGTACCCCCTATTCCAAATCTGGTATTGGGGGGGCAATTCCATGCATCCTGGGGGCTCCACCATGGATCCCCAGTACTGTCAAACCAGCTCTCTGAGACGTGCACTGCAGCTGCTGCCACCTCACAGACAGAGTTCTGCCCTCCTGGGGTCTGAGCAGCTCATTAGCAGGAGGGCAGAAAAAGCATTTCCTTTGGGAGGAGGGTGTTACATCATCTCCCTTTGGAAATAGGTGTTACAGGCTTGGGAGAGGTAGACTCCCAGAGCCTCTGAAAATGCTTTGAAGGGCACATATGGTGCGAAACTGGACAAAGGAAAGGGGAGCGACCACTCCCCTGTCCATCACCACTCCAGGGGTGGTGTCTAGAGCTCCTCCAGTGTGTCCTTGGCATTAGTCATCTTGTTTTCCAAGGTGTGGGGACACTCTGAAGATCTCTGAGTGGCCAGTGCCAGCAGGTGACATAAGAGACCCCTCCTGATAGGTGCATAACTGGTTAGGTAGCCAATCCCCCTCTCAGGGCAATTTAGGGTCTCTCCTGTGGGTTCCTCTTCAGATTCAGCTTGCAAGTTTCCTCCAGGAATCCTCTGTATCCTTGCTTCAGCTTCTGACCATCGGATCAACTGCAGACTACTCCAGGAACCACTGTAACTGCAACAAAGTATCCAGAAAGGCTACTCTGACCCTGCAACTTCAGCTCCAGCCAGCAACAGCAACAGTTTCCAAGGTGTGCACACTCTGAGGACTCCCAGCCTTCACCATGCACCTGAAGAATCAAAGGAACATCATGTGGAGTGACGGAGTCACTTCCCTGCTCCTGCAGGCACCTTCCAAGGTGACAACCGGTTCTCTGGGACTCCTCTCCTGAAGACGAGCGTGCTCCCTGGAACACAGGTGGTAGACCCCTCTGACCCAGACTGTCCTAAGGTCCAGCTGTCCAAAGTTGGCAGAGGTAAGAGCTTCCTTTCCTGGTTTGCGCCAGTACCCCTGTGCTCAGCATCATCTCTAGCTCCTTGGACTTCTGTGCACTTCTTCTAAGAATCTTTCACGCACAGTGTAGCCCAGGTCCGCAGCACTCCATCCTATGACGCACAACTCGCTGAGTTGTTCTCCGGTGTTGTGGGAACTTCTTTTGTTGTGCTGCGCCAACAGCAATTTGCACCTTCTTTGTCCCCATGTCCTGGGACTCCCGTGGGTGCTGCCTGGTCATCTGTGGGCTCTCTCCAGTGTTGGGAGCCCCCTCTGCCTCCTCAGTCCAAGTTGAGGCACCCAGGTCCCTCCTGGGTCCTGGCATTGCAATTGTGATACAAAACGTGACCTTGTTTGATCCAAGGCTTGTTGGACAATTCCAGAGCCGCAAACAGCCTGCAACCAACATCTCGACGTGGGACATCTCCTGCACCAAGCAGGAACCCGCAGCCATCTTCTTTGGAGCTCTTCTGCAGACTTCTTCTAACCAGAGAATCCTCTTTGCACCATCTTCCAGGTTGTCAGGGGCTCCTGTCCTTCCTGGAATCTTCTGCGACTTCTGGACTTGGTCTCTTCACAGGTCTTCAGGTCTAGGAATCCTCCATTTGTTGCTTGCAGTGTTTGATTCCTGCAATAACTCTTATCACAACTTGTAATGTGTCCTGAGGAAACTTGCAGTACTTTACTCCTACTTTCCTGGGCTCTGGGGCTGGGTATTTTACTTAGCTTTGGTATTTTCTTGCACTCCCAGTGCCCCTCTACACACTACACTTGCCTAGGGGGAATTAGTGATTCACATTTGGTATATGGTTTCTTAGTATATAGTTTGTGTTGCCCCTAGGCCTATTGCATTCTATTGTATTTTCTACTGTTTGCACTATTCTATGCCTATTTACTTACCTGATTGTGGTCTCTAGTGTACATATTGTGTTTAATACTGACCTTCAGAAGGAGTATTGCCTCTAAGATATTTTTGGCCTTGTGTCACTAAAATAAAGTACCTTTATTTTAGATAACAATGAGTATTGTCTTTTATTGTGTATAAGTACTGTGTAACTATAGTGGTATTGCAGGAGCTTTGCATGTCTCCTAGTTCAGCCCAAGCTGCTCTGTTACAGATACCTCTAGACAGCCTAAGCTGCTAGAACACTGACTACATTTCACTAATAAGGGACAACTGGATCTGATGTAAGGTGTAAGTACCTAGGGTACCCACTACAAACCAGGCCAGCCTCCTACACCCACCCTCTTCAACGTTTATATAATGCTGCTAGCTGCGATTGTTCGTTCCCATGGACTCAAAGTCATCTCTTACACCCACAACATTGAAATCATACTCTCCACTGCTGAAGATCACGTCACCCCCAGAGGCAAGTTCAGCAACGCCATGACACATGTTGCAGATTGGATAAAATCCAACTGCTTGAAACTGAACACAGATAGGATGGAATGTCAGAATACACATCTGGGTCAGGATGACAGTTGGACTGTTTGTGCATTCAATCTAGACAGTCACACTAAGAGAGCTAAGGTCTGCCTTGCATATCCTGATAGCCCAACACCAGGCTGATGGGTCCTCCTTAGCCAGAGTGGTGGGAAGATCTGACACTTGCACCTGAATAGGGCTGTGACTGTCCTCACACAAAGCAGTCTCCAACCCCCTGGTGTGTGCCTGGGGCCAGGGAAGGGAAGGCAGGACCTTGTGCATTACAAATACTTATTTTTAAAAGTTTGCCTACTTCATAGACTGAAATGGGTATAAGTACTGGACCTCTGGCACCACAGAGTTAGAATCTTTCTGTATTGAGAATATTCTGCTAGGAAGAAGAGCTGGATTGTGTAGGAGGGACTGCCACTCTGCCTGTTGCTTTGCTGTCCTGGTCAGCTGCTTGCTGCTTCTGTACTAGGTGTGAAAGGACTGGACTTGGCTTTCTACATCCTGCTCCCAAAGGTTTCCCAAGGGCTTGGACTGAGCTTACCTTCTCAGGGACCTCAAAGTCTTCAGCTGCCAGTATCTGGGCTCTCTGCCTGAGAGTCCTGGCTTATCAAGTGGTGCCAAATCATTTTCTGGGGCCCTTGAAAGTGAACTCTGGTGCAAGCAAGGAGAAACCAAGGAGCCAGTGCCGCTGTCTGACTCCAGGCCCCTGCTTGCACCAGAGTTGTGGTTCTACTGAGTACAATGACCATGACCCGCAACCCAGGGCTGACACTGCTGAAGCATTTCTGAAGTCCCACCATAGTGTGAGTCCTGAGTGCCATGTCATGAACGTCCATGATACCTGACTTAGACTCTCCTTTAGCACCTGTGGCCCGTGGTGTGATTGCGACTCTGCAAAGTCAACGCTTTGCATCTTGACCTGCTGGATTCATCGACCCTGTCTTGTCATAAGGAACCAATGCCTTGCCAGCAACACCACATCACCTTCCCTCTAACTGTAAGGAACCAAAGCCATACCTCCCCTGTCTAGCAGTAAGGAACCAACATTTCACCTCCCCGGTGGCAGTAAGGAACTTACACTGCACCAGTTCCAGCGACACCTCACTTCCTTGGCTACATGCACCATCTGTGTTTCTTCATAATTTTCAAATGTATTGTATCTGGGATCCATGTGACTCTGAGACCGGCCCGCTCTCCCTCGTGAGTTGTGTCAGACTGTTGGAGACGAATCCATCAAGACGTCATAATAGATCCAGTTGAAGCTATTGTGTTGCTAAGAGATTCACTATGATTTAGGCCCTCATTATGACCCCGGCAGACGGCGGTATTTTGGAGAAAAGTACTGCCAACAGGCTGGTGGTACTCTTCCCAAAATATGAAATTGGCGGTTTAGCACAAGCCAATGTACCACTCCATCCGCCAGGGTGGTAACTGCCGCCAAGCTGGAGACATCAGTCTCCAACCCGGCGGCCGTCAATGTCCTACCCGCAGGATTGAGACCTCGCCTACTGCCATGGTTTTCGTGGCTTCCATACCGCCACGAAAACCATGGCGGTAGGCACTATCAGTGCAAGGGAATTCTTTCCCTGTCACTGATAGAGGTCTCCCCCGCCCCCTCCCTAGAGTCCTCCCCCACCCTCCCACTCCAGCCCCCCCACTGCAAACACACACACCTTCACGCACCAACATACACATGCATACACACACACATACCCACATTGACCCACGCATGCATACATCCATTCACACACACATCCACATACACTGATATACAGACAAGCACACACATGCACACAACGCAACATAGACGCACACTCACATCCATTCATGCACACACGCATTCCACACACCACACACCCAAAGAAACACACACACCCACACACAACACCCCCACCCCCTCCCCTGTCGGAGCACCCGACTTACCTGCTTGCAGGGGGTCCTCCAGCAGGAGACGGGATGGAGCAGCATAACACTACCAGTCCATATCATGGGTCATGATACGGTCTGCGGCGGTCTACTTGCATGGCGCTTTTGCCAGCAGCAGCCCCACCTTACTGCTGTCCGCCACCATGACCGTAGCCAGAATTCCACCATCCTTCTGGCGGAATTCCGGCTATGGTCATAATATGGTAGTTGGCTGGTAGCCACAGCAACGGTCTTTTGGCAGCCGTCGCCATGACAGTAGGCTGTTTTTACCGCCACTGTCATAATGAGGGCCTTAATCTTTGAAAATGTGCATCTTTGCTGTGTATGTTAAATTTTTGCTATTTTGGTCTTGTTTTACTCAGATAAATATTGTCTATTTTTATTAACTGTTTTGGAGTACTTTTGAGGGGTTTTCATTGTGTTACTGTGTGTTTATGTACAAATACTTTACACATTGCCTCTGAGATAAGATTAATTGCTTGAGCCAAGCTACCAAGGTGGTGAGCAGGGGTTAACTTAGCTGTGTGACTCCCTCACCCTGACTAAAGTGAGGGTCCCTACTTGGTTAGGGTACAAACCACTGCCAACTAGAGATCCCATTTCTAAATATCACCTTCATAGTACACTCTGGCAAACTCAACTATGCCATGGAGGTAGTTATACCGCAACTAGGAGCCCACCATGGAAGCAGCAAAGGATGAAGGAGCGTTTTTTCTGGAAGGGCATATCCCTCATTGACCTCAGTGAGGAGGGGGTCATACAGTTCTATAGATTGAAGAGGGTGGTCCATCATGGAATTGCCCGAGAAGATAGTGCCAGGTCTAGAGCCAAAAAGTGCATGTACCAGGGTCATCCCAGAACATATAAATTGATGGGTGTGCTCCACATTTTGGAGTCAGGATTGCCTGGCCTTTTATAGTGAGCAGTTTCTGCCTTCCTCCCAACTGTTTTGGATGCCATCATAAAACTCACACCCCAGTACATTCTCTTCCCCTAAACTACCCAACAACAAATGAATACCGAGGATTATATGACGGAACACCGAATTAAAAACAACTACTAACCTTAACAACGAGGTCGGAACACCAACCTCGTCCTTACTACTAATGATTTTACCACGAATGCCTTAACAACGATATTTCGTTGTAAAGGCATTCCTGATAAAATCATTAGCAATAGGCACCATTCACCCTACATCCCTCACCCCACCCCCCCAACCCCACCCCAAAACCTAAAACCCGCTGACCCCCCACCCACTCCCCAAAACCAAAAACGCCCCACCCCCAACCCCACCCTAAAACCTAAAACCCCCTGACCACCCACCCACTCCCCAAAACCAAAAACGCCCCACCCCCCCAACCCCACCCTAAAACCTAAAATCCCCTGACCCCCCACCCACTCCCCAAAACCAAAAACGCCCCACCCCCCCAACCCCACCCCAAAACATAAAACCCCCTGACCCCCCACCCACTCCCCAAAACCAAAAACGCCCCACCCGCCCAACCCCACCCCAAAACCTAAAAACCCCTGACCCCCCACCCCCTCCCCAAAACCAAAAACGCCCCACCCCAAAACCTAAAACCCCCTGACCCACCACCCCCTCCCCAAAACCAAAAACGCCCCACCCCCCCAACCCCACCCCAAAACCTGAAAACCCCTGACCCCCCACCCCTCCCCAAAACCAAAAACGCCCCACCCCCCAACCCCACCCCAAAACCTAAACCCTCCTAACCCCCACCCCCTCCCAAAAAACAAAAACGCCCCACCCCCCCAACCCCACCCCAAAACCTAAAACCCCCTAACTCCCACCCCCTCCCCAAAACCCAAAAACACCCCACCCCCCCAACCCCACCCCAAAACCTAAAACCCCCTGACCCCCCACCCCAAAACCTAAACCCACCACTTACCTTCGCCAACTCCCTTCTTTGTACCTTAACCACCCATGTTCGTTGTTCAGAACATACGTAGTTAAGGCACAAAATACGAAGTCGTGGTTAAAAAAAGCGTTGTTACGCTTTCGTTAACCACGACTTTCATAATAAAAAATTCGTAAAAAAGGATGTTTCCCAATACCGAGCAAGGCTTGGGCTTGGTGCCATGAACGGCACATATGTCCAATTTGTGCCCCCTGCAGCAACATCCCACCTGGGGACAAACTCTAAGTATAACTATTCACTAAATGTCCGGGCATTAGTGGAACATAATGGAATGTTCATCAATGTCCTTGTGGCCTTCTCATTGGTAAGGAAAGCGTAAATATACATCATACAACCTAAGAAGATATAATGTTTGACATACTAGCCAAATCTGTGTTTTTGTCTGGATCTCATGTCGTGTGCATGTCTTGGGAGTAACTTATTCTAACATGTAGTCAATGATGTCACATTGTGTGACTCCCTCACTGATCCTGCAATAGACGTAGGACAAATCCCACTTTGAAAAGTATTGTGTTATCTCACACTGTGTGAGTGGACAGAACAACAATTTCTGCAATGTTGAACAAATCAACCGACATATCATGTGGTCCACAATCATATTTAATTTGATCAGAATGGATACATCTTAGCAAAGTTTGAGATGTGTATGTGTGCAATGGTGTGACCAGTGTGGATTAGTGTCAATGTTCCACTAAAAAATGGTGTTTGAACTCATCATGTGATCTAATTCATATGTGTCACACATATGGCAGTATATAGAGAGGCTGGTCAAAGAATCAAGCGCACAAATGGTAAAAGAACGTCTAAACTACATGAATGTCATGCACTGAAAGTGTAGCATCAAACCTTGTGTAAATATCGACTCCAGTTACATATGTGATACCAAAGGTACAAAGTTCACCTACTTTTCAGGGATTCCAACATTCTACATCCAAAGATATACATAGATAATAAGCCACATTTACATACCTCATCAATGTGCTAGATGAACAATTTGGTGCCTCAAGGTGTCTACTCTTTCTGCATTTCAGTCTATCAATGTAAAACTGACATGGTGAATAAATAGGCTGTGAATGATGTCATAGTCTAGGAAAACACAAGGTGAAATACAGCCAAGGTAAGGTATCACAGCGTACTCATAATCCAAATCAGACACATCTCATGCTAAAGAAACTTTGTAAGAATCAAGGCATATAGGTACAGAATCAGCTACAAGGCACAACCACATACATACATGTGAATAAAGAAAGTGTTGTGAATAGGTGTGTAGTATATGTGCATCATGTTGTCCCATATGAAAAAGGGCTACATTGCCATACCTATCTGTCAACATAAGTTTAGCAAAACAACTTGCCACACCAAAACATGAGCTGCTGCATGACTAAAGCAAATTAAAATATTAATTTAACATGTTGACTATTGATAACATTTACTAAGCAAAAAGCCATGCTAAATCATAAAAACTAATCGAATGCCATGTAACTGTTATGTAGGCAAGAAAGGACTTCATAGGTGATAAAAGGACAAATGCCTAGGTGAGTGTCAAACATGTTAGCACTGTCATTACCTATATAGGGCTAAATAAATGCAAGATAATCTGATCTGAAGTTTGATACTTCACATACGTATTAAGTGCAATTCTCATATAGCTGATAAAATGTAAATTATTTATCATAGAGATCTCCTGAGTAAACATGGAAGTTAGCATGTGAATGTGTTGTATGTCGTACACCATGGACAATATGTGCAATGACGTATACATCTTGAACATACATGTGTAAAGCAATGGTCAACGATACATAAGACATATTTGTTAATAGTTAAATAAATGCGTATGAGTTTGGCTACATACATAACACACATAGTTAGTTATGTCTATGTAACAATGTACCAAATCATTGGCAGTTGGCTTTTTCTACTTTTCAGGTGAACGAGGAAACAGTTTTCAGCCATGGGTCATGACTCCATTAGAAAACTCCCAGACGGATTGCCAATAAAGTAAAACTCTTCTCTCAACAAAGCAAGAAATGTTGTGGAACATATGTTTGTGGTCCTAAATTCCCATTTCTGCTGCCTGGACAATCGGTCAGAAGAATCTTCTCCTATGGTCTGTAAAATAATTGTAGTGTGTACTGTATTGCATAACATCTATCTCAAAATTAACGTGCAATGGGACAATGCGATTAAAATCACACATGAACCAGAAGAGGACGATGAAATGCATGTGATACAGAGCACACAACAGCTAGTCGTGTGGGACATAACCAAATAATAGCAATTTCTTTTCAGAACTTCATGAAAATGTTGGTAATAATGACAGATGACTGACTATATGTAAACCTATCATCCAATAAATTAAGTTTTTTAATCCATCCATTGTGTGGTGTTTCTGCGTATGTCAATGCTCATCTATTGTAACTCACATCATCTCAACCAGATGTAGGACTCAACATTTATGAATGTTGTTTTTCAAGCTATTGCTAAACATGGGGGCATATCTCAAAGTTAGAACAAATCAACATAGTAAGTCAATGTGATGCAGTGCACTGCATGAAAGGGAGATGACAGGACTGCCCCACTCCTAGATAGATAGGGACATTCCTGTCCTCCCTCTATTAAGCAGTGCTGTGCAGCACAGCAAGCTGCCTTTCTGTTTTCTGCTGCATGAAAGTATGTCAAATGTGGCCCTCAACGTATGATGGATCACAATTCACTCAATATGTCAGTCCCTAAGGCAATGATCAAACTGCACTGTCATGCAGTGGCAGCACTTTGGTGGGAGCAATGTTGCAGCAAAAACCATCATAGATTACAGAAGATATCTGACATGACCAAAGGCATAGCCAGGAATGCAGATGTAAAAATGTCAGTTGTTAAATTGCTATTCATGCATGTGTGGGGCTCCACAAAAAACATATGTGATGCCTGCCAAGGTCTGAATGATTTAACGTCTACATTTATCCATATATGACAACAAATACACATTTACCGTGCTTTACAGAGCAATGTAAGGATGAAGCATGCTAAACTACTGATCCAGCAATGTGTAGCATTTAGCTGAAATGTAAGACAATGAAGATGTTATTCAAGTATCACATCTCTTCAAGAATACAGAGATGTATAATTTGGGAAGCATGTATGTTATAATGCAAGCATAAATGGTCACTCTGCATGGAAAGAACTGTGTACCGCTTCCCTGAGTGAC
This sequence comes from Pleurodeles waltl, assembly GCF_031143425.1. Classification (NCBI taxonomy): domain Eukaryota; kingdom Metazoa; phylum Chordata; class Amphibia; order Caudata; family Salamandridae; genus Pleurodeles; species Pleurodeles waltl. The sequence continues at coordinate 445,222,325 of NC_090451.1, read as the reverse complement.
CAACTGTAATGTTGTTTGGATAGCTAATGCTGGTATATGCCAACAGGGGAACAAGGAATACGTGTGTGCCATGACATAAGACTGTTTTTAATGATAAGGGTCCCTGGAAGAACCAAATGAACTAATGAACTTGAAAAAATAATAAGTGGCCAGATAAATGGTGTGGTCACCAATTTAAAACCAACATTTTATTGATGTATTTAAAAAAAATGTGTGATGTAGAGATCTCCAACAGGTCAATAACTACAACACACAGCGAAATGATAGAAACTGAAAAATACTAGGCATAGAGGTTATAAAGTTAAAAAGTCACATTAATACTGAGCAAGACACGACTACCCTTAAACAATTACACAACTAGATATGGTCAGTGTGTCTCAGTCAATGATGTTTTGATCCTTCTGTAGTCGTAGGATCATCATCAGGACATTAACATTAATTCCTGAATTCTGGTATTGAATAGTACCACATTCTTCCGTTGTTGCTTGCTTGTGTAAAGTGGTTTGGGCTGCATATAAAGCATGGCTACTATGCATGTACCAAGGGACAAATTTATCAATCCTTTATGCAGCACAGCAAGTTACCTTACTGTGCTGTGCTGTGCTGCATAAAAGTGAAAGGGCAGGAATGCATTGTATTCAATGTTTTATGGTGCATTCTGTCCTTTCCTAGTGCTGACACACTTTTGGATGCCCAGTGCCCATGCTTGCACCTTTGCATCATGGCGCAAGGGGGCTTGTGATACAGCTGGCCAGCAGTTCTTATAACATCACATGCATGGAGCCTGATAATGACATATGATGTAAGACATATCTGACCATTCACCTCCTGGAAGATCAGCCTGCAAGGTGACAAGCTGTGTTCCATGGTCTTAAAATGTATATATATACGTGCATGCGTCTCTAAATGTGCTTTAACACTAGACTGTCATAATGCCAGTAGATTCTCTATTTTTTATGCCATTTCTCCATTTTTGCTTTACAGGTAGGCATTGCCCATTCTGCAAAGTTGAAGTTGACAGCTCCAAGAAGAGTGATGCGGAAAGTAAGTGTCATGACTGCATGGATTTAGCTCTGTGACAAGTGTGTGTGATCCATGATAATTGTAGCATTCAGATGTGTATGGTAAAGTATACATCTATTGCCAACAAATCACTCTGATTCATTGAGCAAACACAACATCACATGTTAATAGATTGCAAATGAAATACAGAGGTGAGTTAATGTGAATGTTATGTCAATAAACTTGTGAGCAAGACTTTCTGCATTACTGTAGGAGGCTGGCCTGGTTTGTAGTGGGTACGCTAGGTACTTACACCTTATACCAGGTCCAGTTATCCCTTATTAGTGAAATGTAGTCAGTGTTCTAGCAGCTTAGGCTGTCTAGAGGTAGCAGTAGCAGAGCAGCTTAGGCTGAACTAGGAGACATGCAAAGCGCCTGCAATACCACTATAGTTCCAAAGTACTTATACACAATAAAAGACAATACTCAGTGTTACCAAAAATAAAGGTACTTTATTTTAGTGACACAAGGCCAAAAATATCTTAGCGGCAATACTCCTTCTGGAGGTAAGTATTACACACAATATGTACACTAGAGACCCAAATCAGGTAAGTAAATAGGCATAGATTATTTCAAACAGTGGAAAATACAATAGAATGCAATAGGCCTAGGGGCAACACGCACCACATACTAAGAAGGTGGAATGCGAATCACAAATTCCCCTCTAGGCTAGTGTAGTGTGTGGAGGGACACTGGGAGTGTAAGAAAACACCAAATGTAAGTAAAATACCCCACCCCAGAGCCCAGTAAAGTAGGAGTAAAGTACTGCAAGTTTCCTTAGGACACACTACTGATAAGAGTTATTGCAAGAACCAAGCAAAGACTGCAAGCAACAAACAAGTCTGAAGAAGAGCACCAGAGAAGATGGCTGTGGGTTCCTGCATGGTGCAGAAGATGTCCTACGTTGACATGTTGAATGCAGTCAGTTTCGGCGCTGGATTCTTCCAACAAGCCTTGGTTCAAGTAAGGTCATGTTTTGCGTCAAAATGGCACTGCCTGGATCTAGCAGGGGCCTGGGGGCCTCAACACCGACTGAGGAGGCAGAGGGGGCTCCCAACACTGGATAGAGCCCACAGATGGCCAGGCAGCACCCACGGGAGTCCCAGGACACAGGGACAAAGAAGTTTCAAATTGCCGTTGGTGCAGCACAACAAAAGAAGGTACCACGCCGCTGGAGAATAACTCAGTGAGTTGTGCATCGCAGGAAGGAGTGCTGGGGACCTGGGCTACAATGTGCACTAAGGATTCTTGGAAAAAGTGCAGGAGCTAGAGATGACATGGAGCACAGGGGTACTGTCGCAAACCAGGAAGGCAAGCTCTTACCTCTGCCAAATTTGGACAGCTGGACCTTAGGACAGTCTGGGTCAAAGGGGTCCACCACCTGTGTTCCAGGGAGCAAACTCGTCATCAGGAGAGGAGTCCTAGAGAACCGGTCATCATCTTGGAAGGTGCCTGCTGGAGCAGGGAAGTGACTGTCACTCCACAGGAGATTCCTTCAGTTCTGTCAGAGTCACCAGATCCTCGGGGTCTGCGCACATTCCCAACATATCCACCACAAGACAGCTCCAATACTCTGAATAGAATATCACAGAGTCTAAGAGAGTCCAAGTGAGGAAAAGGGGATTAGGTAGGGAACAGCTGGGAAGGAGACCTGTAAGAAGCAAAAGGTTAGAACACACAATATCAAATTTATATCAGATTAATCTTTACTAGACTATGATTCTAATCATTGCCATATTGTAATCATGGATAACTTAAGCATGGACTAATTAACTAGGCCTCAAGACGTTTGGTTACCTGGGAAGAGATTAAGAATGATTAACACAACTTCTCAATAAAACCTCTTAATGAATTGTTACACATTGACTAGAAACATAAGCACCCTCTAGAATTATGTCTTCAGAATCTGAACGTTTTCTGGAACACAATAGGAGTTGTATTAAGGGGCTTATTATGCCCATATATTGTAACATCTAGAATTCTAACACTTAGGGCCAGATGTAGGTAAATTGAAAATTGCAACTTGCAATTTGCGAGTCATAGCGACTCGTAAATTGCAACTCGCAATCCGAGATGCAGAAAGGTGTCTCAGACACCTACTGAGACTCTCTATGGGGTCACAAAGACCCACCTCATGAATATTTATTTTGCGACCCCATAGCGAGTCTAGGCACTCACGGGGATGGTGGCTTGCTGGAGACAGCAGACCACCATGTCTGTGACTGCTTTTAAATAAAGGACCACTGCCTGCTCTGAAAAGTACTTTTTTGTGGCATTCACAAAGGGGAAGGGGTCTCATGGGGACCCCTTCCCTTTTGCAAATGAGTTACCATCCACTTCAAGTGGATGGTAACTGCGAGTGACCGGTCACAAAGCAACTCAACATCGCGATGCGGTCGCAAATAGGAAGGGAACACCCCTTCCTATTTGCGAGTCGGAATCACAGTTTGCGAGTCGGTACCGACTTGTAAAATGTGACTCTGCATCGCGGAAGGCCTTTTGCACCTCGCAAACTGCGTTTTTCGCCGTTTGCGAGGCGCAAAAGGCTTCCTACATCTGCCCCTTAGTTTTTAAATGCAGAAACATGGATTGCGCACATTGTTGATTTCCACAAGAATATGTAAACGCCATGAAATGGTTGCACACAATGAATAACATGAATTAAGCACTAGAAATGACTTGCGCGTCTTGCCGATTCACCTTGTAAATGCCATGAAATGGTAGAGTACAATGAATATCATTAAGCACAAGAAATGAAATGCGCGTCTTGCAGATTCGAATGCTACCTTGTAAATGCCACAAAATAGTAGCGCACAATGAATAACATGGATTAAGCTCAAGGAATGAATCGCACGTCTTGCCGATTCGAATGTTACCTTGTAAATGCCATGAAATGGTAGTGTACAATGAATATCATGAGTTAAGCACAAGAAATGAATTGCACATCTTGCCGATTCGAATGTTACCTTGTGAATGCCAAGAAATGGTAGCGCACAATGAATAACATGGATTTAGCACAAGAAATGAATCGAGAGTCTTGCCGATTCGAATGCTACCTTGTAAATGCCGTGAAATGGTAGCGTACAATGAATATCATGAGTTGGGCACAAGAAATGAATCGTGCGTCTTGCTGATTCGAATGCTAGCATGCAAATGCCAGAAAAAGCCAAGCGCACATTCACACGCACAAGGTAAAATCATTTATCATGAAAATTAGGCCCAAGAACTCGAAAAGTCTTCGAGAACGGGATCAGGGGCCCAGCCCGACCTCCGTCTTACCGCCCTGATCAAGAATCACCAACAAAGTGAAGGGCAAGGCCTGGAAGATCAAAGTAGGCCTCCGGAACAGGAGCTCAGGAAGTTGCTGCTGCTCTGCACCAGGACCTCTGAATAGTGAGCACGTGGATCTGGGCTGGGTCCCTTATATAGAGTCTTGGCCCCACAACCACACCCAGTCATGCTGCAGAGGAAGCTTCTAGAAGGCCCTGGAAAGGGACCACACCCTGACACACTCTGAAAGCCTGCAGCAATACATTGCAAATGAACAGTATTTATAAGCACCTTGAATATAAGTCTTCAGGATTCAACTCTGCAATGCAAAAGGTTAAACAACAGCTCATCAGCACAATGCATGAATTACGTTATCTTGGAAGTGCTGGATTTTTGCATTCCAGTCGTCGGTAGTGCGTGCACTGCCCTGATGTTGACAAGTTCTTCTGGTGCAGGGTGAAGGCAGAGAGTCCTCAGAGCTTGGAAACTGTTGCAGTTGCCTGCTGGAGCTGAAGTTGCAGGGTCACAGTAGCCTTTCTGGATACTTTGTTGCAGTTACAGTGGTTCCTGGAGCAGTCTGCAGTTGATCCGATGGTCAGGAGCTGAAGCAGAGGTTTTACAGGATTCCTGGAGGAAACTTGCAAGCTGAATCTGAAGAGGAACCCACAGGAGAGATCGCAAGTAGCCGTGAAAGGGGGATTGGCTACCTACCCGGGTATGCACCTATCAGGAGGAATCTCTCATGTCACCTGCTGGCACTGGCCACTCAGAGATCTCCAGCGTGTCACCACACCTTGGAAAACAAGATGGCTAATGCCAGGGACATACTGGAGGAGCTCCAGGCACCACCCCTGGGGTGGTGATGGAAAGGGGAGTGGTCACTCCCATTTCCTTTGTCCAGTTTCGTGCAAGACCAGGGACTAGGGATCCTTGAATGGGTGTAGACTGCCTTATGCAAGGAGGGCACCATCTGTGCCCTTCAAAGCATTTCAAAAGGCTCTGGGAGGCTACCACTCCCAAGCCTGTAACACCTATTTCTAAAGGGAGAGGGTGTAACACCCTCCTCCCAAAGGAAATGCTTTGTTCTGCCTTCCTGGGACTGAGCTGCTCAGACCCGAGGAGGGTAGAACCCTGTCTGTGCGGTGGCAGCAGCTGTAGCTGCAGTGCCAGCCTAAGAGAGTTGGTTTGGCAGTACTGGGAGTCCATGGTGAAGCCCCCAGGATGCATGGGATTGGCCCCCCAATACCACATTTGGAATGGGGGGACAATTCCATCATCTTAGACACCTTACATAGCCCTATTTGGAGTTACCATTGTGAAGCTACAGATAGGTATTGACCTATATGTAGCACACACGTGTAATGGTATCCCCGCACTCACGAAGTACAGGGAATTGGCCTTGGACAGCCTGGGGGCTCCTTTGCTAGTGCAAGGGTGCCCTCACACTTAGTAACTTTGCACCTAGCATTCAGTAAATGAAAGTTAGACATATAGGTGACTTTGAGGTTACTTAAGTGCAGTGAAAATGGCTGTGAAATAGTGTGGGCACTATTTCACTGAGGCTGCCATGGCAGTCCTGATGAAAGGTTTGTCTGAGCTCCTTATGGGTGGCAAAAGAAATGCTGCAGCCCATAAGGATCTCCTGGAACCCCAATGCCCTGGGTACCTAGGTACCATATACATGAAATTATAAGGTGGGTCCAGTGTGCCAATTGGAATTGGAATATGAAGTCACTAAACTATAATGACTAATTTGGAAGCAGAGAGAGCATAAGCACTGAAGTTCTGGTTAGCAGAGCGTCAGTGACACAGTTAAGCACTACTGACAACACATACATTAGACCACAAACTATGAGCACTGGGGTCCTCATGAGCAGGATCCCAGTGAGACAGGCAAAACATGCTGAACAACAGGCAGAAATAGGGGGTAACATGCCAAGCAATATGGTACTTTCCTACAATTACCCCACTTGAAATATGGGATGGTATGCCTGTGTGTCATGCTTAATCACACTTTTCAGAAACACACGTCAGTGTTACCAGGTTAGCCTTCTCATTGTAATCATCGCACAACAGATAGATACTAGAAAAAGGCCAGCTACATACAAACTTTAGTTGTAAAGCAAACACATCAAAAGGTACATTTGATATCTAAAAATGTGTTGCTGCAGGGGTGTGGTTATTCATGTGACCTCTAAATAATCCTTTAATACTGCCACTACCTGAGGTATAGCTGTTGTGATCCTCTCTCAGGGGTAACAGAACCTCCATCAGAGGTGTCCATGTCAGACCTACATAGAATGGAGTGTCAGTGGCTCCAATACTGATGCCCTAGAGGCTGTGTGGCTGTAGGGCTACTAATGTATCAATCCAAGGTGTGCTTCAGAACAATAGCTCCCAGATTATCTATTGCACATTGTGAGGATAGATGTCTACATGACTGGGAACGTGTCTTGTGACTTAGCAGTTGTACCATGGATGGCAGCCTGCATATATCAGTTACATATGTATCTGTAGGGCAATATTTTTGTAAAACCTATGGAGTCCCAGTAGGCTTCACTCATGCAAAGTCATTTGCCTAAGGTTGGCCAGCAAGACATATGCACTAGATTTCCCTTATATTGGCATTTCAATGCCCGTTTCATAAGCAGTATCTAAACTGTGTGGCATAAAGCCAAGATTTCATGTAGTGCAAAATGCCAAGCCACCTTGAAGCACTGCGTGAAAGGGAAAGGACAGGAATTCATGGTCATTTCATGACACAGTGTATTTCTTTCCTTTCCTTCTAGTGGCATACTCTTCTCTGCTTAGCACCAACGCAGGCACACTTGCATCATGGTGCAAGAGGGCCGGCATTGTAGCCAAAATAGTTCTTGGCAGGTAAAGAAAGCTGTCTGCATAAACACACTCCTGGGAGGCTTTTTGCTCTTTCTTTTTGTGCTGCAGAATGCAGCACAGGGAGAATGAGGTAACAGAAATGTGAAAATAGATTCCTTATGCTGGTTCAGGTGCACCTGTGGACTTGATGTATTATGACATATTTCCAGGTTTAGCACTAAAGCCAAATCTGTGAACCTGTCAAAATAAGGGTGTTGATGCAGTGAGACATTCACCCTCCATCTACGGGATGGCTCTCTGCTGCTGAGTAAGGCAAGTTAGCAATGTGCACTGCCCTGAGCAACTCATGATTACTTAATACATGCAGCGCTACACAAGATGCCATTGCTTACCTTTTCACATCTCACTTAGGTTTTACCTTGACCTTGCCTATCCTTACTTGATGCATGACTAACAGCAAAAGTTTACATATTTGGCCCATGGGTATTAATTAGCATAGACACATCAGAAAGAGTGGGGATCAAAGGTACGACTGAAATGCAGGGTCCGATATTGTGCCTAAATTGATGTTTAATACACCTAAACTGATGTTACGTGGGTTATTTTGAGACATTGTATTTGGAGAAGGTATATTGCACATTTCTTTCTCTCAAACATAGGTGTAGGTATTGCCTGGTGCTTTGACTGCCTAATAATGACAGTTATAATGTGTGATATATGATGTCTATAACATACTTGCCCTAATAAGAGGTACAATTTTCGTGTATAGTGTAGGTTTAGGTTTAGGAATAGTTTAGGTTAGTTTTAGATAAGCAATTAGTTTTTATGTAGTAGTTTTTTGGTAAATTTTTAGTATGGTAGGTTTTTAAGTGGGCCAGAAGTTAATGTTTTGTGTTAAAAAACAACAAAGCTAAAAAATAGCAAAAAATATATATATTTGTTTAGGCTTTTGTGTGTAGGTAGTATATGTTTATGATGTAGTTGATGTTTGTAGTGTGCTGAGGTATGTGTTTTGAGAGGTGGTGGGTCAATGTTTAACTTTTGATGTGTCAATAGTGGTTAAGAAAGGTTAAGTGTAAGATGAGATTTTATAGGCTAGAGTTAATGATTGTTAGTGTAGGTTAGTAGTGTTTTAGATATTGGGTTTTGCATTTGAATAAATTGATCATTGATCTCTATTTGGATATTTTTATTTGCCATGAGCTGGTACTATTTTGTTAGACGAGTACATGATGTTCATTTTGCCATGATTAGATTGTCGGGATGTGTTCAATTGTCAGAGTCCTCAGGACAACTGAAGGTTTTCCTCACATTAGAGTTATGTATGGAGTCATTTCCATGCTTTAAACACAATAAGTGGGGTTCAGTATTTGATTCTGCACACAGCACAGTACAGGTATTTAATAGGAGAGGTCAGGTAAATGTTTAATTTGACAGTTTACTATTGATTGCTGCTCCTTGCCTGTGCTAGGACACACACTGCTGCCCAGTACTAACACAGATACCCTTGCATCATTATGCAAGGGGGTATGCGTTTTGGCTGGTTTATAATTGTGCCGGAAGTCATACCTCCCTGGACAACATCCATTATCGTTGCCATTTACTACTTGCTAAGTATGCCACATCATGCAGCTCACTTAGAAAAAGCTAAGAACAAAAATTATTGTCCATATATCTCCCATGTTACCCTCCCCGGGGGAGGTTTAGCATTGTTACAGGTTCCCTAGTCTGCTACCTATGCAAAATTGTAATTCAAATGATGTGATGTGTTGATGCACTCACACTCAATACGTGTGAGACCTCTCAGGGGCAGAGTAACATAAGTCAGCTATTTTAACTTATGCTTCATTACTCAACATTTATCAGTATATCAAGGCTGAGGCAAGGTGCCTTAGCATGTCTTAGTTACTGTCATTCAAGGTACTGGGTTTCCCTTGTGCATCCGTGTATGGCACAGTTATAAATAAAATCCAAAAGGAATATGGACATGAGTATCTCACTAGTGTTGGCACAACCATCCAGAGTTATGTATTGCTGATTATCTATTGTGTGAGCAGTGAGGTATTCACATTAGGTAATGATGTTGTCATCTTTGCTTTGCAACATGCATGTGGCTCATTGGAGCAGTGTTTTGGTCTCACATGCCTCACACATCCCATTTTTAAGTGGTAAGTCTTTGTGTCCTTTAAAAACACTTCCCAATGTATGTCTGTCAAGAAAATGCAGTTTGTTGATAAACTCTGATGTTGCATTGAGAAACCACACATTGCTCATCATACCACTGCAATGGATGTAATTGGTGTAGATGCCCATACAATTGCAGCATGTGCAAATAACTTTAGCTCTCTCTTCTTCAGCTACACAGAAGAGAATTTAGGTTTTAGAATTACATTATATCTGTAGACGTTTGAGAAAGTACAATACAAATCTCATAATAGTTTTTTGAAAATCTATATTTGTATTCCAGTGGTTCAAATCCACATATTACAAACAGCATGTCAGTATTTGATGTTTTTCACACACAACAAATATGGCAAATTATGATGTATTGTAAATCAAAATACATTTAGTTACATGTGACTTTACATTACATGTGTGTGCGATTAGCAATTGTTGTGTAATATTTCAGCACACCAGTGGACAAGATAAACTACTGCACAAACTAAGATTACCATGCTGGGATCCACAGAAGTTGGCATGATGTCCTACACTCAACAGGCAAGAAAACTGCCCAGATGGTAGTCACAAATGTTTATCTGGAAGTTCTTCATCAGAAACTGGAGAACTCTACATCCTCCTCTGATGAGTGTTCTGCCTCCCCTGAAAGTTGTGGTGTTGGAATTGGAGGCAGCTGAGAGGTGTTGCTAGCCGCAGGCACGTACACATCAGAGCAGAAGATGGAAATCCCATGTTCCCATTAAAATTTGTGAGTGCTAGTGAGGTAGCATGGTAGTCCCTTGCAAGGGTTTGCTAGTTAGTCAACAAAGCAACAATATTGATATTGAGGGCACACATTGATGCTATGAAGGAGTCAATCTTGGCCTCCAGGGACTAGATGGATGTATTAGTATCTTCCAGCTCCATGACAACTTCACTGGTGTCAGATGCAGAAGGCTGGGGTTCTTTTTTCGTCTCCATCATGGCATCAGTGATGTCAGCAGGGAGTCATCAATCCCATGAAGCTAAGAGTAAGTGTCTATGATTGTTTTTGTTAACCCCTTAAAAGGACTGATACACATATGGACTCCTTCAAGAGTTCCCACTATGGTCTTCATCCCACACTGGACTTCATCAGCCATTTTTACTGGACTCCTACCACTCAATGTTCAAAAGTAACTTGGGAGCCTTCAGACCCCTAAGCTGCTATGTGTATGGTTGATGGTCCATGTCCAATCTGTGTTGGTTCACGTGGAGACCCAACAACATTGTCTTCCCTCGACAATACCAGAGGAGAAGCTTCAAAAGTGTCCAGGAACTGTTAGAAGGTGTCTTCAACTATGGAGGGCAGCATGGTATCCTCAAAGGGTGGGTGTCACAGATAGGCTCATTTCCAGGATATTTTGTTTGTCCCTCTGGAAATAAATATAAATTTGTTACAAAGATTCCATAATTGAATATGATATAACTGATTTCTGTTACATTCAGACATTATTTGTCTTCACTTTCAAGTACAGATGTGTCAGATCTGACAGCCTTAGGGTGGTCTCCCCTAACTTTTTGCCTGCCTCCCTCCACTTTTTAGATACAGTTTTTGCTGGTTGCTAACCAGTGCTAAAGTGCATATGCTCTCTCCCTTTAAACATGATGACATTGGACCATAACCAATTGGACTATTTAATTCACTTATAAGTCCCTAGTAAAGTGAACTATATGTGCCCAGGGCCTGTAGATTAAATGCTAGCAGTGGGCCTGCAGCACTGATTGTGCCACCCACTTAAATAGCCCCTTAACCATGTCTCAGGCCTGCCATTGCAAGGCCAGTATGTGCAATTTCATTGCCAATTCAACTTTGCATTTAAAAGTACTTGCCAAGCCTAAAACTCCCCTTTTTCTACATATACGTCACCCCTAAGGTATGCCCTAGGTAACCCATAGGGTAGGGGGCTGTGTTGGCAAAAGGCAGGAAATGTACCTGTGTAGTTTACATGTCCTGGTAATGTAAAACTTCTAAATTTGTTTTTACACTGCTGCGAGGCCTGCTCCCTTCATAGGCTAACATTAGAGCTACCCTCATATACTGTTTGAGTGGTAGCTGCTGATCAGAAAGGAGTAGGTAGGTCATATTTAGTATGGCTAGAATGGTGATACAAAATCCTGCTGACTGGTCAAGTTGGATTTAAAATTACTATTTTAGAAATGCCACTTTTAGAAAGTGAACATTTCTCTGCACTTAAATCCTTCTGTGCATTACAATCCATGTCTGGCTGGGTTCAGTTGACAGCTCCCTTGTGCATTCACTCAGAAACACCCTAAAAAGAAGATACTCAACCTCACTTGAATACATCTGCATTTTGAATAGGTCTTCCTGGGCTGGGAGGGTGGAGGGCCTGACAATTGCCTGTCAAAGGAAAGTAGCCTGCTCTCACACAAAGGACTGCCAAACCCCCTACTGGGACTCTGGCAGACAGGATTGAACTGAAAGGGGACCTTGTGCACTTCTAAGCCACTCTTTGAAGTCTCCCCCACTTCAAAGGCACATTTGGGTATTTAAACAGGGCTTCTTCCCCTACCAATTCAGACACTTCTGAGGTAGATACTCTACCTGGCAAGACACTTCCTGGAGAAGAGAACCTGAACCAGATCCTTTATTCTGCCAAGAAGACCTGCCTGGCTGCCCAAAGGACTCACCTTGACTGATTTCTGTGAAGGACAGCTGCCTTGCTGTTGCCCTATTGCCTTGCTGCTTTCTGGCTGTGGTGAGAAGTGCTCTTCAAGTGCTTGGATACACGTTGCCTCCTGTTCCCTAAAGTCTCAGGATCAAAAATACTTCATCTTTACAAGAAGGACTTCTTGTGCGGAGAAAATCGACGCACAGCCTGCCAGAAATGATGCATAGCCTGCACTGCGGTGAAAAATTCACCACACAGTGAACCGGAATGCTGCAGCCCAACTTCACAACGAGAAGATCAATGCAGCGCCAGCGTAGCAACCGGAAATTCGACTCACGGCCCACTGGTTTGATGCACAGCCAAGCCGGAACAACGCAGCCCGACTTTCAGAGAAGAATCGACGCAGCACCTGCTGTGGGGTAGAAATTTCCACACAACACCCACCAAATCGATGCAGCCCCTGTGACTTCGTTCTGTCAGCACCAGAAATCCACGCATCGCCCCCGGGCGTCTGAAAACCCTGCAACCCGAAGAGGATCCACGACCAGCCGGGAACTGACATACAGCTGTCCCTGCGTGAAAACTGAACGAACATCACCGTGTGCGGCCCAAGAAATCAACACATACCTCCTTGTTTTCCACACATCTCCTCAACAGTTCTTTGCGGAGAATGCAAACCAGGTACTTTGTGCTTGAAGGAGACATTTATTTATTTTAAAAGACTACTTTATATCACGTTTACAGTGATATCTCAACATATAATTATTGCATCTTAATTGTTTTTGACCTGTATCTTATCAGATAAACATTATATATTTTTCTAAACACTGTGGTGTATATTTGTGGTGCTATTCTGTGTTATTGCATGATTTATTGCACAAATACTTTACACATTGCCTTCTAAGTTAAGCCTGACTGCTCAGTGCCAACCTACCAGAGGGTTGGCACAGGATAATTTGGATTGTGTGCGACTTACCCTTACTAGAGTGAGGGTCCTTACTTGGACAGGGGGTAACCTGACTGCCAACCAAAATCCCCATTTCTAGCAAGATGGTTATGTGGAACATATGTTTCAACAAGTGATATTGTCCTTGATGGACTATTGTTGCTTTTCACCAGGAAATACATGTACATTGATTACACAATCTGAATATTGGATAGGGGGCCTCTTTGTGTAAATTCAATACAGTGCAACACATCTAGGCAGATTGTTCCCTGCCTCAAAGGGTGAGTGCTTGATTGGGCAACATCGAACATGTATTGTTGTATTTGTATTGTATAACATTTGTAAAGTACACTGCAACAATAGACTGGTATCCTGACACTGCAGCAATTGTTTGAGACAGAGAAGAGCAGAAAGGGCTGGAAATAGGGAAAAAGGGAAAAATTAGAACATTACTGTTTTGGGAAGAGCCATGTTACGGTACATTCCAGCTTTCTGCCTGCACGGATGCAAAACCTGCTGCCTAGCACAACTGTAGGACCCTTCGAACCATGTTGCAAAGGTGCCTGCATTTGCAATAGCTATCAGCTTGTGCACCAGCACTATCCAACAAATATATTGCACCATATTTTGTTGTACCTCACACATTCCTGCACTCTATCTTTCACACAACAAAACACACCAAGCCGACTTGCTGTACTGTCTTGCATGCAATTTATCCTTTTTTGCACTGAAGGGACATATCTCACAAACATGCACACAATACTACAAAGCAAGTCACCTTGCTGTACTGAATGAAAGGGGAAGGGCATGTACATGCCAAAATTATAAGTTTTCTGAAGAATCCTGTGGTTTTGTAGCACACACAGTCCTCTCCAGGCTCCACAGTGCAAGGAACTAAGGGCCATCTCTGAAGTCGATAGCCAACTTTATAATTGGAAGTATGCAACAGCTCAGACTCACTCCATTCGCTCAGGCACAAGGAGCTTATATGCACAGTTCTACAAAGCTCTTCAATCAATCCCACTCTCTTAAACCTATCCATGACTCGTCTATCAAGCATCCTTCAGACCCAGGGACTCAACATCATCTCTTACGCTAATGACACCCAGATCATGCAATATCTCTAAGGAGACATCTACACCACCAAAAGTTGAAACGATATGCCACATAAATAGGCCCAAACCTCTCACCCTCCAACCACCCCAAAAAGCTGTTTATCATACTAGACACTAGCCTTAGCATGTGACATCAAATTGCCACTATCCTCTCCACCTGCTTTCGCATAATTTGCATGTTCAGAATTTTTTTCTTATGGCTCCTTCCTGACAGCTGTAAGACCATCACCCTTACCCTCATCACATGTAGACTGTACCACAACATCACCCCCTACAATAGCATCTCCCTACATCTGCTACACAAGGGGATAACTAGCTATGACAGACTTTTACTCTACCTGCCTTATGGCACACACTTCACACCTCACCTCAGGCAAAGGAACTTGGTCCCCATTCAGACACAATGCCAGTTCAAGATTCACACCCACACCTATAATGCACTACACTACCAGAAACTCACCTGGTTCTCCCACATCTACACTTCCACCAAACAATCATGAACTTCCACTCTGCATCACTTGCACGCACTCACACCTCCATATTCATATGGCCAAGACAGAATGTAGGCTGTACCATTACGTGATGGACAAAGTCACAAGTTCAGGCTGACTGCGATGGAGTGCAAGCTGGGTCTAGCGAATCAGTTAGGCCAGCTGAACAGAGTACCTTTAATCCAAATTTACACAGCATAACAAGGATCCTCTCCAAAGATGTGTTGTGCAGTTGATGTGATGCATCAGTTCAGAGATGCGTAGTGTAAGATCCTGCAACATCATCGAGAATCCAGTCAATGAGGGCTTGTGATGTGAAGTCTAGCACTGAGGATGAATCACACAGTCAGGGAGATGGGCCGGTTCGGAGGAGCTACAAGGCTGTAATGCAAGTCTGGCATAATTTTTAAAACTGCTGTCAATTATTCATGTGAGGACCTGCATCAAGGATGCATTGCAGGACCTCACATTGCAGCCTCATTGCATCTCAGAACCAACACAGCGCTTAGACTGCACAATGTATCTTTGACGCAGACTTTCCCAATGCTACGCAAACCAGGATATAAGGTACTTTGTTTAGGAGATCTAACTGGGTACCCATAGCTGGCCTGCATTGCATCATGGTCAGCTTGAACTTGTGACTATGTCCCTGTCTGGGCTGACCAGATATCAACAGCTGGTGCTTTATTTTAGGCACTATTTTCACAGATATCTTTCAACTTGCATATGCCCGGTTCCACTAGTTTGATTTTTGTTTTTTTGGCCATGTTTTAGTTATTAAAAATTATTTTAGTTTTCTAACCTGGTGTGTTATCCTTTTTGTGTGATATTTTCACGTTACTACTGTTTGCACTGTTGCCCAACATATTGCCTCTAAATTAAGCCTGACTGCTCTGTGCCAAGCTACCAGAGGATTGAACAAAGGTTAATTTAAGGTGGACATGTGCCTCAGCATGACAGTTATCATGGTTGCTGCTTGGCCAGGGCTCACACCCCAGTCAACCAACAACCCAGTTTCATACAGGTGCCATCCTACAGCCAAGAATCTGCTCTTGTGACTGGTCATTTGTTCATGTTTAAAGGCTCAGGAAGAGGCAGGAATTGAAAATTGAAACTAATTTGTGCACAATCCAGTGTATCGGTTCATGACAAGGTGAATTGTTCCCTATTTGCCCATTTGATTAAATAGGAAAAGTTTAGGATATGCACAAGTTTAAAGTTACTTTGCCTTGTGTCAGCTTTTATAAATAGGTTTGGCAAGAAAGAAAGATATACTGGTGTTTGGCCATACTCACATAATGTAAACCAGTTTTATCATGGACAAACGCACCATGTGCATGAAACACTGCCCACTGACCCTAAATTTATGGCACTGACTGAGTTGTACATGTGGGGGGGATGTAGTTATCAGCATAGTGCTGTTTGTGGCCTTACAGCTGGTTATAGAGGTCTTCCGATGCCTTTTCTAGGAACCTCCCTAGCAGTTGGTTGAGAAAGAATTATATTGTTATATATATATAGTGCTGAGTGAACTTCCAGCAGATGACATTGAAATTGAAAAAGGCCCAGTCAAAGGAGATATTTCTTGTGATTCCTCACATAGATTGAGCTTCTGCTGGTAATTTCCTCCACTGTGTATCACCTAGTGACATCTTATCATATCACATGCCAGCTGGCTCTCAGTATCCCCATACAGGTGACAGTAGCAGTCAAAGGATAGACCCTCATTCAAAATATTAACTTCTTACATTTTAAAGTTGGGTGCCATGATGCTGATGTCCTAAGCCACTTTGGGGTTGAATACACTGAAAAAGAAGGAAAATGGAGGTGGGCTGCATTCTGCCCTGTAGGAAGCCAGCTCCAGAACAGTCAATATTTTCATATATGCTATAGTACTTCTGTGTATGACTGGTTGGCGGATGACTCCCACCCTAATGTAAACTTAAACCTGTCTCTTAAAAATATATTGTTTTAGGTATTTATACAAGGTATTGCATTGCATGAAATTTGCATGAAAGATACAGGCAAACCACATTCTTCCACTACAACACACTTTTATATGATTTCAAA